>NC_134090.1:151142895-151745038 GCF_000715075.1 Nicotiana tabacum | reverse complement strand
TAATTGGTACATGTTTTCTTAAACCTCCCATAAGACCCATATTCTGACTTTTAGCTGGAGAATATCCAACAATAGTTTCCATTGAATGAATAATGGATCCGGATCCTAAAAATAATAATGCTTTGGAATAAGCATGAGTAATCAAATGAAATAAAGCGCTTCGATAAGACCCCATACCAAGAGCTAACATCATATAACCCAATTGAGACATTGTGGAATAGGCTAAACCTCTCTTAATGTCTTTTTGAGCAAGAGCTAAAGTAGCTCCTAATAATACTGTTATTATTCCTATAACCGAGATCAAATACATTATGTAAGGTATAACTCTGAAAAGAGGAAGAAGCCGAGCTACAAGAAAAATTCCCGCCGCTACCATAGTAGCAGCATGTATAAGAGCCGAAATGGGAGTAGGCCCCTCCATGGCATCAGGTAACCATACATGAAGGGGGAATTGGGCGGATTTAGCAACTGCACCGGCAAATAAGAGAACAGCACATAAAGTAACAAATAAAAAATCGACTTCATTATTATAAATCAAGTTATTGAATATTTCGAATAAATCCCTAAATTCGAAACTCCCTGTTATCCAATAAAAACCTAAAATTCCTAATAATAAACCAAAATCCCCTACACGATTAGTTACAAACGCTTTTTGACAAGCATTTGCCGCAACAGGTCGTGTAAACCAAAATCCTATTAATAGATAGGAACACAGCCCAACCAATTCCCAAAAATATAAATTTGTATCAAATTCGAACTAGTAACTAATCCCAACATGGAAGTACTGAAAAAACTCATATAAGCAAAAAATCTCAAATAGCCTTGATCATGAGCCATATAATTATCACTATAAATAAGAACCATAATTCCAACCGTAGTGATTAATATTGACATAATAGAAGTAAGTGGGTCGATCAAGTATCCGAAGTCTAAAGAAAAATCATTATTGATGATCCAAGACCATACATATTGATAAAAAGAACTGCTATTTATTTGCTGAATAGACAGGTAGATTGAAAAAACCATGACTATGCTTAACAATAAAACACTCTGAAAAGCCCACATACGGCGAAAACTTTTTGTTGCCGTTGGAAAAAGAAAAAGTCCCGCTCCTATTAACATAGGGACTGGAAGTGGAATGAAAGGTATGATCCACGCATATTCATATGTCTGTTCCATAAAAAAGTTTTGAATTCTTAATTAATTGTTTCCGATTCACCGGATCTTACCTCTTTTGAAAGGAGTCAATAAAAAGTCAAAATATGGACTAACTGAAACTAATTTAAAACTTAAATCGAATTTTCTATTCTTACTTATTCTGAGTCTTTGCTAAATACTTCAACTATTGAAATCAAGAAGTTACAATTGGTCAAATGATATGAAAGGGATTAATTACTAGTCTCTTTTGAAATAGGCCTATTTTTCTCCAAGTTTGACCAGTGAATCGAACGGGGATTCAAGTTTTTCATTTCATGAAGTAAAAATGCGGTTCTTATCTTTAAACCTTTCGAGGTATTTTATTGCATGTAAATGAAATGTGGAACCATAAATAGAAATCGAGTATTTTTTGGATTCTTTATTTTATTTTTTCTTTTTATTAAGTTCAACTAATTTCCTTTCTACAGAACAGCCGATTAGCAAATTCTATAGGTATAGATTTTATGAATCAAAAATAATGTGAAATAAAGATACCAGTCAATAGAGAACCTTTTTTTTACAATTATGAATGTTTTATGGAATAGAAAAACTTGAAAAAAACACATATTGACCTTCTTTTTTTATTTCCAGTATTATGCAATTTTCACACATCTTTTGCCTATCTCGATAATGTTTTATTTTAGGACGACACTATTAGCTCGAAAATAAATAGTAGTAAAAAGAATTCGTTTTGAACAATAGATGTCTTTCACATCCAGCTATAACAATGAGTAATTTTTTAATTTCTAAATGGCAGTTCCAAAAAAACGCACTTCGACATCAAAAAAGCGTATTCGTAAAAATATTTGGAAAAGGAAGGGATATTCGATCGCATTAAAGGCTTTTTCATTAGCGAAATCTCTTTCTACCGGGAATTCAAAAAGTTTTTTTGTACGCCAAACAAAAATAAATAAGTAATAAAACGTTCGAATAATTTGAATCAACTTGAAAAAAGAATTCAATTATTCTTAAATTATTCAATTAGATAATAATTGAATAATTTAACGATTTCCCTTTCATATTTGATATTGATTAGCTCACCAATCAATACGTAATGGAACTCGCTTCGCTTTTCTGATTGATAGATAAAATAATAGAATTAGGAAATCCTCTATTTACTGAATAATAACTTTTTTGTTGACAAAAGAGTAAACATCATTTCTATTCCAAGGTGGGGAGTTTCATTTTCCCCATCGACCTATTTGCAGAATTCCATTAAAAAAAATTCTATATTTCCATTCTATTTCCATATCTATAGAAGAACGTATATAAAAATCTTTAGTGAAATTAGTGAAAGTTAAGAACTCATTGAAACTAATTGATTCTATTTTGAAACCTTTTTGTTTTGTCTAACTTTCTAACTCTTTATTTTCTCTGAATTATTATATAGATACCCATGTATATCTTGCCCTTAACCCAATAGAGAAAATTGCTTAATGAAATTCTGTATGACTGGTTGTCAATTTTGAGCGATGCAAAATAGGTTCTTTTCTTTCTATTTTGTCTTCAAAATCCATTTTTTGTTTTAGATTTCTGAAATAAAATAAATAGGAAATAGCTGATTAAACAATGAAAACAAAAAATTTGGGAACTCTATTCCTTAATTGAGTATAGAACGGTTTAGTTACAAGAGTTCAATTCGAGGAAAGCATAAAATATAGGAAAATCCCAGGTTAAATAAAAAAAACTAAGACTCTAAACTCAATTCTAAAATAATGAACCTTCAACTTCAAATTCCTATTTGAACAACTTTTTATTGTTATTGATCCATTTGAATCATTACTAAACTAAAATAGCTTCCTCAATCTCGACGATTACTTATTTATAGGCTATTATGAGTTCAAGACAGGCTGCTATGGTGAAATTGGTAGACACGCTGCTCTTAGGAAGCAGTGCTAATGCATCTCGGTTCGAGTCCGAGTGGCGGCATACCGTCTTCTAAAAAGGATAAATAGATCTTATAATGAATTCAATTCCCGATTTCCTTTTTAGAATTATGTAATTAAGGGACTCTTCTTTTTTAAGATTTTTTATGATATTTTCAACCTTAGAGCATATATTAAATCACATTTCCTTTTCGATCGTTTTAATTGTAATTACAATTCATTTGATAACCCTTTTAGTCGATGAAATCGTAAAACTATATGATTCATCAGAAAAGGGGCTGCGTGGCGCTGATCCTGATACCTCGCCAGCGCCCAACTGCAGGCCCATTCCAGCAGCGCCTCGCGCACAGACCCTGATGCCTAGCACCAGCTCCCAGCCTCAGGCCAGCACATCAAGTGTCGCGCGCACCCACAGCAACGCGCGCGCAGACCCTGACCCGCAAGACAAAGATGCTGCCATCGGACTTAGTTTTACCTTGTAATAATCTAAGTCCTTTTCATTGTAATCATAGGCTAGTTTTCATCATTTTCATTTCAGTGTGCTTCTACAGCATTATTAAGGGGGACCAAACAATCAAATATTTCAATCAGCATTTTCTGGTGTCTCTTCCCCTCGACACCGCATCATTGTAATCAGCATTTTCATTCATCAATAAAATCATCATCATCATTCAAAACCCAATTCTCTCTCAACTTCCGCAATTTGCTCACGACATTGATTTTCCCGCACGGCACTGACAATCTAGTCTAGCGTGCGGCGAGGACCTCATTGGCGGACATCAACCGCACTGACATCGGTTGCTTAGCCTTACGTTGCCCTTCCAAAGAACATCAGGAAGGCGTTGCGTAACAGTTGGTTAATAGTTACTTTTTTCTGTATAACAGGATTATTAGTTACTCGTTGGATTTCTTCTGGACATTTCCCACTAAGCTATTAATATGAATCATTAATTTCCCTTTCATGGAGTTTCTCCCTTATTCATATAATTCCGTATTTCAAAATAAATATTTTAATTTTAAGTAAAATAACTGGCCTTAGTGCTATTTTTACCCGGCTTTGCTACGTCAGGTATTTTAACTGAAATACATCAATCTGTAATATTAGTACCTGCTCTTCAATCCGAGTGGTTAATTGTCACGACCCCAACCCCGGTCATGATGGTGCCCAACACACTGCTAGGCAAGCCCGACCATTCAACAATATTATCCCAAATTCTTATTCTTTACTAAGTCATTTCATTCAAGTGTATAATTAATAATAAAATCTGCGGAAGTTCAATTAAAATACCACACCATAGCCCAACAAAATCCGGTGTCACGAATATGAGCCTCTAATACAGAATATCCACCTATTACAAGCCTGTCTAGGAAAAATACAAAATAAAAGATAGAGATAGAGGGGAGAGATCAAGGCTGCGAATGCCATGCAGCTACCTCAATACTCCCGGATACTGCCTGCTCAGCTAAATAATTCCTCACTTAGCCTGTGGTGTACCTGGATCTGCACGCAAATGTGCAGGGAGTAATGTGAGTACTCCGACCCAGTGAGTAATAAAAATAAATAAAGGCTGAGAATAAGAAATCATGGAAAAATACAAAGTAAACTATAACTGGCAGTTTAGAACAACAAATAGCGAAACAACAAGTACAATTAAGTCAGAGTACCAAATACTGAGACAGGTATAACAGATAAAAACAAATGCATGAGTGCAATGCAATGCATATGATGGTACACTCTAGTACTCACTGCGGTGTGCAGCCCGAGCCATCCATTTATTTATCGTTGACGGTGCTCACTGGGGATGTGTGCAGACTCCAGAGGGGCTCCGACAGCCCAAGCGCAATATCAAGCCATCTCGTGGCATCAAATCTAGGCCCTCGGCCTCATATCCATCTCAATATAATCACCCAGGCTTTCGGCCTCAATATCAATGTAATCAACCAGGCTCTCGGCCTCAATATCAATATAACACTACTGCAGCGCGCAGTCCGATCCATGCTGAGTCCAGAAATCATCATAATTCCCTTGGGCATTTGTAAAACAGTAGTTCTTAGCCCGAAATATCATTTAAAAATATCAATTTAAGTTTTCAAATCTTAGAAAGATGGCTGAGTTTGCAAAACAGTATTTAAAACCTTGGACTGAGATCAAATGATATGTAAAATATGCGAAAACAGTGATATCAATCCCTGAAGGATTCAAATAATTGGCAAGAAGCCCAAATGTAACAATCAAATCTAAGTAAGGATGATTCTCAATTTAGTTCAAGTAGAAAATACGGTAAAAACATATCTCAGGACGGACCAAGTCACAATCCCCAATGGTGCTCTACCCCACGCCCGTTATCCGGCGTGCAAGTCACCTCAATATAGCGTTACGATGTGAAATTCCGGGGTTTTAAACCCTTAGGACATCAATTACTCACCTCAAGACGGTCAAAGTCTAGCTTGCTATGCCCTTGCCTCTAAAATTACCCTCCTCGTGCGAAGAATCTGCCCAAAATCACAACGAATATGTCGCATTATGCTAAAGAGACAATACCCAATCGAAAGCAATCGAAAAATATCAAAATTTACGAATTTGGCAAAACCCGAGCCCCGGGCCCACGTCTCGAAAAATTAGAAAATTAACATCACCGGATTCCTTGCCTCACCACGAGTCTAACCATAAAAATTTTACCAAAATCCGACATCGGATTGGATTTCAAATCTTAAAAATTCATCTTTAGGGAATTTTAGAAAATCATCCATTTCTCTTCAAATATCAATAACCTAAAGCCAAAAATGAATATTTATTCATGGAATATAATTAGAAGAGAGTCAAGAACACTTACCCTAAGAATTCTCATAACGTCTCGCTCAAAATTGCCCAGAATCCGAGCTTGAAAGTCCAAAAAATGAAAGAAAATTGGACTGCTCTTTCTCTACACTGTCCAGAATTTTCGGCTACTGTTCACGCGTGTTACTGTACACGGTATTGTACACGGGGTACTATACACGGTACTGTTCACGGGGTACTGTACACGATACTGTTCACGGGGTACTATTTCTGCAATTTTTTCCAATTTTCCTAAGTCCGAAATCACTCCGAGACACCTCCGAAACACTCCCGAGCCCTCGGGGCTCCTAACCAAACACATACACTAACTCAACAACATCCTAAGAACTTAACCGTGCGATCAAATCTCCAAAATAACGTCATATACCACGAATTAAGCTTTAAAATCCAAGAATTCTTTCAAATTTCATAAAACATCAAATTTTCCATTTTGAGTCCGAAACATGTCAAACGATGTCCGTTTTCAACCAAACTTTACAGTAAGTGCTTAAACCATATATAAGACCTGTACCGGGCACCGAAACCAAAATACGGGCTCGATACCATCACTTTCTAATCAAATTTCATTTCCATTTTCCTTAAATATTTTCAGAAAGCAATGTTTACTCAAAAATTCATTTCTCGGGCCTGGGACCTCGGAATTCGATGATTCTTGTTCCTATGAGTTACAAATAATAATACGAACATATCCTTTCAGTCGAAACTCAATTCGGAGCTCATTTGCTCAGTTCAATACCCATTTCGCTCGTTAAACAATTAACTCATGTTTCGCCTCAAAACCCAATCGCGACTTGATGAAATTAGACCAAACTTTCCAGATCACTCCTATAATTCATTATCAAAATTCCGGAAGTCTCAAAATCAAATTTTAATCTCTAGAACTAAAAATGGACCTTTGGATCATTACATGCTCATAATCGAAACGCCAAAATCTTCCAAAAACTCTTCCAAAACATATCCGAGCCTCATAGGACCCTGACTAAACATGCCATCATAACTCATAACATCATTCAAACCTGTTCTAATCATCAAAACACCTCAAACAACATCAAATTACCCAAAACTCATCGAATTCAAGCCTAAGTTTCAAAAAACTTCCGAAATACACTTTCGATCAAAAACCCGACCAAATGATGTCCGAATAACCTGAAATTTTGCACACACATCAGAAATGTCATAACGAAGCTACATCAACTCTCGGAATTCCATTCCGACCCTCGGATCAAAATCTCACCTATCAACCGGAATTCGCCAAAATACTGACTTCGTCAGTTCAAGCTTAATTCTACTCCAGACCTCCAAAACCACTTCCGATCACACTCCTAAGTCACAAATCACCTTATGGAGCAAACCAAATCGTCAGAATTCACATCCGAGCCCTCTAACTCATAAGTCAATGTCCGGTTGACTTTTCCAACTTAAGCCTTCTTAAAAGAGACTAAGTGTCTCATTTCTTATCAAAACCACTCCAAACCAACTCGATCACATAAGATACTGATAATAAAGCATAAAGAAGCTGAGAATGGGAAAAACAGAGCGGTAACCTATGAGACGACGGGTCGGGTCGTCACATTAATAATGTACGTAAGTATGATGATATTGGGCTATGCAGCTCTTTTATGTGGATCATTATTATCAGTAGCACTTCTAGTGATTACATTTTAAAAAAACAGACGGCTTTTTTATAAGAGTAATGGTTTTTTAAACGAGTCATTTTTTTTGGGTGAAAATATTTTTGTCACGACCCGAATTTCCTACCCTCGGGAGTCGTGATGGCGCCTACTAATGAGAGCTAGGCAAGTCAATCCTTAAGTACTTACTTCATTAACAATTACTTCTTTTAACAATTATCAGCGATAGCATGAAAGCAACGGAATTACGTAAATATGCGGAAGACTTAAATTTAAAGAAAACAGAACAATAATGCGAGAATCAACATATGCCTCTACCCAAGCACTGGTGTCACATTACTCACGAACTTCTAAGAGCGCTAAATACAACCGTTTGAAAGAAAATATAAACTGTTTGTCTCGAATATATGAGATAACAGATGAAATTAAAAGATAGAGGAGACGTCGGGCCCGCGAACGCCTGCAAGGATACCTCAGTGTCTCACTGGACTGAAGGCTGGCTCCCGCGCTACTGCAGCTGTCCAAAACCTAGATCAGTGCAAAAGAGCATAAAGCGTAATATCAGCACAACCGACCCCATGTGCTGGTAAGTGTCAGGCCTAACCCCGGCGAGGTAGTGACGAGGCTAGGACCAGACTCCAGATAAACCTGTACAGTTATATAATAAATGGAGGAAAAGTAAACAAGTAACAAGCAGTTAAAGCTGGGGAAGGGGAACATGCTTCGGGGATAGCAGTTAAAAGAAATAACAGGGAATAATAAGGAAGCTAGCACTATAACTTCTATCGCAAATGAAGAAAATAAAGCCAACTTTCACTTTCAATTTCCTCTTGTTGCAGGCGTGCAACCCGATCCCATTTCTCATATCTTATGGTAGGCGTACTACCCGCTCCCATTTCATTCTGTCTCGTGGTAGGCGTACCACCTACTCCCATTTCATTATATCTTGTGCTAGGCATACCACCCGCTCCCATTTCATCAATTTTATGGTAGGCTTACCACCCGCTCCCATTTCATAATATCTTGTGGTAGGCGTACCACCCGCTCCCATTTCATCAATTTTGTGGTAGGCGTACCACCCACTCCCATTTCATAATATCTTGTGGTAGGCGTACCACCCGCTCCCATTTCAGTTCATCACACAATCACAAGAAATTCCGGCAAGGGAACATAAGTAATATAATAACTTCCCGGCAAGGGAACAAGGATATCGAAATAGTCATCCCGGCAAGGGAGAATCAGCTATAACCAATCTCACTTTGCTAGTACTCAGTTCAATTAATGGAAATACTTAATCATAGAGGATCATTAATTAAAGTATACAAGGTGTCATTCAAAAACACAACAACTTTCAAGTTAAGACCCACGGTCATGCTTGACACCAACGTATAGATACTCGTCACCATGCCTATACGTCGTACTCAACAAGAAGCAAGTAGCAAATATGACTCAACTCCTAATCCCTCAAGCTAGGGTTAAACCAAACACTTACCTCGATGCCTTGAACATCACTCAAGTCTCAATTATAGCTTTACCTCTTGATTCTACCACCAATCCGCTCGAATCTAGTCAAAAGTTACTTAATCACCTTAATAAATGCTAAATCAATCAACCCCAATGCATGAAAATGAGTTTTCCAAAGTTTTACCCAAAAGTAAAAATTCACCCCCGGGCCCACGTGATCGCAACCCAAGGTTCGGACCAAAACCCGATTACCCATTCCCCCACAAATTCAAATATATGGTTTGCTTTGAAACCGGACCTCAAATTGAGGTCCAAATCCTCAATTTTAGAAAAACCTAGGTTCTACCCAAATCACCCAATTACCCCATGAAAATCTTTGATTTGAAGTTGAAATCATGTTAAAAGATGTTAAGAAGTGAAGAAAATAAGTTAGAAATCACTTACCAATCGTTTCGGAGAAGAAA
This sequence comes from Nicotiana tabacum, assembly GCF_000715075.1. NCBI lineage: Eukaryota > Viridiplantae > Streptophyta > Magnoliopsida > Solanales > Solanaceae > Nicotiana > Nicotiana tabacum. Next base: position 151,735,557 of record NC_134090.1, on the reverse strand, counting down.
AGTTGTTTGGAAAATCGCCTCTTATGTTTTGGGATTTTGAAAAAGTGTAAAATAACTGAAATTCACGTGTATTTATACCCCTCTGAAGTTCCCACCGCGGACCGCGCAAGAAGGACCGCGGCCGCACAGGCTTCCTGAAGGCCTGCGGATCTATGCCACGTGCGGACCGTGCAAAGCCGACCGCGGTCGCGCAGCACCCACTGCGGACCGCGCAAAGCCGACCGCGGCCGCGCTGGCCCCTTCGCGGCCGCACGCGTTTCCTCGCAGGCCGCGCACAAGGGTTTAGAGACCTGTCCAAATTCCTGAACCTGCAACATATGATCTTTTAAAGCCTAAGGCATCCCGGAACCTACTAGAAACTCACCCGAGCCCTTGAAACTCTAAACCAAGCATGCACACTACCTCAAAAACACCCTACGAACATATTCGTGTGATCACATCACCGATATAACATCATGAACATCGAATTGAGCCTCAAGATCGATGAAATTTCTCAGATTTCCGTTTAAACATCAATTTTCCAATTAGGGTCCGGATCGCGTCAAACGACGTCCATTTATAACCAAATTTCACAAGAATGACTCAAGTCATATATAAGACCTGTACCAGGCGCCGGAACCAAAATAAGGTCCTGATACCATTACTCTCACATCATATTTCATTTCAATTTTCTTTAAACATTTTTCAAAAAACAATTTCACTTGAAAATTCATAATTCGGGCATGGGACCTCGGAATTCGATTACGGGCATACGCCCACGTCCTATATTTTCCTACGGACCCTCAGGGACCATCAAATCACGGGTCCGGGTCTGTTTACCCAAAATATTGACTGAAGTCAAACTTATTCATTTCGAGGTCAAAACTTAGCAATTTTCACAAGATTTCACATTTAAGCTTTCCGGCTGCGCGCCTAGACTGCGCACACAAATCGAGGCAACTCTAAATGAGGTTTTCAGGGCCTCGGAGACATAGATTTCAATTAGAAATAGGTGATGACCCTTTTGGGTCGTCATATTCTCCACCTATACAACAATCGTTCGTCCTCGAACGGACAGAAAAAGGAAGTACCTGAGTCGGGGAAAAGATGGGGATATCGGTCCCGCATATCGGACTCAGACTCCCAGATCGATGCCTCAGGGGGCTGACCTCCACTGAACACGAACCGAAGGAAATCTCTTCGACCTCAGCTGGCGAACCTGCCGGTCTAGAATAGCCACCGGCTCCTCCTCATATGACAAATCCTTGTCCAACTGGACAGTGCTGAAATCTAACACATGGGATGGATAGCCGTAATATTTTCGAAGCATGGACACATGAAACACTGGATGCACGGCTGATAATCTAGGTGACAATGCAAGTCTATAAGCCACCTCTCCCACTCGATCAAGGATCTCAAATGGACCAATGAACCTAGGGCTAAGCTTGCCCTTCTTCCCAAATCTCATCACGCCCTTCATAGGCGACACTCAGAGCAATACCCGCTCACCAACCATAAAAGCCACGTCTCGAACCTTACGATCTACATAGATCTTTTGCCTGGACTGAGCTGTACAAAGCCTATCCTGAATGATCCTGACCTTGTCCAAGGCCTCCTGAACCAAATCAGTAACCAACAACCGAGCCTCTCCTGGCTCAAACCATCCAACCGGAGATCGACACCGCCTACCATATAAAGCCTCATAAGGAGCCATCTAGATACTCGACTGGTAGCTGTTGTTGTAGGCAATCTCTGCTAAAGGCAAGAACTGATCCCATGAACCTCCAAAGTCAATAACACAAGCTTGGAGCATATCCTCCAATATCTGAATAGTCCGCTCGGACTATCCATCCGTCTGAGGATGAAATACTGTACTCAACTCAACCTGGGTGCCTAACCCTCGCTGAACTGCTCTCCAAAAACGCGAGGTAAACTGCGTACCTCGGTCCGAAATGATAGATATCGGCACACAATGAAGACGAACAATCTTTCAGATATATATCTCAGCTAACCTCTCGGACGAATAGGAGACTGCCACAGGAATGAAATGCGCTGACTTGGTCAGCCTATCAACAATGACCCAAACTGCATCAAACTTCTTCCGGGTCAACGGAAGTCCAGTAATTAAATTCATATTGATTCTCTCCCACTTCCACTCGGGAAGCTCAATCCTATGAAATAAACTATCAGGCCTCTGATGCTCATACTTAACATGCTGACAGTTCAAACACCAAGCCACATAGGCAACGATATCCTTCTTCATTCTACGCCACCAATAACGCTGCCGCAAATCATGATACATCTTCGCAACACCCGGATGGATAGAGTACCGGGAACTATGGGCCTCCTCTAAAATCAACTCTCAAAGCCCATCTACATTAGGCACACAAACTCGACCCTGCAATCTCATAACTCCATCATCACCTAAGGTAACCTGCTTGGCACCCCCACACTGCACCGTGTCTCTAAGGACACACAAATGGGGATCATCAAACTGTCGATCACGGATACGCTCCAATAACGAAGAACGAGCGACCGTGAAAGCTAATACTCGACTAGGCTCAGAAATATCCAACCTCACAAATCGATTGGCCAAAGCCTGAACATCCAAAGCAAGCGGCCTCTCACTGACTGGAATATAAGCAAGACTGCCCATACTGGCTGACTTTCTGCTCAAAGCATCGGCCACCACGTTGGCCCTTCCCGGGTGATATAGGATAGTGATGTCATAATCTTTCAACAACTCCAACCACCTCCTCTGCCTCAAATTCAACTCCTTTTGCTTGAACAAATACTGAAGATTCTTATGATCCGTGAGCACCTTACACGCCACACCATATAGATAGTGCCTCCAAATCTTCAATGCGTGGACAATGGCTGCCAACTCCAAATCATGCATTGGATAGTTCTTCTCATGAAACCTTCAACTGCCTCGAAGCATAGGCAATGACCTTGCCATCCTGCATCAACACTGCACCAAGTCCAATGCGAGATACATCGCAATAAACGGTGTAAGGCCCTGAACCTGTGGGCAAAACTAACACCGATATCGTAGTCAGGGCTATCTTGAGCCTCTGAAAGCTCGCCTCACACTCGTCCGACCATCTGAATTGGGCACCCTTCTGGGTCAACCTGGTCATCAGGGCTGTAACAGATGAGAACCCCTCCACGAACCGACGATAGTAGCCTGCCAATCCCAAGAAATTCCAAATCTCTGTAGCTGATGCTGGTCTAGGCCAGTTCTTGACTGCCTCAATCTTCTTTGGATCAACTTGGATACCCTCTGCTAATACAACATGACCCAGGAATGTCACTGAACTTAACCAGAACTCACACTTTGAGAACTTAGCATATAACTAACTATCCTTCAGAGTGTGAAGAACCACTCTGAGGTGCTGCTCGTGCTCCTCTTGGCTGTGGAAATATATCAGAATATCATCAATAAAAACTATCATGAACAGGTCCAAATAAGGCCTGAACACTCGGTTCATCAATTCCATAAATGCTGCCGGGGCATTGGTCAACCCGAATGACATAACCAAGAACTCATAATGCCCGTACCGAGTGCAAAAAGCTGTCTTAGGGACGTCAGATACCCTAATCCTCAACTGATGGTAGCCAGATCTCAAGTCAATCTTTGAAAATACCTTGGCACCCTGAAGTTGATCGAACAAATCATCAATCCTCGGCAGTGGATACTTATTCTTGATCGTAACCTTGTTCAATTGCCGGTACTCGATGCACATTCTCATCGAACCATCCTTTTTCTTCACAAACAACACTGGCGCACCCTAAGGCGAAACGTTGGGTCTAATGAAACCCTTCTCAAGCAAATCCTGCAACTGTTCCTTTAACTCTTTCAACTCCGGCGAGGCCATACGATACGGCGGGATAGAAATGGGCTGGGTGCCCAGAGTCAAATCAATACAAAAGTCGATATCCCTGTCGGGCGGCATACCCGGTAGGTCTGAAGGAAAAACCTCAGGAAACTCCCGAACAATGGGTACATAATCAATAGAAGGGACCTCCACACTAGAATCGCGAACATAAGCCAAATAGGCCAAATACCCCTTCTCAACTATACGCCGAGCCTTCACATAAGAGATAACACTACGGGTAGAATGACCAGGGGTCCCTCTCCACTCTAAACGGGGCAAACCCGGTAAGGACGATCTTGGCATGACAATCCAAGATAGCATGGTACGAGGATAACCAATCCATTCCCAATATAACATCGAAGTCGACCATGTCTAAAAGCAACAAATCAACACGGGTCTCAAGACCCCCAAACACTACAATACAAGAACGATGAACTCGGTCGACCACAATAGAATCACCCACCGGTGTAGACATATAAATGGGAATACTCAATGAGTCACTAGGCATGACCAGGTACGGGGCAAAATAAGATGACACGTACGAATACGTAGACCCTGGATCAAATAACACTGAAGCATCTCTATCACAAACCAGTATAGTACCTGTAATGACTGCATCTCAAGACTCAGTCTCGGGCCTGGCTGGAAGTGCATAACATTGGGGATGGGCCCCACCACCCTGAACTACCTCTTTGGGATGACCTGTTGCTGGTTGGCCTCCACCTCTGGCGGCTTGAGCTCCACCTCTAGGACCTCTACCTCCACCTTTAACACCTCTGCCCCCGCCTCTAGCTGGCTGGGCAGGCTATGGGACATCTGGTGCCTGTACCATAGCACGAGAACCCTGATGCGGAGAAATGCTCAAAGCTCGAGGGCAATACCTAGCAATGTGCCTCGTGTCGCCACAAGTAAAACAAGCCCTCGGTTGCTGGGGCTGATGACTCTGGAAGCTCTGAAGCGGCGGTGCACTAATAGGTACTGATGGTGCACTATAAGGCTACTGATCAGAATAGTGCGTTTGAGAACCACGAGCACCTAAAGTACCATGGGAGACCTAAAGAGCTGACTGAAAGGGCCTAGGAGGATGGACTCTACCATATGAATCTCTACCTCCAGACGAGGTACCACTAAATCTACTTGAATGATGGGGCTGCTTATTCGACCCATGACCACCTCCCTGTGACAGAACCATCTCAACTCTGTGGGCCACATTGGCCGCCTCCTGAAATGTAATCTTACTCCCGGCCTCCTTGTCCATCTGAAGACGAATCGGCTGAATCAGACCATCAATAAACCTCCTCACCCTCTCTCTTTCGGTGGGAAGTATGACAAGAGCATGGCGAGCTAGATCGATGAACCTGGTCTCATACTGAGTGACCGTTATGGAACCTTGCTGAAGGCGCTCAAACTGCCTCTGATAGGCTTCTCTCTGCGTCACGGGGAGAAACTTCTCCAGAAACAACACTGAAAACTGCTCCCATATCAAAGATGGCAATCCGGCTGGTCTCGCTAAGCAATAATCCCTCCACCAAGTCTTGGCGGATCCAGATAAGCGAAATGCAGCAAAATCGACCCCATTAGTCTCAACAATGCCCATGTTCTTGAGAACCTCGTGGCAGCTGTATAGGAAATCCTGGGGATCCTCAGAAGGAGCTCTGCTGAAAGTAGTAGTGAAGAGCTTGGTGAATCTGTCCAGTCTCCCCAAAGCATCGGCGGACATAGCCGCTCCATCGCCGGTCTGAGCCACTACACCCGACTGGACTGCCACCGCTGGCTGAATCGCTGGAACCTGAATCTGGGGAGCTACCTGCTCCGGAGTGCATGTAGCAGGAGTCTGAGCCCCTCCTCCAGCCTGAGAAGTGGCTGGTGCTACAGGAAGCAAACCTGCTCCGGTGAACTTCTCCATAAGGCCCACCAATCAAACCAGAGCGTCCTGAAGAATTGGGGTAGCGATAAACCCCTCTAGGACCTGAGCTGGGCCCACCAAAACTATTGGGGCTGGAACCTCCTCCTCAAAATCAACCTGAGGCTCCGCCACTGGTGTTGCTGCTCGGGGCTGAGCTCTGCCCCTACCTTGGCCTCGCCCTCTGCCCCTAGTGGGAGCTGCTGCAGTAGGCTCGGGCTACTGAGCAGTAGATGAGGAAGCGCGTGTCCTCGCCATCTGCAAAGAACATAGTAGAAGTTCAAATAGTATTTGAGGAACAAATCCGCACGACAAGAAAGAACAAAAGTGAAGTTTTCCTAACTTGGTAGCCTTTGGGGATAAATACAGACGTCTCCGTACCGATCCCTCAGACTCTACTAAGCTTGTCCGTGAGTTGTGATACCTATGTAACCTAGAGCTCTGATACCAACTTGTCACGACCCGGATTTCCCACCCTTGGGAGTCGTGATGGCGCCTACTAATGAGAGCTAGGCAAGTCAATCCTTAATTGCTTACTTCATTAACAATTACTTCTTTTAACAATTATCAGCGATAACATGAAAGCAACGGAATTATGTAAATATGCTGAAGACTTAAATTTAAAGAAAACTGAACAATAATGCGAGAACAAACATATGCCTCTACCCAAGAACTGGTGTCACATTATTCACGAACTTCTAAGAGCGCTAAATACAACTGTTTGAAAGAAAATATAAACTGTTTGTCTCGAATATATGAGATAACAAACGAAATTAAAAGATAGAGGAGACATCGGGCCCGCGAACGCCTGCAAGGCTACCTCAGTGTCTCACTGGACTGAAGGCTGGCTCCCGCGCTACTGTTGCTGTCCAAAACCTGGATCTGTGCAAAAGAGCACAGAGCGTAGTATCAGCACAACCGGCCCCATGTGCTGGTAAGTGTCTGTCCTAATCCCGGCAAGGTAGTGACGAGGCTAAGACCAGACTCCAAATAAACCTGTACAGTTATATAATATATGGCGGAAAAGTAAACAAGTAATAAGCAGTTAAAGCTGGGGAAGGGGAACATGCTTCGGGGATAGCAGTTAAAAGAAATAACAGGGAATAATAAGGAAGCTAGCACTATAACTTCTATCACAAATGAAGAAAATAAAGGCAACTTTCACTTTCAGTTTCCTCTTGTTGCAGGCGTGCAACCCGATCCCATTTCTCATATCTCGTGGTAGGCGTACCACCCGCTCCCATTTCATTCTATCTCGTGGTAGGCGTACCACCCGCTCCCATTTCATTATATCTTGTGGTAGGCGTACCACCCGCTCCCATTTCATTCTGTCTCGTGGTAGGCGTACCACCCGCTCCCATTTCATAATATCTTTTGGTAGGCGTACCACCCGCTCCCATTTCATAATATCTTTTGGTAGGCGTACCACCCGTTCCCATTTCATAATATCTTTTGGTAGGCGTACCACCCGCTCCCATTTCATCAATTTTGTGGTAGGTGTACCACTCGCTCCCATTTCATAATATCTTGTGGTAGGCATACCACCCGCTCCTATTTCATAATATCTTGTGGTAGGCGTACCACCCGCTCCCAATTCAGTTCATCACACAATCACAAGAAATCTCGGCAAGGGAACATAAGTAATATAATAACTTCCCGGCAAGGGAACAAGGATATTGAAATAATCATCCCGGCAAGGGAGAATCAGCTATAACCAATCTCACTTTGCTAGTACTCAGTTCAATTAATGGAAATACTTAATCATAGAGGATCATTAATCAATGTATACAAGGTGTCATTCAAAAACACAACAACTTTCAAGTTAAGACCCACGGTCATGCTTGACACCAACGTATACATACTCGTCACCATGCATATACGTCGTACTCAACAAGAAGCAAGTAGAAAATATGATTCGACTCATAATCCCTCAAGCTAGGGTTAAACCAAACACTTACCTCAATATCTTGAACACTACTCAAGTCTCAATTATAGCTTTACCTCTTAATTCCACCACCAATCCGCTCGAATCTAGTCATAAGTTACTTAATCACCTTAATAAATGCTGAATGAATCAACTCCAATGCATGAAAATGAGTTTTCCAAAGTTTTATCCAAAAGTAAAAATTCACCCCCGGTCCACGTGGTCGCAACCCGAGGTTCGAACCAAAACCGGAGATTACCCATTCCCCCACAAATTCAAATATATCGTTTGCTTTGAAATCGGACCTCAAATTGAGGTCCAAATCCCCAATTTTAGAAAAACCTAGGTTCTACCCAAATCACCCAATTTTTCCATGATAATCTTTGATTTGAAGTTGAAATCATGTTAAAAGATGTTAAGAAGTGAAAATAATAAGTTAGAAATCACTTACCAATCGTTTCGGAGAAGAAAAGTTGTTTGGAAAATCGCCTCTTATGTTTTGGGGTTTTGAAAAAGTGTAAAATAACTGAAATTCACGTGTATTTATACCCCTCTGAAATTCCCACCGCGGCCGCACAGGCTTCCTGAAGGCCTGCGGATCTATGCCCCGCGCGGACCGCGCAAAGCCGACCGCGGTCGCGCAGCACCCACTGCGGACCGCGCAAAGCCGACCGCGGCCGCATTGGCCCCTTCGCGGCCGCACGCGTTTCCTCGCAGGCCACGCACAAGGGTTTAGAGACCTGTCCAAATTCCTGAACCTGCAACATCTGATCTTTTAAAGCCTAAGGCATCCCGGAACCTACTAGAAACTCACCCGAGCCCTCGAAACTCTAAACCAAGCATGCACACTACCTCAAAAACACCCTACGAACATATTCGTGTGATCACATCACCGATATAACATCATGAACGTCGAATTGAGCCTCAAGATCGATGAAATTTCTCAGATTTCCTTTTAAACATCAATTTTCCAATTAGGGTCCGGATCGCGTCAAACGACGTCCGTTTTTAACCAAATTTCACAGGAATGACTCAAGTCATATATAAGACCTGTACAAGGCGTCGGAACCAAAATACAGTCCCGATACCATTACTCTCACATCAGATTTCATTTCAATTTTCTTTAAACCTTTTTCAGAAAACAATTTCACTTAAAAATTCATAATTCGGGCATGGGACCTTGAAATTCGATTCCGGGCATACGCTCACGTCCCATATTTTCCTACGGACCCTCCAGGACCGTCAAATCACGGGTCCGGGTCCGTTTAGCTAAAATGTTGACCGAAGTCAAACTTATTCATTTCGAGGTCAAAACTTAGCAATTTTCACAAGATTTCACATTTAAGCTTTCCGGCTACGCGTCCGGACTGCGCACACAAATAGAGGTGACTCTAAATGAGGTTTTCAGGGCCTCGGAGACACAGATTTCAATTAGAAACGGGTGATGACCCTTTTGGGTCGTCACAATTTTACAAAATACTTCTTTTTTTTCTGCTAAAAATTATTACAAGTCCCAATTGATTCAACAATTGGATTATTGGAGTTATCAGGTTATTAGTTTAGGATTTACTTTTTTAACCATAGGAATCCTTTTGGGAGCGGTATGGACTAATGAAGTGTGGGGGTCGTATTGGAATTGGGATTCAAAAGAAACTTGGGCATTTATTACTTGGATCGTACTTGCAATTTATTTACATACTCGAACAAATAAAAATTTGCGGGGTGCAAATTATGCAATTGTAGCGTCTATAGGCTTTCTTATAATTTGGATATACTATTTTGGGGTCAATCTTTTAGGAATAGGGTTACATAGTTATGGTTCTTTTCCATCAACATTTAATTGAATTCAAGACAAGTTATTACAAATACAAGAGCGGGCTGCGCATTGTATGAACCAGCGTGTGGACCGTGTGAATGAAATATTGTATTGATGATTCACACAGTTTTCTACCATATGTAGTTCAATTTCATTGTTTTTACTTAGCTTAAGAGTTAAGAGAAGAAAAAAATCTTCTTTTTTTCATTGTCCAAGAATGTTTTTCAAAACAAACATAGGTTTTTTATTTCAGTCATCCAAATTATCTATAAAAAAATTAGATAGAATAACTTCGACCTTGTCAACTGCTAATGAAAGAACGAAATCCGGGTATATACCAATACCTATTACTGGTAAAAAGATGGAGATCGAAAGAAATAACTCTCGCGGTCCAGAATAAAAAAAAGAATCTTTTGGGGCATTAAATAGCTTGTATCCATAGAACATCTGGCGTGACATAGATAATGAATAAATATGAGTTAATATCATTCCAATTGCCATTACAAAAGTAATTAATATTTTTGGAATTAAAAGATATTTTTGGCCGGTAATTATTCCAAAAAATACTATCAATTCGGCAACAAAACCACTCATACCTGGTAATGCAAGGGAAGCCATCGAAAAGCTACGGAACATCGTAAACATTTTTGGCATTGGAATAGCTATTCCGTCCATTTCGTCAAGATAAACAAGGCGGATTCTATCATAAGTCGTTCCCGCCAAGAAAAAAAGTGCAGCACAATAAATCCATGAGATATTATTTGTAAAAGGGCTCCATTAAGTCCCGTATCGGTTAGATAACTAATTCCTATAATTATGAAACCCATATGAGAGACAGAGGAATAGGCTATTCTTTTTTTTAAATTCCGTTGGCCAAGAGATGTTGAAGCTGCATAGATTATTTGTATTGTACCTATTATCATCAACCAAGGAGAAAATATAGAATGGGCATGAGGTAATAATTCCATATTGATTCGAATTAATCCATACGCTCCCATTTTTAATAAAATTTCGGCTAGAAGCATACAAGTATTGTAATGTGCTTCTCCATGGGTATCTGGTAACCATGTGTGTGGGGGGGATAATGGGCTATTTGACAGCAAAAGCAATAAAAAATCCAATATAGAATATTATTTCTAAAACTACAGGATATGACTGATTAACTGATGTTTCAAAATTTAATGTTGGTTCATTAGAACCATATAAAGCAAGACCCAAAACTCCCATTAAGAGAAAAACAGAACTCCCCGCCATGTACAAAATAAATTTTGTAGCTGAGTACAGACGTTTCTTTCCTCCCCACATGCATAGAAGTAGATAAACAGGAATTAATTCAAACTCCCACATGATGAAAAAAAGTAAAAGGTCCCAAGAAGAAAATGATCCAATTTGACCACTGTACATTGCTAACATGAGAAAATGGAATAATCGAGAATCTCGAGTAACTAGCCAAGCCGCTAAAGTAGCTAAAGTAGTGATAAATCCTGTTAATAAAATGGGTCCTATAGAAAGTCCATCTATTCCTAATCTCCAATGGAAATCAAAAAATTGATCCATTTATAATCCTCCACTAGTTGGATTAATGGATCATCCGATTGGAAATGATAACAAAATGCATAAGTCGTTAGAAGGAGTTCTAAAATACATATACATATGGTATACCACCTAATTACCCTATTTCCTTTATGGGGAAGAAAGAAAATTAGGGAACCCGCAAATATTGGTAAAACTACAATTGTTGTTAACCAAGGAAAATAATTCGTAGTAAAGACAAGATACACTTGGACCATAAAACCCCGTGCTCAAAATATTGTGATTTTCGAGCACAGGTTTGTCGGTAAAAAAAATTTAATGGATTCAAGTAGAGTTTTCTCGAACGTATCAATAAGCTAGACCCATACTGCGAGTTGTTTCATGCCATAAATAAACTCCGACACTCAAGAAATCTGTTGGACAGACGGATTCACATCTCTTACAACCAACACAGTCCTATGTTCGTAGAGCAGAAGCAATTTGTTTAGCTTTACAACCGTCCCAAGGTATCATTTCTAATACATCGGTGGGGCAGGCTCAGACACATTGAGTACATGCTATACACGTATCATAAATCTTTACTGAATGTGACATTGGGTCTATACATTTTTTAATGTTAGAAATATTCGATCTAGTAAACTTAGAAACGAATCATATAATCATATATTTATATACCAGATGAATCAATGAGTTATAATAGTTTTCTAATCAGCCCCCTTCTGGATTGGTTTATGAGATATGAGAGAGGGCCAAAATACTTTGATTTCTTATGTTTTGCAAACAAGATCACACCTTACGTAGCAAACATGCTAATTAAAATCGATTTATTAATATTAGAATCTAGATGATTAATACTAATTATTCAACAAATTTGATTGGTTGATACGAGTTGATTTTCTGTTACGGTAAATTGATGAAACAATAGCCAGTCCAATGGCTACTTCAGCGGCTGCAATAGCTATAACAAAAATTGAGAAAATGTCTCCTTTTAAGGGGTATTGAGCTGTGTATTTATGCATTAATGGATTAGTTCCAATAAATTGCTTAGCTGTTAGATTAGTTGTTAGTTACAATAGTTCAAGAGTTACATGTGTGTATGTTTATAAGTTTGTACGGTACATCAATGCAATACACATAATTTTCATTTCCAAAATATCTTTTCTTAGTCTTCTCTCTCTAAAAAGCTTCCAGATCTTCCATCCGCTGCATCTACAGCTCAACAAGAAAAAATACTTCTCAAAATAAGCTGATTTTTAAGCTTGGCTAAACAGGCTAATGTCTTCGTTTCTTACTTTTTTTAAACCAAAAAATGTCAAAAGCATCTAAGTTTCAGTGTTGAAACAGGCTAATATCATACTCGAAAATTACATAGGGAAGGATATAACCTAGCCCCCAGAAACAATTTTGAAAATGGTAAAAACCATTACTGTACATGATGATAGGAAGAAAGCCTATCTAGGCCTAATTTTATATACCTCTGTGAGGATGTCAGTTCAACTCTCAAAAAAAGGTTAATTATAGTTCTCGACAAAACTATAAGTAATTTTGAAATTCAACCTATATTCCAAGTAAAATGACCCTCCTTTGGTCTAATTTTGAAATTACATTAAAATTTGATCTCCTGGTTACATGACAATAATTTTACCAGTTACGTCAAGGCTCCTAACTTGGGAGTTCAGATCTCATCAACAAATACAGTAGACGCATAATCTAGGATTAAACATATACAATAGAGGATCTAAACCTGAGATTTTTATATTTTAATTTTGGGAATTGCTGGGAAAAGGAGATGCAATGTAATCAAAATTAAAAATCCAAAATTCCACACAAGAGATTTCAGAACTTGTACTTCTCTTGAGAGAAGTGAATTCAAAATTTTATATATGTATTATCCTATTTACGCAATATAACTTTCTGACAAAGTTTGTATTTGGCTATGCCACTAGGCACAATTTCATCTTCAGCACCTTGCCACAGTGAACAGAGGCTTTATTGTTAGTTAAATGATTAACAAATTAGAATTTACAAAACCAGAAATCAGGTCTTGATGGAGAGACTCAAACTCCCCTTGCTGTATAACATATGCCTGCATATAAATATAGTCAGCAAACTAAAGCAACATCAAATTATGATACCTGAGAATGGAAATAAACAAGGGCAATCTTGCTCAATGTGCACAAAGAGTCACCAAACACATGCTCTAATGTTTTCAAAAGTGCTTTGCAAATTGATTAGCCAACCACAAACTACTAATTTCTAAAAGTATATTTTTCGAAAAGCATTTCCCAAAATAAGGAGATCTAGATGCCTGGCCAAACATGCTATGATATATCTTTTAATTACAATAATTGTATAACTACCACCAATAGTGGTTGAGATTTTTATATAAACTTTGAATATAAAATTGCCTAGTTATTACCAATAGAGAGTGGTAATTAGATGAAAATGACATTCCTGCTACCAAATATTATCTCCCTCTACATAAGGTACATGTTTTTTAAAATCATTATAATGTGTTACTTTCATTATTAACTTGTTGGAGTATCAAGAAAAATTTTAGAATTTGAAAAGTATTATCTAGTTAGATTACCCCAAAAGCAATCAAAATATTAAAATACCAAAAAGATCCAGTTTAAATACAAACTTTTCTCATATTTCAAGTAACTATAGGTCTACGCGGTGAGAGCCAGAATTAAATTGATATTTTCATTGCAATACACTTTCTTACTTTGTGGATAATCAATACCTTTTCAGTATAGTACACTTTTCTACTTTCTATAACTATCATCACCTATTAAATATTAATTTCTTGTCAATTTTCAAAAATTATGTTTTCACTTGATACTCCTACAAGTTAATAATGAAAGTTATTTACATTATAAAGATTGGGGAATAAAAAGGACGCAACATGGACCAAAATGTGGGGGAAGATAAAGTACCGATAATTGGGTACTTGATAGTAGAAATGTCACTTTTATCTAACTACCTCCACCTATGGATATTAGCTAGACAATTATTTTATTTCAAAATACATCAGGATTGATCCTTCCATTATCTCACAAGCTGAACGTCGACCCAAGCTACACTCTATAAAAAAAAAAAAAAAAAAAGTAGATGGCTACCACTGTACCACACAGAATCAAATTAAAGCGTTAGAGGGACTCCACGACATGTTCAACATGTTTGAAGTCCAAATTGTGGAGTTAAAATGGAGGAAGACACGAAACAACACTCAACAGCTCGAAAGAGAATCCTTACAAGCAGTGGCGAAGCCAGGATCACTGCTAAGGGAGTTCAAAAAAAAAAAAAGATTGTAGCTAGTAGGAATTGAACCTATGACCTTACAAAAGTTTTGAATCTCTTGACCACTAAGCCACACTTTTGAGTTGTATCGAAAGGATTCAAAACTTAATATATAGAGGTAAAAACAGATTTTGCATTATATGTACAGTGTAATTTTTCGGCGAAGGGGGTTCGGAACCCCCTTCCAGCCCCCTAAATCCGCCCATGCTTACAAGTTGCACGATAAGCCTTGTATAGAAGCAGGGCGGAGAGTATTGGCGACGGGTTCGGACGAACCCAATAACTTTTGCTTAAATGATATATATATATATATATACACACTTCATGACATCTCCTGATGATGCTTACTTTAATACTTTCGAGCAATCTTGGTGTTTATGTTCTTTCATGTACCAACTGCATGATAGTATTGGATGGCCGAGTGCCCCATGTCATACACCCTTTAAGCAACGTGTTTCTTTACTAAAAAGCTATTTATAAAAAATAAGGGGATTTTATTTGAAAGCAACAAAAATATGACACTGGAATGGTGTAGATCGCCTTAACCGAAAAACTTGTTTATTGAAAAAGTAAAATCCCTTTTGAAATACCAAAATGAGTCCCTTACTTGGTAAGGGACGAAATATCCGGATTAAGCAGATTTAGTTGGCTGGAGGAAGATGTTAAGCATTGGGGTATACATGGACCGGATTGGTTTGATTTTTATCAAAACCAAACCAAACCAACTATATCGGTTTAGATTGGTTCGGTTTTGTTGGGTTTTTCGGATTTTCGGGTTTTTTGTTACATGAATATTATTTCAATCTTACTTTGTTAAAATTATAGAGAAAGCTTTGATAAGTGAATATATGTTTAGTAAATATGGAAAAAAATTTACAAACATATGATCTATTAAAATATTCTAATGGGTGAATTTTTTTAGTAACACATGATAGTTATTTTCTTAGTCGTCTAACAATAATCTTTCGTTAATTTACGTTTCAAGGTTAATACATGAGAGGATCCCAAATATTTCTACATTTTCAAAAAAAAATCATTATAAAGTCTTAAAAATATAAATAAAATTTATATATTTATAGTTGGTTTGGTTCGGGTTTTTTTACTCACTACCAAACCAAGTCAAACCAAACCTAACCGGGTTTTTTAATCGATTTGGTTTGATTTTTCGGTTTGGTGCGATTTTCCGATTCGGTTTGAACACCCCTAGTTAAGCACCCCAAGTCTTGTGTTGAGACAGGATCATTTGCATCGACTCATATCGACGTAAGTAGAGACAGAATAAATGAAATTTGGACATGCAAGCACACTGACATGAGGTTCAAAATATTTGTTACAACCCCTAAGCAAAATGAAAGAAAAAGAAAATTCTAATCTATCTTGTCTACCCTATTCTATGCTTTCCCTAACATCCACATATCTAGTCCACTAATGGCCTCCAATTCAACGGGGCTTTTGCATCTATACCTAGTTTTTGGTCACAACTGAACCTATACCCACTTTGTAAAAAAATTTGCAAGCATACCCACTTTACGATCAATTTCAGACTTATCGAGTCTGAAGTTAAAAAAAATTAGTTTGAAGTGAAAAAATTGCACTTCAAATGCACTTAAGGCCAAATAGGTCTGAAGTGCAACCAATGGTGTCATGCACTTAAGGCTAATAAGTCTGAAGTGAAAAATTGCATTTTAGATGCACTTAAGGCTAATAAGTCTGAAGTGAAAAATTGCATTTTAGATGCACTTAAGGCCAATAAGTCTGAAGTGAAAAATTGCACTTCAGATGCACTTAATGCCAAAAAATCTGAAGTGCAACAAACATTTTCATTCATTTAAGGCTAATAAGTCTGAAGTGATTTGCACTTCAGATGCACTTAAGGCCAATAAGTTGAACTCCTTTTTTGGCCTCCCTCACCTATGAAACTCGGCAAAGCTGCCTGCCTTTCTTTCAATGCTTTAAGATGGAAGTAGGTCGAGTATAGGGCTTTCTCGATCTCCGTCCAGACGGACTTGATTGCTTATTTCATTCCATCTCTGCTCCTGGAAACAAATCAAGATCAAGGAAATAGGTCTGAAGTGTATCCAATGTCTAATGCACTTAAGGCCAAGAAGTCTGAAGTGAAAAATTGGACTTCAGATGCACTTAAGGCCAAAAGGTCTGAAGTACACAACGTTTTGCTACACTTAAGGCCAATAAATCTGAAGTGAAAAATTGCATTTCATATGCACTTGCCAATGGTCTGAAGTGCAACAAATGTTTTGCTACACTTAAGGCAAATAAGTCTAAAGTGAAAAATTGTACTTCAGATGCACTTAAGACCAAAAGGTTTGAAGTGCAACCAACGTTTTTATATACTTAAGGCGAAATAGACCTGAAGTGCAAACCAGAAAGAGATATTTGTTCTTCGAATTATAACAATCCAATATACGATTTAATACCTAAATCTACTCCAAA
Organism: Nicotiana tabacum; assembly: GCF_000715075.1. NCBI lineage: Eukaryota > Viridiplantae > Streptophyta > Magnoliopsida > Solanales > Solanaceae > Nicotiana > Nicotiana tabacum. Next base: position 151,718,770 of record NC_134090.1, on the reverse strand, counting down.
TGAGCTCAAATTTGAAACATAACCTCCAAATATCATCAGGAACAAACCCCAATCATCAATTTGTCAAAACAACAATAAATTTAATGAACCCATTTTGCAATTAAGAAAAAGAAGAAGAAATCCTAAGCAATAGTAAAAAATAAAGCGTCATACAAGCTCACCAATATTGTAAAACATCATAAACTACATTAAAATATGTTCACAACCACCATATAAAATCATTGTCAAATAGAAGCCTGAAGTTGTTTAAAAAATGAGTATAAGTTAAAAAAAAAAATTAAAAGTGGGCATAAGTTAAATGGGGACAACCAAATTGGACGCCCCGTGCAATTTTTACCCAATTCAAAGATACTTCGGGGCATTTTCGCGGGACAATGTACATGAGATTTCGAAAGGAGGCACACAATCAATCCAATGGCCCCTGAGTTTACCTACTCAATCTGTTGTAGATCTAGACATGTCCCTAACGACCCAAGTAAATAAAAGGGATTGTTGCACAAATAGCCGTTCAAATTTACTGTATATTTTTTCTAGTCGGTATACATAGATTATACATTATTTATATACAATTATACACATATTATACATAAATTATATATTTACGGGCTATTTTTAGTTTAAGAGATTAGATGGGCAGCTATTTGGGTTAATTCTTCTAAATAAAAACATGAAATTATACACTATATGAAACTATATTATCCTCCCGACTCAAATTTTACTATAATTACATTTTATATACCTAATTACCATTTAGTACATTTTAAGGGAATTAATGATAATAATTAGTGTCCTAAAATAACTCTAACATATCTTCCACTCACCCCATGTTTCTCTCTCCACATCCCACCCCTTCCCCACGTATCTTGCACTCACCCACGATTCCACCATTGACGACTATTATAAAGCTTTGAAGCTTTGATTTGAATTTGGGTTTTCAAAAAACATTATTTGTTTGAATTGGGTGTTGTTGCAAAAAATTGAGAATTCTCTCTACGTCTCTCTCTATCTCTCCATCCCTAGTTCCAGTAATGTAAATCAAAGGAAAGGAGAGCAGCAATTCCGCCATTGACAACCATTAAAAAGCTTTGAAGCTTTGAATTCGAATTTAAATTTTCAAAAATCATTATTTGTTTGGATTGGGTGTTGTTGCAAACAATTGGGAATATTGTTTGGAGTTTATATATCAATTTTGAGGGTGTTTTGGTGAAGATTACACTTGATTTTGGCTCAATGTCAGATTGAAACTCGAAGAAGAAAAAGAAAAAGAAGACATGACATACGTTATACTTACGAAATTGTAGTAGACGTGTAGTAAAATTGTAGAAAAATTATATTATGTTGTTTATATATATATTTTTATTTAAATATTATATGAAAGTTTAACAATATTGCATAAAAATTGTATTTAAGTTGTATGATATTGTAGTTGTATATAACTGGGTAGAAATAATGTCGTTGTATATAATTGAGTTGAAATAATGTATGAACATTGTAAATAAGTTGTATAATATATAATTAGTTGTATGAAATTTATTTTTACTATGTATAAATCAGATACAAAATATATAAAAAACATATTGTATAAAAATATATAAAAATTATATTTAAATTGTATAATATTATAGTTATATTTAACTAGTTAGAAATAATATATGAAAGTTGTAGATAAGTGTCGCAGCAAAGTCAGTATATAGACCAAGTAACCAACAAAAAAAAGTTAAAAAAATAAGAATTGCGTGATAGACAGTTCATGGAGTATACCAGGCCACATAAAAATATCTTTCGTTTATATTATTAGAGGAACCATTTGGGAATATCAAAGAGGAAATTATAGAAAATTTCCAGCTTGAGAGTGATGGGGTTTCTGAAACGAGCAAAGAATTACACGAAATTGGGGAACTAAAAGAGGAACAAGGATTCATGGGTTCTGATTGAAGCAGCAACATTGATATTTGGAGACGTTAAAAACGAAAAATCCAAATCCGAATGGGAGAGAGAGACAGAGAGAAAAGGCTTCAAATTTGAAAATTCTGAAAACCGTAGAGAGAAAACGGAGGATGAAGACAACGATGTTTATTGTACCACTTGTGAACAATTTAGCTGCTTGGAAAGTTGTAGATAGGATGGTATATATTTTGTAACTAAAATGTGTTTAGGTCGGGTAAATATCAAAACATGGACATTTTTCGTAATAAGATTTCAAATAATGTATAAGAATGAAAAAATCCCTAAAAACATGGATGAAATTATCAAAAAGATCATTAGGCCTAATTCCCTTTAACCTGTCTAAATTGCACGGGGCGCCCTATTTGGTCGCCCCCATTTAACTTATACCAATTTTTTTTAAAACTTTTAACTTGTACCCACTTTTTAAATAACTTCAGCCCCCTTTCTCCTCCTCATTGCTTTGCAACTCTCTCAAATCATATACAGGAGAATCTCAGCTAAGAACCTTAGGACGTTCTTCCCATGCAGTGATACTATATAAATGAACACTTTCTTCCTGGTCTCTCGATTACTAACAAAGGAATTGACAGATTCAAACAAAAATTAAAGAAATGCTAGATTAATGAGGATTCATGTCTTTATCATTGCCCAAGGGGCTTCTTTATCTTCATAAAGGATAAATATTATCCATAGAGATCTGGAGGCGAATAACAATATTCTTCTAGACGGTAATGAACCTCAAATATCAAATTTTGGATTGTCGCATGTTTTTGGTGGCAAAGATTCAGAAGCTAAGACAAATCGAGTTGTTGGAACTTAATAATCATGCATGCAACCTTCCTAAGCACAAATAATTCTTCCAGCACAAAAACTCGCCAGTTACAAACAAAAACTTCAGCTATAGAGCTGAAGTTCGACAGTTACAAAACAAAAACTTCAGCTCTAGAGCTTAAGCTTACAAACAAAAACTTCAACTCTAGAGCTGAACTTCAGGCCCGGCTACTAGAATGCTGAAGTTTTGCGTGATTGTCTTTGCTACTTCAGCCCCGTATGTTGAAGTTATGCGAAAAAGCGGGTATGCTTGCAATTTTTTTTGCAAAGCGGGTGACACAAAAAGCGGGTATAAATACAAATGCCCCCTCTAACCTAACCCCAAACCTCTTGTGCACATTTAATATCAGTTAAACCAAGCCCAAACTCTTTTGTGCATATCTAATAACTCAGGGCCCAATTTATTCCATTCAGCTAATGGTCCACTTGCCTTTTAATTAGTGAAATTGCTTAAGCAACAGATTATCTATCCAAATTGAACAACTAATAATCAAAAGACTAGTTACTAAAACCAAATGCATTCCATCGGATAATCAAACATTAAGGAACTTCAGATTATTCACAAAGCATCACATATAATCACTTCATCTGAACAACAAGTAAAATCATACAAGCAACAGGAACCTATTAAAACAAAAAAGAGAGGTTGAGAAATGGACCTTTAATAGAGAATTCCATCAAAAATTAGACGAAACGGCCTCTGGCAGGAGCTTCGATGGGCAGCCTCGTTAGCTAGATTTGCCCTTCCGTTTAGATCTGAGTAGTGATGGATAGTTACACTGTGTGTGTGTGTGGTGGAGTGTAATTGGTAAATGTCAATTGTACAGTGGAGGTGGCGAGAATGTGAGGTGTGAGTGCAACGTGTAACTGTAAAGGTGCATGTGTGTGAATTGAGTTGTTGCCAAGTTATTCAGAAGAGAGGAGTCCGTTTGGACGTGAGAATTTCCGAACTTTATTTATTTTTTTCGAAATTATTGTTTGACCATAAAATTTTTAATATTCACACATGAATTTTAGAAAACTCTAAAAAATTATTTTTTAAAAATTTCACTAAGATCATTCACAAAACTTCAAAATAACCAAAATTATATTCATATCCAAATACAACTCTAATTTTTAAATATCATTTTCATTTGAAAAAAATTTTCACTACGTTTTGAAATTTTACCATTCTTATGTCCAAAATCCCACAGTGTCCTACCATGTGTCAAAATTTTATTGGCTCTTTTTCTTTTTTCTTTTGATTTTCTTTTTCTTTCTTTTTAGAAATAAAATTAAGAAATAGGAAATATAATACTACTACTAATTTACATGTTACATATTCTATATTTCCTGCAACACATTGGAGTCAAGAGTTCGTTGGATGGACATGAGAATTTGTGAGATTCCAGTCACTCCTTCCAATTTTTAGTAATGACACATATATGAGAGTATAAGAATGGATGAATTGTATATAATTTAAAATTAAGTTAATTAGATTGTATTTTAGTCGGCCAATTTTCCCGCAAGCAATTAATGTACTCCCTCTGTTTTAATTTATGTGAACCTGTTTGACTGAGCACGGAGTTTAAGAAAAAAATAAAGATTTTTAGAATTTGTGGTCCTAAACAAGTTCAAAGGGCCCCAGAGTATTTGTGTGGTTATAAAAGCTTCTCATTAAGGGTAAAGTTGTAAGTTTAAGCTAAATTGTTACCAAATTTAGAAAGGGTTCATTCTTTTTGGAATGGACCAAAAAGAAAATAGGTTCACATAAATTGGAACAGAGCGAGTAATAGATAACTAAGCAATAAATAAAGAACTAAAACTAAATGAGACATAGTAATTTTATATTGGTTCGAGTACTGATGTGATACCTACAATCAATTTTCTTGGGTTACTAGAATTCTCTTACATCTTCAATAGAATTGTGTTACAACTTGGTTTTGTGACTTTCCTTTGTTCACTACCACCGTGTTATAACTGTTGAACTTTTCTGCTTCAACTACAAGTGATGACTCAACCTCTCAATTGTTTTCTTTTTCTCTTTATATTTTTATGATACTAGTAAACTCAAGAATACAGTGTTTAATTAAGAACTAAAAATATGAAAACCTTGATAAAGTTACAGAAATGTCTTCAAGTTTTTTTATCTCTTTATATAGGAGTTGATATTTGACCGTGTTGATCTTCTTATTTTGTGTAACGACCCGACTGGTAGGTTTGAGAGTTGTAGCCCCATTCCCCCATTTACTGCTCCTTTTGCGCTTTATAGCTGTTATATGACTTACCGGGTTAGTCAGTTTGGGCCCGGAGAGATTTCGGAATGAATTGAGACATTAGTCTCATAATGGAAAGCTTAAGTTGAAATGGTTGACCGATTGTTGACTTATATGTAAATAACTCCAAATGAAGTTTTGATGGTTCCATTAACTTCGTTAGGTGATTCTGGAGTTAGGAGCATATCCGGATTGTGATTTGGATGTCCGTAATGGAATTAGGATTGAAATGGCAAAAGTTGAATTTTTGGGAAGTTTGACCGGGATGAACTTTTTTATATCGGGGTTGGATTCCGATTCTGGAAGTTGGAGTAGGTCCGTGGTGTTAATTATGACTTGTGTGCAAAATTTGAGGTCATTCGGATGTGATTTGAAAGGTTTCGGCATCATTTATAGAAGTTGAATTTTCTTAGTTTAAATAGACTTGAATTGGGGTGTGATTCGTGTTTTTAATATTGTTTGACGTTATTTGAAGGCTCGACTAAGTTCATAGGATGTTTTAAGACTTGTTGGTATATTTGGTTGAGGTCCCGGGGGCCTCGGGTTGATTATGCGTGGTTAACGGATCAAGAGTTGAATTGGAGAAGTTGCTGCAGTTGAGGACTGCTGGTGTAATCGCACCTGCGGAGCCTCGGTCGCAGGTGCGGAGTGAGGTCTGCAGATGCAGAGTTTGAAGGGAAGTGAGTAGGTGGTCGCAGGTTGAAGGCTTTCCTGCACCTGCGTGACCGCAGATGCGGCAGAAGGACCGTAGAAGCGGAATAGTGCAGTGGAGCTGCGCTCCGCAGAAGCAGAGGGTTTTGCGTCGCTCCTGCGAAGCCGCAAAAGCGGCTAAGTTGGCCACAGAAGCAAGATTGCTAGGCAGACTATTTAAAAACGTGGGTTCCAAGATTTTTTACCATTTCTAACATTTTGAGCTCGGGGTTTGGCGATTCTTGAGAGGATTTTCGAGGGAATTCTTGAGGTAAGCTCTGTGTACTCGTTTTTAATCAATAATCTTGTTTCCCCATCAATTTTCCCACCTAGATTATGTGGTTTTGAGGTGAAATTGAGGGGTTGGAGGCTAAGGATTTAGAGAGTTGATTTTGGGGATTTGAGTGGCGATTTAGTGTCGGATTTTGATGAATGTGGTATGGTTAGACTCGTGGTTGAATGGGCTTACGGGTTTTGTGACTTTTGTTGGATCTCGAGACGTGGTCCCGGTGGCCGTCTTTGAGCCAATTTTGGATTATTGATTTATAATATCCTATTTTCTTGTGGAATTGATTCCTTTAGCCCATATTGATTATATCGTATTGTTTATGGTTAGATTCGAGACATTTAGAGGCCAATTCGCGAGACAAAGGTGTGTTGGAGTAGAGATTGGCACGTATTGAGATAAGTAACAGTTATAAATCTGGTTCTGAGGGTATGAAACCCTAGATTATGTGTTATGTGATTGGCTTGGAAGTGACGCACATGCTTGTTGACGGGCGTGTGAGCGTGCACCGTAGGAATTATGACTTGGTCTATTCCGTGGAAATGGAAAGCTGAATAACTTGTTAGCTATATGCTCTCAATGTGTTATCGAAATTTGACTGTAAATCATTTTAGAAATCATGTTTAGGCTATGTGTTGTACTGTTGGGACCCATAGAGGCCGTGTTACATGTTGAATTACATGCTAATTGATATTTGTACTCAGTCTAAGTTTTACTCGTATATCATATCTTAGTCTCTATTATTTCCTTGTTGATACATCATATCATTGCTGTTTGGGCTGATTTTCATGATTATTGAGAGCCCGAGAGACTGAAGAGGTTGATGACTGAGTGAGGCCGAGGGCCTGATTGTGAGGATATTTATGGGTCGGGTTGCACGCCGCAACATGTTTTATTAATTTATGCAATGATTGGCTTGATATAGCGCTTGGGCTGAAGGAGCCCCTTTGGAGTCTGTAAACCCCCCAGTAAGCGTAGGTACCTACAAAGTGCGAGTGCCGAGTGCAGAGCGACTGAGAGGAATGAGTGAATATGAGGAATGAGTGACTGTGGGAAAATGAGTGATTGTGAAGTTGGAGTGAATGGGAGGACTGAGTGATTCGTTGCTTTGAGAGGATGCATTTGATCTCCTTATTGTTGCACTTAGTTTCAATATATCACTACTTTGAAATATCTGAGAGATATTATAACCAATTTTACTCGAACTTGACATGTATAAACTGATTTAATTTAAATTGCCAGATTTGACAGCATGCTTATTTTTCTTTTTTTGAGACTACTGAAATTGAACTATAAATGTGTAGCTCGTCACTATCTTCAGTTCCTTATTTAGTCTTGTACTTACGGAGCTGGTTGTACTCACGCTACAGCCTGCATTTCGTGTGCAGATCCAGGTATTTTCAGACACGGTGGGTGTTGATACTTTGCACAGTTGACCTTTGGAGATTTCGAGGTAGCTGCCCGGCGTTCACAGTCCTTGTTTCTCCTTTCCCATCTTTTCTTTTATTGTATTTAGTTTCGGACTATCTTAGACAGTGTATTCCAGACTTGTGACATATAAATGCTTATGTACTCTGTGACACCCCAATTTGGGAGTTTTCCGTGTTTTGTTTGGATCTTTCTATCTTGTTTATGAGAAATTGCTATTTAAACTGCTTTAAAAATCTTTTTTGTTATAAGTGTTAGAGTTATTCATAAATGTCAGCTTGTCTAGTACCACGATAGGCGCCATCACGACAGATTAGGATTTGGATCGTGACAAGTTGGTATCAAAGCCTAGGTTACATAGGTCTCACGAGTCATGAGCAGGTTTAGTAGAGTCTTGCGAATCGGTACGGAGAGGTCTATACTTATCGTTGAGAGGCTCTCGAACCCTTAGGAAACTTCACATTCTTGTATTCTTGTCGTGAGGATTTGTTGATTCCGGTAATAAACTTTTGTTATTCTATTCTCTCACAGATAGTGAGAAAACGTACTACTGGACAGGATGGACAGCCACCAGTAGCACCATTTAGGGTCGCGATAGGTCGTGGTAGAGGCCACGGTAGGGGCAGGGGTGCAGCTCGTATTGCAGCTAGGACAACACTTGTAGACCTACCAGTTGCCCCAATTCTCGAGCAGGTTCCAGTTGTGGATGAGCCAGTGGGGCCAGCTCAGGAACCAGCTGTGCCATCGTGATTCCAGGCCTTCAGGAGGCTTTAGCTCAGATTTTGACTGTGTGCACCAGTCTTGCTTAGGCGGTCTCTATTCTGGCCGCAACAGCCACTTCTCAGGCTGGGGGAGGTACTCAGACTCCCGCCGTTCGTACACCAGAGCAGGTGATGCAGGGTCTCCAGACACCGGGGGCACTACCAGCCCAGCCGGTTGGAGCTGCTCAGGCCCATGTGGTCCCTGTTATGACTGATGATGAGTAGAGGAGATTGGAGAATTTCGAGAGGCTCTAGCCTCCATCTTTCAGTGGGGTAGAGTTGGAGGATGCCTAGGGTTTCTTGGACAAGTGTTAGAGGATTCTTCATATAGCAGGTATTTTGGAGACCAGTGGGGTCTCGTTCACTACTTTTCAGTTCACTAGGGCCGCCTTCTGATGGTGGGAGGCTTATGAGAGGCGCAGGCCAGTCGGTACAACACCACTTTTACAGCAGGAGTTCTCCATTCTCTTCTTGGAGAAGTTCGTGCAGGAGTCTCGTAGAGAGGAACTGCGCAGACAGTTTGAGCAGCATCGTTAAGATTGTATGTTTGTGAGACAGTATAAGATAAGGTTTTCTGAGTTGGCCCGTCATGCGGTTTGGTTGGTTCCCACTGATAGGGAGAGGATTAGGAGGTTCATTAATGGCCTCACATATCAGCATGACTCGGGAGATTGCATCAGGTGCTAGGTTCGATGAGGTGGTTGATATTTCTAGATGCCTAGAGTAGGTTCGCAGTTAGGAGAGTGAGAAGAGGGAGGACAATAGGCCTCGTGGTTCAGGTGTTTTCAACAGTGCCTCATCTGGAAGACAGTCCCACCACAACAGAGGTCGTCCTTATAGGCACTCTTCGATGGCTCGTTCGGTTCATCGTACTGCATCGGCTAGCCATGGTTCATACGGTGCTTGTCCGGGTCAGTCATCTCTTAGTGCCCTTCCAGCCTAGAGTTCATCCCATGCTCTATTGGTTCAGGGCTCTTCTATGCTAGGACCTTCTACCAGTTATCCCGGTGCTCGAGGCTCCCTTCAGTCCCCACCACCAGCATCGAGGAGTTGCTTTGAGTGCAGAGAGTTTGGGCACTTGTGGAGGTAGTGTCCTCATCATCCGGGAGGTCCGATGCAACAGAGGAGTCATGATGCAACTTCCGCACTAGTTACTACACTACCCGCTCAGCCAGTTCGGGGTGGGGCCCAGTCAGCTAGAGATTGCCTTATAGGGAGAGGCCGATCAGATGGTGGTTGTCACACCTCCTTTTTCCGCGCCCGAGGGGCGCAGGGGAGTTTTTTTCCAATTAAAGGACAATCGAAGTGGGATTTGTTTATTTATTTCAGAGTCGCCACTTGGGAGATTTAGGGTGTCCCAAGTCACCAATTTTAATCCTGAATCGAGGAAAAGAATGACTCTATATTATAGTCTGCGTACCAGAAATCTAGATAAGGAATTCTGTTAACCCGGGAGAAGGTGTTAGGCATTCCCGAGTTCCGTGGTTCTAGCATGGTCGCTCAACTGTTATATTCGGCTTGATTGTCTGATTTTATACAAGTATGAACTTATGTGCAAATTTCAACTTTTAACCGCTTTATTATTATTGTTTTACAAGAATGTGAACATCGCTTAAAATACGTCTTTGGACTGCGTCACATGAAATGCACCCACAATCCGGAACGCATTTTATTTGATGTTTTGAGATTTGGATTTGGGTCGCATGAAATGCACCCCCGAGCTTAAGAAAGTAAATTATTACACACGCGCCTAAAGAGACTATCGCGTTATTATTTTGCGGAGGCCGTGAAATTCGCTAAACGACCCTCCTGAATTCTAAGTAATTTTAAACAAGTATTTACTGAGGGCCCCGCAATTTGTGTTTTTTATTCGGCGAGGCTCATCTCATTCTTATTTTTTTTTAAAGGGATTTGCAACGTCATGGAAATGCATCTCGGGCCACGCCATAATCAATATACCCGTGATTAGAGACATATTTCGAGTCCGTTGAGATTTAGATTTGGGTCGCATAAATGTGCACCCGAGTTTAGGAAAATTAAATTATTAAAGGCGCGCCTAGAGCAACTAGCGCATTATTATTTTGGGTAGGGCCGTGAAATTTGCTAACGGCCCGTCCCGGAATCTAAGTATTTAATATATACATTTAGAGGGCTCCGCAATCTGTACATTTTTTTTGGCGAAGCTAGTCTCGTTTTTTTTTTGTTTATTTATTTATTTGTTTTTATTTACCCTTTTTATTTTTATTTTTAAAGGATGCCATTTTTACGCCTTTAACATTACTAAACCTTACGACTTTTTTACAACTAAAATCTCATAACTTGTCAAAAAATTAATAAAATGAGTTTAGTGAACGAGTGTTTCGGGCGTAGCAAGAGCATGTACTAATAATAATTTTGTCCGAATGACCTAAGCAAAGGAAAGGACGAACAGATTAACGTCGAACTTGTGTCATAGAATAACTAGCCCAACTTAATTAAATGACATCAAATAAACAAGAATAACACAACGCAAAATGAACAAAATGCATAGGATGAACACACGAGCAGAAAGTTATCATACCAATTTCTATATTGCATCTTCGAACATTTAACGTAACATTTTCTTATCTAATACTTGAGGTTTACTAACCTTTGAACCTCAACAACCTCAGAACGACAAACACGATTCCGACGAAACTCAAGCTGGACCTCTCTGAACGAAGAACAACGATGGAACCTCGGACAGCAACTCGACGTACCGGACCTCGACGAACCAAAGTCGACCTCGACGAAAAACAGAAAAACTCGGCCAAGGCCGAATTGCAGCCACCAACAACTGCTCACGATAAGATGAACAATGTAGACAGTAGTAAGGTCGACGCAAGGAGGCTGCTGACGGGCTTGTTTTGCCAGTGGTCGAGGGCTGTTTGTTGGTGGTTTCGCGACGGGGGAGCAGCTGTGGGGGGCTGTGACGAGCTGTTTAGGCAGTGGCTCAGGTTGGTCGTGGGGAGGGGAGCTGGGAAGCTGGTTTTTTTTGGTTTCGTTGATGGAGGTGTCTATGGAGGGGTCGTTTGGTAATGGTGAGACGGAGAGGGAGCAGTCCGGGGCGGTTTGAAGGTGGAACGATGGTGGGTTTCCTGTTTGCTAGGGTTTTCATTGGTTTTGGTGGTGGTTTTACGGGAGGTGACGGGGTGGTTTGATGGTGGTGTTTTGGACTGGTGGGTCGCGAGTGAGTAGGGGGCAGGGACGACGATGGTTGCCGGTGGGTTTGGACGTGGGGGCTAGTGAAGCTGATGGAGGTGGCGTTTGGGTGGTGATGGAGTGGCTGCGGACATGGTGTTTTGGACTGGTTTGTCGACTAGTCGTCGCGGGTAGTGGTCGACGGTGGTTTCGGACAAAAGGGTGACGGAGTTAGGAGGAGACGGGTGGTTGTCGACGAGGGAGGTGGTGTTGGTCTGGTTGCGACGAGGGGAGGGTTGTAGATAGATTTTTGGACAGTAGGTTTTTCTTTCTTCTCCTGAAGAAGATGATGAAACAGTACCTCTTCAGAATTTTTCAAAAAAAAAAGTCCCCCCTTGTTCCTTTTGCCTTTTCCGTGTTTTGTACTGGGTTTTGCCCAGAAAAATGAGCCCACGCGTGGTGGGGTTCAAGGCATATGTCCCTCACGCGTGGTGGGGTTCCCCATGTGTCCTGGACACGGTTTATTATGGGCTAGGTCCGAATATTAGGCCTAAAACCGGGTAGTTTAAACCCGAATATTATTCTTTTGCCCGGACCCGAGAAATAGGAACACGTTGCTTAACTAGTCCTATGTAAGCAAAATAACTACAAAAAATAAGACTAGTATTTAAACAAAACTATATCTTTTTAAATGTTTTTCAAGGTTTAAAATAGCTACAAAATATTAATAAAACTATTTTTTGTAATTTTCGTTTTAAATATTAAGATAAAATATGAGGTAATATTTTTGTATTTTTTCAAAGTTAAAATGACTATAAAACCTTAATAGAACTATATTTTTGTAATTTTCGAAATTATATAAAATACAAAAATAAAGTGCAATTTTTGTATTTTTCAAGTTTATGAGAGATACATAAACTAAAATTTATATATATATTTTTGAAATTTTCTTTTTGCAACGAAATAAAGTAAAAATAGTTAAAATGGCTATACTAGTCCTAAATTAAATATTTTAAGCTAAGAACGTAAAAATTCCCGGGGAGGGTCAAAAATCACGTGCTTACAGCTGCCCCTCTTTGACTGGAAACACGAAGAGTTTTCCGACAAAGAACGACTAGACGTGTTTTTGACCCGACCATTATTTGGACGGACTACACTTAAGGAAAGGGAGGGAATGTGACCGAGCCCTGGTATCTGAGCTGCCTACATATCCTTGGTTATACAGGAATCAAGCCACGTGTAGTTCGGGATATGAGAGAGATAGTGAAGTTGTACCGAGGTGGAGAGCCGATCGAGGTGCCGTTCCGTTGAGGTTCCGGTCCGCGGTCCTGTCATTACAACAAAAATGAAAACTGAAAAAGACTAACTAAGCCTATCAGCTACTAGTTACAAGGATTCATATCTCCTAAGTCTTCTGAAACTTGGTCTTGAGTCTTGAATGGTGCTTCATACAGACTTTGGATTTGAATCTTCATACTTGCTAGTTGTAGGCGCTAGTTCTTGAACAGGTCACATCTGTTCTCCACTTCCGTGTTTTTCTCCCTTTTTTTTTCTTGTTTTCTTGTTTTTTGGTGACCAGCTTCTGTTGATCATCCCAGACTGTTGACTTGCATTCTTAGGGCGAGCTTCTTGTTGCTTCTATCTTGGATTGAGTGCTGGGGATTTCTTTTGTAATCCTTCTGCTTTCCAGTGGGTCACTGCTTGATCTTTGACAGGCGGACTCCTGACAATCAAAACAAACAAAACAAACAAAATTTCCTAACCCCGTTTGCACTGGGGAGGTTTGTGAGTCGTTAGCAAAATCGTAGCCCGCTGATACTACTGATGCAGTGCTGAGAGTGAACTAAACACTAGATTAGGATGTATTCCCTTGTTATACAGGTGGGCGCCTAACTTTAATGCTTGAAATGTAAGGACTGAAATGTATTCCTCTGTTCTATGGGCGGGCTCCCAATTTCAACACTTGAAATGTAAGGACTGAAATGTATTCCTCTGTTATCTGGGCGGGCTCCCAACTTCAACACTTGAAAGTAAGAACTGAATGTATGCCTCTGTTATTATGGGCGGGCTCCCAATTTCAACACTTGAAAGTAAAACCAAAATGTATTCCTCTCGTTATACAGGTGGGCGCCTGGTTAGAAAATGACTCTTTTTTTTCAAACGTTTTTCTTTTCTCTTTTTTTTTCTTTTTTTTTTCAATCGTTGTTGTTTTTGTTTTTTTTTCAAATTCAAACGTTGTTTTTTTTTTTGTATCTTAGGAGAAAGATTCATCAGACTAAGATTTTGATCCTAGGAGAAGGTTCATCAGACTAGGTCTCTATCTTAGGAGAAAAATTCATCGGACTAAGATTTTGATCCTAGGAGAAAGTTCGTCAGACTAGGTCATTTTTTGTTTTTTTGGTATCTTAGGAGAAAGATTCATCAGACTAAGATTTGGATCCTAGGAGAAGGTTCATCAGACTAGGTCTCTATCTTAGGAGAAAAATTCATCGGAGTAAGATTTTGATCCTAGGAGAAAGTTCGTCAGACTAGGTAAGGTTCGTCAGACTAGGTCTCTATCTTAGGAGAAAAATTCGTCAGACTAAGATTTTGATCCTAGGAGAAGGTTCATCAGACTAGGTCATTTTTGTTTTTGGTTATCTTAGGAGAAAGATTCATCAGACTAAGATTTTGATCCTAGGAGAAGGTTCGTCAGACTAGGTCTCTATCTTAGGAGAAAAATTCATCGGACTAAGATTTTGATCCTAGGAGAAGGTTCATCAGACTAGGTCATTTTTGTTTTTTTTTTTGGTATCTTAGGAGTCAGACTAAGATTTTGATCCTAGGAGAAGGTTCATCAGACTAGGTCTTGTTTTTTTTTATCTTTAACAACCACTTAGGAGGAAATGCATCTCCTACGGGTGAAACTAAAACTTAAACTTAGGAGGAAATGCGTCTCCTATGGGTAAAACTTAAACTTAGGAGGAAATGCGTCTCCTATGGGTAAAACTTAAACTTAGGAGGAAATGCATCTCCTATGGGTAAAAACGTGGAATGTATTCCCTTATTATACAGGTGGGCGCCTAATGGTAAAGACACAAAATGTATTCCCTTGTTATACAGGTGGGCGCCTAAAATATGAAATGCACAGACAAAAGTATTCCTCTCGTTGTTCAGGTGGGCGCCTGTCAAGAAATGTAAAGACTGAAACCAACATATCCTATTTGAGGGCGGATGAACCCAACATATCCTATTTGAGGGCGGATGAACCCGACAGATCCTATTTGAGGGCGGATGAACCCAACATATCCTATTTGAGGGCGGATGAACCCAACATATCCTATTTGAGGGCGGATGAACCCGACAGATCCTATTTGAGGGCGGATGAACCCAACATATCCTATTTGAGGGCGGATGAACCCGACATATCCTATTTGAGGGCGGATGAACCCAACATATCCTATTTGAGGGCGGATGAACCCAACATATCCTGTTTGAGGGCGGATGAACCCAACAGATCCTATTTGAGGGCGGATTAACCCGACAGATCCTATTTGAGGGCGGATTAACCCAACATATCCTATTTGAGGGCGGATTAACCCAAAATATCTTTAAGACTTGAAAATGTCTTACCTCGAATACTTGCTGGGGATTGGGATGAATTTTCCTTTTCTACCTTCCCCATTTTTATTATTATTCTTTTTTTTTATTCCTTTTTTTTTGTTTTGTTTTTGCATAGCTTCTTCCTTCAAAGACTACCTCCCTTGATTTACTTACCTGTTTGGGAGGGGTAAAATGTTATCAGCTGGGGGTACCTGACTTCCAGAAAATTTTCTAAATGGAAGGAAAATTTTCTGCCCCAGTTTGATAATATCCCTTGTGGCATGCGTTTCTGCCTCAATGCCATTTCCTTTACCTGTTTCAAATCAAACAAAATTGTTAGTTTGAAACATGGTGGTTGGTTGTGATACTCCTACTGGGATGGCTTTCCCTTTCTCCTTCCTTGCTCTGCGTTCAACAACTTGTTGGGGATGATCTTATGTGTTGGGGATAATCCCTTCCTGCTGGGGATATCCCTCTTCTTTTGTGGCATAGCTTGGAAACTGGCATTTCCCCGACCTTTTAGTCTAGTATGGATTTCGCCAAATCATGCTCACTGCTTTCCTTGCTTTGTTCATGGGCCTTGGCTTTGAGGTTTATAACCTTGGTTTTGGCAAGGGTATCCCTCTTGACACTCGTCAATCCCTTTGTCAATTTCCTTTTGTTGGGGATATCTTTATTGACACTGGCCTCGCGCTTGTTCCTTGCTGACTATACCATTTGGATGTACTAGTCAAATCTCATCTTGAAAAGCTGATGGCATATTTGAAATCATTTCATACTTGTTCTGACCAGACAGACTCTATTGGGGATTTTCTATGAAAGGAAAATGATAAAAAGGGAACAGAATAAAAGACAAAGGAGACGATGACTCTTTTACAAAAGAAACTATAAATAAAAATGTATCAAATGCAGATACCGACTCTAATGGTCATGACATGCGGATGTGGCCTATCCTTTACCGTCAATCATCTTTCAAGATCTTCAATTGGCGATTCCCCATCTGATTCTCAATCTTATTCGACTTGTAGTGCCCGAAGGGTTTTCACTATCAAGTCTCTCTCATTTTTGGTTCTTTCCTCAGCTTTCAATCGCCTTATGGTGCCTGTGAAGGTTTTCACCGATAAGACTCTCTCATTTGTATCACTTTCCAGCTGGGGATGTGGAGTGTCGCCGGTATGACTCTTTCTGCTGGAGATTAGAGTCCCTTTTGCTGTGGAACAGAATGTTATGCTCGCCGGTAAGACTCTTCATTTGTCTGACTTGGCATCTTTTGAAGACTGATCGGAAGGTCTTTCTTTGGACCGTAAGGTGGGTTTTGGATAGGGCTAGAAAGAAAAGGTATTAAAGGCTCAAAAAATGCATTAATTTTGGGTTATTAATTACAACCTTCGGAATTAGATTTATTTACATCAAACGCAACATCTGCCCCAGTTTCTTGCTTGGGGATATCTTAATTGATTTTTTTTCATTTTTTCAAAACTATGACCGAGCCGTGAAGCGCCTACGTATCCTCTTTGAGGAATCAGGTCAAACGTAGTTCCCAATTCCTCTTTTCTTTCCGACTTTCTTTGTTTTTTTTCTTTGTTATCAATTTTCTTTTCTTTTCTTTTCTTTTTTTTTCTCTTTTTTCGTTGTTGTTTTCTTTCTTTCTCTCTTTTTTTTTCGTTGTTACTGATTCCGAACGAGGGGCATGAAAGAAAAATAAATAAGGCTCAAAAAGGGTAACGAAGGATAAAGTGTTTAGGTAGCAGAACAAAATGCCTTCGTCATTTCAGTCTTCAAAACATGCCAAGTGCAAACAACACACTTTAAATTTGTAGCCTCTTCTGATGGTGCTGGACTTGACAATTATGTTAAACGTTTTATTTTTCCTTTGTCATTTCTAAAACACCATTGGGCAACACTCTCATTATCATGACCGACCCTCATGCTAATTTGGCGAATCTTGCTTTTAACGGTTTTCTTTGTGCTTAACTTGCCCCAGTTCCACATGACTCGAGCTCTGAATAATCTCAAACCGTCCTCATTTTCTTTAAATGGTCTGATCGCCTTTCCAGGGTTTTAGGATTAACTTTAAAGACTAGGCCCAAAGTGAGTGCGCATGTCATGTCCCTAGAATGGGCATTGAATCAAATGATAAAAGGACTAAACAGAAGACGACTGGAACTAACAAAAGACCGACTTTGTATTAGACTACCGGCGAAATGGTTTGAATAAAAAAACAAACAAAACAACTAGAATAAAATCCTAACACAAACTGGACAAAATTTAAACAAACTGCTATGATAAAATGGAAAGATAAGAAGGTTTGACACACGACAAAATCCCAATTACAACCTTAATAATCCGAACAACAGAAATGACCACAAAATAAGCCACCACAAGCTTATCTCTTGCTGACCAAGGAACGAAGCGTCCTCCCAAAAAAAATTGGCATCTTAGCCACTGAGCTTTGCGTCAATACTGCCAAGACCATTACCCGCTTCAACATCGTCACCCTCTGTCAACAAGTTCTCGATAGGGTTCGAGTGCTCCATGTCACTGTTATTGATCACAATCCGCTCTTCTTGGATCATTCTTTCTATTTCTCTTTTCAAATCCCGACAGCTTTCAACATTGTGCCCCTGGACATTGGAATGGTATTCACACCTTTTAGAAGGGTCAAAGCTTCTTGCACGTGGGTCCACACGATTTGGAGGAATAGGTGCAATCAGGTCATGATTCTTTAATTTCTCAAATAAGCTTTCATAGGACTCTCCTATTGGTGTAAAATTATCTTTCAACCTTTGTTCCCCTTTATTCCACTGGCTTGGCTGTGGGTTATAGGGCACCTGAAAATTTTGTGGAGACTTCTGGAGATTTTGTGATGCTCGTGCTCGTCTCCTGGGGTGCCTTGGTGGCTGGACAACATACTGAAGTGGAGCGACAGAGTATTGAGCGTCTTGAGGTGGATAATACTGCTCAGGGGAGCCATAGAAAATTTGAGGAGGCTGCTCATACCCTCGAGATGTTCTCCTGGGACCTCTTCTAGACCCTGATGTCATCATGATTTCTTCAATCTCCTCATTTGTGTCGCCAAGATTATCTGACTCAACCAGGACAGCCTGAGTTGCGGCCTTAAGAACAGCTTAACTTATAATTTTGCCTGTCTTAAGACCATTCTCTACCATTTCTCCAATTTTGATTGCTTCCGAGAAGGTTTTGCCAACTGCGGACACCATGTTTTGAAAGTAATCTGGCTCTTGCACTTGAAGGAAGACAGTAATTAGCTCGTGACCATCCATGGGTGGCTTAACTCGAGCTGCTTGCTCTCTCCATTTTATGGCATATTCCCTGAAACTTTCACTTGGTTTCTTCTTCAGGTTTGAAAGGGACATGCGGTCTGGGGGAATGTCGATGTTGTATTAGAACTGTCTGACGAAGTCCTGTGCCATGTCATCCCAGATATACCAGCGAGACGTGTCTTGATCCATAAACCATTCGGAGGCTACTCCCGTAAGGCTTTCCACAAAATAAGCCATCAACAATTTTTCATTTCTTCCTTCCCCTCTCAGTTGATTGCAATACCTTTTCAGGTGGGCTATGGGATCTCCATGTCAATCGTACTTTTCAAATTTTGGAGTCTTGAAACCAGGCGGCAAGTGGACATCGGGGAACACACATAGATCTTTGAAGGCAACACTCTTTTGGCCTGCCAACCCTTGCATGTTTTCCAACCATTGTTCTAAGCTTTTCACTCTTCGGGTCATTTCTTCCTGTACCATCTTTCGGGCAGGCTTCTCAGTTTTTGCAGCAAGATCAAACGAGTACGAGTGGTACTCAGGAGAGTGGTACTGCTCTTGTTGTGTCGCAAATTGTGACTCATGACGAGGAACCTTCCCACTCTGAGTCTCTGGAGTACTTGTAACAGCTTCGACGTTAGTTGTCATTTTTCTTTGAGGCACAAACCAATCACCTCAACTTTCTTCACAATTCAAAACCAAATATGTTAGAATGGACTCAGTCGGTCCTTATTATTATCAATATATATATATTTATTTATTTATTTATTTATTTACCTTTGTTTTTCCCTTTTTCATTTCTTTTTTTTTTCTTTTTCTTTTTCATTCTCTTTTTTTTTTTGCTTTTTTTTTTGTTGCGGTCGAATCTTATGGAGATTGCCTACGTATCATGACCCCGCATGAATCAGACCTTGCGTAGTTCGGACCAATAAAAGATAAACAATAATGAACATTTTTCTTTTCAATTTTCATATTGAAACAAACTGGGTTTCAAGGATTTAAAGATGACCCGCAAACTTGAAAATCAAACATCCCGCATGTTCTAATCAAAAGATTGGTAGACTCAAAAGCAAAATTCCAGCTCCCTTTCTCTCTTCGACAAATGCAACCAAATGGTTATTTTTTGCAAATGTGGCCCCTTCCAAATTTCACATGGATTTTGAGGCCGAGGAGGATTATTTTATGACACTTTACAAACTTGTCCGTTCTTTTACAAAAATAGCCTTTCGACAACTGAAAGATACTCTAAGGCTATTTCGGCAAGAACGGTTTAAGACGCGGCCGAAGCTGGCTCGGCTTATTATGACAAAATTTGAACGGTATTCACCTGATCGTCGACTCTTTTTTTTTTTTCAAATCACAATAAAACTTGGTGTTGCAAAACACGGCCATTCAGCGTCTCGGGGACGAAGGTTTAAAAGGCTGTGTGGGTCAACTAGACCAAAAATTCTAAACATGACCCCAAAAGGTAGCCATTTATGCAAAGTCAGCCTTCCGGCGTCCCTTTCGGGAACATTCGGCTATTTATGACAACAACATTACCCGACTTATTTATGACTCTTTTTATCGTTTTTCAAATTAGTAAAGTCAATATTGCAAACACGGCCTTTCAACGTCTCGAGGACGAAGATTTTTAAGGCTGTGTGGGTCAACTGGACCAAGTCTTAAAAATGACCCAAAGGTGGCTGTTTATGCAAAGTCAGCCTTCCGGCGTCCCTTTCGGGAACATTCGGCTATGTTTTGACAAAACAGCGTCACCCAATTTCTTTATGACAGAACTAAAATTTGACATATATATTTTTTGATTATTATTTATTACCTGTTTTTGGCTATTTTAGCAAAATGGGGGTTGGACCCGATGAAGGTTGCCTACGTATCTCACATCCGGTGAGAATCAAACCCGCGTAGTTCGGGCAAATAAGAATGAGTAGGCAAATAATAATAAGCAGATGAACTAACTTTTTTTTTGAATTTTCGTTTAAGAGAACTACTTTAAAAGAAGCGAGGAAATATTATTTTTGATTGATTTTCTTTTTAAAAGAAAGACTAATATTTTTTGAATTTTCGTTTTTTTTTTATTCTAAAGAAAAGAAGAAAATATTTTCGGCATTTTACCTTAAATATAAGAAATGCTTCTAAAAATGTTTTTTTTTTTGAATTTTGAATTTGCTTTTTCAATTTTGAAAGAAGAATCAAAATATTTTCGGATTTTTTTTAATTATATATATATGTTGTTTTTTTTTTAAAACAATTAGAAAGAATTTCTAAAGAAATCAATAATGGAAAGTATTTTTGGATTATTATAATTTCGACATTTTCCTAAACAAATAAATAAACATATTTTTAAAAACAAGACCCTTTTTTACTTTTATTTTTTATGGCAAGACAAATTATTTTTTTTGAAAAACAAAACCAAACAATGATGATTTTTTCTACTTTTCCTTTGTTGTTAATAAAACTAACTAATAAGACATATATTTTCCTTATTTTCTCAAAAATTCGGCAGAGTTTCGACACTACTTGGACATTTGTTTTTTTTTTCTAACAATAAGTAATCACATTTATAAACTGTTATTTTTTCCTCTTTTCCACTATTTCTAACTTGTGGATGATGATGAAAACATACAAAATCTTTTTTTTTTGAATTTTCATGCTTTGTTTTATTTGTAATTTTATTTTTTATATTTATTATTTCTTTCAAAAATGTGGCATGGGAGACATAATGATTTCCAAGACTTCTTGGATTCCGCAAATGCTCCCCATGCGCTTTTCCCAACATATGAAGCGTGGGGGACATATGGGAATTCCAAGACTTCTTGGATTCCACAAATGTTCCCCATGCTTTGATTAAAATAACATCATGCTGGAAATGACCAAATGACCCATTCGCCCTTGACTGAATACAACATGTAGCACATAGGATGCCATAAGATGGTCTATTATTTTCAGGTTGCTTGTCCTAGACGGACCCAACCCCTGTGTTGAGTCCCCTAAGTCAAATGCACATGATGCAAATAAACGTTCCTACTAGGGATCCGGCATGTGGCTTTGTTATACTAAGTTCAGAACCTGGGTGTTTGTTCTAGACCTGGCTTACCCGAGCGGACAGCTCGAGCCGAGGGGGGGCAGCGTACCGGGAGCACGAAAGTCTACCCGGCCTAGTTACTTGTCCCAACTTCGTCTTATTTGGTATGACTTTAACAGAAAAGTGGGCCACGCGCACGTGTACACCATAAATTCAGAAGACTCAGAAAGAAGGGTTTCGTAGCAGTTTTATATACACAATTCAGATAATATTAAAGCGGTAAAAGCATCATTTAGCACATTAAGCATATATCATGTAAAAATCAGATAATAAATAAAGCCAACTATAACAGTTATTTTAAGCTCGAATTCTTGAACCTTGAACCAGTGGTTCTGGGCCAAGTCCCCAGCAGAGTCGCCAGAGCTGTCACACCTCCTTTTTCCGCGCCCGAGGGGCGCAGGGGAGTTTTTTTCCAATTAAAGGACAATCGAAGCGGGATTTGTTTATTTATTTCAGAGTCGCCACTTGGGAGATTTAGGGTGTCCCAAGTCACCAATTTTAATCCCGAATCGAGGAAAAGAATGACTCTATATTACAGTCTGCATACCAGAAATCTAGATAAGGAATTCTGTTAACCCGGGAGAAGGTGTTAGGCATTCCCGAATTCCGTGGTTCTAGCACGGTCGCTCAACTGTTATATTCGGCTTGATTGTCTGATTTTATACAAGTATGAACTTATGTGCAAATTTCAACTTTTAACCGCTTTATTATTATTGTTTTACAAGAATGTGAACATCGCTTAAAATACGTCTTTGGACTGCGTCACATGAAATGCACCCACAATCCGGAACGCATTTTATTTGATGTTTTGAGATTTGGATTTGGGTCGCATGAAATGCACACCCGAGCTTAAGAAAGTAAATTATTACACACGCGCCTAAAGAGACTATCGCGTTATTATTTTGCGGAGGCCGTGAAATTCGCTAAACGACCCTCCTGAATTCTAAGTAATTTTAAACAAGTATTTACTGAGGGCCCCGCAATTTGTGTTTTTTATTCGGCGAGGCTCATCTCATTCTTATTTGTTTTTAAAGGGATTTGCAACGTCATGGAAATGCATCTCGGGCCACGCCATAATCAATATACCCGTGATTAGAGACACATTTCGAGTCCGTTGAGATTTAGATTTGGGTCGCATAAATGTGCACCCGAGTTTAGGAAAATTAAATTATTAAAGGCGCGCCTAGAGCAACTAGCGCATTATTATTTTGGGTAGGGCCGTGAAATTTGCTAACGGCCCGTCCCGGAATCTAAGTATTTAATATATACATTTAGAGGGCTCCGCAATCTGTACATTTTTTTTGGCGAAGCTAGTCTCATTTTTTTTTTGTTTATATATTTATTTGTTTTTATTTACCCTTTTTATTTTTATTTTTAAAGGATGCCATTTTTACGCCTTTAACATTACTAAACCTTACGACTTTTTTACAACTAAAATCTCATAACTTGTCAAAAAATTAATAAAATGAGTTTAGTGAACGAGTGTTTCGGGCGTAGCAAGAGCATGTACTAATAATAATTTTGTCCGAATGACCTAAGCAAAGGAAAAGACGAACAGATTAACGTCGAACTTGTGTCATAGAATAACTAGCCCAACTTAATTAAATGACATCAAATAAACAAGAATAACACAACGCAAAATGAACAAAATGCATAGGATGAACACACGAGCAGAAAGTTATCATACCAATTTCTATATTGCATCTTCGAACATTTAACGTAACATTTTCTTATCTAATACTTGAGGTTTACTAACCTTTGAACCTCAACAACCTCAGAACGACAAACACGATTCCGACGGAACTCAAGCTGGACCTCTCTGAACGAAGAACAACGATGGAACCTCGGACAACAACTCGACGTACCGGACCTCGACGAACCAAAGTCGACCTCGACGGAAAACAGAAAAACTCGGCCAAGGCCGAATTGCATCCACCAACAACTGCTCACGATAAGATGAACAATGTCGACAGTAGTAAGTTCGACACAAGGAGGCTGCTGACGGGCTTGTTTTGCCAGTGGTCGAAGGCTGTTTGTTGGTGGTTTCGCGACGGGGGAGCAGCTGTGGGGGGCTGTGACGAGCTGTTTAGGCAGTGGCTCAGGTTGGTCGTGGGGAGGGGAGCTGGGAAGCTGTTTTTTTTGGTTTCGTTGATGGAGGTGTCTATGGAGGGGTCGTTTGGTAATGGTGAGACGGAGAGGGAGCAGTCCGGGGCGGTTTGAAGGTGGAACGATGGTGGGTTTCCTGTTTGCTAGGGTTTTCGTTGGTTTTGGTGGTGGTTTTACGGGAGGTGACGGGGTGGTTTGATGGTGGTGTTTTGGACTGGTGGGTCGCGAGTGAGTAGGGGGCAGGGACGACGATGGTTGCCGGTGGGTTTGGACGTGGGGGCTAGTGAAGTTGATGGAGGTGGCGTTTGGGTGGTGATGGAGTGGCTGCGGACATGGTGTTTTGGACTGGTTTGTCGACTGGTCGTCGCGGGTAGTGGTCGACGGTGGTTTCGGACAAAAGGGTGACGGAGTTAGGAGGAGACGGGTGGTTGTCGACGAGGGAGGTGGTGTTGGTCTGGTTGCGACGAGGGGAGGGTTGTAGATAGATTTTTGGACAGTAGGTTTTTCCTTCTTCTCCTGAAGAAGATGATGAAACAGTACCTCTTCAGAATTTTTCAAAAAAAAGTCCCCCCTTGTTCCTTTTGCCTTTTCCGTGTTTTGTACTGGGTTTTGCCCAGAAAAATGAGCCCACGCGTGGTGGGGTTCAAGGCATATGTCCCCCACGCGTGGTGGGGTTCCCCATGTGTCCTGGACACGGTTTATTATGGGCTAGGTCCGAAAATTAGGCCTAAAACCGGGTAGTTTAAACCCGAATATTATTCTTTTGCCCGGACCCGAGAAATAGGAATACGTTGCTTAACTAGTCCTATGTAAGCAAAATAACTACAAAAAATAAGACTAGTATTTAAACAAAACTATATCTTTTTAAATATTTTTCAAGGTTTAAAATAGCTACAAAATATTAATAAAACTATTTTTTGTAATTTTCGTTTTAAATATTAAGATAAAATATGATGTAATATTTTTGTATTTTTTCAAAGTTAAAATGACTATAAAACCTTAATAGAACTATATTTTTGTAATTTTCGAAATTATATAAAATACAAAAATAAAGTGCACTTTTTGTATTTTTCAAGTTTATGAGAGATACATAAACTAAAATTTATATATATATTTTTGAAATTTTCTTTTTGCAACGAAATAAAGTAAAAATAGTTAAAATGGCTATACTAGTCCTAAATTAAATATTTTAAGCTAAGAACGTAAAAATTCCCGGGGAGGGTCAAAAATCACGTGCTTACAGTGGTCAGGCCCGATTCTATGCTATTCCTGCCAGACCAAATGTTATTGCTTCTAATGCAGTGATCAAATGTATGGTCTCAGTTTGCCACAGGGATGCCTCTGCATTATTTAATCCTGGTTCCACTTATTCTTATGTATCATTGTATTTTGCTCATTATCTGGATATGCCCCGTGAGTCCCTAATTTCATTTGTTCATGTATCTACGCTAGTGGGCGATAATATTGTTGTAGACCGTATATATCGATCGTGTGTAGTGACCATTGGAGGTTTGGAGACGAGTGTTGATCTCTTGTTGCTCAGAATAGTTGATTTCGACGTGATCTTAGGTATGTATTGGTTGTCTCCATATCATGCTATTATGGATTGTTACGCTAAGACCGTGACGTTGGCAATGCCGGGGTAGACACATATTGAGTAGCGAGGTTCTTTAGATTATGTTTCTAGTAGAGTAATTTCATACTTGAAG
The DNA here is from genome assembly GCF_000715075.1 of Nicotiana tabacum. NCBI lineage: Eukaryota > Viridiplantae > Streptophyta > Magnoliopsida > Solanales > Solanaceae > Nicotiana > Nicotiana tabacum. The sequence goes on along the minus strand of NC_134090.1, from coordinate 151,693,650 downwards.
GCCCAACGGATGGTTAGAAAGGGTTGTTTATCTTATTTCGCCTTTGTGAGGGATGTTGGTGCTGATACCCCTACTATTGATTCCGTTTTGGCGGTGCGAAATTTTTCGAATGTGTTTCCTACAAACCTGTCGGGCATTCCTTTGTACTGTATGGCACGAGCTGAGTTGAAAGAACTGAAAGAGCAACTTCAGGAACTTCTTGATAAAAGGGTTTATTAGGCCTAGTGTGTCGCCTTGGGGTGCACCGATTTTGTTTGTGAAGAAGAATGATGGTACTATGAGAATGTGTATTGACTATAGGCAATTGAAAGATATATTTAGCAGATCAATCCTTGATATGAGATATGTAGTGTATGCACAGAAATAATGCCTCAACTTCTTAAGCTATCCATGTCAAAGCACAGCATGTGCATTCCAGTAAAGAGTACCGACTTCATAAGGCATGAATTTCTTGCTCAGATAATATATCGCCTGCTCCTTTCATCCAATTTCATCATGTTGCCCTAAAACGCAACCAAAAGCCCCATCTAATACGGGCAAATAAAGCAGCAAAGGTCTTCCTAGCTCTGGTGGGATCAGAATGGGTGGTTTAGATAAATACTTCTTGATTTTGTCGAAGGCTTTCTGGCATTCTTCAGTCCAGCTTGTTGCAGCATCTTTCCTCAGTATTATGAAGATTGGCTCACATATCATGGTTGATTGTGCTATGAAGCGGTTAATGTAATTGAGGTGCCCTAAAAAACTCATCACATCTTTCTTATTCTTTGGAGGTGGAAAGTCTTGGATAGCTTTGACTTTTGATGGGTCTAACTCAATACCTCGGCGACTGACAATGAATCCTAACAACTTTCCAGCAAGGACTCTGAAGGCACATTTTGCAGGATTTAACTTCAAATTGTATATTCGAAGTCGGTCGAAAAATTTCTTCAAGTCTGCTATGTGATCCGAACTCCTTTTAGATTTGATGATAACACCATCCATGTACACCTCTATTTCTTTGTGTATCATATCGTGGAAGATAGCTGTCATGGCTCTCATGTAGGTGGCTCCAGCGTTCTTCAGACCAAACGACATTATTTTGTAGTAATATATTCCCCATTGTGTAATGAAGGTTGTCTTTTCGACATCCTCTTTATCCATCCAGATCTCATGGTATCATGAGAAGTAATCCACAAAGGATTGCACTTCATGCTTGGCACGGTTATCAATCAGTATGTGTATGTTGGGCAACGGAAAATCATCTTTAGGACTCGCTCTATTCAGATCTCGGTAATCAACACATACTCTAACTTTCCCATCTTTCTTCAGAACTGGCACAACGTTGGCCAACAAAGTCGGGTATTTGACCACTTGAAGAACCTTGGCTTTGATTTGCATGGTGACCTCTTCTTTTATCTTCAAACTCATATCCGGTTTGAACTTTCTAAGCTTCTATTTTACCGGTGGACACATGGGATTAGTGGGTAGCTTGTGGGCTATTATGGATGTGCTTAAACCAGTCATATCGTCAGAGGACCATGCAAAGATATCATCATATTCTTTTAGGAATCTGATGAAATCTTTCTTCTCTGACACTGATAGATGAATGCTTATATGTTTCCTTGACTGTTTTGGAATCCCCTAAGTTAATAGCATCAGTTTCCTCCAAATTAAACTTTGGTTTGTTTTCAAAATTTTCTACTTCTCTGCCGATTTCCTCAGGTACTATATCATCTTCCAGATACTCTCAATCATTATCCTTATGTTGCATTGTCTCATTACATGTCACAGTCATAGGTTCATCGGGATAGGTAATAATAATGCTGAAAAGAAAATGTAAAGATAATAATAAATAAGAAAAGCAGTAATGCATCGATAAAATCTTTAAAACATCAAAAAGTGTGGATCGATGGCTCGAGCAACTATTTCAAAACAAAATACTGAAAGATGTCTCAAATGCTCAAAACTATATTTTAAAGTAATTCATGCTAATTTGCCAGGCTATCCAGGAACTCGACGGGCCCGGGATGGTGCAACGATCCAGTTCTTGAGAATAGCTCCTTTCTACACGGTCTAAATGGTAAGGTCTTCCTCCTCCTCCCCCTCCTCAACTATAGCACTGCAGTCCATATCTTCTTCATCTAGAAACATCTTGCTCATGCCAGCTAAAACTTCATCTTCCTCAGATCCCCACATCATGTCAGCTTGATGGAATGTATGGTGCAAAGGTGGTACCAGTTGTTCTAGTGGATAATAAGAACCATTCCATGGTGGTGACCAATTCTGGTATTCCTTCCACGTGTATTCATATTCGAGTCCAAAAGTCGTGCCATGATGTTGTGGTTGTACGGGTTTGGTGATACCTTGAAGATTTTTGCAGAGACCTTTCCTGGTTCATACCCCGTCCATAGCAATATGCTTTCTATCTTTTTTCTCCACCATTGGTCATTTTTAATTGCGTTGACTCGTTCAATGTGATGGTATGTTTCTCCAACCGGCTTATTTCTATTTTCGATGAATGGAACGATCTGATTGGTGTAGATGGGGTTACTTCCATCTCCATGAATGATCACCTCCTAATGATTCCACTCAAACTTTACAGCTTGATGCAGGGTTGAAGCCACTGTACCGACAACATGTATCCATGGTCGTCCCAACAATAGGTTGTAAGTAGCAAATATATCTAGCACTTGAAACTCGACATCAAACCAAGTCAGACCCATCTGTAGACTGAGGTTGATTTCTTCGATGGTGGCTCTCTAAGATCCATCAAACGCCTTCACATTCATGCTTCCCATTTGTATCTCATGCAGACCTTTAACCTGTCTCTTTAGAGTAGTCAATGGGCATATGTTGAGACTTGAACCCCCATCTATCAAGACCCCGACGATGAACTTATCCTCAAATTGCACCGTGATGTATAGGGCCCTATTGTGACTCAGTTCTTCTGGTGGTTATTCATCTTCATGAAAAGTGATTTTGTGACTCTCTAATACCTGTCCGACCATGTTAGCCATCTCCCCACTAGTGATGTTGATAGGTACATAAGCTTCACTCAACACCTTCATCAAAGCATTCCTGTGTGTATCTGAGTTTTGCAGTAGTGACGAGATGGATATCTGAGCGGGATTTTTGTTCAAGTGGTCAATAACAGAGTACTCTCTTGCTTGTACCTTTCTCCAAAGGTCATCAGTGCCAATCTCGACAACTTGTGGCTTAGGTGCATCTTCCTTGTTTGTTCTTCCCAGGTTCTCAGGTGTATAAACTCTGCCAGTTCTAGTCATACCTTGTGCGTTATTTGTTTCCTCTATTTTTGCTTTTCCTTTTTTCCTTGCTTCCGCAACATAGTCCCATGGGATGGCATCAGACTTGTAAGATGGTGTGGGAGCTACCATTACAGTGAATGGTGTAGTTACCTCGACTTCAAACAACGCCTTGGCTATATACCACAACTGGTGTGAGAGTGACTGGAGATGTTTTAGGAGCATCCCCCTCTCGAATGAGTTCGATGGACCCCTCTTGATCCCATTCTTCGTTAGTCTCTATCACATTTACTCCCTCACCTCTTTGATCCGGGAGAGGATTGTTACAAATATTTGGTGCATCTTCATTTGCCTATATGACCTTGGTGTCGATCAGCATCTGAATCTTATCTTTCAATGTGCGACACTCATCAATGGTATGATCCTTCATGCCTGAATGATAGGCACATATTTTGTTAGGGTTGATCCACTGGGAAGAATTCTCCATAACAATGACAGGAATGGGAGTGACATAACTGGCGACCTTCAGTCTCTCGTACAGTTGGTCTATGGGTTCAGCAATTGGGGTGTATTCTCTATGTGGTCTGCGGTCGAAATTTGGACGTGGCTTTTGGTAGTTCTGGCGAGCGGGTGGTGGTGAATGGTAATATGCAGGTTGGGTATTATAGGCATAGTAGGTAGTAGTAGGTTGTGGGTATCTGGGGGTGAAAGTTGGCGTGTGGGTGGAGGTGTTTGGTATGTGAGAGGAGACTTAGGACCCTGGGTTACTATCACGGCACCTACTTTTTTCTTCTTTGAAATGACTCCCGATTTCAAAGCTTTATTCGTGGCCTGTAGTGCCTCGAAATTGGTCACCGTCCCATTCTTAATTCCTTCTTTTATTCTTTCTCCTAGCTTGATGATGTCGGAGAATATGTGATTTTCAATAACCATTAACCTTTCATAATATTGCGGGTCTTGAGCTCCGACGAAGAACTTGTTCATTTGTTCTTCTTCAAGTGCTGACCTTACTTTTGCAGCTTCTGATCTCCAACGAGTAGCATACTCGCGGAAGGTTTCTATTGGCTTCTTCTTGAGGTTTTGAATGTAGAAAACGTCTGGCGCATTTTCTGTGTCGAACCTAAATCTATCCATGAAGTCTGACACTATGCTTACCCAACTAACCCACTTCTTTGGGTTTTGATTGCTATAACAAGACAAAGCATCTCATGTGAGGCTTCGCATGAACAATTTCATGCGAATTTGTTCATTCTTGCCTGCTCCTACAAGCTTGTCACAATACGTTCTATGATGCACTTTTGGATCCCAGTTCTATCGAACATTTCGAACTTGGGAGGTTTGTATCCCTCCGACAGTTCCACATCTGGCTGAATACACAGGTCTTCATATTTTAGACCTTCAATGACTTTACCACTTTCAACACTCAGAACTCTACCAGTGAGCTTCTTGAGTTCCTCCGCCATGTTTTTAATGAGCAGGTCCTTCTCAGTCGATTTGGGTATGTATAGGGTTTGTTGCGGGGTGTGGGGTAAAGTTTCCACATATATCGGATTGCTTTGATGGACTCCGGAAATTTGGGCATAAGGGTGGTCATTGGTTGAGTTTTGGGGATTGGGAGTAGGTTATGGTGCACTTTGGAGAGTGTGATAAGTAGTAGTTTATGGGTATTGAGTTGGATGATAGTGGAGTTGTTGAGGGGTTAGTACTGGCGGCGAGTTAAGGTTCTAAGAAGGTGCGGGATACTAGTTTGGTGTAGAAGGATTTGGTGGTGGGTTTTGGTTTTGTGTGTTTTGTAGCGGTATTTGGTTCTAATCGGATTTTGCCGGTTAATGTGGGGGACATTGAGAGTGAAGAAAAGGTTTGCCAAATTTCGGACCTGCTCAAGCTCGCCTTGTAGTTCCAGGATTTTCTGTTCTAGACGTAAGACCAACTCATTCTATGATAGAGTACTTCGACCATTTGAAGTTTCAACGTTTTCTACCATGGTAGCATTGTCTTTTCTGATACCACTCAAATCATCCATTTTATCTATTTTCCTCTACTTTTGCTTTTAGGATCGTTTGGTGGAGGAGGAGGTGGAGGACCTCTAGATCTAGTGTGATATGCTGACGATGCCAGTATGTACGAATCAACCTTGGGGAATGAAAAATAATCAAAAGAAAGAAAAGCAAAAAGGTAACCAAGTTAGAAAGGAATAATAAAAGAGTGTTTGCAATATTTAAACATATTACACAAAGTTATGCAATGAGTCGCGTCCTAATTTGGGAATCTCGTTGTGCCTGAGGTAGGCCTAAGCGACACATAGACTTGGAGAAAATCAATGCCAACAATTGTGTCATATCATTAATTCAAAAATGAGTCAAACTTTTACTAAATCGATAATAATAATAAAGTTACTAATGGCATTTAGCCTTATTACACTCGAAATCTAAAGCTAAGCTAGAAAGTAGTAAAGAACATTATTTCCTAGTCTACTTGGTCCCTGAAGGACCTTCTCTGTGCTTGTCTCTTTTAACCCAATCAATCAGGTTCCCCAAATCGTGCATATCCAACAATAAATAAGCTTTTGCTAGATGCCCTCCTTCACTGCCATCCGTGCCTTAGCAATTTGAGAGTCTCTTTCTCATCTTTCCCTCGAGCTCCATCAATCCTTATTCCAAGTATTCCAATCTCTCTGTTGACTTAGTGGAAATCTCCTTCCATTCTTTTATTGCTTTCATGTTCACTTTGTGTTGTTCCAGATGTTTAGCTTCAGACTCGAAAACCCTTTTGCGTAGCCTTCCATACTTAACCATGCCTCAGCAACGTCATCTATGATTCTGTCCTTCAGATTGACTCCTGGCTTGATGTCTCCCGCTACATTGTCCTCCAACCATGATAGATAGAAGTACATATGACCGATATGATACATGTCTGGCTCAATGGTTTCTCTTTCCACAATGATCTTTTGATTCCACATATGTTGTGCCTCAAACTTGAACGGAATGACGTCTCCTTTAAAATCTGCCTTGTATTGGACCATGTTGGAAACCTGGGGTATGACCTGTTTTCTTCCCGCTTGTCTTATTACCCTTATAGGAGCATAAGGATAGATGCCTCGCAACCCGATCACTACCATATGAGTAGTCCATCTTGACCTGATGATGAACTTACTTCTAGGAAACCACTCAAACATCCAATGTACCTGCTCGTCCATCGGATTGCTGAAGAATCACACCCAACTTATAGCATTTCCAGGTTGTACAAATCTATCTGGGATAAACGTCATTTTCTTTGGGTGATGGTAAGCTATATAGTGATTCAACGGCCGTCGAAGAAGCTCTTGACTATACTCTCCCCTCTAAAAGTGTTCCAGCAGCCATACTTGTAGTAACAGATTACAACCTTCAAAGTGTCCAAATCCATGCTTGCTCCAATCTAGAGCGTAGTACATCTTAGCTAAGATCATAGGGATAATGGTATAAGTTTGTCCCTCGATGCCTTCCATCAAGGTCCTAGTGACCATGGCTAAGCGAGTATGAATCCTTCCTCCTTTCATTGGAAATATCAACAACCCCAAGAAGCAGATGATGAACACATAAACCCGGCGATGCGTCCAACCCAAGGAAGTAATGGTAAGTTCATCATGGTGGAGACGATATGACTTGCTATGCCCATAATGCTCGTAAAGAAATGCAAAAGGGATGTATGATTTCTTTAAACAGAGCAGCTCATCATTTTTCTTAAAACCCAATATCTTCAAGAAATCGCGGGGAGTGTGATTCTCTGGCACTAGTAATCCCGGACTATCCCATGGAAACTTAGCAAAGCTTCTTATTTCTTCGAGGAGAGGAGTCATTTCTATGTCGCCAAATCGGAAAACGGCTCTTTTCTCATCCCAAAATATGATAGCGGCCTCAATCAATGCCCTATTTGGTCGAATGTTAAACAAGGATGGCAGGTCACCAAGTACTCTTCTCACATGATTCTTGTCGCAAGGTGCAAGATCTTTCCATCAGTACAATTGTGAAGAGATACATGTTTGAATGTTATACACGTGTGATATCACATGATTTTTTTTTTCTTAAACCGTAATAATTATATTTAGTCATAAACGACACAAAAGTAGTGCTGTAATTTTTTGTACAACTACGCAGAAAAACTAAAAGTATGCCCTCTTATAATCTTTGGGTGACTCTATACATTCTAATAAAGTCTCTCCTCATTTGCATATTCTTTCCTACACGTATTTTGCACGTTATACATGATGTATCTCATATAATGCATACCATTTGTTTTTTATTCTTGATGCTATCTTTACTCTTCTCTATTTTTCTTTCCCACTAATAACTTTCATGTGTCGTTTCTCTTGTTAGTGTTTATCAGAAAACATGTTATTGCTTATGTATAATAAGCATCTGCTAGTTTTTATTTGAAAACGTGTTACGAGCAGTACATTGGATGCATGTATCATATGTATCTACTTGTCTTTTATCTGAAAACGTGTTTGAACGATACATAAGATGTATCATATATTTGTAACTACTTGTCACCATCTTAAAACGTATTTTGAGTAGTACATATATAAGATGTGTCACACATTCATATGTACCCATTCATATTTCCGCCTCAAACTTTCTTTGCTCCACCCAACAAATAAAAAAGTTATTGTGCAACACTTAATTGTCAATATTAAATGCAAGTGCTTTTGACCATATACAAGCTGAGAATATACTCTTGTCAGGGGTGGATCCAGTGCATTAGTTAAGCGTTCCCGTGTACTCAATAACTTTAATGATCTTGTTTCGATATTTGTATTAAAAATTTATTAAATATATAAGAATATTTACCTTGGAAACTAGTTCATTAATCTCTTAGTGGAACTTCTCTTCCACATTTTGAAGAACTTGTGCCATCCGCGGATTTGACAAGCAGAGGTGAGAACCTGATGAGGGTTTAGCTTTAGGAGAATCGGAGCCGTTCTCCTGGTTTCTGATGCATGCTTTAGTAACTCCTCTAGGAGAAGAATCATCATGTTTCTCATTTTCCTTCTCAAACAATTTGAGGTCTACAACAAGTATTTTTGAGAAGATAATCCATCAGAAGAAAAAACAAGCCATACACTATTTGTTCGGGATACAGCTAATGTCACCTTGAGCAGAAGCTGAGGAAAGAGATTCTTCGTCTGTCCACAAACCACAACTTTATTTTTGAGGTATGTATTGTATCCATAATGATTTTCTTAGCAGTTTTACTGTAAAATATTAACCAATAATTCTATATTATCCAGATCATATCAAATTAACAGAATAAGATTTATATATTTTGGTGGAATGATGTCATATTTAATGAAAGATAGTAACAACTTGCCAATCAAGGGCTTATCGATTATTGTTTATGTAGTTGGCTATTTGTTTTTCTTCTTTTTACAGAAATTGAAGGAGTAAAACCTTCTTGTATGTGAATGTTAATCAACAGTTTTAAGTAACTTGTCCATTCAATACATAGCCAAAAATGGCAAAGTGAATAAAGGAATTACAAAGAGGTCAATCAATACAATGACCAATAAAAACAAATCTATAGGAACTTAAGGACAAGCTAAGATTCTCTATAAACTGTGTTCCTGTGATGGCAAGACAGAAGATCTACAAATTGGACAAGTTTTTTCCCCCTCAGCAGCCATTTCTTTATGCAACTTCCGTGATATTCATGTCCACATTCAAGTGTACCAATTATTTCATCATTTACATATTCTCCTTGACAAATAACACATATTTCTCCTTCTGAATTAACTTCAACCTTAGAAGTCGAAGTCGAACAACAGTAGGTTCGTGTTCTCATGCATTTTCTGTAATCTCCTCCTTTTCTAATGAACTTTGAGCATATGAATCTAGAAAAGCAGAGTTGTGAAACAAGTTATGTGGAGCAAAAACGTTTCTTGATTGCGAGGAATTCCTATAATTTGCCAGATCAGTAGCGACATAAACATCATCAACGTATTCACTTGTTGGCTGATAATTATATGGATCCTCGCTGTGATTAAACGTTGTCTGTCCATTATTATATGTATGAGCAGAGCTGTGAAAAAAGTTATGTGGAGCAAATCGATCCCTAGTGTTTCTTGGAAATACGAAACCATCTGGAATTTGAGAAAGATGACGAGTTTGCCAATTTGTAGTCATGATAACACGAACCTAATGGAAAAAACTATTTCTGAATTTTGGTGCTTTTTTAAGTGATTGGCAATGTGTATGTTACTCATATGTGTACTAATATATATAAGTAGCTGAAATCCTTTAGTTCCTGGGACTAGGATTTTAATGTTTCCTAAAGTAGCGTAAGTCCTATAGTTACTAGGATTAGGATTAGTATTTACTAACAAGGCAAGTGAAGCTCTTGCCTCAAGAAATACAAAGTACTATTGTATTATTATGTACTAATTTTATGATACATGCGTTGTGCATGTACCTTATCTAAGTTACTAATTTTATTATAAATGATCATAAAAATATTCTACTAAAAATTATATTTGAATTATTATAAATAAAAGTGTATGTTTTTGAAAATGAAAAATATCATTCTTATATACCAAACTCATTAAGGGGAGAAATTACTACATAGAAGTTCTCAATTATCAATATATTAAAAATATCAATCAATATACAAATACTGAAAAAAAAATTAAAAAATAAAAAGATCATCATTTTTTAAAAATGGCATTTGTTCGAAAATTTCTCTGTGTGTGTTGATTTGGGGGTATGTAATTCCTTTTTTTAAAATGTTCAATTTTCTATTATGAAATTATTCCTTTTTTTTTTAAAGTATATTTTATTAATCAATTTTTGTGAACGTATTCAATCATAATTTGATTATGGTTTTTAAAAAATAATTTTTTCATTTTATTAAAAGAAACATTACTTAAGATTTTAGTAAGTCGAGTAGTTACTTAATTATATATATTGAAATTGCTTTTTGGAGACTAAAATAATATTGAAGAATAGGTAATTATCACAAACTTAAAGTTTTACAATACAAAGAAAACCAATGTGTTGCTAATTTTCATGTGTTGTTATTTTTCTTTTCAAATTTATTATACTATGTAGTTCAAATACGGAAGGATTTAATATCCAAACAAAGTTGATTTGAAGTCATAAATATTAGAGAAATAATTAAATGTTTATTCCTAAATATTAGGAAAATAACGAAATAACTATTTTATCTAATGTAAAATTATTTTTTAAAGGGTAAAAAAAGCGAACAATATTTCTCTAAGGGCCTTCATGCTTTAATATAGTATAGATATGTAATTTGTATTTATACAATTATTTGATAAAATATTTTAAATTTTAATATTTTTATAAAATTTGATAGAGGTGGGATTGAATGAGTTAGTAGGATAAAAAATTTCTCTCACTAAATCAAATAATATATTTACCTTCTCATCAATTCTATTTTTCTTTATTTATTTTTTCATATTTTTCACTATTTTACTTTCTAATTTCAACTCAAATTCTCTAAATTAGCTATTATTTTTTGTTGCATTTGATTGATCTACACATCAGAAAGCAAATACTTTTGTGTCTATCTTTTTTAATTAAGAAATCCCCAAGACAAGTGTCATAAGGTTTCAAACACGATGGATATTAGGCTCAACCATTTTGCCATATTCACTTAATGCTATATTTTTGTATATGGGAGAGTTCAATACCATATGACGTGCACCTAACCCGCACATTATACATTGCTCTCTCACCACTAGATATATAGACTTTTTTTTATCTTAGTATTATATGAATTTTATGAAAGAAATTTCAGGGTCTTTTAATATATTTTAGTATTAAGCCACCAGTTCCATTGAGCCACCCTAATTAATGTTGGCGCAATGGCCTCTAGGCCACTTAAACTTGCACCGGATTATAAAGTCCATATATAAACTTTCGGTTTTCTATTTTAGCACCTCAACTCGATAAAAATACTTATAATAAACCCCTCCCTAAGAGCGTGTATCTCAATTGCCTGACATAAATACCACGTCAGATCATGCTAAGATCATTTATTGTTTGACATTTGTAATATCTGGGTCCCATCCTTTTCAAAATCAATTTACTAAATTTTTAATTTTGTTCTCTTTCCTTTCTTCTTCACCAAAGCTCCGCCAAAACCTTCCCTTACCTAGCCACTATTTCCAATAGTAAAAATTAAAATCTAATCAATTCATATCCTAATGCATATCTTAATCAAATATCAGTCTAGAAATTAGTTCAAACAAGTCATCAGATTTTCTAAAAAAATATCAAAATCATTCCGACAAGGTTTTCCTCGAAAAAAGTGGCATCCCGGCGACACTCGTTAAAATCAAAACTAACAGACCTCCTTAAGCACCTATTACTTCCCACGCCTGAATGTTTCCAATAATTTCGTCGTCTTAATCAGCCAAAGAAGATCGCCGGAAATGTTGTCACCACCATACATTTGCCCTAAACTGAAAAAAATGAGATAGACCAACCAACGCCAAAATGATTAGTTTGTGGAGAAATGAAGACTAGCCAAGAATTGTTCAGAGTTGCAATGAAGAGAAAAGAGGTAGGGGTGGGGGCAGGGGCGGATCCAGCATAATAACTACGGGTTCCCGTGAACCCAGCAACTTTTGTCTAGATCCTGTATTTTGTATTGAAAAATCTAGTGGATGTAAAAGAATATTTAACTTGGAACTCAATCCGTTAATTTAAGAGTTAAATTTTGGGTGTTAATTACCTATTGGATCATAGTTGTAATCCAAGGCCCAAGGCAAATAATTTAATATTTTGTCAATTTTAAACTTAATATATAAAATATATTTTCATATATAAATTAAATTACTGCAACTCGATAATTTTTTAGTTTATTTTTATACTATTAAAAACCAATCTAATTATTCGATACAATTATAGATTTATATAAAACTACGATTTTATGAAAAGAAACCTAATAATTGGTACAATATGATTTGATTCGGTCAGTTTAATCATTTTTTAAAGAGATTCATTAACACCCTTAGCTTCAAGTCATGTCAATCCATCATGATTTCTAAGCAAATATTAGAGTATAGCAACCAGCACGCCTAAAGGATATCAGATGAGCTTGCCACATAATATAACAGAGTAAAAGAGCAATGACGATATTGAATATCAAAACATCCATCACATTATAACTTGAAACAACAGCAGCTAAAAAATTGCAGAATCTGCATGGACCAAACAAAATGAAGGACGTAATTAGAGTTTCCTCCAGAATTCCGATGAAGCTTAACAAAATTTCAAAGATTTTAATTAACTCATCTTAGAGATAGAGCTACTTGTCAAAGAAAGAGGGAAAAAATATATGAGCAAAAGAAAATCAGAGCTAAACTTTTTGACAGCAAACAGACTGGAATCATGATGACTTTTGTCACCAAATTTAATGAGCAAAGAAGTATAAGTCAACAGCCAAAAAAGAGAGAATCCAAGAAACAACTCATGATAGCATTTCGTCCAACCTAATTTTCTCAATAATATTACACACTTATGTATCCAGAATTGCTCAACCAACTAGCTTGAAAAATAGCTAGTCCATAAAGCTGAGCGATTACTACTAATGACTCTTTTTAATCCTACAGACAAATAATATCAAATAAGATATTTTCTGTAAGCCTACTTATATGATACACAATGACATCTCACAACGGAAATCGGGATCTTTTAATAAGAACAACAGATTTTCAATGTAGCCCCTTACCCTGCTCAGAAAAGCAGAGAAATTCTTTTAAATATTAAATGAAAATAAACTTTGCTTTAGCAATGTCTGCTCATCACTGATTAAAACAATTAATTTATTCTGACATAGACTGCACTCAAAGTGATTAGCGTTATCAACAACAGAAGTTGCTCCGGACCTGTTCAATCTACAAAATTCTAACCTATCCAGATGCAGACTAAGAACTTGTAGTTGATAATATCGTGCAATTGTGGGAGCAGATCTAAACATATAGCTCTAATGTCCCATTTATAAGGAATATACTACTCGCTTTCTTTCTAGAAACTATTCTTTGATAGAACAGTCTGATACATTTTATTTGTCTAGATAGCCACTACCACTTTACCATCACTATGATCTGAACATGAGACAGTTTACCATCGCTAGTTGCCCTTAAATTCTCTAATTAGGATATGCAGGATAAAGACGAGGAGGAGCGACACAGATATCCATCACTGATCACCCTACTTTCTCTTTGCTGATACGAAGGTGAGCAATAAGATGGTGGTTCAGAACTCAATCAGCATTCTCCACCGAAATAGATATCTTCCAACTGGTTTTTCGTGCTATCTTTCACTTATCTTCGCTCACACTACATCTCATAAAACAATTAGAACATTTTGCCAGCAAAGAGCAGTATAACATCAAGACATATCAACAACAGCACTACTGAAATTAATTCTACTTTTGGTTTTTACACAGAAACTGAAAAGAGGAAAATAAAACAGTTCTAAAAGACTTGGCTATCAATTTGAAAACTAAAGATTTTAGCACACCACCATGCCCAATTAACCATCTTCATCTGCATATCCCAGAGAAAGAAAAAAGCTACACATTTTTAGGAAGCACGAAATTTGAAACAGCATACATGGCGAAAAGTTCAGAGCCTCTTAACTTTTAAACCTCTCAAAGTATAACAAGCAAACTGGGATATATTAATGAGACATTGTGACATTAACACTGCATAATTCAGTTTTTCTATTCTCTTTTCAATAACTAACAACAATTGAATCCGAACAGTTAAAGCCTCCAAAATACCTAAAATCCGTATTAAGCATAAGCTGCAAAATACCAGCATTTCTAATCTATTTCCTTTCTGTAAACATCAAAATATCACTAGCAAAGAGAAAAGCATGTAAATCAAGAAACAAGCATATGCAATCAGCCCACGATGCTCGTCTCCACAAGAAGCTAGCTCAACCAAAAGCCTCGTACAAACCCGTGTGGCCCATACAACAAAAACTCCCGTTAACACCTTGATTACCAATCCACCAGGCAAAAACAGTGAAATCACGGATAATATCACAATTGGCAACATACAATAACCAATTAGGCTAACACATCTGTATAAATCAAGGTTCCCATTTCGACCCTCAAGCATATTGAACACTACGTAGAGAAACAACGAAGCCATTACAACCCAGCCCAATATGATCCCAAAATGAATCTTTCCAGCTAATAATTGGAAAAGCCCAAATGACATTAAAAATATAAACGGCCCGGATAAGTCACCGTCTTCATGAAGATCTGTTTTGATTTTAAATGGGTTGAGAATGGACAGGGTCTTTTGGTAAATTTGTTTTGTGTTGATCCCGAGCTCCTCTAGTAACAGCGGCTCATCTTCAAAGCCAGTTGAGCCGCCTGCACCGATGGTGGTAGAGGCGAAATGTGGAGTGGAGAATGAAGTGGAAGCAGCCGCCGAGGTAACGTCGAAGGACATGAAAGGGATGCTAGGGTTTGAAGATATCGGCGGCTGAAATGGAGCTGTCGGAGGCCGGCGGTGTTGTACGCCGGAGGGGAATATCACTGGCGGAACGTTGAATTGTTTCGCCATTGATACGAGCTAGTTGTGATCAACTGTATGAGATTGTTAATTAGAATAAATTTGAATTAAATTGATATCTAGTGACTTGGGAAGGATCATAGAGAAACTCAATTGAGCAATTAATTGATTATAGGGGAAATTAGGGTTTCTGAAAGAGGTTTAAATAGAATTGGGAATTGAAAGAGAAGGAAAGGAAAGAGACTGAGATTCGGAGAAGCTTCGGGTCGTCAAAAGCATAGAGAAGACGCAAAGGCACACTTTTCAACAGGCTTCATATAGTATACAGTAACCAATTTATGCGACAGATTTGATACAAAATGTACAATGAAAATTTAATAACTTACCTCCCTACTTTTCAATTTTATACCTCATATTTCAATTTACAACCGACTAGCCCAAAAATAATAGGTTAACATTCAATATCCAACTCCAATATGTTCTCAAAATTACTATATTGCTTAAGCTTTTAAGTTAATTTTCGAATCAGTAACTGTGACTCAAATATTAGTTTAACAAACCAAATCCATTTGGGTGGTAAAAATTAGATTTTTAACAAGCTTAAATATGTGGGTTTAAACTCTGAATTTAATTTTGTGAGAAATTTGGAGTGGGTGTTATTTAGACTTGTTAGAAATAGTATAAGGAGGTTGTATATAAAATTTGAAGTTATTTAATGGAGATTCGGATTGGCTTTGAACAAGAATTACAAATGAAAATCGTGGAAGAAGTTCGTCTACAAACGCTTGTATAAAGGTTAATAATAGTGTATAAGATGTGTTTATACACTCATATACACTATTATACAAGATTATACATAATTATACAAAAAACTGACTTCGTCTTCTTCCTTGCGTCTTTTTTGAAATTGAACTCAAATCTTACTCAAATATCTCTTCAAATTTAAATTTTGAACTCCTTTTGATATTTCAATCAATTGGAACAACACTCAATCCAAACAACTAACAAACTCAAAATATTCTATTTTCAAAAGCAAAGCTTTGAATGACCTTCAATGGTGGACTTCTACTCTTCAAATTTTTTTTTTTACATTGCAACAGTAATGGCGAACGGCCCCTTGGAGCATATGTAAAAGATGTGAGAAGAAGAGAGAGTGAAAGTAATGATTGTGAGAACACATATTTAACTCCATAGCTTTTAGAAGCAATAGTTGTAAGAACACAGATTTTGAATTTGCAAGAGTTAGTGATTTCAAAATATGTACAATATGGGCTAGGTCGGGTAAAACTTAAAAAGATGGACCATTTTTTGTTATGGTGTGAAGTCATGTGTATTTTCTTGTAATTCTTTCTTTTTAATACTCGTGTCTTATGATATTTGAAAAATCTATAGATATTTATGTTACTATAAATTATTTCAGTAAAAATAAATAAAAATTTAAAGTTAGATTATTCATAATAAAGTCTAATATTCTTGTAAGGACACACTAAAAGTGAACGTACGTCTTCTAAATTGAAAAAAGATGAAATAGTAATAACTAAAAAAATACTTAAAATTATCATATTTCAGTGATAAATTAAATTATTTCTCCCTCTATTTTTTTTATGTGTTGTTTCAATTTTTTGACTTACTCATTAAAAAAGTTATTTGACTAAACTCCGCTTACCTCTTCTCTAAATGAGTTACTACTAGTAGACGTTTGGACATAAAAATTGTAATTTTTGAAAAAAAATAGTATTTGAAGTTTAGTTAAAAATGGCGTTTGGAATTTAAAATTATATTTGGACATGCATTTCACTAGAAAAAATGTTGCAGTTTTGTGAGTAGGGAAAAAAATTATTCTGAAAATTTTGAATTTTTGAAAAACTCATTTTAGAATTTTTTTTCAAAAACTTGCAAAATTTTATGGACAAACACATTTCTGAAAAAAAAATATATGGACAAAGGGGGCCTTAGTGTTAGGGGAAAAGGTTACAAAATAGCCAAATCTAAGGGAGTTGTTAGGACTTTTTTTTTGGGTAAGTTACACATTTGGTCGAGGGACCAAAAATAATTATATTCGCTAGTTAAAGATAAAGATATATATATATATATACCCTCGGGGCAAGGATGAGGTTTGGTATGATTCCATATACCCTCGGGGCAAGGATGGAAAGGGCGTTGAGGGTCGTGATAGTAGTGATCAACAGTAGTTCTTTTTGCTTTTTCTGAAGTTTTTGTGTATTTTTGCTGGCGTCTTTAAGAGCCTTTGTAAGAAACCTTTATTTATAATATCAGAGTTGAAGCTTTATTTGCACCTTTCTTATTTGCTGTGGTTTATTTCTGTACTTTGTACGTTTTGCTCCTTCATGCTTTTGTCGTTGTCCTTGTATATATCATAGTTTATCAGAACGAGGCCGAGGATTAATAGGCGTTATTTAAACTTGGTCTAATCTATACCTCTTTAAATCGCGGTCGAGGGTCGGTAAGTGTTGTTCGTATTTGGTTGAGCTTATCTTTTATTAATCTCGACCTCCGGTGGGTGTTGTTCGAACTTGGTCGAACTTATCCTTTTATTAATCTTAGCCAAGGGTCGGTAGGTGTTGTTCGAGCGGTGACGAACATGACCTTGTCTTATTTGTGGTCGAGAGTCGATAGGTGTTGTTCGATCGGGGTCGAACATAACCTTTTCATAGTCGTGGCCGAGGGGCAATATGTGTTGTTCGAGCGGGGTTGAACAAAACGTTTTCATAGTCGTGGCCGAGGGCCGATAGGTGCTGTTCGAGCGGGGTTGAGCAGAACCTTTTCATAGTCATGGCTGAGGGCCGATAGGTGTTATTCGAGTGGAGTCGAATATAACCTTTTCATAGTCGTGGCTGAGGGCCGATAGGTATTGTTCGAGCAGGATCGAAGATAACCTTTTCACAGTCGTGGCCAAGGGTCGATAGGTGTTTTTCGAGTGGTGTCAACATAACCTTTTCATAATAGTGACCGAGGGCCGATGGGTGTTTATGATGTACGTAAGTTTCTTATTACTTTGATGTTGTTTCTCTGATTACATGATTAGAGAGAGTTACAAATTTTTTGGGCATTGGTTGGCTTTCCAGTCCCTAGTCCCAATCTATCTAGTCCCTTCTTGACTTGGAGAGTATTGAGGAGTCGGACAATGAAAGAGAAAAAATAGTCCCTCCCTCGCATACTTCGACTCAAAGTGTTCCTTTTGCCGTCTCATTAAAAACCTCCTTGAGAAAATCATAATGGGACAAAACTTAAAGTGAGGAAACAAGAGTGCGGCTTGGGAGACACTTTTTCTCTTAGAAGTTGAAGTATTTGAGGTGGCTGATGTTCCAATTGTTTGGTAATTGCTTTCCTTCCATTGTCTTTAATTGGAATGAACCCTTGTTTGCTTTGGCTATGATTTTATATAGACCATGCCAGCTTTCCTTCTCGTGAGTCGTTGCTCGCTTGAGTTTTGTCCTTGAGTATGTAGTCCCCGACTTTGAGTGGCCGGGCCTTTGCTTTCTTTTTTTAATAACGTTCTGCTTGCTTCATTTGGGCGACCATCCTTATGTACGTCATATCTCTTTGTTCATCAATTTCGTCGAGTTCCTGCCTACTACTCTCATCATTACTCGTACTGCTTTCATGGGAGTATCTTAGGCTGGGCTCCCCGACTTCGACTGGTATAACTGCTTTGGTCCCATAGACCAAAGAGTAGGGTGTTTCTCCTGTGCTCGTCTTTGGGGTAGTTCTATACGCCCATAATACTTCTGGCAGTATCTTCGGCCACAGTCCCTTGGCGTCTTCGATATTTTTCTTCATGATGTTTAATATGGACTTGTTGGAGGACTCTGCTTGTCCATTACCCGCTATGTGATACAGGGTCGATAGTATCCTCCCGATATGCCATTTCTCGAAGAATTCAACGATTTTCTTTCCCATGAACTGGGGTTCGTTGTCGCAGCTATTCTCTTTAGGTAGGTCGAATCGGCAAATGATGTTCGCCCATATAAAGATGATTACCTCTTGTTCCCGTATTTGGTCGAACACTCCTACTTCCACCCATTCAGAGAAAAAGTCAGTTAAAATCAAAAGGAATCGTACATTACCTCGAAGTTATGAGCTGACATGAGTGGAATTGAAGCACTTAGTCTTGTCCAAAGAGTCCCAACCCAAGGAAAGTCCTTTGTCAGGGGAGAAAGCTGGCTCAACAAAGAACTTTTTTCAAGGGATCGTCGACAAGAACTACTCATGAAGACCCAAATCCTATCCATTTCGCTGTCCAGCATCGACGACTGTCTTTTTGATTGGTACCGCAGTCGCCCTTTAGTTGGGCATTGGTGCAACATTACCTATTCCCCCTCCCCCTCTTTCTTAGAATTCAACATTTATGATATGTTTTGCATTTTGTTCGCCCGGTCTTCATTCAGGGCTCCTACTTCCACCCATTCAGAGAAATAGTCAGTTAAAATAAAAAAGAATCGTACATTACCTCGCCCTGCTAGAAAGGGGCCCACAATATCCATTCTCTATTTGATGAACGACCATGGGGAGGTGACCAAATGGAGGTGTCCGCCTGCTTGGAAAATCATTGAGGCATACTTTTGACATTATTTGCATTTTCTCATAAAGTCTGAGGCATTCTTTTTCGTGGTAGGCTAATAGTATCCTGCCCCTATGAGGCATCTAATGAGTGCTCGGTTGCCGGAGTGAGCACCGCAATGGCCTTCATGGACTTCTTCAAGGACGCGCTGGGTCTAGTTTGGGACCAAGCATTTTGCCAGAGGGTCATCGTAAGTCCTCTTGTACAGGTCGCTATGGAAGAGACTGTATCTGGATGTTTGCATTCTTAGTTTCTTGGCTTCTTTTTTGTCGTTTGGGAGTTTGTCGTCCTGCAAATAGCCATATCTAGGCACCTTATGGACTGGGGAATTACTTCGCCAGTAGGGACCTTGAGTACAAGTCTCAGTCTGGACTATGAAGCGTTGGATGTGCCATCAATATATAGGATCCAGAGGTCTTGCATTTGGAGGGAAGCTTGGACGGCTTCCTTCTTAACTTCAGGCATTATCTTTGCATTGAAGTCTACGACGAAACCGACAACCACTTGTGACTTTATCATCGTTCGCGGCTGGTATGTGATATCGTGCTCGCTTAGCTCGATGGCCCACTTGTCCAGCCTCCTCGATAGCTCGGGTTTATGCAAAATGATTCTCAAGGGAAAGGTTGTAACGACCGAGATAGGGTGGCACTGGAAATAGGGTCTAAGCTTTCATGAAACTATGACTAATGCCAAAGCCAATTTTTCGAGGTGCGGTTACCTCGTCTCGGCGTCAATGAGTGTTTTGCTAATGTAATAGATGAGAGATTGCGTACCCTTTCTTTTATGGATCAGGACTGTACTTACTACTACTTCAGAGATGGATAGATAGACGAAAACGTGTTCCCCAGGTTCAGGCTTTGAAAGCAGAGGTGGTGATGATAGATATGCCTTTAGTTCTTTCAAGAGCTTGAACGCACTCGGAAGTCTATTAGAGACTGTTGCCCTTTTTTGAGCACGTGAAAAAATTTGTGATATCTATCAAACGACTGCGAGATGAATCTCGATAAGGCGGTGTTTCGACCAGTTAACCTTTGGACTTGTTCATCAATTGGCTCAATAATTTTCTAGTTGCTCTCGAACCATCTTTACTCAACCCGTTCTAAAAGGCTGCGACCGCCAGCCCCTCGGACACATTCGGTAGAGTCATCCTTACTGTGTTGAATCGGGTGAGAAAATCCCTCAGTCCTTCTCCCAAGGACTGCTTGATGGCTAATATATCATTTACCTTTGTTTTGGCCTTCTTGGATCCATCATGTACTGACTTATCAGCCATTTTCTCAAAAGTTTCTAGGGAGCGGGCTGGTAGCTATGAGTAACATGTTAATGCCCCTCCTATGAGGGCACTTGTTCCTTGGTGAGGTCATTACCTTTCACAGGGGTGACGTAATGAGTCACATGATCTTCGGGATCGGTCATTCCGTCGTATATCCAGAGGTAGGGCGGCATTTTGAAGGTCTTTGGTATGGCAAGTGGGGTTGCTTATTCGTTGTATGGTTGTTCTACGAACCTGCATGCGTCCCTCTTTGGCAATAGCTTAGGGTCTCCTGGTATCCTGTCGACTCGTTCTTGGTGTTCTTTCATTTGATCTATGAGTGTTTTATTTTCATTCTGCATTTCCTCCATCTTCTTTAGAACAGTGGCGAGGGTTCCATCACCTGCACTGTTAGTAACATTGCAAGTTATACCTGGTGTTTGAGGGTCTGGTCGGTCACTTTGTTCATTTTCTTGTTGCACTGTGCATGTTCTTGCGATTTTTGCAGTTGTGCATGGAACAGGCATGTTGAATACGCTTACTAGCATATAGATCTGCCATGTTTCAAGGAGTTTTTCACGGCTGGTGGCGTCCCTTCTTCTGTGGACGTGGAAGCCCCTTTCCGTTGGGTTTTGTTATGCTACAATAGGGAGGAGGTGACCTCTCGTGCCTAGGGAAGGCAGTGAGCATCACGTCTTCTCCTGGGGTTTCACAACTCTCGTTGATAGCATTCATGAGGTTGGTCCTCTCTCCTTGTTAGCTATCATATAGGTTTTTGTACGTGCAAAGAACGTTCTCCAGGTTTGTGAGGTTAGCGACTCACGTCATCTGTAGATCTAAAGGAAACTTAAAAATTTAACTAAGAAATCCCCATAGAAGGCGCTAAACTGTTTGACCAAAAAATATTGATTTTGGCTCACCCAATTAGATTTGTTCAAAAAAGGGTTAATCTTAGTTAAAAATAATATCCAAAGCTAGAGATACGTGTGTCAAAATCAATAACTAATACATCCTATCCGGATGGTAATAAATATGACCAGAAGGACATTTGTTCCTTGGTGATGTCATTGCCTTTCACGACGGCGACGTAATGAGTCACATGATCTTCGGGATCGGCCATTCCGTCGTATATCCTGAGGTAGGGCGGTATTTTGAAGGTCTTTGTATTGCATGTGGGGCTGCTTCTTCGTTGTACGGCTGTTCTACGAACCTGCCTGCATCTCTCTTTGGCAATAGCTTAGGGGCGCCTGGTATCTTGTCGACTCATTCTTGGTGTTCTTTCATTTGATCTTTGAGTGTCTTACATTTAACCTTTTAACCAGTGTATGCTAAGTTTCATTCTCCATTTTCTCCATCCTCTTTAGAACAGAAGCAAGGGCGCTATCACCTACATTGTTAGTAATATTGTGAGGTATACCTGGTGTTGGAGGGTCTAGTCGATTGCTCTGTTCATCTGCTCATTGTACTATGTAGATTTTTGCGATTTTTGCAGTTGTGCATGGAACGAGCGTAATGAATACGCTTACTAGCATATCGGTCAGCCATACTTCAAGGAGCTTTTTCATGGCTGGTGGCATCCCTTCTTCTATGGACATGGAAGACCCCTTTTCCATTGGGTTTTGTTATGTTATTTTAACGACCCGGCCGGTCGTTCCATGAGTTACCGCTCCGTTTCCCCCATTTCTGATTCTTATTGTCTTGTTCAACTGTATTATGTGTTATCAGGTTGGTTGGTTCGGGTTCGGAGAGGTTTTGGTAAGGTTTGAGACACTTAGTCTCTTTTGAGTAAGCATAAGTTGGAAAAGTCAACCCGATATTGACTTATGCGAAAAAGGGCTCGAATGTGAATTCTGATGGTTCGGATAGCTTCGGGAGGTGATTTGGGACTTAGAAGCATGATCGGAATGTGTTTCGGAGGTAGATTTAGGCTTGAATTGGCGAAATCTGAATTTTGGCGTTTTTCGATTGATAGGTCAGATTTTGATATATGGGTATGAATGGAATTCCGAAAGTTGGAGTAGGTCCTTTCTGTCATTTGTGACATGTGTGCAAAATTTCAGGTCATTCGAATGAGGTTTGATAGATTTTTTATCGAAAGCGAAATTTGAAGTTTTAGGAATTCTTAGGCGTGATCCGATGGCAATTTGGTGTTTTGATGTTGTTTTGAGCGTTCTGAAGGTTGGAACAAGTTTGAATGAGGTTAAGAGATATGTTGGCATGTTTGGTTGAGGTCCCGAGGGCCTCTGATGAGTTTTGGGTGGTTGAACGGACCATTTCATGTTGGAAAAAGTTGCAGAAAAACTACTGTTGGTGTTGTAGGCTTTTGGCCTTTGCGTTCGCGAAGGGTTAGGAAGTGAGGCAGTAGAGTTGGTTGTCGAATTCGCGAAGGTGGTCCTGCATTCACGAAGGGATGAGGTCAGTGGTCATCGCGTTCGCGAGGGTCTTGCCGCGTTCGCGTAGAGGAAAGGTGAGCAGCTGGAGTCCTGGAGAATTGTTCTTCGCGTTCGCAAGCTGGTAGTCACATTCGCGATACTTTGATGAGTTGAAGCTTCGCATTCGTATTAGGGGTGTCGCGTTCATGATGAGGGAATTAGTGGTCAACGTAAGTTTGTGCTTCGCGAACGCGAGGCATTGACCGCGTTCGCAAAGAAGGAACGTGATTAGCTGGGCAGAATGTTTAAAAGACCATTTCCGCGATTTTAGGTCTAAGTTTCACCATTGTTGAGCGATTTTGGAGCTTTTTCAGAAGGATTGAAGAGGGAATTAAGGGGAAACACTTGGAGGTAAGATTTTTGGACTTAATACTCGATCCTATTATGATTTCTACCTAATTAAACATGGAATTTATGGAATCTAAAGCCTAAAAAAACTGGAAGTTAGGGCTTGGAAATTGGAGACCTAAATCTAGGGATTTGAGGGGTCATTTGTGGTCGGATTTTGGTATTCTTAATATGTATGAACTCGCGAGAGTGTAAGGATTCTAGTTTTGTAATTTTTGTCGAAATCCGAGATGTGGGCCTGGGGTCGGTTTGGCCAATTTCGGGATTCTTGATGTAAATTGGTTATTTTCGAGTGGGCTTTGTTCCTGTAGCATATTTTGATGGTATAAATCTGTTTTTGGATAGATTTGGAGCATCTAGAGGCCGATTCGAGAGGCAAAGGCATCGCAGGCTAGAGTTTGGACCGGATAGAGGTAAGTAATGATTGTAAATGTTGTACTGAGAGTATGAAACCCAAATTTCACATCGTTGTGCTCCTTCGAGGTGACACATGCTAGGTGACGAGCGTGGGGTCGTGCACCGTTGGGGATTGTGACTTTGTCCGTCCCGTATGACATTTAAACCACGTATTTGATTGAAAACTTGTTGATATCATTGTGTTTTGGAAATTATTACCATGTTTTGGGCTGAATGCCATACTTGGGCCTCGTGCCAACTGTTTTGGACCCTTAGGGGATTTTTACTACTATCTCTTACTGTTTTGACTTCGTATTTGTACGCGGTCATACTGTATTATACTATTTCACAACTCAGCCATATTTACTCGTTTTTGATATTTTAAATGATATTTTGGGCTGAGCATTATGTTTTACTGTTGCCCGAGTGGCTTGAGAGATTTCTGACTGAGTGAGGCCGAGGGCCTGTGTTGTGAGGATACTATGGTATCGGGCTGCGTGTTGCAGCAGTGTTGTACTGATTCATGATTATGAGGCCGATGACCTGATTTGTTATGCCACGATATGGCTTGTTATGAGGTCGAGTGCATGTTTGATTATGCCACGAGATGCCTTGTTATTACGCTTGGGTTGTAGCCCCTCTAGGTGTCTGTACACCCCCAGTGAGCGCGGGTATCATGTATGAGATATGATATAACTCGAGGGGCTGTTGTTGTTTCATGTTATTGCCCGAGGGGCTGATAGGAGTGATTGTGAGATAGCCCGAGGGGTTGGTTCTGTTGGTATTTTGCCCGAGGGGCTGATTTATGTTTCTACCCTTTTCTCCATGTTTTCATCACTCGTTTGAACTACTGAAAGATGTTTAAAGAGGTTATTACTGAACTAAGGTGTTTTTACGAGCTTTTACTATTTTATTGCATTGTTCTAGTTTTATACTGTTTGTTGTAGCATTATGTTGTGTTTTACGTATTTTCTTATTGCTCAGCTGCCTTTACTTTTATTACTTACTGAGTTGGCGTACTCACATTACTCCCTGCACCCTGTGTGCAGATCTAGGAGTCTCGAGTCACGCGTGCTGATTTGCTTCCTAGCAGGCTTGTTCGGAGTTGACTAGGTAGATGCTCGACGTTAGCAGCCTAGTGCTTATCCTTCCTATCCTTATTTCCTTTTATACTAGCCTTGTATTAGACTATGTTGTCTTTTCATACTCTTA
Organism: Nicotiana tabacum; assembly: GCF_000715075.1. Taxonomy (NCBI): domain Eukaryota; kingdom Viridiplantae; phylum Streptophyta; class Magnoliopsida; order Solanales; family Solanaceae; genus Nicotiana; species Nicotiana tabacum. The sequence continues at coordinate 151,668,653 of NC_134090.1, read as the reverse complement.
GACGGATTTTAGATTCTCATGACTAGTGACACCCCGATGTCGGGATGTGTTTGTTTCCGCACTGTTGTATTCCACTCTACATTTTGGGATTTATAACTTATTAATGACTTTAAATGAATTATTATATCTATTTAGTTGGTTTGGGGGTTTGTGTCGGCTGGTCTAGTTTCACGATAGGCGCCATCACGACCAGGTCCATTTTAGGTTCGTGACAAGTTGGTATTAGAGCTTAGGTTACATAGGTCTCACAAGTCATGAGCAGGTTTAGTAGAGTCTCGCGGATTGGTACAGAGACGTCTGTATTTATCCTCGGGAGGTTGCAGAACCTTTAGGAAAACTTCATATTCTTGAATTCTTATCGTGTGAATCTGTTGATCCGAGTACTAAACTTTTATTATTCTATTCTCTCATAGATGGTGAGGACACGTGCTACCGGTCGGGATGGACGACCACCAGTACCACCAGCTGGGGCTACTAGAGGCCGCGGACGCGGTCGAGATGGTGGTAGGGGCAGGGGTGTAGCTCGTATAGCAGCTAGGGCAGCACCTGCAGATCCACCAGCTGCCCTAGTTCACGATCAGGTCCTAGTTGTGGACACTCTAGCAGCACCAGCGCAGGCACCAACTATGCCCATTTTGATTCCAGGTCTTCAAGAGGCCCTGGCCCAGATTCTATTTGTATGCACTGGCCTAGCTCAGGCGGTCTTAGTTACTACAGCCGCATCTACTTCTCAGGACGAGGGAGGCACTCAGACTCTTTCCACGCGCACACCTGAGCAGGTCGTGCAAGGACTTCACACACTAGGGGTACCTCCAGCCCAGCTGGTTGGAGCTGTTTAGGACTATGTAGCTCCTGTTATGCCAGAGGACGAGCAATGCAGGGTGGAGAGGTTAGGTAGACTTCAGCCTTCGACTTTCAATGGTACAGAGGGCGAGGATGCCCAGGATTTCTTGGACAAGTGTTAGAGGATTCTTTGTATAGCGGGTATTCTGGAGACCAGTGGGGTCGCATTTACTACTTTTCAGTTTTCTGGAGCTGCCTTCACTTGGTAAGAGGCTTATGAAAGGCGTAGGCCTATTGGTGCAGCACCCCTTACCTAGCAGCAGTTCTCTGTTCTCTTTTTGGAGAAGTATGTGCCACAGCCTTGCAGAGAGGAGTTGCGCAGGTAGTTCGAGCAGTTGCGTCAGGGAGATATGACTGTGACGCAGCATGAGATGAGGTTCTTGGAGTTAGCTTGTCAAGTTGTTTGGTTGGTTCCTATAGAGAGAGAGATAGGATTAGGAGGTTCGTTGATGGCGTCACGTATCAGCTTCGGATTCTCATGACTACGGAGAGGGTGTCTGGTGCTACTTTTGAGGAGGTTGTTGACATTGATTGTGAGATTGAGTTATTTCGTCGCCAGGAGCGAGATGAGAGGGAGGCCAAGATGCCTCGGGGATCTGGTAGTTATGGTGGTGCTCATTCGAGAGGTTAGTTTTAGCATGACAGAGGCCGTCCATTCAGACATGCTCAGTCAGCTCGCCCAAGTTATTATGTGGCGTCATCGGGTCATGGTTCTCACAGTTCTCATCAGGTCCATTCCTCACTCAATGCCCTTCCAGCCTAGAGTTTGTCCCATGCTCCATCAGTTCAGGGCTCTTCTATGCTAGGTGCATTTGCTAGTCATTCTAGTGCTAGGGCCTCCCTTCAGTCCCCATCTCCAGCACCAGGGTGCTATGAGTGTGGAGAGTTGGGTCACATGTGGGACAGTGTCCTCGTCATCTTGGGGGTTCGTCTCAGCAGAGGAGTCAGCCATTAGCATCAATGCCAGTCACTTCACCACCACCCACCCAGCCAACTAGGGGTGGATGTCGGACAACTAGGGGCCGCCCAGAGGGGGAGGTCGATCAAGTGGTGGTCAGGCCCGTTTCTATGCGCTCCCAACTAAACCCGATGCTATTGCTTCAGATGCTGTGATTACAGGTATTGTCTCAGTCTGCCACAGAGATGCTTCTGTGTTATTTGATCCCCGTTCCACTTTTTTATATGTGTCATCATATTTTGCTTGTTAGTTGGATACGCCCCGTGAGTCTCTTGTTTCATTTGTTCGTGTATCTACGTCGGTGGGCCATACAATTATCGTAGACCATGTGTACCGGTCGTGTGTGGTGACTATTGGGGGTCTGGAGACCCGAGTGGACATGTTATTGCTTTGCATGGTAGACTTTGATGTGATATTAGGCATGGATTGACTATCTCCGTGTCGTGATATTTTGGACTATCATGCTAAGATAGTAACATTGGTTATGCCGGGTATGCCACGGATTGAGCGGCGAGGTTCGACTGATTTTGTCCCCAATAGGGTGATTTCATTTTTAAAGGCCCAGTGTATGGTTGGAAAGGGTTGTCTTTCATATCTAGCCTTTGTGAGGGATGTCGGTGCAAAGACTCCTAGTATTGATTTTGTTCTTGTTGTGAGGGATTTTCCCGATGTTTTTCCTGTAGACCTGTCGGGCATGCCACCGGACAGGGATATTGATTTCAGTAGTAATCTGGTGCTGGGCACTCAGCCCATATCTATTCCACCGTATCGTATGGCACCAGCGGAGTTAAAGGAGTAGCTTCAGGAACTCCTTGATAAGGGGTTCATTCGGCCTAGAGTGTCGCCTTGGGGTGCGCTTGTTCAATTTGTGAAGAAGAAGGATGGCACAATGAGGATGTGCATTGATTACAGACAATTGAACAAAGAAACAATCAAGAACAAGTATCCTTTACCTCGTATCGATGATTTGTTTGACCAGCTTTAGGGAGCTAGGATGTTCTCCAAGATTGATCTCCGTTTAGGTTATTACCAGTTGAAGATCAGGGACTCGGATATTTTTAAGACGACTTTCAGGACCCGATATGGTCATTATGAGTTCCTAGTGATGTCTTTTGGGTTGACCAATGCCCTAGCAGTGTTCATGCATTTGATGAACAACGTGTTTCGACCTTATCATGACTAATTTGTCATAGTTTTCATTGATGATATTCTGGTGTATTTACGTAGTCAGGAGGAGCACACAAAGCATTTGAGAGTTGTGTTGCAGAGATTGAGGGAGGAGAAGCTTTATGCAAAGTTCTCCAAGGTTGAGTTTTGGCTTAGTTCAGTGGCTTTCCTGGGCTGCGTGGTGTCCAACGAGGGTATTCAGGTTGATCCGAAGAAGATAGAGGTGGTTTAGAGTTGGCCCAGACTGTCCTCAGCCATAGAGATTCGCAGTTTTCTTGGTTTGGCAGGTTATTACTGCCAGTTTGTTTAGGGATTTTCATCTATTGCATCACCCTTGACCAAGTTGACTCAAAAGGGTGCTCCTTTCGTGTGGTCGGATGAGTGTGAGGAGAGCTTTCAGAAGCTCAAGACTACCTTGACCACGGCTCTAGTGTTAGTTTTGCCATCAGTTTCAGGTTCATATACCGTGTATTATGATGCTTCGAGAGTTGGTATTGGGTGTGTGTTGATGTAGGAGGGTAGAGTTATTGCTTATGCTTCTCGTCAGTTGAATCCACATGAGAAGAACTATCCTGTTCATGATTTCGAGTTGGCTGCCATTGTTCACGCGTTGAAGATTTGGAGGCATTATATGTATGGTGTGTCTTGTGAGGTGTTTACTGATCATCGTAGCCTCCAGTAGTTGTTCAAGCAAAAGGATCTCAATTTGAGGCAGCGGAGATGGTTGGAGCTGCTAAAGGACTATGATATCCCTATTTTATACCATCCGGGGAAGGCCAATGTGGTGGCCGATGCTTTGAGTAGGAAGACGGTGGGCATGGGAAGTTTGGCGTATATTCCAGTTGGGGAGAGACCTCTTGTAGTTGATGTTCAGGCCTTGGCCAATCGGTTCATGAGGTTGGATATTTCGGAGCCCAGTCGGGTATTGGCTTGTGTGATTTATCGGTCTTCCTTATTTGATCGCATCAGAGAGCGTCAGTATGATGATCCTCATTTGCTTGTCCTTAAGGACAGAGTTCAGCATGATGATTCTAGAGATGTGACTATTAGTGATGCTGGGGTATTGAGGATGCAGGGTCGGAAATGTATGCCCAATGTGGATAGGCTTCGGGAGTTGATTCTGGAGGAGACCCATAGTTCGCGGTATTCCATTCATCCGGGTGCCGCAAAGAAGTATCAGGATCTGAGACAACATTATTGGTGGAGGAGAATGAAGAAGGACATTGTGGGATTTGTAGCTCGGTGTCTCAATTGTCAGTAGGTGAAATATGAGTATTAGAGACCAGGTGGCTTGCTTCAACATATGGATATTCCAGAGTAGAAGTGGGAGTGGATAACTATGAATTTTGTAATTGGACTTCCACGGACTTTGAAGAAGTTCGATGCTATTTGGGTGATTGTGGATCGGCTGACCAAGTCCGTGCATTTCATTCCTGTGTGTACTTCCTATTTTTCAGAGCGGTTAGTAGAGATATATATCCGAGAGATTGTTCGTTTGCATGGTGTCCCAGTTTCCATCATTTTAGATAGAGGTACTTAGTTTACTTCACAGTTTTGGAGGTCTGTACAGCGAGAGTTGGGTACTCAGGTTGAGTTGAGCATAACTTTTCACCCTCATACGGACGGGCAGTCCGAGCATACTATTCAGATATTGGATGAAATGTTGCACACTTGTGTCATTGATTTTGGAGGGTCATGGGATCATTTTCTACCGCTGCAGAGTTTGCTTATAACAACAGTTATCAGTTGAGTATTCAGATAGCTCCATGTGAGGCTTTGTAGAGGAGATAGTGTAGATCTCGGGTCGGTTGGTTTAAGTCCGGTGAGGATAGGCTATTGGGTACAGACTTGGTGCAGAATGCTTTTGACAAGGAGAATATGATTCAGGAGAGGCTTCATATAGCGTAGTCGAGACAAAAGAGTTATGCTGACACAAAGGTTCTGGATGTGTCCTACATGGTTAGTGAGAAGGTCCTATTGAAGGTTTCACCCATGAAGGGTGTTATGAGATTTGCGAACAAGGGTAAATTGAGTCCTCGGTTCATTGGGCCTTTTGAGGTGCTTCAGAGGATTGGGGAGGTGGCTTATGAGCTTGTTTTGCCACCCAACTTATCTAGTGTGCATCCAGTATTTCATATTTCTATGCTCCAGAAGTATATTGGCAATCCGTTTTATGTTTTGGATTTCAGCACGGTTCAGTTAGATGATGATTTGACTTAAGATGTGGAGCTAGTAGCTATTTTGGAGCGTCAGGTTCGAAAGTTGAGATCAAAGGATATAGCTTCAGTGAAAGTGCAGTGGAGAGGTCGACCCGTGGAGGAGGCTACCTTGGAGACCGAGCGGGAGATGCGGAGCAGATATCCTCACTTATTTGAGGCTTCGGGTATGTTTCTTGACTCGTTCGAGGACGAATGTTTGTTTAAGAGGGGGAGGATGTAACGACGTCGTTTCATGAGTTACCGCTCTGTTTCCCCCATTTCTACTTCTTATTGTCTTGTTCAGCTATATTATGTGTTATCTAGTTGGTTGGTTCGGGTTCAGAGAGGTTTTGGTAAGGTTTGAGACACTTAGTCTCTTTTGAGTAAGCTTAAGTTGGAAAAGTCAACCGGATATTGACTTATGCGAAAAATGGCTCGAATGTGAATTCTGATGGTTCGGATAGCTTCGGAAGGTGATTTGGGACTTAGGAGCATGATCGGAATGTGTTTTGGAGGTTCGGAGTAGATTTAGGCTTGAATTAGCGAAATTGAAATTTTGGCGTTTTCCGGTTGATAGGCGAGATTTTGATATAGGAGTCGGAATAGAATTCCAAAAGTTGGAGTAGGTCCGTTGTGTTATTTTTGACGTGTGTGCAAAATTTCAAGTCATCCAGACGAGGTTTGATAGACTTTTTGATCGAAAGCGGAATTTGGAAGTTTTTGGAATTCTTAGGCTTGAATCCGATGTCAATTTGGTGTTTTGATGTTGTTTTGAGCATTCTGAAGGTTGAAACAAGTTTGAATGAGGTTATGGAATATGTTGGCATGTTTGGTTGAGGTCCCGAGGGCCTCGGGTGAGTTTCGGGTGGTTGAACGGATCATTTCATCTTGGAAAAAGTTGCAGAAAAACTGCTGTTGGTGTTGCAGGCATGTAAAGCCTCGGAAAATTTTTCCAAATAATTTGAGATTTCGTCGTGCCAAGGTAGGCTAATTATTTCATTTTGTGTGCAAATGAGGATTCATGATATAATGGGTATCAATTGGATATGTTAATAAGTATATAATTCATATTAGAGGTAAATTGGGGTCTAAGGAGAGGCCTAAGTCTAAGCCAAGTTAGAAAAGTTTCATATTAGACGAAATCTATAAATGAGTGCGCACAAGACCTCACTTTGAACGATCATATCGCCGGTTCTCAAGCTTAGGGCTTCCTCTACACCCCCAACTCGACCAAGGCATCCAATTGCACACCTAAGGTGAGTTTTAAGTGTGTTTTCATGGTGATTTCACTCCTGAATCACTAGTTACAACATGATTTTAATTGGGTTTCATAGGGTTTCTTCAAAATCTCAAGAACACCCCCAAATTTGTCTTTAAAGATTTGGTCTACAAGAGGTAATCCTACACCTCAGACTTACATATATGGAGTTATTATGGAAATATGAGTATGGATTAAGTATTGTAACTCATGGGATGGGGATTGGAAGTCATAGGTGCCTAACCTAGGTTGTGTTGGTATTGTAGAGATTGTGAGGTGGGTTATTGGGGTATGATTCTTGGGGTAATAGTATTATGTATACATGCATGTACAAATTAGGTTTGTGGGAAGATTGATGAATATAAATAAGTAAAGATTGGGTTGGGGAAAGAAGAAAATCTTGTAAAAGGAATTTAAAATCAAGATGCTCAACTAGTGTTTGATAAAATGCTCAAATGAGCTGAAACCATGAATACCTTCCTAATTTGTGTCAATTTTTTTTATGTCTCAAGTAGATTGGGATTGCTAGAATTTTTGAAACATCGTAGTAACTTAAGGAAAGCTCAAACGAGGTATGTATGGCTAACTTTGACCTTTGTAAAGTCATTTTGTTTGGTGTACGAATATTTGGTATGTGATATCTACGTGGATTATTTGTGGAATTCTTGTGATTGGTATGATTTGATTGTTCGTGGTTAAGTCTCCCGATATAATGATGTACGTAATTGGCAATAAACCAAATGTGTGATTGTGAAGGTGTTATGTGGTAAGAGTTGAGAAACAAATGATGGAAGGAAATCGTAAATGCTGCAGTTGGAACAACTGTGGTAATAACATATATAGCTTGCATTGGCAATTATCGCGGTGACATAAAATGCATATGAGTTGTTGAATATGATGGAAATAGTATTTATGGCTATAAAAATTCTTTGAGAATTGTTGTTGTTATTCTTTGTGAATTGTTGTTGTTGTTGCTGTTGTGTTGTTTGTGAATTGTGATTGTTCGGTGGGATCGGGTTGCGCACTGCAACACGAAGTAATAAGGTGTGGGTTGTGGTGATAAGGGTGGCCGAGGTAATAAGGGTGGAAAAGTGATCGAAATCACTATTGAAATGAAAATATGAGAAAGTTGTGAAATCATTGATGTGAAAATGTTGAAGGGAAAATGGAGAGATTGTAACTTGTTTGGCTTGATGGTTTTCTTTCATGTGTATTTGATTGTTGGTTCCATTACTACTTGTTACTTATGTATGGTTTGAGTTTACTTAGGGCAAGTTTGTTCATACATACCAGTACAATTCAAATGTAATGACGTCCCTTTTGCTGGGCGCGCTACATTCGTATTATGATTGTAGGTGGATCCATAGCAGGTACTCCAGCCCGCCGGTAGTAGCACCTCCTCCACTTTTCGTCAGCTGTATTGGTGAGACCCTTTCCTTTCGGGGCCCTGCGTGGCTCATGCCGCTTTTCTTCCCGGAGTCTTATTTTGGTATTTGTGTAAGGTACAACCGAAGCCTTGTTGCCGGCATTTCCGTATTATTCTTCAGTTGTATTTAGAGGCTCCGTAGATAGGTTGTGGGTAGTGTCGGGTGTTGGAATTTAAATAGAAATATTGATGTTTGGCAAGGATTTGTGAAACTTGTAATATTTTGATAATTATGATTTAAGTTGCTAATGGAAGTTGTTAATGAAATACTTACTAAATCTGATTAAAGGAGTCCATCTCCTATTTAATCATAAAGTTGTTTGGGTAGAATGAAACCTATCAGGCTTGCTCAGTCGGATTTTCTCGGTTGAGCGCCGGTCGCGCTCCTCGGATTTTGGGGCGTGACAAACTTGGTATCAGAGCCTAAGGTTTTAAAGTATCCTAGTATGTCTTGGAACCGTGTCTAGTAGAGTCCTTCTTACCGGTGTGTTGTCGACCACATCTATAAGTTGGAGGCTATTCGGACATTTAGGAATTTCACCCTTCTTTGATACTCCAATCGTGCGATAGAGCTCAAGTTAGGGAGCTGAATTCCTCTCTAAGCCTTATTCTCAAGATTGGTAACCTTGATACCATAATCCGCGAATTAGAAGCATGAAAGGAGGGATTGATCCCACCATTGAGTCCGAGTGGATTGCCCAAGAACTTGTAGGAGAATGTATTGAGCTGTGGATGGATTGGTAAAACATATCGCTAAGAGGAGAGTGTCCCTGTCCCTATTGATGTCTCTTCACCGTCAGATCATATAGTATATCAGTATGTTACCTACGTACGTTAGGGATGTGGAGTCGATGGGTATCGATTAAGCTATTGCCCTATCAACCTGACGTCATTAAGGGAGTCAAATGAAAATTTCTACTCATTATATATGTACATCCATATTGAAGAGTTCTCATAAACATGGTCATAACAAGGTGTTGAATAACAAAACATTGCGTGTATCGACTCTTTGAACGAGATGCACTATTCGTGAATCCACTCTATTATGAATTCTCTTATTTACATTCTTGTGGAATTAAGTTCTATAATTATGCCCTTGAATTGAGTTATAACTCTAAGATTGATACTTTCCACTTGCTTTTCCTAAATTCTCACCAAGGGACTATATCCGATGAATTTCTTACAGAATCTTTTATTTAAACGGACAAAATCTACTCGTTTGTGCCTATAATTGTACCGTCGTAAAGTTTACCTATGTGGTGTCAAGTTCCATGCAAAGCGTCCCAGCGTTGCGATCCTGCTCGAGTCACTCGTTTACTCAGTTGTGTATATGGCTTATATGGTTTGAACAATCAATCTACTCTCTTGCGAATATCATCATGAAAGCTTCTCACTGCCTAGTAACATAAGAGCATACCTTAACACCTCACATGAGTGCATGTCAATCGAAATGGTCACCGTGTGCATAAAGTCTCTCTGAAATTTGAGATCCTCATATCCACGTCATAGGAAGATCATGTGTCGCCATAATGTTCGTGTCCACTTGGGACGTGCCGCAGTAAGTAGCTCACTTTGTCCTAGTATTGTGGTTGCTCATGGCATGGTCGTATATTGCAGTTGGGAGTTAAAATAGCAGAAGCATGTCCATCTCATAACAAATGTTTACCTTCTCCTTACACCTCCATAACATGTGTTCATTGTGTTCTTTAGTTAGTGAATTCATTGTGCCAGTTTCCCCACACTTGTTCGATAACCATGAGAGAACATATCCTTCTGTGAGTCATTGTAACACTTTCTATCTCGTAAGGACCCTTACTAGGCTCTCCGTTAAGACCAAGCACACCTTTGGGGGTTATGATAGCACAACGCCTATTTCTCATATTCTTCTGTATTTCATTAGCATCTGGGTAGTTCTCAAGTTAAAATCCATGAAGAACTCACTATGAACATCTGCAAACCCTCCATGATTATTCTATACTATCTCATTTGGATTTCATATCACTTCAAGTTCATCAAGGGTTGATAGCATGCCGCAATTACTGAAATTGAATGATCTTTTTCCGATAATGGATTATCTACACTTGTGCTAGTCCAACAATCTGCTTATCAGTCTAACTCCCGCCTTTAGGTTTTGGGTTAACAAAGGAGAAATACACCTAGTAACACATTCATATGTCAAAGCCTTTCTCTCCGTTAAGTCTTATAGCATCTCCCAAAGTGGTTTGCAATAGCTGGTTGTGTGGAAGTGTGTTGTAGTGCTTCATTATGAAGTAGATTTTCTAAACATAATTGGATTTTGGAATTCCAGAGCTATACATCACGTGACTTCATACAAAAATCTTCTTTCAAAAATGTAGCTTCTCGTAATCGCTTTATATTACCACCATTCCTAGTGGTTACAATGTAAAAGGACTTCCATAAGGCTCTTTCACTTTCTTTTCATTTTTCTTGCATCATATGTTGTTTACCCATAATCTTCAATTCGATATTATCTCAATGTATTGACTAGTCATCCAACTATACGGTTCGATTAAATTCACCTCTTTTTTTTTACACTCTACAAGTACCTGTTTCTAAAAGGACACTGAAATTAGGTAAATCCCCCTTTATTATGGACTTCTAATATCTTTGACTTAGTTTAAGCTTGTTGGTTCCAAATGGTGCTTATTAGTTTTGCTACACTAATATCTATTTCATCTGATAACCCTCATTGTAAAATTTCTTTATGTTTCATGGCATCAAAGAGGAAGTCTGGTAGCATTAAGGAAGGGGACATATTCCTATAGTTGGAATAAGTAATTATTGTTGGTATTCTTTGTAGGTGTTCTTCTAACAACCATTTACCTGCTCTGCTTATCCATGTGACTAGATAACCCAGGTTACTTCTCCTCGATAAATGCATTAAGACGTCTCATTCATTCAAACTTATCCATGTGGGTACTTTAAGGCCTTGTTTCATACCAACTCGTAATGGTTTTAAGTACTTTATTGCCATTGTTGACGATTTTCTAGGACTACAAGGGCTTGTCTCTTGGATTTCAAAAAAAAGTAAGTAATGATTTTCCTTAAAGTTCGAGATTTAATTGCCATAATTTCAAACCAAAGTGTATACCTTTTTCCAAAGTCTTAAATGGGTCGGATTGGATGGGTTACGTGGCTTTCTTCTCACTCGGCCTCTAGAATAATTAACTATATCATTGTCATGAGAGGGGAGTTTTGCTACCCTTGGTATTACACCTCCTTGGGTGAATAAGTGTGTCATTTGTCTTTCTCCCCGGGGCATCATGTATACCATTAAAATGCCTCTAACCAGTACATGATTTCATCCCAACATTCAGATGTCTGAGCTATGTGGTTTTACTCGTGAAAGGGGGGTGAGATTAGATGCCCTCAGATTTTTGCACATATCATGAGCATATTGATTTGGAAGACACGTTGTCGTATCTTTAGTTCTATCATATAGGATCAACTATCAGGATAGGTTAAGCTGTTTGAAATATGGTAATCTCATAAGTGTTCAACTTTATTTTCATCCTCATGGGCTTACGGTATAGATTCCTTGTGTCAGCTAACGTCAGGAGTGTAATTCCACTTCATGTATTTTGAATCCCATATCGCATTCAAGGTACTAGAGCATGAATTGATTTTCCCTTCATCCTAGGAAAAGACTGGGTCATGTACTTGAATATTCCTCCTTAATGATTCCTATTGCTAATGTATTACTTACCCCTATGCCTCATTTGTGTAATAATTGACGTCGTCACAGTAATTAACCATGTCAACATTATTAGTCATAACTTTCGTGTCCATTAGCATATAACCTCAAAAAAAAAAAAATCTACTCAACGCATTAATGGATTCCTGAATAGCTCCAGCCTAATCTTGAACTCTATTGTTACTCATTGTATTAGGTCCATTGGGTATTATAAGATCAGACAAGTCAAATAGGAAGCTTCGCAGTTTGATCACATATATATTTGATAGGTATTTTTATGGTCAATTTATAATAGCACATCTTAGAGTAATTGTTGAAGGTCATCATGGGTTTAGTGTGAGTGTTCGCCTAGAGATTTATAGTTTGGAGGGTGAGCAGGCTATTCTCAATATTTTCCCCTGAAGATGTTATGTGAGTTGATAATAAAGATTGCATAAGTGTATTCCACATTAGGTCGCACTAGGAGTATGAAGTGTTCCCATAGTTGTCCGCCATATATCTTGTGGATTCATATGTCTATGTCTAAGAAGGTAGGTGGAGATCATTGTGTATCATTCCGGTGGAAATTATTGAAGGTGAAGTTAGTGGATGGTTAGCTTATGCGAAATATCTACTTGTTATCCTTGTTAAGTAAGTTTAGGGGTAGAAATTACTCTCGTGAATGTGTTCTGGCGAAGTCTGTAGATATGAGAGGCCATTGAGGGCCGAGAGTGTTGTGGGAATAAAATATTTTCTCTTGATTGCATAGCAGTTGGTTTTGATTTGAAAGGTACTTTCTAGGTGATATGATTTAAAAATGTGCAGTCCATGCCCAGGTATCATCGTGATAAAGTAGTGTTTGTAATGCTGAGGTTCTTGTCATTGATATATACATTATGGTGCTTTGTCGAGCTATGGATGAGTTTTTAGGATGGTTTTGGGTGATTCTCTGACAGGTGGATAGGCCTAGTTACAAAGGGAACTCTGCCGAAATTTTCGAAAATTTAAGGAGTTAGCCAAATTCGGGGCTGTTGATATATTTCATAATGTGAAAAAGCAGAAGTTACATAAGGATGACTAATGAGTGAACCTTGATCCTCATTCGAGGACGAATGATCCTAAGGGGGAGAGAATGTAAGGCCTCAGAAAATATTTCCAAGTAATTTGAGATTTCGTCGTGCCAAGGTAGGCTAATTATTTCATTTTGTGTGCAAGTGAGGATTCATGATATAATGGATATCAATTGGATATGTTAATAAGCATATAATTCATATTAGAGGTAAATTGGGGTCTAAGGAGAGGCCTAAGTCTAAGCCAAGTTAGAAAAGTTTCATATTAGACGAAATCTGTAAATGAGTGAGCACAAGACCTCACTTTGAACGATCATATCTCCAGTTCTATAAGAATTTGTGTGATGCATAACCTATCGAATTAAAGCCCTTTGAGTCTAGTTTCCAACGCAACAAAACGTTCGTCATTTAGAGGTGTATACGGAAAGTTATGACCATTTTACTGGGCAGGTGTCTCTAGCACGAACATTAGCGCGAAGTCGCGCATTATGCTGAGTATTCTGCCTCCCGCGCGCGAACATAGCACGAGCTCGCGCACCTGGAAGGTTTTTAAATATCCTAAAGACCGGAAATAAGAGAATTTGAGTCATTTCTCAAGCTTAGGGATTCCTCTACACCCCCAACTCGACCAAGGCATCCAATTGCACACCTAAGGTGAGTTTTAAGTGTGTTTTCATGGTGATTTCACTCCTCAATCACTAGTTATAACATGATTTTGATTGAGTTTCATAGGGTTTCTTCAAAATCTCAAGAACACCCCCAAATTTGTCTTTAAAGATTTGGTCTACAAGAGGTAATCCTATACCTTAGACTTACATATATGGAGTTATAATGGAAATATGAGTATGGATTAAGTATTGTAACTCATGGGATGGGGATTGGAAGTCATAGGTGCCTAACCTAGGTTGTGTTGGTATTGTAGAGATTGTGAGGTGGGTTATTGGGGTATGATTCTTGGGGTAATAGTATTATGTATACATGCATGTACAAATTAGGTTTGTGGGAAGATTGATGAATATAAATAAGTAAAGATTGGGTTGGGGAAAGAAGAAAATCTTGTAAAAGGAATTTAAAATCAAGATGCTCAACTAGTGTTTGATAAAATGCTCAAATGAGCTGAAACCATGAATACCTTCCTAATTTGTGTCAATTTTTTTTTATGTCTCAAGTAGATTGGGATTGCTAGAATTTTCGAAACGTCGTAGTAACTTAAGGAAAGCTCAAACAAGGTATGTATGGCTAACTTTGACCTTTGTAAATTCATTTTGTTTGGTGTACGAATATTTGGTATGTGATATCTATGTGGATTATTTGTGGAATTCTTGTGATTGGTATGATTTGATTGTTCGTGGTTAAGTCTCCCGATATAATGGTGTACATAATTGGCAATAAACCAAATGTGTGATTATGAATGTGTTATGTGGTAAGAGTTGAGAAACAAATGGTGGAAGGAAATCGTAAATGATGCAATTGGAAAAACTATGGTAATAATATATATGGCTTGTATTGGCAATTATCGCGGTGACATAAAATGCATATGAGTTGTTGAATATGATGGAAATAGTATTGATGGCTATAGAAATTCTTTGAGAATTGTTGTTGTTGTTCTTTGTGAATTGTTGTTGTTGTTGCTGTTGTGTTGTTTGTATATTGTGATTGTTCGGTGGGATCGGGTTGCGCGCCGCAACACGAAGTAATAAGGTGTGGGTTGTGGTGATAAGCGTGGCCGAGGTAATAAGGGTGGAAAAGTGATCGAAATCACTATTGAAATGAAAATATGAGAAAGTTGTGAAATCATTGATGTGAAAATGTTGAAGGGGAAATGGAGAGATTGTAACTTGTTTGGCTTGATGGTTTTCTTTCATGTGTATTTGATTGTTGGTTCCATTGCTACTTGTTACTTGTGTATGGTTTGAGTTTACTTAGGGCAAGTTTGTTCATACATACCAGTACAATTCAAATGTGCTGACGTCCCTTTTGCCGGGGGCGCTACATTCGTGTTATGATTGTAGGTGGATCCATAGCAGGTACTCCAGCCCACCGGCAGTAGCACCTCCTCCACTTTTCGTCAGCTGTATTGGTGAGCCCCTTTCCTCTCGGGGCCCTGTGTGGCTCATGTCGCTTTTCTTCCCGGAGTCTTATTTTGGTATTTGTGTAAGGTAAAACCGGAGCCTTGTTGCTGGCATTTCCGTATTATTCTTCAGTTGTATTTAGAGGCTCCGTAGACAGGTTGTGGGTAGTGTCGGGTGTTGGAATTTAAATAGAAATATTGATGTTTGGCAAGGATTTATGAAACTTGTAATATTTTGATAATTATGATTTAAGTTGCTAATGGAAGTTGTTAATGAAATACTTACTAAATCTGATTAAAGGAGTCCATCTCCTATTTAATCATGAAGTTGTTTGGGTAGAATGAAACCTATCAGGCTTGCTCAGTCAGGTTTACTCGGTTGAGTGCCGGTCGCGCTCCTCGGATTTTGGGGCGTGACAAGGCATTTGGTCTTCGCGTTCGCGAAGTTTTAGGATGTGAGGCAGTAGAGTTGGCCTTCACTTTCGCGAAGGTGGTCCCGCCTTTGCGAAGGGCTGAGGTCAGTGGTCATCGCGTTCGCGTAGAGGAAAGGTGAGCATCTGGGATCCTGGAGAATTGTTCTTCGCGTTCGCGAGTTGGTAGTCGCATTCGCAATGCTTTGTTGAGCTGAAGCTTCGTGTTCGCATTAGGGGTGTCGTCTTCGCAATGAGGGAATTAGTGGTCAACGTAAGTTTGTGCTTCGCGAACGCAAGGCGTTGACCACGTTCGCGAAGAAGGAACGTGAATAGCTAGGCAGAATGTTTAAAAGACCATTTCCGCGATTTTGGAGCTTTTTTAGGAGGATTGAAGAGGGAATCAAGGGGAAATACTTGGAGGTAAGATTTATGGACTTAATACTCGATCCTATTATGATTTCTACCTAATTAAACATGGAATTTGTGGAATCTAAAGCCTAAAAAATTGGAAGTTAGGGCTTGGAAATTAAAGACTTAAATCTAAGGATTTGGGGGGCCATTTGTGGTCGGATTTTGGTATTCTTGATATGTATGAACTCGTGAGAGTGTAAGGATTCTTGTTTTGTGATTTTTGTCGGAATCCGAGACTTGGGACTAGGGATCTGGTTTGTCCAATTTCGGGATTCTTGATGTAAATTGGTTATTTTCGAGTGAGCTTTGTTCCCTTAGCATATTTTGATGGTATAATTCTGTTTTTGGATAGATTTGGAGCATTCAGAGGCCGATTCGAGAGACAAAGGCATCGCGGGCTAGAGTTTGGACCGGATAGAGGTAAGTAATGATTGTAAATGTTGTCATGAGAGTATGAAACACCGGATTTCACATCGTTGTGCTCTTTTGAGGTGACACACACGCTAGGTGACAAGTGTGAGGTCGTGCACCGTTGGGGATTGTGACTTAGTCCGTCCCGTATGACTGTTAAACCGCGTATTTGATTGAAAACTTGTTGATATCATTGTGTTTTGGAAATTATTACCATGTTTTGGGCTGAATGCCATATTTGGGCCTCGTGCCAACTGTTTTGGACCCTTAGGGGATTTTTACTACTATTCCTCATTGTTTTGACTTCGTATTTATGCTCAGTCATGCTGTATTCTACTGTTTTCACAACTTATCCATATTTACTCGTTTTTGATATTTTAAATGATATTTTGGATTGAGCATCGTGTTTTACTATTGCCCGAGTGGCTTGAGAGATTTCTGACTAAGTGAGGCCGAGGTATTGTGTTGTGAGGATACAATGGGATCGGGTTGCGCGCCACAACAATGTTGTTTGATTCATGATTACGAGGCCGATGGCTTGATTTGTTACGCCACGAGGTGGCTTGTTATGAGGACGAGTGCATGTTTGATTATGCCACGTGATGGCTTGTTATTGCGCTTGGGCTGTAAGGAGCCCTTCCAGGAGTCTGTACGCCCCTAGTGATCGCGGGTACCTAGTGTGAGATGTGTTATAGCCCGAGGGGCTGTTGTTGTTTCATGTTATTTCCCGAGGGGCTGATACGAGTGATTGTGAGATAGCCCGAGGGGATGGTTCTTTTGGTATTTTGCCCGAGGGGCTGATTTATGTTTTTACCCTTTTTCCATGTTTTCATCACTTGTTTGAACTGCTGAAAGATGTTTTAAAGAGGTTATTACTGAACTAAGGCGTTTTACGAGCTTTTACTGTTTTATTGCATTGCTCTAGTTTTATATTGTTTTGTTGTAGCATTATGCTGTATTTTACGTGTTTTCTTATCCTCAGCTGCCTTTATTTTTATTACTTACTAAGTTGGTGTACTCGCATTACTCCCTGCACTCTGTGTGCAGATCCAGGAGTCTCGGATCACGCTAGCTAATGCTGATTTGCTTCCTAGCAGGCTTGTTCGGAGTTGACTAGGTAGCTGTTCGGCGTTCGCAACTCAGTGCTTCTCCTTCCTATCCTTATTTCCTTTTGTACTAGACTTGTATTAGACTATGTTATCTTTTCATACTCTTAGACAGATTTTAGATGCTCATGACTAGTGATACCTCGATGTCGGGCTGTGTTTGTTTCCACACTGTTCTATTCCACTCTATATTTTGGGATTTATAGTTTATTAATGACTTTAAATGAATTATTATATCTGCTTAGTTGGTTTGGGGGTTTGTGTCGACTGGCCTAGTTTCACGATAGGCGCCATAACGACAGGGTCCGTTTTAGGGTCGTGACAGTTACAATGGGAGGAGGCGACCTATCATGCCTAGGGGAGGCAATGGGCGTCACATATTTGCCTAGGGTTTCACAGCTCTCGTTGATAGCATTCTTGAGGTTGGTCCTCTCTCCTTGGTTACCTGCCATGTATATTTTTGTACGTGCAAAGAAAGTTCTCCGGGTTTGTGAGGTTAGCGACTTACGTCAGCTACAAATCTAAAGGAAACTAAAAATTTAACTAAAAAATTCCCACAGACGGCGCCAAACCGTTTGACGAAAAATATTGATTTTGGCTCACCCAATTATATTTCTTCAACAAAGGATTAGTCTTAGTTAAAAATAATATCCAAAGATGGAGCTACGTGTGTAAAACCAATAAATAATGTATACTATCCAGATGGTAATAAATATGAGCAGAAATAGTGATATTCAACGATCTAAAAAGAAGGAATATGACACTAAATAGTAATAAATTACAATATATGGTATTTATATAAATAAATTGTATGAGTCACTCATAAAGGGATGAGATCTGGGGATATTCTTTCAGACAATGATGAATGATTGAGAAGTCTTTCGAACCTTCGTATTGTTCTTGGAATCTTGGTAAAAAGGTTCTTTTTGTATATATGTGATAAGACTAGATTCTCTCTTATAAAGTCAATGTATTCTTTACAAATGAATATTTTGTTCTTCCTATCATTGTGTCTCTTTATTTATAGGGAACATGTTCCTTGAAACTCTAATAGTACAAATGCAGAGAATATCTACTAAAATATTCTCTTTAATGTCCTATCTTGAAACTAACCGTTATAACTCTGTAGCACTTGATGACTCCTCGACCTCAGTCCTTACTGACTCTTCGACCATGATTTTCATTGTTTCTTAAACTACTTTGACACGTGGCGGCCTGAGAATGTATCGTTAATGCTATCTTGACTTAATTATTTTAGGGATAGATTTTGATCCATATAGACCACATTTCCATTTAAGAGAATTCCATAATTTTGTTCTTCCGTAATATCATAATATGGCAGCCATGATTTCTCTCCTCTCATCATTTTCCAAAATAAAAAGAACACTATCTATTGCATCAAACCTTCAACCAGGCATTCTATAATTTAGTCAAATGAGGACCAACGTAACACTGCATCGCCTAGAAGAAGGCAGAACTAGAATTTGAAGTTTATGGGTTTTGAATTGCTACCGAATTCATAGTTCGTCAAGTTACTAGGTTCGCAATTAAAAATTTACATATTTAACAAGCTTCTTAATATAAATAAAGGAACTAAGCAAAAACTATTGGTTTCGTCCAAATCCATATCTCATATATACCTACTGTGACAAAAACTGAAGATGCCTTGTGGGACTTATTCCTCAAACCTGAAATTTTTGCAGCAGTTATGTATTTCTATTCTTCTGGGAATTAAGCCAATACTTTTCCTCGAATCAAATAATGCACTCTTAGTAGACCAAGTTACCTTGAGGATAATTCATAAACAATTATAGTAACTAACGAGTTTTGACTCTTATTCACCAAGCTGTACAAGACGAAAATATGTATATTAAATTAGATGTATAGAATGTGATGCCAATACTTGGAATAATCAATTTGAAAATGCAATGAGCATATCATGGCTGTCCAAGTTCATATGTTACCCTTAAATCTCGCATTGAGAATATGCTCATGCATTATGTGCTACATATTAAAAGGGTAATAATTGGATGGCAAGAATTCTTTCGCCCCCAATCAAAAGTCATGAACTTTTTTCTAGGAATTGATTTACGTTTTATATTCCATATGAATCTCAATTAATCAGACTAGTAGATTTCAAGTCCTAAATACTTAAAAAGCGCAAAAGTTAATCAAACTAGCGAGCATGGACATATAATATCTCTGATTATACTTCATGAAGTTTAAGGAACTATAGAACTTGATATATATACTACCCCAAAATAAGGTAAAAATAGAGAATGAAGTACTTGAAAAACTTTAACTCTATTATAGAGGTATATACGACTTTGAAATCAAGTGGTGTCATTCGACAACGCATGTCAACATTATTTGAAAAATAATGCAAAATAAAATTAATTTGTGATAGAAACTAAAGTCTGTGAATCACAAAACGCTAAATTTAGTTTTAACACTATACAAATTAATCTTAATTAACAATAGGTCAACACTGCTTGAACAATTTTCACGCAACACTGCCTCCATTGGCATTTGATGATCAGGGGTGGAGGCAGAAGCTGATATACATATGGGTTTGACCGAATACAATAACTTAAACAATGTATTTTTGGTCAAGAAATTTATTAAATATATATATAAATATTTTAGAACTCAGTCATTAACACTTGAAATCATCGTTTTAAAATTCAAAAATTATAAAGTTAAAATCCTGACTCTATCCCTAATAATAACTCCTCCAAGTTCAACCTTCAATGAAATTCCTCGTAGTTAACTTGAAATTTTGTCAAGGATATAGAGGATCGACTTTTTCAAGATTAAAATTAAACTCGTCTGGAATGGATGGCCTAAAGAAAAATGATTTTTTCATGTCCTTAGGTAAAAGGAGGAGAATAAGAATATTTTATTATTTATCATTCGGTTCACGAGCTTGTACTGCATAAAGGACATGGTACTGCATTACAAAGTGCATGTACTACTACTACCATTGAAAAGAAAAAAAGAAAAAATAGGAAGAAGTATTTTGTACTGCTCTAAATTTGATAAAGTTTGGTTGAGGAAAATGAATGTTAGGTCCAACGAATACCTCTTTCTTTTCTTTATTTATGCATCTAATCTAATTCTAAAGCTAATTTGTCCGATTAATTTTGATTCATGCTGAGTTGGTCACTCAAAGGTAAAACACTGCTCAATCATTAGAACGTTCTCTGTTTTTCATATTTAAATTCGAGACTTTTGTGAAAAACATTCTTCTCAATAAAAAACATAACATTATGAGATGAATATTGTTCTTCACAATGTTATATATATAGTATTTTTAATTTATATGTACACATAAATTAAGCCAAGGTTTTATCAAAATAACATCGGTGTGCATACGAACTATCATATCTTGACCCCGACTTTGTAAATACACATTAAGTTTGTTGTTGCTGTAAAGTATATATATATATCCTCCATTAGTTATCATATCTACTTCTGTTAATCGTGTTATTGATTTCTTATAGTCTATCCATCATGTTATAGCATGATATTATTTATAAAAAGTGTTCCAAGTATTCGAAAAGTAATATAAGTGATTTTAAGTAAAAAATAAATAAATAAATTTTGTAATTTTTCATTGAAAAGATTAACCGAACACAAAATTATTTCTTTGATACTAACATAACATTTCTCTAATGCTTAAATTAAACACAAACTGTTATTATCTTAAAATACCTATCTAAAATCAATTTTTGACAAAAAAACACTTGCTAAATTTACCAGATTTTAGAAATTTAGCCAAATAAGCAATTCTTTTTAAAAAATAAACTGATGTACTGTGTTAACCGGTGGGTAAACTAACTAAAATCAAATCCCAAATTAACCGTTTCCTTATATAATTTGTTTTTAAAATAAAAGACAATAAGAAAGAATTTTTTTTTCCATTTTGTAATGTATAAATAGCAGGCCTTTGACACCTCTCATATCACACCATTCAAAGGTCCAAATTTTCTCTCTTGACTTTTTGTATCAAACCATTCTTTTCTTCAAAAACCTCTCAAGTTTCTTCTCATAATCATGTCTCAGGTACTTTTAATTTTCCTATTCTTTTCAAATTAGTAATTTTAAACCATAATTTTGAATTTGTTCTTTGAAGGGTTTGATGAAATTTACATGTTTAGTGGGATTTTCGATTTGAATTTTGGAATGAATATGTTGTTATAATGGGAAGAAAATCCCCAACTCGTTTCCCAACTCTTTTGAGATTAAGGTGTAGTTAATTGATTGATTGAATGGGGGTAGAAAATCACTCTTACATGATTATGAGGTTTTTTCCTCTGCTTTTCAATGTTTAGGCTTGAGTTTTTCTCTTCCATATGCAGAGAAACTAAGTTCAAGATTCAAATTTTGGTTTTTATATGCTGTCTGACTTTGTTAATTTTAAAGAGTAATCTTGAATTAATTAATTGAAGGGTTTGGTAAGCTTTGTCTGTTTAGTGGGAAGTTGATCTGGTTTATTCTTGTTTCAGCTGATAAGATATGGTTTTGGAATGAATTTACTGTTTTAATATGAAAAAATCACTCTTGACATGATTATGAGTTATGACTGTTTGAAGATGAATGAATTTCTTAGTGTTTGCTACTGTGTTTGGTAGCTGTATTCGGCTATTTCTTGGGTTTTTAAGTAGTTGACTTTGTTCAAAAAGTGCTTTTCTAACAAGAGTTTCTCAAAGAAACAAGAAAGCAGTTAATTGATGAATTTGAATGAAGGAACACTTTTTCTTGTTTAGGAGCTTTGACACAAAGTGTCCATTTAAGTATTTCACTTAGACGAAACCGGCCCTTTACATGTCGTGGTTCACAGATATCTTCCTTCAAATATATAAAAAAATTGTCGAAGTTAAGCTCGAAATTTGAAACGACTCTTAGTTTCTTCTTTTGGTTGAAGAGGGGGTTGGGGATTGTTTTTCTTTGTTGGGGTTGGGCGGGGGTCATCTGATACCACAGCTGCTAAACGCTCTATAAAGTCGAGCATCATATGTTCAACGGTTGTTGCGAGTCTTGTGACACTTGAAAAGATTTAAACAGTAAGTAGCTTAAACTTACAAAAGCTTCATGCCATGCTGGCTAGTTGATGAATGTGCTATTTGCTTATGTTATGCTATCATAACTGTACATCTCTGCAACTGTCAATTTAACGCAAATTTTTTTACCCCTTGTGATGACAGACTGTTGTTCTCAAGGTTGGCATGTCATGCCAAGGCTGTGTCGGAGCTGTAAAAAGGGTGCTGGGGAAAATGGAAGGTAAACTGCTGTACTAGGATTCTTATTGGTTTACAACATTTAACTTACTAGCCTCCTGTGTAAGACTGCCATGATAAGATCAGTTTAAGATTATTCCTTATTACTAGCAGAATATATTGCTCCCTCAGTTTCATTTTATATGAGCTTGTTCCCAAGAAAATGATACCTTTCTATACTTAGAAACTCTTTGACTTTAAACTTCCTATTCCACACTTAATGCCATGCTCGTATGATCATTGAAATGTCATGATGTCATGACACGTTTAAAACCATAAGTTCTAATGGTTTAGTATGTGTCAAAGTCTTTATTTCTTTCTTAAACTCTATGCCCAGTCAAACACTGCCATCATAACATTACTTGTCATATGGATGCTTTCTATTGTATATTCTCCCATGCCTGCTGCAAAGCTACAGTACACATGCTTGCTTGCTTATTATTATATGGGAAAAGTTATCTTGTCATATCTGCATATCTCTGAAAAAACATCAGCTGTGGTTGGTTCATCCATCTTTCCGTAAACTATGAAATTGTTGTTTGTAGTCTATTCTATTTGAGTAGAACTTGGCCAAGAATGCTCCTCTATAGTCCTCGTCATCTTTCTCACTCGACCACATGTAGTTGACTGTACCATTAATGGTGAGAATAGCTTCAGTCAGTCACCCTACACCATATGTCAAACATTCCTTCTTTTGACTGCTAACTCAATCACCGATCGGAATCTTCTCCATTCTGCTAAAGGGCTTTATCAAGAAGCCTGCGATTATCGGATAGCATTATGCATCACTAAAGAACGAGAGCTTGAGTCGCTTTTTGCTTATAGGTCTCATAACAGATAAATATCGGTAAAATATCAACTCATGTTTTCTTTATAAACCATCTTCAGGTGTAGAAAACTTTGACATTGATCTGAAGGAGCAAAAAGTGACAGTAAAGGGAAATGTTCAACCAGAAGCTGTTCTCCAGACTGTTTCAAAGACTGGAAAACCAACATCTTTCTGGGAAGCAGGGGAACCGGCTCAAACTGAAGAAAAGCCTGCAGAAGCTGTTGGTACAGCTTGATGGTGTCTAATGGCCTGGAATTGTATGTCAAGGCTTGTGATTTATACGACTTTATCAAGAATTCCTTTGTGTAATATGAGGCTTGAACAGTTAAAATCTAAAATTGCAATAAGTTCTTGAGCATTTGGTGTTGTTTTCTTTGATATAGATATCAAGTGCATTGATTTATCTCTCTAGTTAAACATCTGAGAAAACAAATTTGTCAGGAATTTAATGCAAGTAACCTTAAGAAAATGCTTCCTTTAGGTATATGTGATGGAACCTTCAGCTTTCCTGCATTGGTTTAACGATTGGATTCCTTGCTTAGTTTTCTCTGTTGAGGGAACATGTTCCAAGGTTTTTCCTTTATTGAAACACCCATAACCAAATTCACATTATCATACAACATATGCTTCAGTCCCAAGCAAGTTGTGGTCGATTATGTGCATCCTCACATTGTATCGAGAGGATTTATAAATTTACTGGTTGTATTCTATTTAATGCTTACTGACAATTTAGCGCAAGCTTCCTCCTTTATCCGGGTTTGGGAGTAACAACGTGAGCAAGCTCACACGGGCAAAGTTAAATCATTCTTATTATCATCTCTCTCTGATAAATCATCCTTCTTCCATATCAAATGATTCCGATTACAGTACAATTACCAGATGGCTTGTATGTCATAGAAATGGAACTGATCTAAGGGCAGCCTAGTATATCCAAGAAAATTTCAACATTGCAGTTCCTAGTATGGACAATCATGTTTTGTTTTAAGCTACTAAACAATTCCAACCAATTTGAAATTGGTCCTTTCTTAAACTATTCACTGTATGTTTGCTCCCAATTGTTCATCACAAAATCTTCACATGCAGTTTAGATTCTTATATTGTGCAAGAAGAAGAGAAACTTGAGAACAAGTCCCAATGTCTTGGCACTACTTCTACATGTTATTGGGTCTAGGTAACCTTTCATATAACCCAATAATTAAGAAACAATACCTATAGTAAACTCCTATTTCAATAGTCAAGGTTGTAAATGATCCTTTTTTAAAAAAAAATAAAAAATAACGGTAGTGTACTAATCAACTTGTGCACGCTTTGGCTATTCTACTAGCTACTGCTACGTATCATCAGTACAGTCGAGTAACTCTGTGCACAAAGGCTTAGGCAGATGAGGATATATGCGGATTTACAATTTGAAATTTATGGATTCCTACAACAACCTCAAGTTAAAATACAATGGATAATTGGGTTTACAGTCAAATATTTATAGATATTTTATGGATCTCTTAATAGATATGTAGGGTTCGGGCAAAGCTACTAGGTTCACGAGAACCCATAGGTTACAAGTCAGATCCGCCTGATCTGTCATATATTTCACCCACCTCATTGACCTTTATGGCACACCTTTATTGTTGTTTATCCGCGTGGATAGGGTTGATTCAGTGCATTAGTTACGGGTTCCCGTGAATCCAATAACTTTTGCCTAGATCCGGTATTTGTATTATAAGAATAATTAGCTTGGAACCTGGTCCGTTAATCCAGTTATTGTTGTATATTAACTTGAGATTTCTGTAGGAACCCATAAACTTAAATTCTGAATCCGCCTATGCGCGTGGAAGTATCACATATTTTGGTTGACCAATTTCAAATTATTAGCTTAAGAGGACGATCATTTCTATAGAGGGTGTTAATTTTCTTATGGGAGAGCTTAGATGGAAAGCCAAAAATACAGCTCTGCAGAATAAGGAATAATTTTCTTTGGCAGTACTTAATTAATCTTCTTTGACACAAGCTTTTTTTAAGTAGCAGAGAGCAGGTTTCCTCCTTTTATACAATAGGAAATGGAGTTCGTGGTATAAGTTATCAGGAAAGACTTAAATTAGATGTGGAAAAGAAAAGTCAGACTTTTTATAACTTATAATAAGGAGTTGACATTACCAGAAAGAGAACATAGAGGCTACCAACTAATTAATCAAATAAACAAGCAAATTTGACCTTCAAATGGAATTTTTTTATACATTAAGAAATTTTATGTAAATTTTTGGTTCTAAAAGAATGAGAGTTTGAACTCATGAAATACAATTTGCCTATAGATTTTGCATTGTGACTCAAGTTTTCCAGAACCAAGAATCTCCTGCTTTTCTGCCAACATCTATTTTACCTCATTAAATTTGATAATTCGTTAAAAAATAATCAATTTCCGTTCAGGTAAACTACAGTAAATCAATTCAGATTCTTGGTTATCGATCATCTTAGCCACCCTATGAGCACTATCGTACTGTCAACTTAAAATTTTCATGAATATAATAAAGTGGTAGCTGTTGAACTCTTCAAAGTTGATAGAAACTAAAGAAAACTTCAACCTTTGCAGTTAGTATTACAGGCAATCATGTTCTGTTTTAATATTGACATAAGATTCCTTCGTTACGTGCTGGAAGTAGATACAAGGCATATTGCAAACTATAAATACTCCGCGGTGTACATAAATTATACATCACCTGTTTAAGCTATAGTAGCTAGCTGTTCTTAATCCGAAAAAAGAATGGATTCAAAGGGCTTCAATTGTTCAGTTATTGCACTTGTTTCTTGCATGGTTTTATCCTTTTCAGTCTCTTCCTTGGCCAAAAAACAACAACACTGTCCGCTTAAAGTTGGTTTCTATCAACATACTTGTCCCTCTGCTGAATCCATTGTGAGAAATGTTGTGTACAAAGCCGTTTCTCGTAATCCAGGCATTGCTGCGGGCCTTATCAGGCTACATTTTCATGACTGCTTTGTGAGGGTATGTTATGTCCTTTTGTCTAATATGCTAGTGTTCTCTTAACAATTTCATTATTTCATTAACATATTATGTCTCAGTACGCCCCACACGTGGGAGCCTCATTAGTTTTCATGGACCAAATATGCGGAAATACTTTTTGATATTTCGGTGGTGGTGAGATTTGAACTCAAAATCTCGACTTGCTCTGTTACCATATTGAATTGTGTGATCGTCCCATTAAGCCTTTAAATGAGGTTGTCACATAGTTCAACAAGTGCTACACTTGATAATTTCGTTAACTTAATATTTTTTTCTGCAATTTATGTACTTTAGGGATGTGATGCATCTGTGCTATTGGATGGACCAAATTCAGAAAAGGAAAGCGTAGCAAATAAGAACAGTTTACGAGGTTTTGAGGTGATTGATGCAGCTAAAGCTAAGCTTGAGGCTGCATGCCCTGGAACTGTCTCGTGTGCAGACATTCTCGCCTTTGCTGCTCGTGATAGTTCTTACAAAGTAGGGAAAATAAACTATGCTGTCCAAGCAGGACGCCGTGATGGACGCGTTTCTATCAAGGATGAGGCTTTACCTAATCTTCCATCTCCATTTGTTGGTGTCAAGGAACTGATCAAGAGCTTTGCAAGAAAAGGGATGTCGGTTGATGAAATGGTCACCCTCTCTGGTGCACATTCTATTGGTATTGCTCATTGCGCTGTTTTTGCAAATCGGCTATACCCTCAAAACAAGCAACAAAATCTGCCAATTGATCCTGAATATGAAAGAATGTTAAAGTCCATTTGCCCACCAGAAGCACTTACAAATGGAACAGGAGTCGCTAACCCTGCGAATCTTGATGTCCTAACACCAAACAGGTTGGATAATAGATACTACATGGATTTGAAGAGTAAGAAGGGGCTATTAGTTTCTGATCAAACATTGATGAGTAATCCTAAAACTGCAAAAATGGTGAACTTCAACGCGAGATATGGGCGCGTGTGGGGTAAGAAATTCGCAGATGCAATGGTGCATATGGGTACCTTGGATGTCCTCACAGGGTGGAAGGGTGAAATCAGGAAGAACTGCCATTTTGTGAACTAATTTGTCATGCTTTTGCCTTTTCAGTTTTGTAAAGGTTTCCAGTACTATTTCAGCCTTCTTGTTATTGTTATTTTGAGTTGCATACATCCTATGTAACTGAGGATGGTTCAATCTTTGTACAATTGTTACAGATGAATCTTCTTAATAGAACTTATTCTTGATTAGAAGTTTCTTTGTGAAAGAAAGAATTTACTTTTACTTCTTTTCGCACTTTGAAGGGAGCCTTGGTGTAACCGGTAAAGTTGTTGTCATGTGAACAAGAGGTCATGGCTTCAAGTCGTGGAAACAGTCTCTTGTAGAAATGCAGGGTAAGACTGCATACAATTGACTTTTGTGGTACAGCCCTTCCCTGGACCTCGTGCATAACAGGAGCGTAGTGCACCGGGCTGCCCTTTCTTTTCGCACTTAAGAATTACTTCTATTTAAGCTAGTGTGACATTCTGCGCGAACTTGGAAATACAAAAGTTCTGCAAAAATGAAAGATCCTTCGAGGTGAAATACATTTCTATCTTTAAATCACTTTGATAATGATCTTTTTCTTTATTTCTTTTTTAAGGTCCAAAAATTGGTGTGTTTCCCTAAATTAATAAGGCCAATTTTCAAGGTTGAGATAGGCTCAAAACCTTGTGCTGCAACTGAATTAACATCTCTAGAATCAGCAAAAAGAAAATGAGAGACTTCTTAGGTTCTGCGTATGTCAATTCCACTACAGCTATGAGTTTAAAGCTCATCATATGCACCTCATATCTGATATTGATCACGTCTAACTATGCCTTATAAAAAAAGACAAAGCGATTGTTGTAAATATAATCCAAGTATTTAGCCCAGAGTCGAATTTACAGGGAATTAACCTACCAATTACTCTTGTTATACTCACTGAATTTTTCATAATCAACTTTCCAGATATTTTGAATAGCAATTGGAAATATTTTTACTAACTATAACTGAATGAAAGCAAGTAAACTAAAAGCTAACTATGACTGGGTTGTATGCAAATAAGAGAAGGACCTAAGGTTATGATTTCCCCTATTGATAGAATCCCGTCCTGTTATGTTTTGCATAGAATTGCCTAATCGTCTCTATCGATCATGAACACTCTTACTAAATCTCTCTCGAGTAATTACAACAATTTAGTAGACGCACTCTCCCGAGTTACGCTAGCTGACTTTTATTACAGCTCACTTAAGATCGCACCCAAGGCTTCGTTATCCCTAATCCCGCCTTTAAACCCTCGGTTATTGATCCCTCATATACTTTGGGAATGGTGTTGTTTAACAATTACCTAAATATGCACTCTCTCCCAAGTAATACATACTAAATAGGCACAACTAATTGAGGATCCTATCAATTAACTACAAAAAGAACGTAGTTGAACAAATAGAGATTAAACGGGGCAAACTATATTAATATAACATGAAGTTCATTCTTCAACAGGTTCCATCAAAACCCTAGACTAAATATTTAGCTACTCATAATCGTATTCATACTAACAACAACAAAATTCATCATAAATGATAAAATACAAAAGGAAGAAAGGAGGATCTGAGGGGCTTCCCTTGCTTCATTTAGCTCCAAACGCTGTCCTAAGTCCTCATAAGCGCAATTCGCTCCTGCAAAACATGAAATGCACAATTAGAACCAATTTATCGTCATTTAACTATCCTAGAACAGTGCACACAGTCAAATTGGGGCATAAACATTCGCCAAATTACATAAATCTAGCCTATTATCAACACCCCACACTTAAATCATTGCTAATCCTCGAGCAATCCACCATACTCTATAAAGCGTCCTTCACTAAGCTTTTCCCCTAACGTATCACACCAAGAACAAATCACCAAAGTCACGTCTAGTAGTGTACAATCTTTGCCCCAAAAATCGACTCTCACGTGCCGTGCAATATTCGTACTTACTCAAATTACTCTATATAGAAGTCAAGACTTACCTTTCCTTCGTAAATCATATGCCCTTACATCACACAAGAGAGTAGTTTCACAAACAATAATATTAAGAATAATTAGGAATTTATATAGAAAAAATCCGCACACTCTCCGAAAGAAAATTCATATGCCACACAGATGTACCATAGGCTTGCCCGTAGTGTACTACTCTACTATTCGAGCCCATTTAGTCTAAGATCATTAAGGACTTCATTTGGTTGTAATGTAGGCTAAGGGACGAGTAGGATATATTTGGATATAGTGACTAACCTCCCTAAGCACTTTTAATACAATCACATTAGCATTCAAAATCATACTTATGTCAAACCATTAGGTGCAATTGTGTCAAGTCACCACTTATCAAATACTACATTTACTCATTCTCTTTTTTTCTTTTTTTAAGTGGTGCTTGTTCTTTTACTTTTTCAAAATACTGAACCTTATTATCTATTTCATTGGTTCCATTCAAAAACCAAACCACCACCCCACACTTTAGCTTTTACATATTTCATAACCATTCAAGTACTCATGAGAGGTAAAAAGGGTTCAAATAATGTGGTTGCTAAGGAAACAGGCTTATAGTCTCAACGGGGTTAACTACAATGTATTGCATTTAGGTGGGTCTACTTTATATATCTGGCTTAACAAAGAAATGCCTATATCACTTCTAAGACTGAATAAAGCTACTATTTCGCTTTGCAAACACATGGAGCAAGTTCTAGCCATCAAATGCAGAGCATAGAATACAGTACAACTCACACACACATGGTACATGACTCACTCCAGATTGGCTTATCAAGACACTCTCGTTTGAGTACTTAAGTCAGTTGCAAATATACAATTTAAGTCACTCTAGCAAGAATCAACCATTGAGATTAAGCATCACACTCTAGTGTCTACTGTTTTCAAGTGTATCAACGGCAAGGGTTTCTCTTTCTATTTCAGCTCGTAGCCCATCAGAACTAACTAAAACTAGAAACAAAATAAATAAAAACTAACTACACCCGGTTCAAGCAAAACCCTTGGAAAAGAACCGTGGCCCAAATAAAAATCAAGGGGGAGTTACTATACTACCTAAAATAAAAAAAAAAAAATTGGTATTTTCTTTAGACTTACTTCCCTCAAAAAAACTGTCTAGAAGATCTGTCATCAGGAAGAGTCCAACATATTTCTGTTTTTATTTTTTATTTTATTTTTTATATATTTTTTTAATTTTATTTTTACGTTGACTTAGACCCGGGAAAAAGAACACATACCTTTTCACCGGACAACGGGTGAACATCTCCTCATGAATCACCTTGGCCACGTCAAAGCTGTGGCCAATCATAAAGCACCAAATCAGAGCCGTCCGATGACCATTCACCTCCGTGGTGTTGGAAGACGAGATCAGGTGGTTGTTGATAACATACAACCAGCACTTCTTTTCAAAGGTTAGCGCCGCGGAGTGAAACTTCTGACCATACTTCATCCATATAATTTCCTTGTCGGGTGCATAGATTGTTGGAAAGAACATATCCCACTGTGTGTGTGATCTGCCATACATTTCATAGCCGTCTTCATACGGATCCACGGGAGCGGGCAGTTGGTATATCCTACGTATAGCCTCAAAAGAGGCATCCACCGCCTTTCTGCGTACTGTTACTACGCCATTCACATATTCTTTTACATTGGCGTAAAATTCACGGACAACCATCACATTTCCCTCGTCCAGCTCTTCAAAGAATATTTGGAGTCCCTGTCTTACCAGCTCATTATACAAGATAGGGCAGCCCAGCTGGAGTGACCCTATATCCATTCCCCTTTCTAGTATCGGTTTCTTAGGGGCCTTATCCGCAAAGAGATCCTGATCCTTGGCCGACGAACCTGCTACTATCAAAGGGACGAGCAGGAGCTGACCCGCGCGCCCTGGACAATCCAGCTTGACTGCTGGAAGAAGCACCTATGGTGCGTCGTTTCCTAGATGGAGCCATAGTACCTGAAAAAGGAATAACATTAGCACAACCCAAAAAATATGTGACTCAATGCGGTTACTCAGACTTCACGCGCACAATTGGTCACAATTACTCATATACACTCACTGTGGCACTTAAACAAACACCTTGTGGGCATTATATACCCACACCCCAATTCAAACATGTTGCACCCTAATACCACCACAATTTTCCCAAAATCACCTACTAAGTTAAGAGACAATTCCCACAAATATCACCACCCACAAACACTACAAATGTCTACTAAGAAAAGAAAAGAAAAGAAAAAAAAACTACTACATAATAAGAAAAAGAAAAACGAAAATCTATAAAAAAAAATGGCAAAAAGAAACCATACTTGTAGTTAGATAATGTGGGGAGAAGTGAAGAAGAGTAGGGGGTTGGGATTGAACCCTGGGAAATTTGGGTTGGGAATTTGGAGAAGGGAGAGTTTGAAGAAGATGGAATTTGAAGAAGGAGGGAGTTAGGGTTTGGGGAGGGAGGGGGGCAGGGGTTTCTGCGTTGGGGATTATTGGGAGTGAAGAAGAGAGGAGTAATTAAAGTGGGGGGGGGGGATAGTTAGGGAATTTAACATACAAAATAAAGACTAAAGAAAATAAAAAATTATTATTAAGTTAAATAAAGCGTTAGCTGGGCGGGACTAGGCCGGTCGTAGCGCGTTACGAGCGCGGCCGCGCTAGTGAGGATAGTGTGCTTGGCCATATGCGCGACCACTAGCCTGGTCGCGCTTCTAGCACGGTCATAGCGCGGTCATGCTAGTGGTTGAGAAGCTGAGGTAGAATGTTTGCCCATATGCGCGGCCTGTAGCGCGGGCGCGCTCCTGGGCACAAACATTTTTTATTTTTTCACCTGTTCTTTCCACGTCCGTTGGACTTATCACCTACCCAAGCTCACCTGCATTGATTAGTACTTCCCAAAATCAAAATTAACAACTACTAACTATCATTGGGTTTTCTCCCAACCAGCGCCTTAGTTAATGTTATGGCACGACAGTTACAACAAATCAATGGGTTGCCTCTTATGCAACGCCTGATTTAACGTCGCGACACGACGCAGATAAGCGCATTTAAGGCTCGCTCGACCTCTGAGGTTCAGTTAGATGGATCTCTGACACTTCCTTTGGTTCATTCCTGACCACATATAGTTTCAATCTCTACCCATTGACTCTAAATGTATGAGAGTCTTTCTCTGAGGCAATCTCTACGACACCTGAAGGGAATACTTCGACCACTCGAAATGGTCCAGACCATCGTGACTTGAGTTTACCCGAAAATAGCCTTAGTCTTGAGTTATAAAGCAATACCATGTCTTTGGGATTGAAATTTCGCTCAACAATGTTCTTGGCATGCAACCTCTTCATTCTCTCCTTATACAGCCTTGTTCTATCGAAAGCAAGATATCGGAACTCGTCGAGCTCATGCAATTCTGTGACTCTAGTTGTGCCCGCAGCCTCAATGTCCAGATTTAGGTGTTTCATTGCCCACCAAGCTCTATGTTCTTTCCCAAATACCAACTTATATGGTGACATGCCAATTGGTGTTTTAAAAGCAGTTCTGTAGGCCCAAAGTGCATCATCTAGCTTTTTTTCCCAATCAGTTCTTGTGGCGTTCATAGTCTTGGTCAGTACACTCTTTATCTCTCTATTTGACTTTTTGACCTGTCCACTGGTCTGAGTATGATACGGGGTTGCCACCTTGTGGCGTACATCGTACTTTGCTAACAATTTCTCAAAGGCTCGATTGCAGAAGTGAGTGCCTCCGTCATTGATAATAGCTCTCGGGGTGGTCCCGAAACGGGTGAATATATTCTTCTTCAAAAACCCCACCACCACTCTTGCATCATTGGTGGGAAGTGCTGCAGCTTCCACCTATTTGGACACGTAATCTATAGCAATAAGTATGTACTTATTGCCAAAGAAGCTGACGAAGGGGCCCATGAAGTCTATCCCCCAGACATCGAACACTTCAACCTCTTGAATTGGGTTCATGGGCATCTCATGGCGACGATAAATGTTCCCGGTTTGCTGACATTCATTACAGCCCTTCACCTATTGATGTGCATCCTTAAACACTATTGGCCAGTAGAACCCGACTTCTAGTACTTTTGCTGCCGTCTTGACTCCTACAAAGTGCTAGCCATACGTTGATGCATGACATGCCTACAAAACAGAAGATTGTTCTATCTCGGGGACAGACCTCCGGATCATATTGTCAACAATATTCTAAATAGATAAGGTTTATCCCAGTAATACATGCGGCAGTCACGATAAAACGTTTTCTTTTGCACAGAAGAAAGGTCATAGGGAACTATACCGCTTGCTAGGTAATTTGCAAAGTCTGCATAACATAGCACTTCCTCAAGGCTTGTAGCGAGTAGTTGCTCGTTTGGAAAGATTTCCAGAATATCCTCAACCTCAACTGAGTTTTCAGCTCCCTCAAGTCGTGATAGATGATCAACGACTTGGTTTTCTGTGCCTTTACGGTCACGAATCTCAAGGTCGAACTCTTGTAGTAATAGCACCCAACGAATCAGGCGTGGTTTGGACTCCTTCTTCTCAATCAAGTACCTAAGAGTTGCATGATCAGTATATACAATTACCTTAGAGCCAATCAGGTATGATCTGAACTTGTCGAATGCAAACACCAAAACCAACATCTCTTTTTCAGTCACAGTGTAGTTCAGCTAGGCTCCACTCGACGTTCTACTAGCATAATAGATTGGGTGCATTAGCTTGTCTTTCTGTTGTCCCAGCACTGCTCCCACTGCATAGTCACTGGCGTCACACATGAGTTCGATTGGTTGCTCCTAGTCGGGGGCGACAATGATGGGTGTTATGACTAGCCTTTTTTTAACCTCCTCGAATGTTACCCTGCAATCATCAGAAAATAAGAAAGGGTGATCTTTTTCTAACAACTTACAGAAAGGGTTGACAATTTTTGAGAAGTTTTTTAAGAATCTCCGGTAGAAATCGTCATGCCCGAGGAAGCTCCTAATTGCCTTGACTGAAGTGGGGGGTGGAAGCTTTGCTATCACGTCAACTTTAGCACGATCCACCTCGATTCCCTTGCTTGATACTCGGTATCCCAAGACTATGCCCTCTTGTACCATGAAATGGCACTTCTCCCAATTAAGTACCAGGTTAGTCTCAATACATCTTTTCAACACTCGTGCCAGATTTATAAGGCACTCGTCGAATGGGTTTCCCACCACTGAGAAATCATCCATGAAAACCTCCATTATGTCTTCGACCATGTTAGTAAATATGGCCATCATGCACCTTTGGAATGTGGCAGGTGCATTGCATAGGCCAAAGGGCATCCTCCGAAAAGCATAAATGCCATATGGACATGTGAAGGAGGTATTCTCTCTGTCCTCTGGTGCAATGGAGATTTGATTGTACCCTGAGTATCCATCTAGAAAACAGAAGTGAGACCTCCCAGCCAGTCTATCAAGCATCTGATCAATGAAGGGAAGTGGGAAGTGGTCTTTTCGGGTGGCCAGATTCAATTTCATGTAGTCCATGCAAATTCTCCAGCCTGTGACAGTTCTTGTAGAGATCAACTCATTGTTCTCATTTTTTACCACCGTCGTACCACCCTTCTTAGGAACACACTGCACTGGGCTAACCCAGTTGCGGTCAGAGATGGGGAAAATGATTCCCACATCCAACCACTTAATCACCTCTTTCTTCACCACTTCCTTCATGTTGGGGTTCAGCCTTCTTTGGTGTTCTCTGGAAGGTTTGTGCCCCCCTTCCAGCAGAATTTTATGCATACAATATGCCGGGATGATCCTCTTAATGTCTGCCATGGTCCACCCAATGACAGTCTTGCACTCCTTGAGTACCTGCAAAAGTTGTTGTGCCTGCACATCTAACAAACAAGATGAAATAATAACAGGTAATGTGGAGTTAGGTCCAAGGAACTCATAACTGAGATGGGCGGGCAGTGGCTTCAACTCCAGCTTTGGTGGTTCTTCTATGGATGGCTTGGCTGGAAGAGTTTCTCTGTTTTCTAAGTGCAGGGGCTCGAATTCAAGTGTTCTATCCCAAAACCCTCTTCCCTCTAAAGCCAGCACCCATTCTACCAATTCTTTCCCATTCACCTCATCTAAATTTACCAGACATGCAACAAGAGGGTCCTTAATAGTCAACGTCTCATCATCTGCTTCTACAATTACATCCACGACATCAATAAGAGAGCAATTGACGAATTCACTCGGTCGCCTTATAGATTTATGTACATTGAATGTTATTTCCTCATCGTTCAATCTCATCTTAAGCTCCCAGTTTCACAATCAATGAGAGCTCTCCCTGCGGCCACGAATAGCCTTCCCAAAATTATGGGAATTTCTTCACCCACCTTGCAATCTAGAATCATAAAATCTGCAGGGAACACAAATTTCTCTACCTGAATCAACACATCATCTAGGATATTAGAGGGTCTTTTCACGGTTCTGTCAACGAGCTGCAATAACATAGAAGTGGGTCTAGCTCTTCTAATCCCCAACCTCTTATAGATCGCCGGGGGCATAAGATTAATGCTAGCCCCCAAATCACAAAGTGCCTTGGCAAAGGCAAAGTTACCAATAGTGCAGAGAATTGTGAAACTCCCTGGATCAGACAACTTCTCAGCAATTGGTCTAGTCACCACAGCACTGCAGGTTTGAGTTAGAGTCACTATGGCCAAGTCTTAGAAATTGAATTTTCGGGACATCAAGTCCTTCATCATTTTTGCATAACCAGGCATCTCCTTCAAAATATCAATCAATGGAATATTTACCTGGATTTGTTTCAGCATCTCCAAGAATTTCTTGTATTATTCCTCTTTTTGGTACTTGGCCAGCCTCTGTGGGAATGGTGCTGAAGGTCTCTTCTTCCCAATGATTTGGGTATTCTATTTTTCAGACACCACCTCAACTAGCGGTTCCTGGGCTATCTCAGCTTCTTTCTCAGCCTCAATCTGTGTGTTGGTTTCTTCCTGGGTAGGCTGTACTGTCACCTCTGTCAGTTTCGTTGAATCATCTAGCTCAATGGGCACTGGTACAAGCATCTCAATCTATCTGCTTTCTCGAGCCCTCTCTTTCTCCAAGTCTAAGTCTCTGCCATTACGTAGACTCATTGCCATCAACTGCTTCGGGCCTTGATCTTTTGGATTTATTTAAGTGTCTGTAGGCAATGTCCCATAAGGACGATTGTTCAAAGACATCGATATCTGGCCCATCTGCACTTCAATATTCTTTATAGATGACTCATGTGCATCTACTCTTTCACTCATTTTTGCATTTGACCCAATAACCTATTGCACCATTGCCTCGAGTCTAGCAAACCCATCTTCCTATCTTCCACCATGCTGCTGCTGAGGAGGATGATGCCCCTGCTGCTTATTTTGATTGTTTTATCCATGTGGCCTTTGGTAAGGCACAATATTATTTTGAGGTTGCATACCTCCCATATTTCCATTGTTGAGCTGTGGCTGGACTGACATGCATGGCTGATTCTGTTAGCCTCAAATCTGACCACCCTGTCTCTGGCCCCCATAATTAGATACATAATTCATGTTCCCAGGGTAATTATGATGATCACTTTCTGCATTCCATTGGTTACCAATTGGCTGACTAATGCAAGATGTGCATAAGCCCCCATTGGTAGTATCTACAATGTGTACCTGCTGCTTCTGCCCTGACTCTTCCACCTTTTTGGTGAGTATACTCATCTGTGTCATTAATGTGGCCATATTTTCAACAAGAGTGTTAGATGGATCTAAGGGCACTGAGTGAACTACTGGAGTGATAGGTGCATTCCTGGTTGTCCACCCCAAATTTTGTGCCATCTTGTCAAGTAGGCTCTGGCTTTCTCTCCATGTTTTGCCCAAGAATGCTCCACCAGCTGAAACATCAACATTAGCCTTCAGGCTATCTGTCAAACCCATGTAAAATCGCTGCCCTAACATCTGATCTGGAATAAAGAGGTGTGGACATATAAACAACATCCCTTTGAATCGTTCCCATGTTTCTTGCAGTGTCTGCATTGATTTCTGTTTGAAGCTCAAAATTTCATCAATTTGCTGAGCAGTCTTGTTGGGTGGATGAAACTTATTCACAAATTGCTTGACTAACTCCTCCCAAGTCGTGATGGAATTAATAGGGAACGAGTTTAGCCAAGTCTGGGCAGCTCCTGTCACTGGAATGGAAACAACAACAATTTTATTGCTTCCTGAGTTACGTTGGGCTGCCTTTGAGTTTTGCAGATTGACAGGAAATTCTTAAAGTGTTGTTGAGGATCTTCAATGTATGACCCCGAAAATAGCCCCTTGTTTTGCAACAAGTGCAGCATGTTGTTCGTGATTTGAAATGACTTGGCCTGTATCTACGGGACTAATATCGCTGTGGCCAAATTCTCTGTTGTGGGTTATGCCCAGTCATATAGAGCAGCCTCTGACACAAGAGGTGCCACTGGCGCCAATGGCGCAGCTGGGTCTAACACATTATCCCCCATGTCTAGTTCGAGTTGTTCAGTTGATTGTTGTTGTTTATTTTTCTGGTTGGCCCGATTCAAGGCCTTGAAAACTTTCTCGGGATCTGATAATGTTTCAAATACTTCACCAGTTCTCGATGAGTTTCTAGGCATGCACCTATACAACCAAGTCAACAAACGTTAAAATTTCAATGTATAGATTGAAAATAAAGAAAAATGACTACACTAAGAATTTTTGTATTTCTTTCAACTATAATTGATAACACCGTTAACTCCCCGGAAACGACACCAAAATTTGATCACGCCTAACTATACCTTATAAAAAAACAAAGCGGTCGCTGCAAATATAATCCGAGTATTTAGCCCAAAGTCGAATCAACAGGGAATTAACCTACCAATTACTCTTGTTATACTCACTGAATGTTTCGTAATCAACTTTACAGATATTTTGAATAGCAATTGGAGATGTTTTTACTAACTATAACTGAATGAAAGCAAGTAAACTAAAAGCTAACTATGGAAGTGGCGGCCTAAAGCCAAACCTTAATAAGATGCCTTTAACTTATTTCATAAAACTCATATAATAATGAAAGAAAGGACTTTCTTTTTGGTCTGCAGATCAATCAAGGTGGACATATAAATAGCTGATCAAGAATGTTTGAGTTATACAATAGGAATGGAGTTCATGGTATAAGTTATCACAAAAAGAATCAGATGAAAAAAGTCAAGACTTTCTATTCTACAACTTAAAGTAAGGAGTTGACATTGGCCATGAAAAGAGAACATAGTGGCTACCATCTAATCAAATAAAAAAAGAACACTTGACCTTTATATTAAATTTGTTTATCCACTAAAAAGATTACTGAGGGAAAATATTTTGGTTCGAAAAGAATGAGAATTTGAACTCGTGAAATCAAAATTTGCCTATGGATTAGCATAGTGAGTCAAGTTTTCCAGAATCAAGAATCTTATTCTGTTCTCCGAAAAGATGTTTTTACCTCATCAACATTTGATAAAGAGTTAAAATTAATCAATTTCCATTCAGGTAAACCACAGTAAATTAAGTCCAGATTCTTGGTTTTCAATCATATTATTTCTAGATTATCTTGTATCCTAGGACATCTTAACTTAAATTCTTCATGAATATATTAAGGTGGTATCTGTGGAACACTTCAAAAGTCATAGAAACTAAAGAAAACTTCAACCTTTGCAGTTTGTATTAGAGGCAGACATGTTCTGTTTTAATATTGACACAAAGCATATTCCAAACTATAAATACTTCACGGTGTACATAAGTTATACATCATCTGAGGAGAGCAACTAGAGGAAAAATCCGAAGTAGCTAGCTGTTCTTAATCCGAAAAAAGAATGGATTCAAAGGGCTTCAATTGTTCAGTTATTGCACTTGTTTCTTGCATGGTTTTATCCTTTTCAGTCTCTTCCTTGGCCAAAAAACAACAACACTGTCCGCTTAAAGTTGGTTTCTATCAACATACTTGTCCCTCTGCTGAATCCATTGTGAGAAATGTTGTGTACAAAGCCGTTTCTCGTAATCCAGGCATTGCTGCGGGCCTTATCAGGCTACATTTTCATGACTGCTTTGTGAGGGTATGTTATGTCCTTTTGTCTAATATGCTAGTGTTCTCTTAACAATTTCATTATTTCATTAACATATTATGTCTCAGCACGCCCCACACGTGGGAGCCTCATTAGTTTTCATGGACCAAATATGCGGAAATACTTTTTGATATTTCGGTGGTGGTGAGATTTGAACTCAAAATCTCGACTTGCTCTGTTACCATATTGAATTGTGTGATCGTCCCATTAAGCCTTTAAATGAGGTTGTCACATAGTTCAACAAGTGCTACACTTGATAATTTCGTTAACTTAATATTTTTTTCTGCAATTTATGTACTTTAGGGATGTGATGCATCTGTGCTATTGGATGGACCAAATTCAGAAAAGGAAAGCGTAGCAAATAAGAACAGTTTACGAGGTTTTGAGGTGATTGATGCAGCTAAAGCTAAGCTTGAGGCTGCATGCCCTGGAACTGTCTCGTGTGCAGACATTCTCGCCTTTGCTGCTCGTGATAGTTCTTACAAAGTAGGGAAAATAAACTATGCTGTCCAAGCAGGACGCCGTGATGGACGCGTTTCTATCAAGGATGAGGCTTTACCTAATCTTCCATCTCCATTTGTTGGTGTCAAGGAACTGATCAAGAGCTTTGCAAGAAAAGGGATGTCGGTTGATGAAATGGTCACCCTCTCTGGTGCACATTCTATTGGTATTGCTCATTGCGCTGTTTTTGCAAATCGGCTATACCCTCAAAACAAGCAACAAAATCTGCCAATTGATCCTGAATATGAAAGAATGTTAAAGTCCATTTGCCCACCAGAAGCACTTACAAATGGAACAGGAGTCGCTAACCCTGCGAATCTTGATGTCCTAACACCAAACAGGTTGGATAATAGATACTACATGGATTTGAAGAGTAAGAAGGGGCTATTAGTTTCTGATCAAACATTGATGAGTAATCCTAAAACTGCAAAAATGGTGAACTTCAACGCGAGATATGGGCGCGTGTGGGGTAAGAAATTCGCAGATGCAATGGTGCATATGGGTACCTTGGATGTCCTCACAGGGTGGAAGGGTGAAATCAGGAAGAACTGCCATTTTGTGAACTAATTTTCATTGTGAGATCAGGAAGAACCGCAATGTTGTTAT
The DNA here is from genome assembly GCF_000715075.1 of Nicotiana tabacum. Lineage (NCBI taxonomy): Eukaryota > Viridiplantae > Streptophyta > Magnoliopsida > Solanales > Solanaceae > Nicotiana > Nicotiana tabacum. The sequence goes on along the minus strand of NC_134090.1, from coordinate 151,628,317 downwards.
TATTTTTGTATCTTTTTAATTTATAAGGGCGCTGTTCGGGTCAGCTTACATTCACATTAGCTATATCAGTGGTCTCTGCTATCTTCCACCAGGACAAGCACCAGGTAACATGGCAGGAAGAACTGCTATATTTTGCTGTGAACTAATTTGTCATTCTTTCAGTCTTCTTTTTATGGTTTTTGTGAGCTGTAAACATCCTACTGAAGTAAGGATCGACGGTTCAATCTTTGTTGAATTGTTACAGATGAATTTTCTTAATAAACTTCTATTCCTGATTGAAAGTTTCTAAAAGAAAGAATGATTACTTCTTTTCATACATTGAATTACTTCTGTTTAAACTAGTGTCACACGCTGCAAGAAAATTGGCAAGTAAGCAAAAAAAAAAAGTTTCTTTCCCAAAACACCTTTTTGAAAAGTACTTTTGAGAAAAATACTCTTAAAGTGCCTATTCAAAAGTGCTTTTCAAATTAATTAGTCAAACACAAATTGATTTTCACAAAAAATAACGATGAAGAGGCCGTTTGGTATTATTGATGATGTTCTTGTCCGGATGGACAAGTTTATTTTGCCTGTTGATTTTGTGATTCTTGACTGTGAAGTCGACTATGAGGTGCTTATAATATTGGGAAGGCCTTTCCTAGCAACTGGGAAGGCATTAGTTGATGTGGAAGCAGGGGAGCTCACCTTCCGAGGGTGAAGAAAACATTATTTATCTTTCATGTGTGCAAATCAATGATGCAGCCAAATAGTACTAAAGCTTGATCTTTTGTGGATCTTGTCACGGAGGTGATACTTGATGATACTAGTGCCATGATCAATGTGGAGGATCCTTTAGAAGCGGTATTGTTGAACCTTGAAGTGAATGAGGATGAAGGTAGGGTGGAGTGTGTCAATTCTTTTCACGGAATGGGTTCTTATTCTTATGAGCCCCGTAAGCTTTCTTTGGATCTTGAGAACAGAAAGACTCAACCAACAAAGCCCTCAATCGAGGAACCTCCCGTTTTGGAGTTGAAGCCTGTGCCTTCACACCTCAGGTATGAATTCTTGGGCCCTAGTTCAACTTTACTTGTTATTATTTCTTCTTGTCTTACTAACGTGCAGGTCACACTGGAGGTGCTCCAAAGAAGAAAGAAGGCAATTGGATGGACTCTAGATGATATTCGAGGAATAAGCCACGCCTTTTGCATGCATAAGATTATACTTGAGTATGATGTCAAGCCCTCCGTAGAACATCAAAGGAGGTTGAACGAGGCTATGTAAGAGGTTATCAAAAAGGAGGTGATCAAGTGGTTAGATGCAGGGGTTGTGTACCCCATCTTGGATAGTTCCTGGACTTCTTCGGTGCAATGTGTGCTAAAGAATGGTGGTATGGATGTGGTCACCAATGAGCAAAATGAGTTGATTTCCACCAGGACTATCACCGGATGGAGGGTGTGCATGGACTACCGAAAGTTGAATAAAGTGACCGCAAAGATCATTTTTCATTGCCATTTCTTGACCAGATGCTAGATAGACTTGTTAGACGTGCCTTCTATTGCTTTTTGGATGGGTACTCAAGTTACAACCAGATTTTGATTTCTCTAGAAGATCAGGAGAAAACCACCTTCACATGTCCATATGATACCTTTGCATTTTCTAGGATGCCATTTAGTTTGTGTAATGCACCGCCTACCTTTCAGCGGTGTATGATGGCTATATTTACTGACATGGTAGAGGACTTCTTGGAAGTGTTCATGGATGATTTCAGTGTTGTGGGTGACTCTTTTGATAAGTGTTTGAAGAATCTTGACAAAGTATTGGCCCAATATGAAGAGACAAATCTAGTGCTTAACTGGGGGAAATGCCACATTATGGTCAAGGAGGGCATTGTCCTCGGCCATAATATCTCAAAGAACGGAATTGAGGTAGACAAGGCAAAAATTAAAGTGATTTCAAAGCTTCCTCCTCCTACTTCAGTCAAGGGGGTTAGGAGTTTTCTTGGGCATGCGGGGCTTTACCATAGATTCATCAAAGACTTTTCTAAGGTAGTGAATCCTTTGTGCAAATTATTGGAAAAAGATGCCAAGTTCGTGTTTAATGATGAATGCATAAAAGCTTTCGAACTTCTCAAGTATAAATTGACAGCCACTCCTATTATTACCGCACCCAATTGGAGCTTCCATTTTGAGCTCATGTGTGATACAAGTGATGTTGCGATAGGAGCGGTATTGGGTCAAAGAGTAAACAAGATGTTTCACTCGGTGTATTATGCAAGCAAGACAATGAATTATGCTCAAGTAAATTACACGGTGACGGAAAAAGAGTTCCTAGCAATTGTGTTTGCAATGGAGAAGTGTAGGCCTTATCTCATGGGTCCGAAGGTGATAGTTCATATTGACCATGCAACACTCTGCTACTTGATGAAAAAAGAAGAATTCTAAGGCTCGGTTGATGAGATGGGTTCTATTTCTCCAAGAGTTTGACCTTGAGATTGTTGAACGAAAAGGAAGTGAAAACCAAGTGACGGACCACTTGTACCACTTGGATGAGGAGGGGAGGCCTCGTGATGGCCTCAAAATTAATGATTCATTCCCTGATGAGCAACTCCTCTCCATATCTGTGAATAGCATGCCTTGGTTCGCGGATGTTGCCAACTTTCTTGTGACTGGAATTGTTCCGTGTGAGCTCTCTTCTAACAAAAGGAAGAAGCTTAAACGGGATAGTTTGGACTACTACTGGGATAAGCCTTATTTGTTCAAAATATGTAATGATGGTATGATCCGGAGATGTGTTCCGAAAGAGGAGCAAATGAGTATTCTTGATGCTTGTCATTCCTCTCCCTACGGTGGTCATTATGGTGGGCCAGAATGGCTTCAAAGGTGCTTAGCTGTGGATTTTATTGTCCTACATTGTACAAGGATGCGGATGAGCTTGTGAAGAGATGTGATGAGTGTCAGAGAGCTGGTGGAATCTCAAAGAAGGATGAAATGCCTCTCACCACTATTCTTGAGGTTGACATATTTGACATGTGGGGCATTGACTTCATGGGGCCTTTTTTGAGTTCATGTGGTAACACGTACATTCTAGTGGCCATTGATTATGTTTCCAAGTGGGTTGAGGTCATGGATTTACCCAACAACAAGGTCCGGAGTGTGGTGGCTTTTCTCAAGAAGAATATTTTTACTCGGTTTGGCACTCCTAGAGCAATCATCAGTGATGGAGGTTCTCATTTCTGCAATAAGGCATTTGACAGTTTGCTTGCAAGGTATGGTGTAAATCACAAGGTTTCAACCCCTTACCATCCTCAGGCTAGTGAGCAAGTTGAGGTCTCCAACAGGGAGATTAAGAGCATATTGTCAAAGACTATCAATGCAAATAGGACTGACTGATCGAAGAAACTGGATGATGCTTTGTGGGATTGCAGGACTGCTTACAAGACTCCAATTGGTATGACTCCATATCGGTTGGTGTTTGAAAAAGTGTGTCATCTTCTGGTTGAGTTAAAGAAAAAGTCCATGTGGGCTTCGAAAAAGTTAAATCTTGAATGGGATGTTGCAGCAAATCTCCGGGTAGAGCAACTCAATGAGCTTGATGAGTTCCGATTTCATGCCTATTCCAGCTCGTCCTTGTATAAGGACAAGATGAAGTACTTATATGGCAAGTATGCCCGTAGTAAGGAATTCAAGGAAGGTGACTTGGTTCTCTTATTCAACTCCCGGTTACGACTTTTTTTGGAAAAGCTCAAGTCAAAATGGAGTGGCCCTTTTGAGGTTGTGCATGTAACCCTGTTTGGTGCTCTTGATTTGAAAAACAAAAAGGGTGAAATCTTCAGAGTTAATGGGCACAGAGTAAAGTATTATCTTGGCAAGTTCGATGACAGCCACGTGGTGGCAATGATCCATCTCAAATAATTGATGGTAACCTGCATCGTGTCACGACGTTAAATCAGGCGCTTATTGGGAGGCAACCCATGTGTTTTCTTCTTTTTGATTTTCTTCTTAGTGTAGGATTTGTTTTTGACTAAGTGGTTGTGAGATGTGTGTAGGAATATTTGATGCAGTGCAGGACTAAGCTGAAAAATATTATGGCCTAGTCTAAAGTTGGACCGCAGATAGAGCTCCACTTTTCGCGGTCAGCGGTGGCCATATTGCGGAGGCGTAATTTTGTAGTGGACGCGGGCTTGAAAAGTCCAAAAATGAAACTTCTCTGAAATTTCATCCGCATCTGCAGTGCATTTTCCACAATTAGCGGTGCCTTTCTGTGATCGCGTGCCATTTTTCGCTCTCAGCGACTGTTTTAAATAAGCAACCCTTTTGTTCGTCAAAAGTGCGGACCACAGTGATATTCCGCAGCCGCTCCAGGTGAGTTCTATGGGTCTCAGGGTGCTTTCTATAAATAGGAGGTCATGAGACCTTTTACCCTTTTTGCTCTCTCCACTCTCAAGCAAAATTTTTACTGTTCACCCAAGCTCTAGTCCGCACACAAAATGAACTAGAAGTCCACTCCCATCACTCACCACTCAACTGGTAATTTCAATTCAGAATTGTTGTTCAATTTGTTCTTGTTTTTCTCTTATTTGTTAGTTTTTGCTTCTTCTTCCTCTTTTTCTTTTAATTTTAACTTAGGGTTCATTAATGTAACTAAATTAGGCTTAAATAGTTAGGATTGATTAATGAATACTTAGTGCGGTTAACAATGTAGATGATATCCACTAAATGCTTGAAAAATAGAAACCCTGGGATTGTTCAGTCCATTTTTGAATTACGCGGTCAACGTTCATGAGACAAACTTGAGTTTGGAAGTCTTGAATACCGCGGTCAACAGTGGAAAAGTCTGCTGACAGCGGCCCATTTTACGTGGTTTTGCTATATTTCTTGCAGTCAGCGGTACTCAGCTTCAAAGAAGTAATAAATATGGGTCCGCGGCCGCGGTTGTTTTTTTGCGGACAACAGTGCAACTTCTGCGGCTGCACCAAATTTTCTATGCTCAGCGGGATCATAGAATTAGAGGATGGGTAGTTTTATCCCCATGCCTCTGCGGCCGCGCCCAAGTTTCCGCTCTCAATGGTTCTCATTCCGCGGCAGTGTTGCTTTATCCGTTGTCAGCGAGTCTGCTAGTTTTTACAATATTGTCAATTGTTTTTTGTTGTTCTTTACTGCTTCTTTTAGCACCAGTACTAACAATCTTCCACTAGTTATGTATGCAGAAAATGGTTAAAACAAAAGGTGGCAATGACAAAAAAAAAAAAAAGGGAAAGCAGAGTCCTCCCAGGGTAGGGGATGAGGACAAATCAAGTTACCCCTAGCAGTGTGGCAATCTATTGGGAAAATGCGGAAAGTTAGCAAAGCTGCAAACAGAGATGCATCCCACTCCGAGGGGAGTGAGTATGTTCCCTCCCGGGAGGCCTCAGAGAGTGACTCTATGCCCACACATGTAGCAGACTTCCTGGAGAGATTTTTGACTGAGAGATACACCCCAAGCCTCTCCTACTTCTCTTTCTTCGTCTGAGTCGTCTGATGGCTCAACGGAGAATAGTGAGTCTTCGACACCAGCCTCTCCTACTACCTCCCCACATAGACCGGAGCCTATTGATGTTGATACTGAGACACATGATGACGGGAGAGGGGGTGATACCCATACTAGAGGTTTGGAAAGGACAAGAAAACCGGAGGTGTGGCAGTAGAGGTTTGTCAGTGAGCAGGCCTATCATAAATTTAAGGAGTGGTGGCCTCAAAGGTCACTCATACATGAGCGTCAGTTTATAGAACGGGATCTTCTGCCCCACAACCCTATGTGAAGCAGCACTTTGATGAAAGAGTGGGGTGGAAATACTTCACAAGCAGGCTGCCGGACACTAATGAGCACCTACTCAAGGAATTTTATGCCAATGTCGCCAACATCAAAAAGGGCACATTTATGACTAAGGTGCGGAACCTGAAGATCAAGTTTGATGGAAAGACTATGAACGACTATATTGGTTTTAATGATGAAGATGAGTCGTTGTACTTAGAAAAGGTGGCCTTGGAGGAGGCGGCCCGCCCGTGGTTGGCATCACTACTAGCTCTCCTGGATACTACTCCAGCTTGGTTGACAGTAGGGGTCTCTATATATAGGAACACCCTGAACTTCGAGGCAAAGGGTTGGAATACATTTGTGTGCAGCATATTGGACCCTACTAGTCATGGCAGTGACATGCCGATTTCCCGGCCGATTATAGTGGCGTCCATTATAGCGGGGTACCCGATTAATGTTGGAAATATCATGTCCAGGGCAATAGCCAGAGTGGTCAATAGGGGTGAGAGATCCTACTCTTTTACAAACTTCCTTACCATGTATTTGGAGGATCAGGAGGTCAAGAAAAGGGTTTTTGATATCAAGGTGAAACCCAAGAAGCCCTTCTCATGGTACAACCTTCAGGGTCCAGGCAACCCCAAATCCAAAGGCAAAGCGACTACTTCTACTAGCCTGTCTAAAGAGCCAGCAGTGGTGGTCACTACTTTTGAGCCTCCCACTGCCATACTAGATCCTGCCTCCGGACCATCTACTTACATGCCTTCCTCAGTGCCCTCCTCATCAGCATACCCTTTGACTACACATAGGTTGAACCAGACCCTCTCCAGCATCAACAACTGGATGTAGGCAGCAACTTCTAAGCTGTCTGTACTATCCAGTTCAGTGGCAGACCAATCAATTCCCGCACAGCCCCAGGTGCCAACTTCAGTGGAGGAATCTCTTAAGGAGCTTCTGGACAACCAGAAGAAGCTCATGGACAACCAAAAGCTCATCATTGATGCTCTTGCAATTCAAGGAAAATCAATTTAGGAGCTAAGCAAGCAGACGAAGAAACTGAAAAAGACTTGGGCCTCAAAGTAGTTCGTGAAGCTGTTGAGAGGAGAGGTGGAGAAGATGAAGTCAGATGGTGACCTACCATTGGAGCTATTATTACAGAACCAGATTCCAGCAGCTCAGACAGAGCAAATACTAGAGCAGGAGGCTAATGGCGATCCTAGGAGGAGAGGATTGATTCCTCAGGCTGATGACTTGGAGATTCAGCTGGAGGACCTCGAGGGAGGTGCTTCAGGCCAGCCACAGGACCCCGAGGGAGGTGATCCAGGGACCCAGCCACAGGACCCCATGCAGACAGAGGACCCATAGGGAGTTTTCTTTACTCTTTAACCTCTTCCGTGATCTTTTTTTGGCTATTAGCATTGAGGACAATGATAGTTCCTATTTTGGGGGTGGTCCTACTTTGATTTGTGATACTGGGATGTAAATATGATACTTATTTTTCTTTTATTGTTACTTTTCACTTTTGGTATGTATATGACTTTACCATTTATTTCACTTTTTGTTATTTTTCAATCTTGGTTTGTATATAAAGTTACTTTCTCATGTATATATTCATTCCTCATTATGTATATTCATCTATATCCCCTATTGTACATATTCAGTTTACTTTCCGTATTTTACTTCATAACTTCTTTTGCAATTTTCCTTAATAACTTAGCTTAGTATTTCATTTAGTAGTTTGTTTTTTAGTTGGTATCTTCTTATTTTTTACAAGTTTTCGTAATCAATAAGCCTTTGGTTTTCTTAACGTCATGGTTCTTTACAAAGGTGGAGTTTGTGTGAACGAGGTGGCTCTTCCCGATGATGGATGGCATTACAACCTTCTTAAGGGTTTGAGTCTATTTTCTTTTCGTTTTTGTGTAAATAGTAGTTAGTGAACAATAGTGCATCAGGCAATGCTTCACTTGGTCCTAACACATTTACCTTTGACCTTATGGTTAAAAACAAATTGGTGTGTATATGATGGTGATAGTTGTGACCTTGAGACTCTTGTGTTGACTAAACAACCATCGAGTGGTTTCTCGAAACCATTTGTGTTGCCAAAATCTTAGCTAAGGTTGTTGTGGGCCCTCGACTTTGTCTCTTTAGCAATCCTATAGTTTGTGTAGTGAGGTTTTAATTTGCAAGTCCAAGTCTCGTGCCAATAAGTCTAGAATTTGCCCTGAATATTTATCTAGGCAAAATCCTAAGTGTAGCTCAATTTGAGAAGTGATTATAGGCTCTCCTTGATCTAAATTGAGACCTAAGAACAACAATAGCCTACCAAGAATGATATTCCTAGTCAACCCCGTTGAGCCATAGCCCTTATTCTTTCAATAAACATGATACAAGCCTTTATCCGTTCTAAAATGATCCTCTCTTGGCACCCGATCTTTCCTTAGCACAAGGCAAAAGCATAAGTTTGGGGGGAGACGAGGAATGCAAAAGTGATAAAAGGTACAAAATGAAGAAAAGGAAAGGCAAAAAGAAAAAGAAAGAAAAGCCAAAAAGTCAAAAAGAAAGTGAACAATGTGGAAGAAATGAAGGGATTCAATAAAAGCAAAGATGAAAGGCTTGGAAAGATTAGAAAAGAGAAAAAGAGGATTGAAATGAACAAGAAAGAGTGACAGTGTGTCTCTCTAGCCCCTAAGGAATAAGTAAATGACTCAAAGAGTTAAGAAAATGTGAGCCAAAATGAAGAAAATGAAGTGCTTAAGGAAAGATGAAACCTTCATTGACCAATATATCCTACCTTGAACCAAAAACCTTCATTACATTCCCGCAAAATCCATATATGACCTTGAGTTGAGTGAGCTTACATTATGGTGACTCACATAAGGGGCAAGCTTATGATACTTAGAGCCGGACTTGTGACCTTCCTTTGAGAGAGATGAGTGTGTTTTCCACAATCCTCGTTCTGAGTGCTACAATCTAAAAACGAGGTTTGCATATGGAGAGTTGAGGAGTATGCTTTTAGGTTCCACAATGACCAAAGTAGTAGAAAGAGTTTCCTTGATGAGTTGATTCAACTCTTGATGCTTTTGTGTCGCACTAAAGCCATGGTACTAAAAAGGTTGTGTATTGTTAATAATGCATTTGAATTGAGGGTAATTGTTAGTCCCAATTGATTCTTGATGAGGTTACTTTAGGACAGCTAAAATTTTCCTTCCTTTTATCTTGAGGAGGTGGGAATTACTTTGTTTGCTTGAGGACAAGAAAAAGCTTAAGTTTGGGGAAGTTGATAACTAGGGATTCTAGCCTATTTTATGCTCATTTTTGCTTAGGTTTTGGATTAAAAGTATGTACAAGTATTCCCGAATGCTAACTTAGTGTGCTTGTTTGCAGTGTTTGATCAAAAGGAGATAACGAAGTCATAACAAGATCAAAAAAGAGTGAAACCTGCACAAGTTCAAAGTTGAAATCAAAGGGCGCGGACAACGAGAAATAGTAGCGGACACGGAAGGTCTACCGCTGAGGCGGTCCTGATGCTGCTCTTAGTGGATTGAGAATTCAGAGAGTGTTCCTGAAGCTTAACAAGTTACCGCTGCCCATGGTGAAATTGCACATCAGCGGTGTCATCTGACGCGGTCGCGGTCCAATTCTCGCCCTCAGCAAAAATGAGAATCAGAGATCTAAGTTTGGAGTTCAAATTGAAGCCCGCGGTCCACGCACATATTTCACGGCCGTGGTTGGAGGAGCACTGAGGCATTAGATTTTTTGCTCTTAGCGGACTCAGAGTTTAGACCAAGTTCAGAATAGAAGAATTGTGGTCTGCGCTTGCTTTTGCGCGGCCGCGAAAGTCCAAGCGCTGAGGCAACCCATTTTCCGCTGTCAGCGAAATCCCCGTAAGGGCAATTTTGTCCGAAAAATTTAGTTGTGTATAAATAGTTCTTTTTCAGATTTTTAGGTCATCTGTTATTTTGTAGAGCACATGAACCGCCATTTTTAGCCCTTTAGAGTAATTTTAGAACATCTTTAGCTATTAATCTTAGATTTTACTCTTGTAATTACTTTTTATGGCTTACATTTCATCTCCATGTTTGATTTATTCTTTGATTATGAGTAGTTAAACCCATTAGCTAGGGTTGTGGCCCAACCCTAGTTGTGGGTATTTAATGGGTTTTTAATTTTAGGGCTTAAATGTTTATGGATTAATGATATTTAGCTTGATTCATGCTTTAATTGTTGAATTTGTGGTTGCAAACACTGATTTGTGCCTTTTTGACTTAGGCTCTTCTTGAGAAAGAGTGACTAAGTCTAGGAAATTCAAGCGAACAAGGAATTGGGGTGCATTCAAGAGATTGATAGCCTCGATTAAAGGGTTAAACCTAGAAATATTAATACCCCACTTGAGCCAATTTTGCTTGCATTGTTTAAACACCCAATTGGGCTTGAGAAAGCCAATTAGGGCAAAGTCACTCAAACTACTGGGAGGTATAGTGGGAGTAATTATGTGCAATGGTTATATCATGATCCCAATTATAACAAGTCTTCCCTAAGTCTTAGACACCATTATATACCCACCTAGGTGTAAGTCACTTCCCTGGTGCCTTTTTACCAATTGAAAAAACCCTTACAAAAATATCATACTTAGTTTAATTTCATTCTTTATTAGTAGTAAAAGTAGAATAGCAACCAAAATAAAGTATGATTGAAAGTGCAATTAAGAACATCGCACATAGCTAGATTAGATAGAAACCCAATTCCAAACCAATATTAGCTCTCTGTGGATTCGATCCTAACCTTTCGAGTAAAAGCTGCATCGACCACTCTTGCCATTCTATAGTAGTATAGGATTAGAGCCTATCAGTAGGGACATTTACTTAAATTCAATTTGTAAATGGCCATATCATCTTGAAAGCTCACAGGTCAATTAGTTTTATGACTCTTTACAAACTTATTTTTAGTTTTATGGCCCTAACTCTTTTTTTACACATGGGAAATTATTTTTACACGTAAGATATCTGTCATTTACACTTATTTTCTTAAATTCAAAATTGTAAAGGGGCTAAAGTGGGTGCATCACTTAAAAGATTTTTAAAAAAAAACTAGAATACCTGATACAACCCTACAACAACAACAACAACAACCCAGAAAAATCCCACAAGTGGGGTCTGGAGAGGGTAGAGTGTACGCAGACCTTACCCCTAAGGTTATTCATAAAACCCCGAAAAATCGAACCAAAACGAAAACCAAATCAAATCGACCAAAGAAACCGATACGTTTTTGGTTTGGTTTGGTTTTGATTTTGAATTTTAAAAAACGATCAAATTTGGTTTGGTTTTGGTTTTAATAAAAAAATAACCGAAAAAACCCGAACCAAACCGACTATAGAAGTAGCTATTTAAATTTATTATTATACCTATATATATGTATATTTTTATATAAAGTTTCTAAAATTTTATGGTACATATTAGTCGTTTATGGTAAATGTTAATCGTTCGCACTATTAGTATAGTTTTTTGCCTTTACATTCAAGATTGATTGATACTTTTCTTTTGTTAAGTGTAAGAATCCATTTCATGTTAAAAATAATCTATTTTTAATTGATTCCTTAAATTATTCATCATTATTTGATTCAATTATCATCAATATATCTTGTTAAATCATAGATTTCTCAAAGGGCAAATGTTTGATATTGTTACATTGAAAATGTAGTCGATGGAATATGTGTTTGGTAGTGCATGTCATATATTTGAGAAAAAACTGACAAGTAACCGAAAAAATCGAAAACCGACAAAATCCGACATAAATCGAATCGAGAAAAAACCAACTTAATTGGTTTGGTTTGGTTCTAATATTTGAAAACCGACTTACTTGGTTTGGTTTCTTTTTAGGGAAAAATCGATCCAAACCGAACTATAAACAATCCTACTTACTGTTTGACCAAAAAGTGCTAAACTTTTTATCAAACTAATCAATGATGAAATAGAGGGTAAATCTTAGCCAAGGATAATTAACTCTAGATCAAAGCATGTCAAATACGAGAATCGAATACAATCGAGCTTATATAGCTCTTCTTAAGATTATTAAAAGACATCAAACATAAATGATAAGCTTACATCTTTGATATATTGTTCCGTAATGTAAGAGCAAAGAAGGAAAGGAAGGAATGCCATTGATAACTATGAGACCTATCTCTATTGACTCAGCAATGACGATTACAAAGATTTGCAACCAAAATCTAGGATTTTGCTTTGTTGTTGGAGGTCTCATCCTATTCTTCAATCCCTCTCTCTACCCAGGGAGTCAGTCCCCCTTTCTTGCCTTCTTACCTCCTATATATATTACAAATATTCCCCTTTGCCCAACGGTATTTAGCCAGAATACCCTCTCTTGATTATACTTTTCATCACTCCCCTCAAGTATAACGACATATGTTTTGCTGTACAAGCGTTCTGATAGCTCTATTTTGGCAGTGGCCGAGATACTCATCGTTATTACACCTTCTAGGTACGACCACAACTTGGTCAACCCCTTACCATTCCTTTTAGCGTTAATTCACATGTGGTCAAATTTTGACCCATACAGTTAGTCCATCCGCTCGTTGGGGTTGCCTCTTGGCGAGCTCGATGGGCGGACTTTGTTGATTCAAAAATTGGGAGGAATCTGAACGCTTTATGTGAGGATCAAGATCCTCATAGCAAGGTACCGACGTAACGTTTCAAGAATTGTGTCGGACGGTTACGTCAGTTCAGAATTGGATCGTCACGTCAATTCATGATGTCATAAATACTTCTCATGCATCATTATGGCGCACGTTTCCTAGGTATTGTTTCATTTCCCGTTCCCTTTTCATTTTCTAACTAGCGGCTCTTGGTTTTTGTCACGACCCAATCCCCGAACCCAGTCGTGATGGCGCCTCTCGTGAAGATAAGGCCAACTAAACCAAAACAGAACAACTCTTTTAAACAGTTAATCATCATAAACGGTAATAACAAATAATATAATACTCATAAATTTCAGAATTTAACGATAATAACCGCAAGAACCATCCCGACACATGCTCAATCTGGGGTGCCACAAGTCATGAGCTACTACAGAATCTGCTATAGGTATACAAAGTACGGAATCCGATACAACAGTCTGAAGAAAACATAAATGATAGAGGATAAGAGAGACAAAGGGCTGCGAACGTCGACAGCTACCTCGTAACTCCAAATCACTGCCTAGCCTGGAAAGAATCAGCGCTCAGATTCGGACTCTGCTATGCCTGAATTTGTACACACGGTGCAGGGAGTAATGTGAGTACTCCGACTCAGTGAGTATAATTATAAATAGTGGCTGAAAGTATATAAACACGTAAAGGCACAAAGCAATTCCATATCAAGTAGTAAAATCACTTAAAGCAGTAAATCAGTGAAGAAATCAGATGATATTCCTTTTAAAACAAGTAAAATGGTAATTTAACAGGTAAATAACAAGTAGAAATCCGCCTCTCGGGCACAGTATCAATCGCTCAGCATAGTATCAGCCCCTTGGGCTCACTCTCAGTACAGTATCAGCCCCTCAGGCTCAGTATCAATCACTCAGAACAGTATCAGCCCCTCGGGCTCACTCTCAGAATAGTATCAGCCCCTCGGGCTACCTTACAATCACTCATATCAGCCCCTCGGGCATAGCATCAATCACTCAGAACAATGGGTACCCGCGCTCATTGTGGGTGTGCAGACTCCGGAGGGGCCCCTTACGGCCCAAGCGCTATATCAAGGCACCTCGTGGCATCATCACTCAGCATATCCTCACATCACTCAAACCATCGCGTGGCATATAAAGTATCTCATACCCTCGGCCTCACATCACTCAAGCCACCACGTGGCATAAATAGTAACTCAGGCCCTCGATCTCATATCACTCAGTATATCCTCACATATGGCCCTCGGCCTCACTCAGTCCAGAAATCATCATAAGCCTCTTGGGTATTAGTAAAACAGTAGTTCTTAGCCCAAAACATGATGTAGAAATATCATTTTAGTTTCAAATCTGAGTAAAAGTGGCTAAGCTTGTAAAACAGTAGATATCAACAGGACTGAGATCAAATAATAAGTCAAGCAGTGAGGAAACAATGATAAAAATCCCCGAAGGGTTCAAATAATTGGCACGAAGCCCAAATATGGCAATCAGCCCAAATCATGATGATAACAAATGAATTTCAGTCAAATATTTCGTAAAATCATCAATCGGGATGGACCAAGTCACAATCCCCAGTAGTGAAAGACCCCACGCTCATCATCCAGCGCGTATCTTGCCTCAATATAGCACTACGATGTGCAATTCGGGGTTTCAAACCTTTAGGACATCATTTACAACCATTACTCACCTCGAACTGGCTAATTCTCTAGCTCGTGACGCCTTTGCCTCTCGAATTGGCCTCCATGTGCACCGAATCTATCCAAAATCAGAACGAATACGCCACAATATGCTAAGGGAACAAAGCCCAAGCGAAAACATTCGAAAAATATCAAAAATCCCGAAATTAGCAAATCTCGAGCCCCGGGCCCACATCTCGAAATCGGGTAAAATTTACATTTTCAGAATTCTCATACCCTCACGAGTCTAACCATACCAAAATTATCCAATTCCAATACCATTTGGTCCTTCAAATCATCATTTTACATTTTTGAAAGGTTTCACAATTTTCTTCCCAAATTCCATCCCAAATCACGAATTAAATGATGAATTTAGTGATAGATTCACGTATTCTAGCCAAATCTGAGTTAAAATCACTTACCCCGATGAATTTCTTGAAAAACCTTCAAAAAATCGCTAAAATTCGAGCTCTCTAGGACAAAATATTAAATAAAACCCAAAACCTCGTATTTATAGGGTACCCCTTAGGTTCCAGCCTCCGCGGGCCGCACCAAAATGACCGCGGTCCGCGCAAGCCAGTGCGGTCCGTGCAAACACAACCGCGGCCGCACAGGCCTTCCTCTGCAGTGATAAACTTTAGGATTTTGGCTATAACTTTTGCTACAGATGACCAAATTGCGATATCTTTATCTTTCTGGAAACTAGACACGAAGGGCTACAACTTTCGTTATTGAATCATCTCAAATTTCCCTGTGGATCAAAAGATATGAGCTTCCGAAGTTGGACCGATGATCTGCAGATCTTCATGACCACGGCCGCGGTCACTTTTACGCGCCCAGCACTAAGCCAGCGCGCCCACCGCTAATTCAACCACGGCCAGCGCTAACAATTTTACCCCCATCCATTTTCTAAGTTCCGAAATGTCCGTACTCGCTCAAAACTCACCTGAAACACACCCGGAGCCATCAGACCTCAACCGAAACATACCAACACCTCCCATAACATCATTAACACCTAATTGAGTTTTCGAATCACTCCGAACAACATCAAAACACAAAATCAACTTCGGATTCAAGCCTAAGAACTCCAAGAACTCTTAAATTATGCTTTCGATCAAAAAGTCTATCAAATCTCGTCCGAATGACCTAAACTTTTGCACGCACATTCCAAATGGCACAAAAAACTACTGGAACTCTCGGAATTCCATTCCGACCCCTATATCAAAATCTCACCTATCGACCGGAAAGCGCCGAAATCTCAATTTCGCCAATCCAAGCCTAAACCTTCCACGGACTTCTAAAATGCATTCCGATCACGCTCCTAAGTCCCAAATCACCTAACGGAGCTAACCAAATCATAAAAATTCTCATCCGAGATCAAATACACATAAGTCAAATTTTGGTCAACCCTTTCAAATTTTAAGCTTTCAACTGAGACTGTTCTTCCAAATTCATTCTGATTAACCTGAAACCCAATACAAATGATTTATTTAAGTCATAATATACCACACGGGGCAAGTCATGCCCGAGAACTGGTGGGTAAAATGCAAAAGCTCAAAGCAACCAGTCGGGTCGTTACAGTTTTCCCGCTCAGGGCATTTATGTTTGTATAAATAGGGGAGCCTCTCATTTGAATGTTACGGTTTTCAATTGTTTAAGAAAGAACTTTGAAAACTTTCTCCTACTTCTCTAGTCTCTCATACTTCTGCTTCTTCTAGGATTCGCTGTGACCATTATCTTTTTCCTTTATCATTTTCGTTTCTTTCGATCAAAGAAAACAAATGGCCAGTGCTTCTTCCCATTTTGATAAAGTTGTAGGTGCTCCAGTACTGGAAAATGACGTATCCCTACTCGAAGAGGGAGTGGATGTGGTAAAAGACGAGGGGTTTCCCATGGTGGATAAGGTGGTTCCCCGCCTGGGAAAGACGAGGACTGATTTTAACAGCCCTGCCGGAGATGAACCAACGCACATTCTTTCCACGATGGATGCTGCGGCGATTATGGCGCTCAAATCCAAGTGGGGAATCCCCGATCAGATTGAAATGGTGCTGGCGAATCAGTACATAGTGCACTTACATCGCCCGAGCTACTGCACATTTTATGCATATCTCTTTATTATTGGGTACACGCTTCCCCTTGCTTCCCTGGTGGCGGATTTTTGCTGCTTCTGTGAGGTGTGTCCAGCTCAACTCTCTCCGTATGCATACAAACTCTTCCTCATGCTCATCAAGTATACGGAGCTGGCCGACCGAGGAATTTCTCTAGGGCACATGCTCCACCTCTTCGCCCCTTATTTTCTTCGGGGTACGGTGATTCATATGTGTCATCGAGGAACCAAGAGTTTGGTGGTGAAGATGGACGATAAGTCCAATCGCCGCTTTTGGGAGAGCTACTTCTATATCCGAATAGATCACGTCGTGTCGAACCTAGCATGATTTTCTGAGACATGGAATTTCACTCGTGAGTTTTTCTCTATTTACTTTATGCAATTTTTCTTAAGACGGTCATCAGTTGTCTTTCTTTGATGACTTCGCTGAGGATTTGTTTTTTCTTTTGCATACGAGAGAATGCCTCCCCCGCTATTTGTCGATATCTGCGAGTGGGTGAGCGCAATTCTCCCCCACATGATGGGGATTCGTGAGTGGGCGCCTTTCCATGAGAAGCTTGGGCGCAATCCTCGATAGTAGAGAAGCCCCGTCGAAGAGGCGAAGGGTAGTGTTGGAAGGGGCTTCTTTAGCCGAAATGCCCTCGAGGGGCGACCTTGTTCTGATGGCTCCCGAAACTGGCGGTGGTGCCACCCTAGGCACGGAAACGATACCCGTTGCAAGCATTCAAGAGGCTATTGTGACGGAGGGACAGAGTTTGAGGTTAGTTGTTCCGAGCAGATGAGAAAGGAAAAGGCGTCATGGTTAAAGATTATGAATCTGAATCCGACATTGACTCTGAGGACATAAGGATGTTCGAGGAGGGATTCACCAGGATTGAGGTAAGGGCGGAAGGCCCTTCCCGCATACTCATAATTCCATCAAATTTCAACCTATTACAGGATACGGTGGATTTGGTGATACAGTTTGATCTTTTATGCTCCGCCGCTAAAAGCGGATCTCTTCAGGAGGTCAGCGAATCTGAGTTGTCACGCGGCATGGCCGCAATGGGCCTAAGAGTGAGTTCACTTTTGTTTTCTTTGTTTTGCGGCCTTTGTCTTTACTAACTCTTTCTCATTTCTCTTTGTTTTAGACTTACATGCTGGAGATTGAGAGCTCTCGTAGGGATAAGACACAGGCTGAGATTTTTCTGAAAATGGTAGAGAAGTATCGGCGGTATCGCAATAGGTGCCATAAGATACGCGATCAGCTTAGAACGGGCGCTAGTGCCCAGTCTGCCGGGGAGGAGCTAAAGAAAAGAGATGAGGAACTGATGCGGTCTATCCGTAGATGCAGTGATCTTGAGGAGCTACTTTATGCCAAAGACGAGGAGCTCGAGGTGGGCAAAGGGGTTGCTGCGGAATGCGAGGACCTTTAGGGGAAGGTGTTGTCTTTACGGGCTGAAATTGAGCAAAATGCTACTAGAGTCAACGCGCTTAGTGCAAAATGGGCGGAGAAGGTTGCCGAGCTGGAAAGGAAAGTGGCAGAGTTGGAGGCAGCCGAGGGTGCTCAAGTGTTGGCTTTAGGGCGGCCATGCTAGAAGACACTATCCGCGTCCTCAAGTTTGAGCAGGAATCTAAGAGGGCAACAGCCACGCTGAGGGAGGCACGGCTCGAGGAGAGAATTGGTGAACTTAATCGGGATGTTTCGAGCTTGGGAGACCGAGTTGCGGCTCTTGAAGCCGAGAAGGCACAGTTATTGGCTCAAGCTCCCCCTCACGAGTCTGCATCGGCTATTGTTCCCCCCCTCCCCAGTTTGTATGAGCTATGGGTCCATCCTGAGGCCCAACGTGATATATAGAAGGGTTTGTGGGAGGTGGAGAGCATTGCTGAGGCCGCCTTTGAAGATGCTCGGGGGAAGGTACGCGAGGGTTATACTGCCTGCGGTTACGACCCTGCGACACTAGAGGCTGGTGATGGAGTTGATATTGAGGATAGGCTTCCTCTTGATGATCATGATTCTGGGGAGAACGGCGGTGGAGATGACGCTGAGTGAAACTTTGTTGCAGCTCTTGTATTTAATTTTTTGTTCCTTTTGTTATTTGTTTTCATTTTCATTTTTTAGGGCCCGTTTTGGCCTTTTTGTAAGGAGTGATTATTGCGCACGTACATTTGAATAAAATAGTTGCTTCACTTTTTTGTGTATCTTTTGACTTTCTTTCTGCTTCTCTCAATTTTTTTTTTGTTTTTTCTTTCTTGGGGAGAAGATCTTCAAATTTCTCCGTGATGAGTCCCTGATCGTTTAAATGGGAATTCGAATGAGTGCGAATTTAGTTTTCTTGATCCAAGAGAGGTCGGGTCTCGTTGTGTGAGTTCGAATGAAGTCACTTTGGCTCTGCAAGTTTGGGCGAGGTTGACTTCTGACTTGCCAACTTGGGCGGAATCAACCTTGATTTGTATATTCGAACGAGGTCGAATTCAGACTTGCCAGCTTGGGGGAAGTCAGTTTTGACTTGTATATTCAAGTGGGATCGAATTTAGACTTACCAATTTGGGCGAAGTCAATTTTTCCATATATATTCAAGCGAGGTCGAACTTTGAGTTGCCGACTTGGCAAAGTCAAGTTTTGACTTATATATTCTAACAAGGTCGAAGTTTGAGTTGCCATCTTGGACGAAGTCAATTTTGACTTATATATTCGAACGAGGTCGAACTTTGAGTTGTTGATTCGAATGGATGAATTTTTACTTCCATTTGGCGATGGCCAACAGCCGTAAGGGTGTGAGTTTGAGCTAGATCAAATTTTGACCCGTTGTAAGTTCGAGCGAGGTCGGACTTTCTTTTAATTTGGTGATGGTCGTAAGGGTGATAATTTGAGCAAGATTGAGTTGTAACCCATCAAACGATACCCGATATCCGTAAGGTGTTAATTCGAACGAGATCGAACTGTAACCCATTTGGCGATAGTCAATGGCCGTAAGGGTGATAACTCGAGCGAGATCGAATCGTAACCCATTTGGCAATGGCCGATGGTCGTAAGGGTGTTAACTCGAGCGAGGTCGAATTATAACCGATATGAGTTCGAGCGAAATCAGATTCTATTTTTTTGGTGATGTGCGGGTTTGGAGGGATGGTGAGATTCGTCTGTTGCATTACTTTTGTTGGAGATTATTACTCGTTACCGCGTTGTTTGTGTGTGCATCGGGGTGAGTCTGGTTTGCTTAATTTTGCTTTCATTGGAGAGTATTGTGCGTCATTGCATAGTTTGTATGCGTCGGTGGAGTACGGGTTTACCCGGTCCCTTCGTTGCTCGGCCCGGAAAGGTTGTTGGCGAGACGGATGATGGACTTATTGTTCGGGTTACTAGGCACTAGGCTTTTCGAGCCCATGCTTTACCGGTTGGGGAGATTATACGTTTCATGGACCCGTTGCTCAGTCCCCAGTTTCAAAGATTGTTTCTTAATAATGTCGGCCTATTTTGGGTTGTTTCTATTATTTATGATACGGTATGGCGCAGAGGGCTTTGCTCTGTCGTTGCTTGCGAGATGACACGGTACAGAACATTTTTTCGGTGTGTCCGGTGGCATTCTTTCCTTGTTTGCGTACCTGTGAGAATGCTCGTGTTCCTGTTCTGAGCCAAAAGAGAGTATGATAAGTTAAATCCAAACGAAATTGCTTGTTACCTTAGCCTGGAAAGTCGGCGAATGGGGAAAGGCGTTGTAGGGTTACTTACTTCGCCTCGTGCTCAAATGGCGGTTTCAGATTTGGCAGTCGTGTTTGACTTCGTTTAGTCACATCTAGGCATCTCGTGGGCTGGACTTACTTCACCCATTGAGATCTCGAGTTCGAGTCCCAATCCGATCCCGTTCGATATGCACAAACAACAAGGGAAACATGTCATACTTGTTCATAAATCACACAGCGCGTGTGGGTACGAAAATAAGGCAGGATATGCCCGTTATTTCAGAGAATCACTTAGTAGGCTATTGTCCCTTCCTAAGAGGTGGGAGTACAGGCTGGTATATAGAGTAAATACGTTAAATAGGGTTGCGGTCATGCTAAGTGCGTAGTGACTGTGATCCTACTTTGAGCATGCCTATGACGTGCCAAACCCATCGCTATAGATGAGGCATGGTTTTTGCATAGATGTCGGATATTATTTCGATTTCATGTAGAGATCTGACCTAGATTGGTTTGGTTATCTCAAAAACTTATCTACCACTTTTTAGAGTTGGTGTACCGAGATGGTGAGGCTATGACAGCCAAGAAGTGATATTTTGGCTGGTTTTAGATCTAAAGGAAATTAAGGTTTTGGCTAAGAAATCCCCACAAACGGCGGCAAATTGTTTGACCAAAAAGTGCTAAGCTTTTTGTTAAACTAACTAATGATGAAATAAAGGGTAAATCTTAGCCAAAGATAATTAACTCTAGATCAAAGCATATCAAATACGAGAATCGAATACCGTCGAGCTTATATAGTTCTTCTTAAGATTATTAAGAGACATCAAACATAAATAATAAGCTTACATCTTTGATATATTGTTCCGTAATGTAAGAGCAAAGAAGGAAAGGAAGGAATGCCATTGATAACTATTAGATCTATCTTTATTGACTCATCAATGACAATTACAAAGATTTGCAACCAAAATCTAATCTTTTGCTTTGTTGTTGGAGGTCTCCTGTTGTTCTTCAATCCCTCTCTCTCCTCAGGGAGTCAGTCCCCCTTTCTTCAGTCCCCCTTTCTTGCCTTCTTACCTCCTATATATATTACAAATATTCCCCTTTGCCCAACGGTATTTAGCCAGAATACCCTCTCTTGATTATACTTTTCATTGCTCTCGGCAGTGGCCGAGATACTCATCGTTATTATGACTTGTGAGTACGACCACGACTTGGTTGACCCCTTACCATTCCTTTTAGTGCTAATTCACGTGTGGTCAGATTTTGACTCATACACTTACCCCTACGGCCCTACCATAGGTAGAGATACTGTTTCCAATAGACTCTCGGTTCAAGAAGACGAAAAAGTAGTATTATCATTAGAAACTATAGAAATAAAACAGGTAAGTAACTATGAAAAGTGGAAGAATAGGGTGGAGACAACAATGGAAAGCAGGGGAGGATTGAGAGGGTGTCGAGGAAGGATATCAGATCATGTGTGGAGGGTTCGGATAATGAGGAAATTGGTCGAGTTGTGGAGGTATTTGACGAATCAACTGCCACAATTGTTAAGGTTCTGGATAGAGACTACTATTTGGTATGTCAGACTGGATGCCTGAAGGAGCCTTGCGTGCACAGATCAAATACCAGAGTGCTAAACCTAATTGGGAAGGTGAGTTTATAGTCTCCCTTCCTCTCCCTTTCCGCAAACCTAATGCTCCCAATTCATTTCATTATGATTCTTTTTGTTAGCGTTCATCTCTTTTTTCCCAATTGAACTTCCCGGTTTATTTCACCCTTTTTCGCTTTAATTTATTGTTCGAGAATTTTTCCCTTTTCTATTTTGAGTTCCACTTATCCTTTATCTTATTTATTCATTCGTTATATTGTTTGGTTGTTCATAGTCGTCATCTTTTTAGTTACTCCGAGTTGAAATAATTGATCTGTGTTTGTTGACTAGAGTACATGTTTGTTTCTTCTTTTAGGGATCTGGACTGTGTCGGAGACCTGATCGCCTTTCTGCTGTAATACCTTCTAAAAAAGTGAGCAAGGTCCTGTCTCTTAAATTTGTTGGGGATGATCATTTAGCTGCTCGGGATTGTACTGAATTGAGGAAGTCTCATATTAGCTTGCTGAATAGTGCATCCCATGTTGCCCTCACTAAAACTGAAACCTCTAGAAACATTTAGGATTTAGAGGCAACCGAGAGAGCTTTTAAGAGACGGAATGTTAGTGCTAAGTGCAAAGAAAACAGAACGGATGAAAAATATGTGCGTAATTCATTGAACAATGTATCTGATGGATATTGCGCATTGAGGCAAACCAAAAGAAGTGGTTCAGTTGGCTATTTCCTTTCCACAAGTACAGAATCTAGTGATTCTCATAGCGATGCCTGTTCTGTTGGTAGTTGTAGTCTTAACGATAGAAAATTTTCTAACTGTTCTCCAGTACAAGTTTATTGCCAAGGAACTGAGCTTCTTTGCAGTGATGCAGAGTCTTTTCGAAATTCAGCAGATAAGGTGGAAAGACACTCTCTTTCTTCACCTGAGAAAATAGCAGCAAGTATTCATAGTTTGGAGTTACATGCTTATCGCTCTACTTTGGAGGCATTGTATGCTTCCGGTCCCTTAAGTTGGGACCAAGAAGCATTGTTAACAAATCTTCGCATCTCGCTCCATGATGAACATGTAGCTGAGCTGAGTTGCGGACATGTAAATTTTATATTGTTATTTTATATTGTTAGTTATGTTGCGGACTCTCCAAAATGATGTCACACCAGTGTCGGATCCTCCAAAAATAGTATTTTTGGAGGATCCGACACGCACCCGGCAAAGTTTTCTGAGAGTTCGAGCAACATAGATTGTTAGTACCTTAAATGTATGATGTATTTTTCATAATGTTGACATATTGTGGATTTGAATTACCAATCTCGTTGGTGGTCTTGTTGGGAGCGTATGCATTTCTTTCCAAAGCGTTTTATGCATAAGCGCGTGAATTTTCCAGGGCAACAGTTGGATGCATACATCCTTTGCCTCCAAAAGTCAAAAGATGATAGCTTGCATTTGCAGCTCCTCTCCTGCAACAACTGCCCCGCAGATAAGACAATTCATGGCTTTTGTTGCTGCTACTATAAAGCTTCATGATTTGTTTTGTCAGGATAACTTTGATATTGGCATGTCTTTGTGCCGAGAAAAGTAAATTAATTCAAATACAGCTATTTGTATATAATGTCTTATAATATGCTGTCTCTCTGTTTATGGATCCTCCAATTGCATGTTGCACTTATTTTGCACTAGAATATGGTGGAAGACTTACTTCCTTGTATGTACAGAGAAGAGTTATAGAGTCTGTTTGGCTTAGCTGATTTAGAGTAGCTGATAAGCATAGGTGCTGAAAAACACTTTTAAGTGCTGAAACTGATTTAAAAAATAAGCAGTTACGTGTTTGGATAAAAGTGTTGAAATTAATAATAAGCAGCTGAAGAACTGGGTATACGAAGAGTTTTATTTAAAAGAAATATTTTAGGGATAGAATAGTAAATATTTTAGTCAAACCTAAAGTGCTTATAAGCTGAAATTTGATAAGTTGGGGGAGACCAACTTATGGCTTTTGGCTTATTTTTGGCTTATAAGCACTTAAATTATAAGCACTTTTAATTTTACCAAACGCGTAGATAAGCCAAAAAGTGCTTATAAACCAGTTTGACCAGCTTATAAGCTTAGCCAAAACACTCTCGTAGTCTTTTCTTTTTATGGACATAGCAGGAAAAGACATTACTCTATGAAAGTGTATGCCTCTTGTGACATCCCTGAACTGTTATTCTTCGATTCTCTATCATTTCTTAATGATTCATTATGCTCTAAATCAACATCTGTGTAACTAATTATTGACAAAAGTAGTATAGCAAGTGTAAAGTTAATCGACACTTGCCATAGTATTGTCCTGAGATATGTCAACGTTAACCTTGATTCCTTCTTGTTTTCACCCAAGCAAGACATTGTTTCCTTCTAAGTTTATGTTGGTTTTAACTGCTAGCTTTTTTATTAACTAAAAAGGCGAAATACATGAATGACCCCTTTAAGTTGTCACGCTGAACACCTTCACTTCCCAAATATCCAACTAGACACTTTTACCGAATATATATGTGTCATTTGGACACCTTCGTTCAATAGATCACATGCGTGAAATGCAATCGCCGGTTACGTGGTAAATGAACCAATAAGATAATAACACGTTTAATGCTGAATTAAAATGGTAAACAATAATTTAAAAAGAAATTCAATAAACTAAAAAAGAAAAACCCAAACCCACCTTCTGCCCAAACAGACCCAATTGCAATTCCCGATCCCCCATTCCCTTTTCCAAAACCATCCATCCACCAAACAAACCTAAGTTTTTCCCGTCAGACCCCTTCCATTTCCCACCTTCTTCTCCTGACACACCTTTTACCCAAAACCTATCCTATCCATATTCAAAAATTAAATCTATAACCTTCTCTTAAAACTAATACAAACATCGAATAGCCAAGCGAATAACCCAACTACCCACGGACCTCGCCGAAAATTCTCATCTTGTGGCCTCTCTCGCTGGAAAAATTTGAAAGATTCAATTGTATTGGAATCTTTAATTCTCTCTCTCTGTCATTTTCTTGATTATGAATTTGGACTTGTATCACTTTTCTTTCTTTAATTTATTGTTTTCTTTTTGTGTGTAATTTTTTCCTTAAAATTATTATTTGGCCGATTCAAGTAATTGGTTGTTGTTTATGTGTTTCAATTGGATGGAAGGTATTGTTGCCGGTAGTGGTTGAAGGGGCGTAGATGAAGCTTCAGTGAATGGTGGTCGGTAATGGAGGTGACTGTAAAGTGGAAAAGAGACCAAGAGAAAAAAATATTCCCTCTATTTCAATTTATGTGAACCCATTTGACTAGGCACGGAGTTTAAAAAAAGAGAGAAACTTTTGAGCGTGTGGTGTAAAATGATTTTGTGTGGCTATAGATAATTGTATAAAGGTAAATTGTTTCCAAATAAGAAAATGAGTTATTTTTTTTGATACGGACCAAAAAAGAAATAGTTTTACGTAAATTGAAACGGAGAGAGTATTTCTTTTTCAAAGAAAACAAAAATAGGCTGAAAAAATGAGTTGACGTGCTCAAAATTTTGGTAGCTATCACGCATATGCCCAATCAGCTACATGTGTTTAAATGACACACATATATATCAAGTGGAAGTGTTTGCTGATCGATTGTGACAACTCAAAGGGGTCCTTTATATATTTGGCCAACTAAAAACCAAGATTTCAAATGGTCAGAAGTTGTGTGCTTTTAGTTGATTTTTTTTCTGGGAGTGTGCTTCTATGTAGTTCTGCGAGAATGAAAGTCGTGCGACTAAGGAACAAACGGTTCATCAGTACTTAAAATGCTGTGCAGGTTTGCTGCTTTTGTAATCCTGCTACGAGAATTTGTTTGTTCATTTTATGTATTTTGCTCATGGTGTTTCTCATAATTACCATCAGCTGTTTCTGTAGCAGGTCTAGAGATCCAAATTGCTTTCATTTTCACCGCTCGTGCCTGGAGGTAAAAGAGGATATGTATGTACATCTGTAAACTGTGATGATAGGTCATATTATTCTGCCATGCTGATTTACAATTGTAATTAGCTTCTTTTTTTCATTTTTCATTTTCCTTTTTTCCCCGGGTTTCTGGGCGCGTGGTAGCTCTGACTTTGTTTTCTTGATTTGGAGTCAGAAAGAAGGACGAAGAATGAAATGCTGATTTCTATTGTAGTTTGAAGAAGTAACGGAAAAGGCAGAATGACTTAAATGACACCTATACATGTACCACTTTGTCATGTCGGTCCTCTTATTTCACTTTTTTTTCATCTAGACATTTTAACTTGTTCAAAATTAATATTTTAAACCCCTCTGACTGACCAAGCACATGTGTCAAAATAATGGTTGAGCTGGACAAAGTGGGTGTAATTCACACGAATAAGGAGCATGAATATGAATATTTTGAACCAGAAATAATTAAAATAAAAAGAAAAAAATCATTAAAATAAGAATAAAAAATAAATAAGAAAAAAAGAAGCAAAAGGGATATTCTGTTCCTCCCTCTTCTCCCCCCCCCCCTCCCCGCCCTGACTCGAATTACCTTCTTATTCTTCTTCCCCACTCCCTCCCCCCCCCCCCACACACACACAATACCCCCTTTTCGTCTCCCCATGTACGCTAACAATAGGCTTGCTAATTGAATTAGCTTTCCGGGAGAGTTTTCTCCATAAGTTCCTGCTGCCTTCTTGCCATATCAAGTTCCCCATTGGCTTTGAAGTCCACATCAATGGAAAACTTAAGAGAAAGGTCTTCAACATCTCTTAGTGATTCACTTAGGTTCTTCAAGAGTTGGCTTCATGATCTCAAGACGATTGACAG
The DNA here is from genome assembly GCF_000715075.1 of Nicotiana tabacum. NCBI lineage: Eukaryota > Viridiplantae > Streptophyta > Magnoliopsida > Solanales > Solanaceae > Nicotiana > Nicotiana tabacum. The sequence continues at coordinate 151,602,027 of NC_134090.1, read as the reverse complement.
AGTGGCGATTTCTGCAATGTTGAACATGGGAGAGGTAATTCCGGTAGTGCTTTGGCCATGAGAAACGGTGGATATTCTTTGGGCCATTTTTACGGCACTCTAGCCATATGTTTTTGTTAGCAACAAGCTTTAGAAAATCTCTTACTAAAAGTGGCCATTGTTGCTATCAAATACTAATTTTGTTCTATTTTCATTTAATTTTGACATTTACTAGGAAGAAGTAATATGTGAATTTATTTTAGGGAAGAGAGATGAGATGGAGGCATTGATTTTCTTTTTCTTTTTCTTTAAGAAAATAATATATAATAAATATTTTTAGTAGAAAAAATATTTAAAAAATGACGTGGAATATGATGTGTCATCCACGTCAAGCAAGTGAGATACACAAACGGTAAGAGGGGTTTAAAATATTAATTTTGAACAAGTTAAAGTGTCTTGATGAAAAAAAATGAAGTAGGAGGATCCGCATGACAAAGTGGCACAAGTATAGGTGCCATTTAGGCCATTCTGCCAATGGAAAATGATATTTTATGAATGTAGGGGAATTCTGTTAATCTCTTTTTCTGCAGCCGTCAATATATATTATACATTATGTATAAATAAAAAAATATACAATTTGCGAGCTATTATTGTTTAGAGCAACTATACTGTGCAGTTTTCCTTTGTAAAATTTGGGTAAAATAAAATTGGGAATTTTCGTTCCTGTACCATATAGGAAACTATATTGTCAAATATATTCATAGTTTGCATATTACCTTTCATGCTAATAGTATTTCTACATAATATATACAATGCATTAAATAAGGAATCATTATAGCTGTAGGATTCCTTATTTAGATGCGTTAAAAAGGGGAATTAAATATTTTCCAGATCTTCCAAAGCAAATCACGCACAGTAATTGTCGCACCTCCTTTTTCCGCACCCGCGAGGGTGCAAGGGAGTTTTTCCAATTAAAGGAAAATCGAAACGGGATTGGTTTATTTATTTCAGAGTCGCCACTTGAGAGATTTAGGGTGTCCCAAGTCACCAATTTTAATCCCGAATCGAGAAAAAGAATGACTCCATATTACAGTCTGCGTACCAGAAATCCGGATAAGAAATTTTGTTAACCCAGGAGAAGGTGTTAGGCATTCCCGAGTTCCGTGGTTCTAGCACGGTCGCTCAACTATTATATTCGGCTTGATTATCTGATTTTATACAAATATGAACTTATGTGTAAATTTTATCTTTTAACCGCTTTATTATTATTGTTTTTAAAAGAAATGTGAACATCGCTTAAAGCACGTCTTTGGACTGCGTCACATGAAATGCACCCACAATCCGGAACACGTTTTATTTGATGTTTTGAGATTTGGATACGGGTCACATGAAATGCACACCCAAGCTTAAGAAAGTAAAATATTAAACACGCGCCTAAAGAGACTATCGCGTTATTATTTTGGGGAAGACCGTGAAATTCGCTAAACGGTCCTTCCGAATTATAATTAAACCATACATTTTGTGAGGGTCCCGCAATCTATACGTTTTATTTGACGAGGCTCGTCTCATTTTTATTTTTAAAGGATAAACCTACAATGACTATATTTTCTATTAAGTTCGTCTCTAAAATAAAAGAAAATTTCTTAATTATTTACATGCTGAAAAACGTAACTTATTAGTTATTAGTTTACGGCTAATGCGAATGGAAAATTGCGATCGAGTTTGTACAAAGAAAAACTGCTTTCATTTTATATTCTGTTATTCAATAATACTAGAACATGAGATTGACCATAATATCAAAACAGATTAATTATTCTCCGATTAATTTAAACTAACATTATTAGATGAAGAAAGTATACATATGCAACTTCATTATTCATTAATCATTCAACTACATCTTTATACGAAGAAAGAAAAATTATATTCAACCACAAATCTAAACAGGAGGAATTCAACAGGAACAAAGCCTGATTAATATTTCATTTTTTGCTTCAAGCCGAGATTGTACAAATGTGTACCTGGAAACAGCAGTACAAGAACAAAAGAAGGAGAAGTCAGCAGCAGTAATAACACAGCAACAACAGATTCAGCAACACCACAAACCAGTACAGTAGGAATAGCAGAAAACCCAGAAGACTATAAACGACTCCAAGTATAGAGAAGAAGTAAAAGGCAGAAAGGTTCTGACTATTTCAGATCTTAAGCGAGACAATGAAGCAGTAACTATTCTTTTTCAACTTCAAAACTCTCCCAAATGAATTCTGCCCCTGTATATTCAGTGTATCCAGAATGTATATCGGGTGTATACTTCTCACTCCGCCCCCTCTTTTTTTCTTCTCTCTATCTAGTTTTTCCTCTCTTTTTTTCCACCACTTCTTCCTAAATTTTCTCTTCTATTTATAGCAAAATTTTCGAAATTTTCAGATTTGTTTTTTTATTATTTTATTATTTTTTTAATTAAAAGAAATCCCACTTACAAATTGCTTTTATTTTTTTAGAAAAAGAAATCCAACCTTTATTTACTTTTATTTTTAAAATTCCAACTTTAATTACTTTATCTTATTTAAAATCCCACTTTTTATTTTTTTAAAAGAGAATCTCACTTTATTTAACTTTTCTTTAAAAAACAAACCACTATCTTTTCTTTTTCTTTTAAAAATGCTACTTTCAATTACTTTAAATTTTTTAAATTTTCAGATACATTTATATTTATTTTTTAATTCCAACCTTATTTTACTTTTAAATTTTTTAAAACTTTTTACTTTTTTTAAATTTTCTACATTCTTTTACTTTTTTTATTTTTTATTTTTTTAAAATCATTTCCGAAATTACTATATATATATATATATATATATATATATATATATATATATATATATATATATATATATATATATATATATATATTAAAAAATAAAAATAATAAATAAAATAAAACATTTTCGTATTTTTTTATATATAAAAAAACAAAAAATAAAACTATTAATAGTGATAATTCACTTTTTATTTTTTATTTTTTTGGTTTTGTTTTGTGTTGGACAAAAATGAAGAAGGGGTGTTGGGTTAATGGAGCGGACCGGATCGACCCGGTTTGAAACGGACCGGGTCAAGGGGAAAGTTGGGCAATTATTTGGGCCTGTGGTTTGAAATTGAAGAAGTGGCCCAATCCGATTTTTCTTTGTATTTTTGTTCTCTTTTCTTCTTTTATTTTTCTAAAACTAAATTATAAAAGTACTTAAATTATTATTAAGAACTAAATTAAGTTATAAAAGCGCAAATTAACTTCCAATAACAATTAACACACAATTAAGTAATAATTAAGCATAAAATTGTTCATTTGGACATTAAATGTTAAAAATGCAAAAGATGCCTATTTTTTGTATTTTTTATTAATTTAACAAATAAACATGCATAGACAAACATACAAATAGTTACACAAAATATCACAAAAATTGCACACCAAGAAAAATTATTTTATTTTTGAATTTTTTGGGAGAAATTCTCATATAGGGCAAAAATCACGTGCTTACAGCTGCCCCTCTTTGCCCGAAGACACGAATGGTTTTCGTGCAAAGATAAAGCGAGTGATTTTTGCCCATCCGAGTACTCCGTGTGAAGCATTTTTTTTTATTTTTTTATTTTGAAAAAGATTTGACCGAACCTTTGCTTCAAAGGTTTCCTACATATCCTGGGCTAAACAGGAATCAGGTCAATGTAGTTCGGGAAGTTTTGGTAGCTGGGACTACCGTGAGACTGCAATGTTACTGTTGTTGCATGCTGTTATCACTGCCTACCGATCTCCTTGTTACACCGTGTTTAAAAGAAAACAAGAAGCTATGCTAGACTAAAATTTGTTCTTGTTGCCTTGCTTTCTTGTCGGCTTGTGTTTCCTCCGGTGCTTTTCTTCAGATGTTTTTCTTCCTTTTGACACATGCACTTGAGTTTGTGCTGGGACCTCTTGTTGCATCCTTTTGCTTCCCGGTGCTGGGGATTTTTATTGTTTCCTGCTGGGGATTCCTGTTGTAACCCTCTGTTTTATTGTCCTCTAACTTGATCTTGAAATGTGTGCCTCTGTTGTATGGGCGGGCTCCCAACTTCAATACTTGAAAATTAATGCTGAAATGTATGCCTCTGTTATCTGGGCGGGCTCCCAACTTCATCGCTTGAAATGTAAAGACTGAATGTATTCCTCTCGTTATACAGGTGGGCGCCTGGCATGAAATGTGAAGACTGAAAAGTATTCCTCTCGTTATACAGGTGGGCGCCTGGCTTCATCATCTTGAATTTAACAACCTCTATTTTCCAGGTGGGATCCTACCACCAAAACAAACAAAACAAACGAAAATTTCCTAACCTCAGTTTGCACTGGGAAGATTTGTGAGTCGTTAGCAAAATTGTAACCTATTTATACTACAGATACAATGATGAGAGTAAACTAAAGACTAGACTAGGATGTGCATCTCCTACGAGTAAAACCAAAAACTCTTGCTAGCAAATGTGTCTGCTAAAATAAAAACCTCGATGACTCAAACTAGAAAGTGCTTCTTCTATGGTTGAATCGGAATGAACTAAACTAGGAAGTGCGTCTCCTTGGGGTGAAAACTTCAGTGACTAGAACTAGGAAGTGCGTCTCCTATGAATAAAATCTCGATTTTAGGAAGTGCATCTCCTAAAAAACTTGAAAGACCTTGATTAGGAAGTGCGTCTCCTACAGGTAAAAGTTCAATAAACTAGACTAGGAAGTGCGTCTCCTATGGTCGAACTTAAAATGAATCAAACTAGGAGGTGCATCTCCTAAGGGTGAAATCTCAATTCCGGAAGTGCGTCTCCTGAAATAAAATATAATCTAAAAAAGCCAAACTAAGAAGTGCGTCTCCTATAAATGGACTATCAATATTAGGAAGTGTGCCTCTTATGGGTAAAATCTCAATGACTCAAACTAGGAAATGTGTCTTTTACGAATGAAATCTTAAATGAACCAGACTAGGAAGTGCGTCTCCTAAAGCAAAAGTATAACCTGAGCGAACCAGACTAGGAAGTGCGTCTCCTAATAATGAAAAGTTAATTCAGGAAGTGCGTTTCCTATACATGAAATTAAACTTAGGAAGTGCGTCTCCTAGGGGTAAAATAGTCTTAGGAAGTGCGTCTCCTATGGGTGAAACCTTAATGATTTTAAACTAGGAAGTGCGTCTCCTATGAATGAAAATAATTTAGGAAATGCGTCTCCTATGCGTGAAATCTTAATTTAGGAAGTGCGTCTCCTATGGGATAAAAGTAAACTTAGGAAGTGCGTCTCCTACGGGCAAAACTAAACTTTAAGGAAGTGCGTCTCCTATTGGGTACAATAAACTTAGGAAGTGCGTCTCATGTGGGTACAATAAACTTAGGAAGTGCGTCTCCAATTGGTAGAGCTGAACTTGGGAAGTGTGTCTCCTATGGTAAAACTGAACTTAGGAAGTGCGTCTCCTATTGGGTACAATAAACTTAGGAAGTGCGTCTCCTATTGGTAGAGCTGAACTTAGGAAGTGCGTCTCCTATTGGGAAAAACTAAACTTAGGAAGTGCATCTCCTATTGGTAAAACTTACTTAGGAAGTGCATCTCCTATGGGTACAACTATACTTAGGAAGTGCGTCTCCTGTTGGTGAAATAAACTTAGGAAGTGCGTCTCCTATTGGTGAAATAAACTTAGGAAGTGCGTCTCCTATTGGTGAAACTTTTCTTAGGAAGTGCGTCTCCTATTGGGTAAAACTAACTTAGGAAGTGCGTCTCCTATTGGGTGAAATAACTTAGGATGTGCGTCTCCTATTGGGTGAAATAACTTAGGAAGTGCGTCTCCTATTGGTACAACTAAACTTAGGAAGTGCGTCTCCTATTGGTGAAACTATTCTTAGGAAGTGCGTCTCCTATTGGTAAAACTTGGCTTAGGAAGTGCGTCTCCTACTGGTGAAACTATTCTTAGGAAGTGCGTCTCCTATAGGTGAAACTATTCTTAGGAAGTGCGTCTCCTCTTGGTGAAACTTATCTTAGGATGTGCGTCTCCTGTTTGTGAAACTAACTTAGGATGTGCGTCTCCTCTTGGTGAAACTATTCTTAGGAAGTGCGTCTCCTTAGGATGTGCGTCTCCTATTGGTGAAACATAGCTTAGGAAGTGCGTCTCCTCTTGGTGAAACTATTTTTAGGAAGTGCGTCTCCTTAGGACGTGCGTCTCCTATTGGTGAAACTTTTCTTAGGAAGTGCGTCTCCTCTTGGTGAAACTAACTTAGGATGTGCGTCTCCTCTTGGTGAAACTATTTTTAGGAAGTGCGTCTCCTTAGGACGTGCGTCTCCTATTGGTGAAACTTTTCTTAGGAAGTGCGTCTCCTCTTGGTGAAACTAACTTAGGATGTGCGTCTCCTCTTGGTGGAACTTACTTAGGATGTGCGTCTCCTATTGGTGAAATTGACTTAGGAAGTGCGTCTCCTAATGGTGAAACTTATCTTAGGAAGTGCGTCTCCTTAGGATGTGCGTCTCCTATTGGTGAAACTTAGCTTAGGAAGTGCGTCTCCTTAGGACGTGCGTCTCCTATTGGTGAAACTTATCTTAGTATGTGCGTCTCCTATTGGTGAAACTTAACTTAGGATGTACGTCTCCTATTGGTAAAAATAAACTTTAGGAGGAAATACATCTCCTATGGGTAAAAAACAAACTTAGGAGGAAATGCATCTCCTAAGGGTGAAACTAAAACAAACTTAGGAGGAAATGCATCTCCTATGGGTAAAGACGTGGAATGTATTCCCTTGTTATACAGGTGGGCGCCTAATGGTAAAGACACAAAATGTATTCCCTTGTTATACAGGTGGGCGCCTGGCATGGACAACAACTTTGAAAATAGAATCCTATTCGAGGGCGGATGAACCCAAAATATCCTATTCGAGGGCGGATGAACCCAAAATATCCTATTCGAGGGCAGATGAACCCAAAATATCCTATTCGAGGGAGGATGAACCCAAGATATCCTATTCGAGGGCGGATGAACCCAAAATATCCTTAAGGCTTGAAAATGTCTTACCTCAACACTTGCTGGGGATTATTTACTTACCTGCTGGGGGATAAAATGTTATCAGCTGGGGGTACCTGACTTCCAGAAAATTTTTCTAAATGGAAGGAAAATTTTCTGCCCCAGTTTGATAATATCCCTTGTGGCATGCAGTTCTGGCATCAATGTCATTTCCGTTACCTGCTTCAAATCAAACAAAATTTTGTTAGTTTAAAACGCGGTGGTTGGTTGTGATACTCCTACTGGGATGGCTTTCCCTTTCTCTCTTCCTTGCTCTGTGCTCCACAACTTGTTGGGGATGATATTATGTGCTGGGGATAATCCCTTCCTGCTGGGGATATCCCTCTTCTTTCGTGGCATAGCTCGGAAACTGGCATTTCCCCGACCTTTTAGTCTAGCGTGAATTTCCCCAAATCATGCACACTGCTTTCCTTGCTTTATTCATGGGCCTTGGCCTTGAGGTTTATAACTTTTGGTAAAGGCGATGGTATCCCTCTTGACACTTGTCAATCTTTTTGTCAACTCCCTTTTGGGGATATCTTTTTGACACTGGCCCCGCGCTTGTTCCTTGACGACTATACCATTTGGGTGCACTAGTCAGATCTCATCTGGCATAATTGGAAAGCTGATGGCATATTTTGAAGTCAATTCACACTTGTTCTGACCAGACAGACTCTATTGGGGATTTTTCTATGAAAGGAAAAAGATAAAAAAGGAACAGAATAAAAAGACCAAGGGAAAGACGACTCTTTAACAAAAGAAACTATAAATAAAACCTATCAAATGCAGATACCGACTCTAATGGTCATGACATGCGCATGTGGCCTATCCTTTACCGTCAATCATCTTTCAAGATCTTCAATTGGCGATTCCCCATCGGATTCTTAATCTTATTCGACTTGTAGTGCCCGAAGGATTTTCGCTATCAAGTCTCTCTCATTTCTGGGCTTTCTCTCAGCTTTCATCGCCTTATGGTGCCTGTGAAGGTTTTCACCAATAAGACTCTCTCGTTTTATATCTCTCTCCAGCTGGGAATTTGGAGTGTTGCCGGCATGACTCTTTTTGTTGGAGATTAGAGTCCTTTCTGCTGTGGAACAGAATGTTATGTTCGCCGGTAAGACTCTTCATTTGTCTGACTTGGCATCTTTTGAAGACTGATCAGAAGGTCTTTCTTTGGACCGTAATGTGGGTTTTGGATAGGGCTAGGAAAAAAAAAGAGTATTAAAGGCTCAAAAGTGCATCGATTCTGGGTTATTAATTACAACTTTCGGAACCAGATTTATTTACAACGAACGCAACCTCTACCCCAGTTTCTTGCTTGGGGATATCTTAATTGAATTGTTTTTTTATTTTTCAAAACTATGACCGAGCCGTGAAGCGCCTACGTATCCTCTTTGAGGAATCAGGTCAAACGTAGTTCCCAATTCCTCTTTTTCATTTGACTTTTTTTTTTTACCATTTTCTTTTTTTTTTCGTTTTGTTGTTTTCTTTTCTTTCTCTTTTTTTTCTTCTTTTGTTTACCTGCCGCGCTTGCGTATTCTATTCGTTGCTACTAATTCCGAACGAGGGGTATGAAAGGAAAATAAATAAGGCTCAAAAGGGGTTAACGAAGGATAAAGTGTTTGGGTAGCAGAACAAAATGCCTTCGTCATTCCAGTCTTCAAAACATGTCAAGTGCAAACAACACAATTAAACAATAGATTTATAGTCTCTTCCGATGGTGCTGGACTTGACAATTATATTCAACATATGTTTGTTCATTTGTCACTTCTAAAGCACCGTTGGGCGATACTCTTATTCTCATTATTATGAACGACCCTCATGCCAATTTAGGCGAATCTTTCTTTAACGGTTTTCTTTGTGTTTAACTTGACCCAGTTCCACATGACTCGGGCTCCAAATAATCTCAAACCGTTCTTATTTCCTTTAAATGCTTTGATCACCTTCCCAGGGTTTTATGATTAACTTTTAAGACTAGGCCCAAACTGGGTGCGCATGTCATGTCCCTAGAATCGGCATTGAACAAAAATGATAAAAGGACTAAACAAAAAGATGACTGGAAATAATAAAAGACCGGATTTTGTATTAGACTACCGGTGAAATGGTTTAAATAACAAAACAAACAAAACATCCAGAACAAAATCCTAAAACAAACTGGACAAGACAACATCCGACTTATAACCCTAATAATCCGAACAACAGAAATGACAACAAAATGAGCCACCACAAGCTTCTCTCTTGCTGACCAAGGAACGAAACGTCCTCCCACTTTATCAAAATTGGCATTTTAGCCACTGAGCTTTGCATCAATACTGCCGAGACCATTACCAGCTTCAATCTCATCAACCTCCGTCGGCAAGTTCTCGAGGGGGTTCGAGTGCTCCATGTCACTGTTATTAATCACAACCCGCCCTTCTCGGATCATTTTCTCTACTTCCCTTCTCCAACTATGACAGCTCTCAATGTTGTGCCCTATGACATTGGAGTGGTGTCACACCTCCTTTTTCCGCACCCGCGGGGGGCGCAGGGGAGTTTTTTCCAATTAAAGGACAATCGAAACGGGATTGGTTTATTTATTTCAGAGTCGCCACTTGGGAGATTTAGGGTGTCCCAAGTCACCAATTTTAATCCCGAATCGAGGAAATGAATGACTCCATATTACAGTCTGCGTACCAGAAATCCAGATAAGGAATTCTGTTAACCCGGGAGAAGGTGTTAGGCATTCCCGAGTTCCGTGGTTCTACCACGGTCGCTCAACTGTTATATTTGGCTTGATTATCTGATTTTATACGAATATGAACTTATGTGCAAATTTTAACTTTTAACCACTTTATTATTATTGTTTTTACAAGAATGTGAACATCGCTTAAAACACGTCTTTGGACTGCGTCACATGAAATGCACCCACAATCCGGAACGCATTTTATTTGATGTTTTGAGATTTGGATTTGGGTCACATGAAATGCACACCCGAGTTTAAGAAAGTAGATTATTAAACACGCGCCTAAAGAGACTATCGTGTTATTATTTTGGGAAGGCCACGAAATTCGCTAAGCGGCCCTCCTGAATTCTAAATAACTTTAAAACAAGTATTTACTGAGGGCCCCGCAATTTGCATTTTTTGTTTGTCGAGGCTCGTCCCATTTATTATTTTAAAATGAATTCGCAACGTCATGGAAATGCATCTCAGACCACGTCACAGTCAATGTACCCGTGATTAGAGACACATTTCGATTTAGTTGAGATTTGGATTTGGGTCACATAAATGTGCACCCGAGTTTAGGGAGATAACATTATTAAAGGCGCGCCTAAAGCAACTAGCGCATTATTATTTTGGGTGGGGCCGTGAAATTTTCTAAACGGCCCGTCCCGGAATCTAAGTGTTTAATACATATATTTTGTGAGGACTCCGCAATCTGTACATTTTTATTTTTGGCGAAGCTAGTCTCGTTTTTTTTTGTTTATTTATTTATTTATTTATTTTAGAAAAAGAGACAAGGCTAGAATAACTACATTTTTTGCTACTTTGCGAGGTCATGAGTTGTAGATTAAACTTATTTGATGAAACGAATGTTTTCCGTGGGATTAAAATTACTCCTATGATTTTAACATTACTACTATACGTACAAACAACTCTTAAGACAAGCATGTAGATAACAATAATCTTAGCATGAAGAAACAAAATGCGGAATAGCTATTTAAAATAATGAAACAAAGGAAGAGACATTCAACAAATCTGATACACAAACAGTGCATAGGAAATCCATATCATTTCATTCCATTTAAGAAAATATCACAAGTTTAAAAATGCGTATGCACCTGTTTGAAGCCAGAACAACAACCAACTGGACCGAAAACTATCGGACACCTCTCCAATAACAGAACGACGGAACCTCGACGTCAAGCTCAACGTACCGGACCTCGACGAACCAAAGACGACCTCGATGGAAATAGCAAGCTCGGACCAAAACTGTTACTGCTGTTCGTGGATGAGTGACAGTATGGGACGATGATACTGGGGGGGTACCGTTTGGTCGGCAGGGTTGGTCGACGAGGGGCAGCGGGGGAAGCAGGTTGTGGTCGCCAGGCTTGAGGACGTAGAGGCTGATGGCAGTGACGACGGGTAGGGTTTTCTGGTTTTTGGACGTGAGGGCGGTGGTGTTTGGATGTGAGGGAGTGAACGGTGGACGTGAAGGGGCTGGTAGCGACAGTAGGGTCGAGGAGGGGGCACTGACGATGCAGCGAGCAGCGGCTCGACGGAGCTGGTACGTGGGGGCTGCCGGTGGTTTTGGACGCGAGGGTTTTGGGGTCTGTTTGGTGGTGGTTTAGCGGAGAGGGAGCTGTTATGGCGTTGTGGGTTGTGACGAAGCAGCTGGGCTCGCCGGATTTAATGGAGGAAGGAGGCGATGGTGCTGGGAACTGGAGGTGGAAGGTCGTGGTGGCGTTGGGTAGGTTTGACGATGGTTATGGCGTTGGAGTTTTGGAGGGGACGGGTGGTCGTTTGGATGGGTTGTTGTCGTTGAAGGTGGTGTTTGAGAAGGTGGTCGGTTTGGACGTGGGGGAAGTCACTGGTTTTCCAAGGAGGAAGAAGACGATCCACAGTGATCTTTTTCCAAAAAAATTCAAAAGTCCCCTTTCCTTTGGCTTTCTGTCCGTGTTTTGTAACACAATGCCCATAAAAATGAGCCCCACGCGTGGTGGGGTTCCCCACGTGTCCTGGACACGGTTTATTATGGGCTAGGTCCGAAAATTAGGCCTAAAACCGGGTAGTTTGAACCCGAATATTATTCTTTTGCCCGAACCCGAGAAATAGGAACATGTTGCTTAACTAGTCCTATGTAAGCAAAATAATTACCAAAAATAAGACTAGTATTTAAACAAAACTATATCTTTTTTTTTTTAAATATTTTTCAAGATTTAAAATAGCTACAAAATATTAATGAAACTATTTTTTTTGTAATTTTCGTTTTAAATATTAAGATAAAATATGAAGCAATATTTTTTGTATTTTTCAAAGTTAAAATGACTATAGAATATTAATAAAACTATATTTTATTTATTTTTTGTAATTTTCGAAATTATATAAAGTACAAAAATAAAGTGCAATTTTTGTATTTTTCAAGTTTATGAGAGATACATAAACTAAAATTTATATATATATTTTTTTGAAATTTTTCTTTTTGCAACGAAATAAAGTAAAAATAGTTAAAATAGCTATACTAGACCCAATTTCACATATTCACGCTAAAAATGTGAAAATTCTCGGGGAGGGTCAAAAATCACGTGCTTACAAGTGGTAGGCGCATCGCGCTGCCAGATCAAAGCTCCTTGCAAGTGGATTTAGAGTACATGCGGGGAGTGGCTCAATCGAGCCAGCATGCCTTAGCCTTTCAAACAGACTGGCATAAGATACCCCGATGGGGGTGAGAGCCTTTCCTCGTTTCAGCAGCCTCTTCATTCTTGCATGTTGACAGGGCCGGAAACCTGATCCAGGTGGCTTTTGGTAGGCTTGTGTAGGTGGGTAGGCATTTTGTGGAGCCGGGTGCCTGAAAAGTGAAGTATGGCGGGGAAAGAAGTGGTGTTGGGGAGCGGAGAAGCATTGAGGAGTGATGGAGCTACTCGGGTAGCTGGGAAAGCTGCCATAAGTTGGTTGGGATGGAGAGTATGGGGGATCTTCCGTTATGGTGTTGGGTGCTTGGGAAATGACAGAGTTCAAGAGGCTTGGCGGTGGAGGGGGTGGTGCTTTTCTAGTTATCCATGCCTGATACATATCTGCCACATGTTGTCTCAGCATTTTCACTTCCTCTACCAACCCGTTATTCCGTTCGACCAATTGTTGCCGGTCATCGATACCGACCCACTCGGTTCTGCAGTTCTGAGCCATTGTCCTTTGATTTTGCTTTGCAGGGAAGAGCTACCACAACCAACCACTTTTCTATATATGAACACAACAAAGGGAAGCCATCAACGTTAGTGTTCGGGCATTTGACAGACAATCATATATCAGAGATACAATTGTGCCCCTCCGAAAATTTCCCACACTTTCCTTTATTTATTTATTCTTTTTATTATTATTATTATTATTATTTAGTGGTGGTCGAATCTTATGGAGATTGCCTACGTATCATGTCCCCGCATGAATCAGACCTTGCGTAGTTCGGACCAAATAAAGATAAACAATAATAAATATTTTTTTTTCAATTTTCATATTAAAACAAACTGGGTTTCAAAGGTTTGAAGATGACCTACAAACTCGAAAATCAAACAACCCACATATTCTAATCAAAAGATTTACAAACGGCCAGTTTCTTTCCCCGTTTGACAAATGCAACCGAACGGCTATTTTTGCAAATGTGGCCCCTTCCGAATCTCACATTAATTTTGAGGCCGGGGAGGATTATTTTTTGACACTTTACAAACTTGTCCGTTCTTTTACGAAAATAACCTTTCGACAACTGAAAGATACTCTAAGGCTATTTCGGCAAGAACGGTTTAAGACGCGGCCGAAGCTGGCTCGGCTTATTATGACAAAATTCAAACAGTATTCACCTGACCGCTGACTCTTTGTTTTTTTTTTCGAATTACAATAAAAACCTGGTGTTGCAAACACGGCCCTTCAGCGCCTCGGGGACGAAGATTTATAAGGCCGTGTGGGTCAACTAGACCAAAAATCCTAAACATGACCCAAAAAGTGGCTGTTTATGCAAAGTCAGCCTTTCGGCGTCCCTTTCGGGAACATTCGGCTATTTATGACAAAACAACATCACCTGACTTATTTATGACTCTTTTTATCATTTTTCGAATTAGAAAAGTCAATATTGCAAACACGGCCTTTCAACGTCTCGGGGACGAAGATTTTTAAGGCTGTGTGGGTCAACTGGACCAAATCTTAAATATGACCCAAAAGTGGCTGTTTATGCAAAGTCAGCCTTCCGGCGTCCCCTTCGGGAACATTCGGCTATGTCTTGATAAAACAGCGTCACCCGACTTCTTAGAAATTTGACATATATATTTTGCTATTTTTTTTTTTTGTAAAAGGGGAAGTTGGACATCACCCGACTTATTTATGACAAAATTAAAAATCTTGACATTTTTTTTTTGTTTTTTTTTTATTATTATTATTATTTGTTTTTGTTTTTTTTTAGCAAAAGGTGGGGTTGGACCCGATGAGGGTTGCCTACGTATCTCACATCCAGTGAGAATCAAACCCGCGTAGTTCGGGTAGATCATGAATAAGTAAATGAACTAACACATATTTTTTTTAATTGGAATTTGTAAAAGAACTGCTTCAAAAGAAGAAATGAAGTATTTTTTTTTTTTGATTTTTCTTTTGAAAGAAAGACTTGTAAGAATTCCTTTTATTTTGATTTGAACTTTGAGAATTGCAAAAGTAAAAGGAAGATATTTTTTGTCTGAATTTTCATTTGTTTTCTCTTATTCTAAAGAAGAAAGAAAATATTTTTGGAATTTTACCTTTAATAAAAGAAATGCTTTCTAAAAAAAATATTTTTTGAAATATTTTCGGATTTTTTTTCAATTTTGAAAGAAGAATCAAAATATTTTCGGATTTTTTATTTTATTATATATTTTTTTAAAATAATTAAAAAAACTTTCTAAAGAAGTCAATAATGGAAAATATTTTTGGATTTTTTGTTTTGAAAATTGGGGGTCTAAAAAAAACTTTTCTAGACTTTTGGCAAGACAAATATTTTTTGCAACTAATAAAGATATACATATATATTTTGGAAATAAAGAAAAACTTTTTGGACTTATATATATATATTTGTGACAAATAATATATATATATATATATATATATATATATATATATATTTGCAACAAATAACAAACTATTTTTTTTAAAAAAACAAACTATTTTATTATTTTTTATTTTTATTTTGGCATTTTCATAAACAAATAAATAAATAAAAACCCATTTCAAAACAAGACTCTTTTTTTATTTTCATTTTTATGGCAAGACAAACTATTTTTTTTTTCTAATTTGTTTTTTTTTAAAAAAAAAAAGACAAAGCCACTACTCTTTTTTTTTCTATTTTTCCTTTGCTTTTAATAAAACAAACTAATAAGACATTTTTTCATTTTCTCAAAATTTCGGCAAAGTTTTGACAATATTTGGATATTGGGTTTTTCAAAAATAAACAATCAATTCCCCAACCGCTATTTCTTTTTTCTTTTCAATTTCACAATATTCATAATATTCAAACACCGGTCAGCGAGACAAAATAAATGCACGGAAGACAAATAGGATGCATCAGGATGGTCTTTTCATATCAGGTTGCTAGTCCTAGACGGACCCAACCCCTGTGTTGAGTCCCCTAAGTCAAATGCAACGTGATGCAAATAAGCGTTCCTACTAGGGATCCGGCATGAAGTCACGTTATTCTATGTTCAAAACCTGGGTCGGTGTTCTAGACAGTGTACCCGAGCGGACCACTCGAGTTGAGGAAGGAGCTCCTGTCCGGGAACTAAAAGGCCAACCGGCTTAGAAACTTTCCGAGCCTCTTTTACTTAGGGTATGACACTAACAGAATAGGGAGTCTTAACCAGTAAGCACATCCCCGGAGGTAAGAAGAGTAGGTTTCGGCACAGTTTATATACAGTTCAGATAATATCAAAGCGGTAAAGGCAACATTTAGCACATTAGGCTCAAAACATGTAAAAATCAGATAAAGCCAAATATAACAATTTATCTAAGCTCGAATTTCTAACCCTGAACCAGTGGTTCTGGATCAAAGTAGTCCCCAGTAGAGTCGCCAGAGCTGTCGCACCTCCTTTTTCCGCACCCGCGAGGGTGCAAGGGAGTTTTTCCAATTAAAGGACAATCGAAACGGGATTGGTTTATTTATTTCAGAGTCGCCACTTGGGAGATTTAGGGTGTCCCAAGTCACCAATTTTAATCCCGAATCGAGGAAAAGAATGACTCCATATTACAGTCTGCGTACCAGAAATCCGGATAAGGAATTCTGTTAACCCAGGAGAAGGTGTTAGGCATTCCCGAGTTCCGTGGTTCTAGCACGGTCGCTCAACTGTTATATTCGGTTTGATTATCTGATTTTATACAAATATGAACTTATGTGTAAATTTTATCTTTTAACCGCTTTATTATTATTGTTTTTAAAAGAAATGTGAACATCGCTTAAAGCACGTCTTTGGACTGCGTTACATGAAATGCACCCACAATCCGGAACACGTTTTATTTGATGTTTTGAGATTTGGATACGGGTCACATGAAATGCACACCCAGGCTTAAGAAAGTAAAATATTAAACACGCGCCTAAAGAGACTATCGCGTTATTATTTTGGGGAAGGCCGTGAAATTCGCTAAACGGTCCTTCCGAATTCTAATTAAACCATACATTTTGTGAGGGCCCCGCAATCTATACGTTTTATTTGGCGAGGCTCGTCTTATTTTTATTTTTAAAGGATAAACCTACAATGACTATATTTTCTATTAATTTCGTCTCTAAAATAAGAGAAAATCTCTTAATTATTTACATGCTGAAAAACGTAACTTATTAGTTATTAGTTTACGGCTAATGCGAATGGAAAATTGCGATCGAGTTTGTACAAAGAAAAACTGCTTTCATTTTATATTCTGTTATTCAATAATACTAGAACATGAGATTGACCATAATATTAAAACAGATTAGTTATTCTCCGATTAATTTAAACTAATATTATTAGATGAAGAAAGTATACATATGCAACCTCATTATTCATTAATCATTCAACTACATCTTTATACGAAGAAAGAAAAATTATATTCAACCACAAATCTAAACAGGAGGAATTCAACAGGAACAAAGCCTGATTAATATTTCATTTTTTGCTTCAAGCCGAGATTGTACAAATGTGTACCTGGAAACAGCAGTACAAGAACAAAAGAAGGAGAAGTCAGCATCAGTAATAACACAGCAACAGCAGATTCAGCAACACCGCAAACCAGTACAGTAGGAATAGCAGAAAACCCAGAAGACTATAAACGACTCCAAGTATAGAGAAGAAGTAAAAGGCAGAAAGGTTCTGACTATTTCAGATCTTAAGCGAGGCAATGAAGCAGTAACTATTCTTTTTCAACTTCAAAACTCTCCCAAAATGAATTCTGCCCCTGTATATTCAGTGTATCCAGAATGTATATCGGGTGTATACTTCTCACTCCGCCCCCTTTTTTTCTTCTCTCTATCTAGTTTTTCCTCTCTTTTTTCCACCCCTTCTTCCTAAATTTTCTCTTCTATTTATAGCAAAATTTTCGAAATTTTCAGATTTGTTTTTTTATTATTTTATTATTTTTTTAATTAAAAGAAATCCCACTTACAAATTGCTTTTATTTTTTTAGAAAAAGAAATCCCACATTTATTTACTTTTATTTTTAAAATTCCAACTTTAATTACTTTATCTTATTTAAAATCCCACTTTTTATTTTTTTAAAAGAGAATCTCACTTTATTTAACTTTTCTTTAAAAAACAAACCACTATCTTTTCTTTTTCTTTTAAAAATGCTACTTTCAATTACTTTAAATTTTTTTTTAAATTTTCAGATACCTTTATATTTATTTTTTAATTCCAACCTTATTTTACTTTTAAATTTTTTAAAACTTTTTACTTTTTTTAAATTTTCTACATTCTTTTACTTTTTTTATTTTTTATTTTTTTAAAATCATTTCCGAAATTACTATATATATATATTTTTTAAAATAAAAATAATAAATAAAATAAAACATTTTCGGATTTTTTTATATATATATATAAAACAAAAAATAAAACTATTAATAGTGATAATTCACTTTTTATTTTTTATTTTTTTGGTTTTGTTTTGTGTTGGACAAAAATGAAGAAGGGGTGTTGGGTTAATGGAGGGGACCGGATCGACCCGGTTCGAAACGGACCGGGTCATGGGGAAAGTTGGGCAATTATTTGGGCCTGTGGTTTGAAATTGAAGAAGTGGCCCAATCCGATTTTTCTTTGTATTTTTGTTCTCTTTTCTTCTTTTATTTTTCTAAAACTAAATTATAAAAGTACTTAAATTATTATTAAGAACTAAATTAAGTTATAAAAGCGCAAATTAACTTCCAATAACAATTAACACACAATTAAGTAATAATTAAGCATAAAATTGTTCATTTGGACATTAAATGCTAAAAATGCAAAAGATGCCTATTTTTTGTATTTTTTATTAATTTAACAAATAAACATGCATAGACAAACATACAAATAGTTACACAAAATATCACAAAAATTGCACACCAAGAAAAATTATTTTATTTTTGAATTGTTTGGGAGTAATTCTCATATAGGGCAAAAATCACGTGCTTACAGTAATCACTATCGTCGACTACGTTACAAAATTTCCGTACTTTGTTTTTTGCGCTAAACTCTGTTTCAACATTTTCTCTGATTTCACAAATCAAAATCGACAAAATCTTCTACAATTCTTCTGCAACAAAAGCAATTATGGCGAAAATACCAATTATGCTACAACTGAATGGGAATTGGGATAACTATGGGAGATTTAGAGAATTCGAGGTCGATGGCATTGTTGTCGATGACGATGCGAGTTATAGTCTATTGATTTCTACAACAGCACAACAATTCCACCATTGACAGCCATTAAAAAGCTTGAAAGCTTTGAAATCAAATTTGGGTTTTCAAAAATTAATATTTGTTTGGATTGGGTGTTGTTGAAAATAATTGAGAATATGGTTTGGAGTTTATATCTCAATTTTGAGGGGTTTTGGTGAAGATTAGACTTGGTTTTGACTGAATTTCAGATTGAAACTCGAAGAAGAAGACATGAAATACATTATATTGCAGAAATTATAGAAAAATTGTAGAAAAATTGTAGACTGTTGTTTATTTATTTTTCTTTTATTCATTTACCTATTGTATGAAAGTTGAACAACATTGTATAAAAATTGTATTTAAGTGGATGATTTAGTATTGTTTTGGACAAAAATATCTATCAAAAATGTGAAACATACATTTCAGGGGAAGCATGTCAAGTCCAAATATGTACCCAGTTTGTAGATATATGGTAAATAAATTGTAGATTATTTGTATTCTGATTGTAGATGCTTTATTTTCTGTTTTCACAAATAAAAAACGAATAAAACTTCTACAAATCATCTGAAAAAAATGCAATTATGTCAAAAATCTCAATTATGCTACAATTGAATGGGAATTGGGATATTAAAATTCAATGTACCCAGTTTGTAGATATTTGTAGATAAGTTGTATTCCTCTATAATGGGAGATGTTGGCATATCAAGTAACTTTGATGTTCCAGATGAACATGCATGAAAATAAAGATAAATTTTGTTATGAAAGGTTTGTAGAAATTTTGTAGATAATTTGTAGAAACATTGAAATTCTGTATTTTCATATTAATTTTTCAAATGATATGCAGTTTTATTATAGAATAAATGTAGAAAACAAGCCATTATGAGACTTATTTGACTCAATCCTCACATTCAACCTATTCTACAAATTCACGCCTCTTTAAATACAATACAACCATACTTTTTTAAATTTAAAGGTATAGCAATATATATAACTTAAAAAATATCTTCTCCTCTGTACAAGTTAGCTCCAAAACATACGAAGTGGAATAACAAGATCCCATCAAAACTTTTAACACAAAAACGCAAAGCTCAAATTTTATGTTATTGTAGTTATATTTAACTGGGTGGAAATAATGTGAAAGTTATAAAAAATTGTAGATAAGTTGTATTCCTCTATAACGGAAGATGTTGGCATATCAAGTAACTTTAGTGTTCCAAACGAACATGCATGAAATTTGTAGAAAATTTGTAGAAATATTGAAATTCTGTATTTTCATATTAGTTTTTCAAATGATATGTAGTTTTGTTGTAGATTAAATGTAGAAAATAAGACATTGTGAGTCTTATTTGACTCATTCCTCACATTCAACATATTCTACAAATTCACGCCTCGTTAAATACAATACAACAATACTTTCTTGAATTTAAAAGTATAGCAATATATATAACTTAAAAACATCTTCTCATCTACACAAATTATCTCCAAAATAGACGAAGTGGAATAACAAGCTCACATCAAAACTTTTAACACAAAAACACAAAAACTCAAAAATAAATAAACAACAGTCTACAATTTATCTACAATGGCTGCAATATAATGTATGTCATGTCTTTTTCTTCTTCTTCTTCGAGTTTCAATCTGAAATTCAGCCAAAACCAAGTTTAATCTTCACCAAAACCCCTCAAAATTGAGATATAAACTCCAAATCATATTCCCAATTATTTACAACAACGCTCAATCCAAACAAATAATGATTTTTGAAAACCCAAATTTGAATTCAAAACTTCAAAGCTTTTTAATGGATGTCAATGGTGGAATCGTTGTTCTCTTTTCCTTTCCTCTTATATTATTGAAGGAACCCGAAATCATAAAGAAGGTATATCACCTTCTAGAGCTTTTTTAGGGCTGTGCTTTGAAGCTTTGTTTTTCTTCATTGAGAAAATTTGAAGCTGGGGGTAAATATGTGTATGAACTTTGAAGATTTGACTGGTTTGTAGAAGAAAAACCTTGATTTTGGACGTTAATGGTAGAGGGTTACCTTTGTTTTTCTAGTTTTAGCAGAGGGAATAATGGTTTGAATCGTGGGTGTGTGGTGATACGTGTGTGAGGGTGTGGGTTTAGGAGAGAGAAACGTGGGGGTGGGGATATGGAGGAATATACGGTACCATTAATTTAGGAGTACTATAAGGTACAATTAATGTACAGTTAAAACACCTTATGGTATAGAATTGGTAATTAGATATACTAAATGTAATTATATCAAACCTTAAACATTTTTGGGTAATATAATTTCCTATATGGCACAGGAATGTAAAAATTCCAATAAAATTTCTTTTGTACGCAGTGTTCAAATGTTGAAACCGTCTCTTTACCTAATGCTCCATCGTGTCCCAATTTATATATTTACTTATAGATAGTCAATGTGATTTTATAACCAATTATCAAAGTTAATCAAAAAATATTAATGCATCTTTTTAGAATTTAATTTAAATACTCAAAAAACTACACTAAAATTGTTACAAGTTGTAACTTTCCTTATATCGAAATGACAAAAGAATACATTTTAAAAATTATTAGCCATTATTCATACAGTTTGAAACAAAAAGTGAGTGTTAAAACTGTATTCTCCTTTTCCTATGATTTTATATAGGAGGTTGGTGTGTAGAGAGAACTAGCCAACTAGGAGAGTGACTAATTTGTCCTTGGTTAATTAAGGTATACATAAATTGACCAAGTAAATGTTTGTACTAAATCAACGAATGCAAGACATGTATGTGCAGGTGAAGCATTTTGGTCAGGTCAAAAATAATACAGATGTTTGGTGAAACTTGTACAAAGTATAAGAGTTTGTAAAAGAGCTTTAATTACCTCTATTTCTCACAACTAACCACACAAAACTGTACATAGTTTCACTAACTAGGCATGTGCAAGTTTTCTTACAAAAAAGAGGAAAAGAATAACTATAAGTGCATTGATTTGAAGCCCTCAGTTAAGGCAACCACTTTGGCTGATACCAGCGGTTGCAACTTTGATACACCTTGACGAATGTCCTGTAAATCGATGAAAAATGCCAAATAAGCCAAATTTTAAGGAGAATACAGGCTTCTCATTATCCAAGTCTAGGAGAAACTAAGTTGAAAGAAACTGAAACCACTAATGTCGAGACTGAGTTGACAACCTCAATGTTGTAGCGTGGTGAAAAATGGGTTAAAACAAGTGTTTTGTTCCGTATCCATTGTGCATGCTCCATTATCTGCAACTCCAAAAGTTGGAAGAATTAACTGACTACAGTTCTCAAATACCTTCCAACAGTCAAAAGGGGGAGATAGCTCGTCGCTCGAGCCAAAGATAGAAGAACTATATTTAGCATCATGGTAAATCTTATGTAGGTATTTCAATGACTCAGGTATACCTCAAATAGATGTGTATGACCATGCTCCCGTGCATGCTCAACGCCGCAGTTGTCATCCAAGAATGTTGCCTGTCAAAGCAGAAACTATGTCTTAGAGATGAGATTAAAGCTTGATCCTAACTGCTGCATTAGAATGCTTCCATAAAGTGAGGAAATTGTTCTAATTGCTTTTTCTTTTGACCATTCCGTTTTCACTAAGCCAATCAACATTACAAGGATAAACCAGCTTGCCTTAAATGGACTCTGCTAAAGAAAGGGCATTAGAAAGAAAAAAGGATTCAAAAAGTTGATTACACTTTATCAACAAAAGAAGAAGATATGTTTCTACCATTCATGGCATTGCAGAAAATAATCAGGTAATTGACATACAAATATGTTGCTAAACACACAGCAATTCTATCAAGGAATTTCATAACACAGTATAGACTTTCATCATCAACAACAACAACCACCCAGTGTAATCCCACAAGTGGGGTCTTGGGAGGGTAGTGTGTACGCAGACTTAAAAGGTAGGGAGGTTGTTTCCGATAGACCCCTGTATGGACTTTCATCCTTTGGATATTTTTTTCATTTTTGCGGCTGCTGCAACCTCGAGGTTCGTGTATTTGAAAGCTTACAGATTTCCCGATAGAGATGGACATATTAGGTTATCAGTTAACAACTTAAGATGCTAGGGCTGTAAATCATAGCCATGCAATCAATAGGAGTGAAATATTATATATACTTGATGCATGAATTGCAGTAACTTGTCATGTTTTCCCCCTAGAGTACACCATTTAAAAAGGTAAAAATTAGCGGATTAAACTCCAAGAGGAAATTAATATGAAATCATTAGAACTATTAAGGACGTTAAGGTACACCACATAACTCCTGTTCGGACCATGCACATAAGAAGCCACTTTGCTCTCCTTTCCTATTTTGCCTTACCTTTTAGGCCTATAATGATTAAAACTCAACAAACAAGGTTTTAAAGGAATCAAGATACAAGCTTATTTATAAAGTAATAAGCAGCAGAGCTGCAGCACTTACAGTTTGGGTCTATCCTCGATAAAGGGCAGCCCGGTGCACTAAGTTCTCGCTATGCGCAGGGTCTGGGAAGGGCCGGACCACAAGGGTCTATTGTATGCAGCCTTACCCTGCATTTTTGCAAGAGGCTGTTTCCATGGCTCGAACCCGTGACCTCCTGGTCACATGGCAGCAACTTTACCAGTTACGCCAAGACTCCCCTTCATGGGTCTATCTCCTGTATCCTCAATGAATAGATCAGTGTAAGGAAACTAATATGTAACCCTATACCTACACTTTTGGTCAGTGAAGGAGTTAAAAGGAGATTATTACAACATAATTCATCTGAACTTCAAGACCAATTAAGCATTAATTTGAGACAAAAATATATCAATAACTCAAATGCTAAAATGCACAAAGGACACTGGTTGAACTTGGTTATGAGAATCAATTTATATGTTTACTCATTCAGCTATACCTCAGTTATAAGAACTTTTGCCCGCAAAGCATCAGCACTGCGAGGATCAAGATAAAAGTTTGATGCTGTATCTCCTGTGAAGGCTACTTCAGGACACAACACACTATCTGTTATCTAACAAATGAACATTTTCATTAGACAAGAAAACAGATTTGAGCCACCACTCATATCACAAAAACTTATGCTACAGGTTATGAACCTGAACACCCGATTTCTTCAGTTTCTCTATTTGTTTCCCCTGTAGATGAATGTATTGCTTCTTCAACTTCTTTCTGACTGAGTATATCACATAGCCCTGGAGGACGCAGTAAAGAAATAACAAGTCAATAAATTGAATATGACTACATTCGCATGTATGTCAAGGTTGTAGGCATTAACCAGAGTCTGAAATCTTGGAAGATATTCAACATATCCAAGTCTAGAATAAGTATTCAACATATTCAAATTGAGATAAAAGGTTTCGAGGTATTTCAAATACGGAAATAAAAAGAACTGATTTGCAAACAAACCTGGCTGGGAATAACATGGTGAGTTCTAACTGGTCTTACTACCAGGTCATTCCGCATTTCATATGTTTCCCCTGAGTGCAAAGTTTCCAATAACATTTTACACATTGAGATAGGAAAACAAAATGGAGAAGAAATGTGTGTAAAGAAAACAGAATATTTACCTACATCCAAAGCAATCAGATCCAAATTCAGTTCCACCTGACTCATTGATCTATGAACATCAAGCAACTTCTCTACATCTTCTTTTATGGAAGGAGGTATGAAGACTGTCGGAGGTTTCAAGCCGTACAAGCCACGAGTGGCAATATACATAGGAAGTCCACCCTGAATCACAAGATATCACAAAAGTCACTGCTGGCTTCAAAGTTCAAATCAAGCCATGGAACAAAGTCTGGTTTTTATACCAAGAGTTGTGCATAGGCCCATGGATTATTACATACTTAAAACTAAATTCCTCTGTCTGAGTAAATCTACTACTGAATGCAGAGAAACACTATAAATAGCGGGAAAGCTTACAATGTGGTCAAGATGAGCGTGAGTGATAAACAAGAAGTTTTGATGAACAGCCTTTGATGGGCATCTCCCAATATCAAAAGCAGCTTTCAGTTGTGGCACAATAACACAGGTCTCATGCCCACCAATCGAGTGTCCTTCAATTGAATAACCTTCAATATTTATCCCTTGCCGGTTTACCTCAGCCCTGGCTTTTCTATACTCTTCTTCCTCTATTGCTCTCTCAATGGCAGACAAGAAGCCAGTAGAGGAACTTTTGACAGCACATGGAGCTGGAAGATTGATGTGTGTTTGTACCGAGAGACCATGGTTCGGTTTTTTAAGACCGTGTTGAGCTGGATTTGGGGTGAACTGGTAAAATCTGGTGAATGAAGGCACTTTTGGGATTACAGTCGCTACAGAGATTTGCATCTTTGAAATTAAGATCACAAGCGGGTTTACTCTGCGCGGGAAAGAAGGGGTTTTAGGCGTTTTCAATACTTGGGTTAAGAGCCCTACAATTAAACATAGTTCATTTAGATATCAGTTTGTGAATCCAAAACAACCAAATCTAATGAAAGCACAACATGACTAGGATACATGACATAATACCATATAATTTGGACTCGACTATATGAATCATTTGGATCTATTCCGCTCTATTCATGTCTATCTCATTAAAATACTTGAATAATTTTGTCTTTTGTGCAAAGTAGGAGTTCTCTGAAACTAAAGATTCTGATCATATTAGATGTTAATGCTAATTATCAAAAATAAGAAGTAGCAAACCAAATGAACTCGGAAACTTTTTGGGAACAAGCTTGAGAGCTTCTATACTTGATTTGATCCTTAAAATTTACATTGCTGTAACTACATTTAGAAGAAATTTCCTTTTTCCCTAATTCAATTTACATTGTACCTTCAACTTTTTCTTTTTAAAATCTGCACACCCCTGTTAGACCCTTAAGCCTCTTTCATTTGAGACACTCATACATACCATTCTAAACAGAAATCAAATAAGAAAAATAAAGAATAACTTTTGAAATTTGATAAATAAACAAGAATGCAAAGAACATAGTAAAGGATAAATATATTCCCCCCCCCCCACACACACACACACACGCACACACACCCCTGTCCCAATATTGACACTATTCCTATTTAGAGAGTAGAATTGTCTTTTCTAAGAACTTTTCTATCATCTTAAAGGGTTTAACTAGTATAAAATGTTGTGATTTTTAGTAGCTATTTACATATAGTATATGAATTAGTTAAGAAATTCCAAAAAGTTATTAAACCTCAAAATTAAATAAATTGACCGTCTAACTCCGAACCCGCATTCTTTTTGTGACGGAAAGAGTACACTATAACACCATCTTCCGACATACTGCAGTTATAAAATGGAGTAACACTTTTTTGAGCAAAAAATAAAAATAAATGAAATATTTTCTCCAGAGAATGGAAGTAGAGAATTATAAAGTATCCAAGCCATTAAAATAAATATAAATAAAAGATGATTGGATTTACCTGAAATAAATATATGGAGTCGAAGAATGTAAAAAAGAAGTGGGCTTTATATGGACAGAAACTGAGAAATAATCTGCAAAATTGAAAGCTTCAGAATACCGGTGGCCGTCAAATTCTCCGTTCAATTTGCTCTCAGCGCCGGAGAGAGCATCAGTGTCTCGACACTGTGTTAGTGTAGAGGGAGAGAGAGAGAGGGGGGGAGGGGGCGAGGGATAAGGTTTTTAAACTTGTGAGCTTTTTTTAATTATTTTTTTACTCCGGACAAATTGTTAGAACGAAGATATTTATGAAAGGTCCGTGACCTCTTAAACTTGTATCGATTTGTAAAGTTGAACTTATATTTTTTCTATTTGAACATTTTAACTTGACAGAATGAATACTAATAAACACATTTGACCATTGATCAAGACTATGTGGAAGTGACACAACTGACATGACTAAATTGTGTGCAAATCACGCTATTAAAGCGTGTGAATAATTTTATTTTTATTAAAAAGATATTAGAAATAGAATAAAATATAAATAAGAAAGGAAAAAAAAATCTTTCTCTCTCCCCTTCTCTTTTCCCCTCGCCTCCCACCTCTCTCATCTTCCCAAGCAACTTCCCCGTCCTATAAACGTTTTTCATTTTCTATCCTACTCCCCCCTCCTTCCCCGTTTCTTTTTCTCTTTCTCTTCCCCATTCACTAAATGGATCATGCACAAGGATGGCAAGCACAAATCTAAAGATAGTCCAAATTGTTATGCATTGATTTACTGGAAAAAGAAATGTAAGATCGGATATCCGATTCATTAGCATCATTATCATCTGGTTTCTTGGCCATCACTAAGCTCTTCCAGATCGGACTGGAGCTGTTTTGGGGAAATTTAGGGTTTGCAGGTGGGGCTTAGCGAAGAAGCCGTCAATATGAGAAGGGCAAGGTTTGGAATCAAAGTCAGGTAGTTCTCGGGAGGGACTATCCCTGTCCCATTGTATATTGGTGAGGTTTGGAGTTTGGACGAAGCTTTCTTATAGGAGGAAGAAGATGATGGTGGTTGAAAATGACTGAGGTTTAGAGTTGTTGGATAGGCTGTGTATGGTGGAGAAAAAAGAGAACGAAAAAGAAATTAAAAATTTTAAAGATTAATTTTTTTCTAATAATATAGGACTCACAAATCCACATGTCATATAATAAAGACCAAATATGTGACATGGCATTCATGTCAGAGCGATTGGCGAACATGTTCAACAGAAAGTGTTTATTAGTATTCATTCCGTCAAATTAAAGTGTTCAAATGGGAAAAATATAAGTTCACATATCGGTTTTACAAACCGATACAAGTTTAAGTGGCCAGGAAGCCATTTCGCCTTTATGATATTTATCAACAAAAAAAGTGTATGTTTTATACCAACTGGCGAGTTGGACGACAATTTATATTTTAAGGCGTAATGGCTTCCAAGCTCCTTAAATTTGTAGGGCTTTTAAAAGTCGATACATGAACTTTAATTTTTCTCATTTAAATACTCGTACTCATAATTTCCTTAACTAATAAACACAGCTTATCCTTGAGCCTACGTGCGTGTATTACACATATATAGACGTGTCCATCCAGTCAGCAAATGACCAATGGGTTTGTTACATGTAAAGGGCGCGAAAACAAAACTCAACTGATTGGGTCTCCCCTCTTAATCAATAGACCGACCAAAAAGACGCTCATTACGTCTTTTTCCTCTCTCTAACCAACCCTCCCCTCTTAAACCTAGGTTAGTAATGGCCTGAAAAATTAGTCACCCCACGAAATCGATCATAACCACTCACCCATTATATTGTCTTCATTTATTACCTGTTAATCTCGTTCTGATCGAGCTTCGTTTGGTCTGTGCTTTCGATTCTAGTCACATTATAGGATCCGAAGGCTAGTTTGTCTATTTTGATATCGTTTTCTATTTTGTCATCTAATTTCTTATGAAATAATGTGGGTAATGTGTGATAGTCAAAGTTACTTT
This sequence comes from Nicotiana tabacum, assembly GCF_000715075.1. Taxonomy (NCBI): domain Eukaryota; kingdom Viridiplantae; phylum Streptophyta; class Magnoliopsida; order Solanales; family Solanaceae; genus Nicotiana; species Nicotiana tabacum. The sequence goes on along the minus strand of NC_134090.1, from coordinate 151,574,021 downwards.
TGTCTGCATGCACAAATTGTCTGTTGTTATTTGGGATTTTATATTAGGGTTTTGGGGAAAATGTCACGATCCAAACCGAAGGGCCGCAACGTGCACCCGGTCCCGTACTCAAATGAGTACCAACGTAACATATCTATTCTTATAATGCTACAATGGGTAAATGGTCCCGATTGGCTATCATGAGATAACCAGAATAAAACATAAGGGAATACTCAACATAGGACGACCCAACATCATATAAAAACTTATACATATGACATACAGGCCTATAAGACCAAAATGATCACTCGTACACTGAACATAGGCCGACAAAACCATACAATCTTTCATATACATGACATCTGTCTACAAGCCTCTAAGGGTACATAAATATCATAAAGGTTGGGACAGAGACCTGCCATACCAATCAATACATGTCCAAATCATACTGACTAAATAGGCAATTCCGGAGCAAGTGGAGTGCACCAACACCTTCCGCCGAGCTGATAGCCTACTAGAAGGACTGTCAACTTGTCTATCGGTACATGCGAGCATGAAACGCAGCATCCCCAAGCAAAAGGGACGTTAGTATGAATAAAGTACCGCGTATGTAAGGCAGAAAAGCATAAATAAGAACAATAATGTAAAGAGAGATAGAAGAGATACAACCTGTAGCATTTGAGTGCCTCCAAGCGATACTAACATGAAATGCATGATACATATATATACATAAACTTTTAAAAACATACGCCTCTGTGAGAATCATCATCATATCGTACCCGGCCTCAAAGAAGACTCGGTAAAAATGTACCTGGCTATCATAAGGCTCGGTAGAATTGTACCCAACCACGTGGAGCTCGTAAAACTCAACTGATCAGTGATTTCACAATAGGTGTCATACCCGGCCAACTATAGCGCGGCTCAGTAGAGTAAAGTAGATACATATATAATGCATGATGGACTCATGGAATCACGTTCTAAACCTTTCGGTGTGATATATGGTCGTTGCACCTTCTATTAACGTTATGGACATCATACCACCAGTATGAACCTCAATAGAATTCAAGCATTATACGTACATGCTTAGAATAACTTTATAAGGAAATAATAATATGGATAACCTTAGTTTCTAGGAGTAGATTCGCTATGAAATAGCGTATCGTTTACGTTCACTTCACATTAGATCATGCCAAAAGAAAGAAAGAAGTACCTTAACATATCTTAACCACATTGAGTCCTTAATACCTTCCAAGAAACTCTTCAAACAAGTCAATTCAATCTATCATAGCATAAGGAGATTCAAAATGAGTGATGAGTAAAGGTTAAGTCTATAACTTAAGCTAGTAGCTCATTTACGTAAATTCGGGCAGCATATCCCCTGTAACAAGGGCCTCATCCAATAACTTATACCAATAACAACAACCAGAAAAACCAAGCAACATATAAATATCAATAGCAAGACACTATATAACAACAACAGGTCACAACTACTTCACGACAAGCAGCAAGCTCAGATTGGAATCTGTATAACCCATATCACCCCGTGTAGACTTTTCACATTAACTTAACATTATCATTAACATGATAATGAAGTCATTCATCAATGATTCCATCCTTATACCATATATTTACAACAAAAGAAACAATCCACAACTCCAATTATTTTCAATTAGCAACTTTATTTACTAGTTCATGTCTATCCATCCATTTAACTTAACCAACATCAAGATAACCTTAAGCACATGCAAGAACATAATATATATACATCCTAAAGTAGCTTCAAGTCAAAATCCAAGTTATATTTAGCTTACAATAGCCCACAATGGCATACAAACCATAGAAGTGATTTAAGTTAATCCAAGTATTATCTTATAGTTTATCATCCTAACAACTTAACCAACATATAAGAAAACTTAAGAACAATTAGTAGGTTATTATACTCACCTTAGCTAGTATCATCAACTTGAAATTCCAGCTAAACACAACCCACAACTATCCTCAATGACAACACAACCTCAAAGAGGTGTTGTTCTTCACTAGAACTAATTTTTGATTTTGAAATATGGTGTAATCCATTTGCAAGACTTAAAATAACCTAAAATTGATATGAAAACCTTGGGAGAGTATTTTACTGAACTTAAATCACTTAAAACAACCTCTCGCATGAGCTGGAACCACCAAAAGATCACCAACAACAAGAAGAACAAGAAACTTACTAGCGCGACGGGATTTCCGATACTTGATTTGTGTTATTTGCCCTTTGTTTGAGTCTTGGATCATGAGAGAACCTTGTGAGGGGGGCTTAGGTGTCTAAGTTCTGAAGATACTGAAAAAGAATGAGTTAAAATGGGGTTGAGGCGTCTTTTATATATATATATATATATATATATATATATATATATATATATATATATATATATATATATATATATATATATATATATATACACGCACACACACACACACACACACTTAGAGAGCTGCTTGGCGCAGTCTCCTGAAAATACAAATATATCTATACTCAGACATGATATCGATAAACACTTTGTTCTATTAGAAACTAGACTCATAGATCTTCAATTTGATAGGTAGATCACCCCATAACTCAAATTAAATTGGGAGAAAATCGTATCTACATTTGACCTAATTTTCAGCATATTTATGAATGTAACTTGTGATGACCTTTGTCAACTTTTGTTCCACAACTTGCTTGACTTCAAAAAGTCACTATCATACGACTAAAATAACTCATATAATAACCTCTTTATCATATTAAGAACCCTAGTCTCGCCCAAAGTACATGTTATAATATTTCAAACTTGTCGACTTTCGACGAAACTTATTTTTTTCAATTGGTTTAACTTCTAAGCTTTCTAACCCTCTTGGTACTAGTTATTAATGATCTTAAATATTTGTAACCTCCAAGGTAACATGATTAACTTACTTTATATGCTTCTAAATATAATCTTATTTCTGAGCTTACGTCAATTGACTTACGACGTACTCTCACGTACGAAAATATGGGGTGTAACATCATTCACCCCTTTGGAACATTCGTCCTCGAATGTTGACTAATACACTTATCCATATCTTCAACTATAGCTCTTACGAATACTTTAATATTTTCTTTTCCATCTAGAGAGTTGTTCGGTAAATAAATCCAAAGGCTAGGACATTCCCCCCTTTAGGCCTCTTTCTCGCACCATGACTTGTGGTCGAAATTCTTCCAATCTCGTAACCGTTTCTACCTTCTTTCATGCAGCCTGTACAATTCTGACCTTGTATGTTTGCCTATGTGACTCTTCTCTCATTTTTCCTCCAGCTTTTAGCCAATCTCTAGGCCTCACTTTGGGAACATATACAGAACTTGACAAGTTGCCCCTATAGGCATCTATAGGTGTACTAAAGTTCTTCGCTCGGTACCTTGTCGAAATTACGACTATTGATATATCTTGTTTCATAGCCTCGGTTATCTATACTTACGACTTTACTACATCTAGCCTCTAGGTGGGTCATACTATACCATAACTCTTATATTGACTTGTTATTTACCGAGGTCTGCTGCCCAACTCTAGGTACTCACTCGCTGCTTTTTTTATAAGTATAAATCTAAGTCTTTAATGCTTTCTCATTACTGTTCATCTTAAGAATGACAGCCTAATCTCATCTCATACGTTGGAAATTTTATCCATCTATTGGTGATTCACCTTAATGTTGATCTATAATCTACCATTGATAACTTGAAACCTCTTACGTAATACATTGTCACTAAGGCTCATGTCGCATCGGGGAACATTTGAAGTGATTTTCCTGATCCACCTAGTGACGATACTATACTTCAATAACCGTATTTCATAGCATCCTAACGTGATTCATCTTATGGGGGGTATTCTAATCCCGTGCAATTCATGAAATCCCTTTTCTTAAAATCAATACTCAATCAAAGGCCTAAACGTCACCCTCTTATCTATCACCATTACACCCTTATTCTGCTACCAGGGCAACATTTCATCTCTTCTACTTTCTCCTAGTCTTAGACACCTCCGAGTTCGTTCAGGTTATACTGAGCTTTTTATAACATGCGAAAACCATCAGCTCTCTTGTTTGATGGGTTTAATCCTGAGGTCTTACCTATTCTTGTCACCTTCTAACTCACCTTTTTCTTATCCTTACTCCCATATACCTAAAACCTTGTCACTCTACCATACTTTAGCTTGAGACCTACACAGATCTATTTATACTACTCACAAACTCCCTTTAACTTGCTAGCACCATTGATTTCTTTTCGCGCCTTCTCAGTTGTCTTTAAATGTAAGCAATTATTTTTCCTGATCGTTCTGCCACTTGTTGCATGAATACTTGGCTTATCTTATTGCCCGCGAATAATATAATTTCCTATACCTCATATGATCTCAAACATCACCTTTTATTTTTTTCCCATTTATTAGTCACGATAGGTGCCACTATTCTTATGGAGTGTATACAATATTGTAGTGAGACTGTTGTTACAAGATCATTTCCTTTTTAGGTTACTATGCTTAGGTGGTGTAATTGTTGTGATTCTCTTCAGTACCTTCTTTCCTTGTGGAAGTTTCACAATCTCATAAGTGTTGTTTTTCTGTAAAGAGTTCATCTCTTCGGTCATTGCTTGCAGCCATTTTTCTTTATCCGTATGAGATATAGCTTCATGGAAACTCTCTGGTTCTCCATCTTCAGAAAGTAGAATATACTCGGTTTCTGGGTATCGAGTTGATGGAATCTGACCTCGTTCAGATCGACGAGGTTGTTGATTATTAGCTTCAGGATGTGTACCATCATCGTTCCCCTGTGATGGTTCTGTAGTTTCCTGAGGGGTTTGTGCCTCCCCCTGCCAAACATCCTCCTGTTCTGCTTCTGGTACTGTTTCATGCTCCCCCATGCTATTTGTGTCAAACTGCAATGGTAGTGGATCTGGACCAACTTTTTAGGCACTGGAACCTCTTTCATAAGACATTGTGGGCTTTTCAATGTCTTCAATTGTCTGGTTTTCGTGGAATACAACATCCCTACTTCTGATCACCGTCTTCTGTATTGGATCCCATAATCTATACCCAAATTCTTCATCTCCGTAGCCTATGAAGATACATGGTATAGTTCTACTATCAAGCTTCTTCCTGAGCTCTTTGGATACATGTGCATGTGCTAAACAACCGAATACCCTTAAGTGAGAATATGAGGGATTCTTACACGACCATATTTTCTCTGGAACCTCAAAATTCAACGGGGCTGATGGTGACCGGTTGATTAGGTAGCAAGCGGCGCGAACAGCTTCTCCCCAGAATGGCTTAGGCAGCTTTGCCATACTGATCATACTTCTGACTCTTTCCATAATTGTCCGGTTCATTCTCTCGGCTACTCCATTGTGTTGTGGGGTGCGTGGGACCGTCTTTTCATGTCGAATCCCTTGTCTCTTGCAATAGGAATCGAACTCCTTGGAAGTATACTCGCCTCCATTATCTGAGCGAAGGCATTTTAATTTCTTTCCCATTTCACGCTCTACCATGGCATGAAATATCTTGAAATAATCAAAAGCCTGGTCCTTTGTCTTTAAGAAGTACACCCACACCTTTCGAGAAACATCATCAATGAAAGTCAGAAAATACCTATTGCCGCCAAGTGACTTCTCCTCCATGGGACCACAAATATCAGAGTGTACCAGACTGAGTAACTCTGATTTTCTGGTTGAAGAAAATGTAAAAGAGACTCTATGTTGCTTTCCGAATAAGCAATGATTACAAGGGTCTAAAGCAGCATTCTTGTCCATTCTGATAAGCTGCTTTTTCGTTAGAATTGATATCCCCTTTTCACTCATGTGACCGAGTCTCTGGTGCCACAGATTTTGAGACGCCTCTTTTTCCATAACATTGAGGCTGTCTGAACATACCTTCATATGAGTTTTATATAAGTTGCCACAAATATGTCCTCGAGCGAGAATCATAACCCTTTTCAGCAATTTCCATGTGCCTTTTCCGAAATAACTTTCATAGCCCTGTTTGTCAAGAGCTATACCTGATATTAGGTTTAGACGAAGATCTGGCACATGACGGACATCTTTCAATATCATTGTACTCCCGATATTTGTTTGTATTTTGATATCACCAATTCTAACTATCACACAGGAAGAAGTGTTCCCCATCTTCACTACTCCAAAGTCTCCTGCTTTGTATGTTGTGAAGAAATCTTTTCGGGATGTGGCATGGTATGATGCTGCAGTATCTACCACCCATTCGTTTTCTTCTTGACTTGAGACGTGAAGGCATGCCTCTTCTTGGATGGAACAAATGGCTACCTCTCCGTGGGTAGTGACTAATGCATCTCCATCCTTTTGCTTCAACTACTCCTTCTCCTTATGCAATTTTCTGCAGTTCTTCTTTAAATGGCCCTTTATTCCACAGTGGTAGCACGCATATGATGACTTTCTACCATCCGTGGATTTTCCCCTACTCTTGCTTCTGCCTCTCCTCTTATCTTGACTTCTTTCTTGTTGTCTCCCTCTTTCTGTAATAAGGGCATGCGACTCACCATGATCGATGTCCTTTCTTCTGGCTTCTTCATTAAATAAGGCATCTTTAACCATAGACATGGTCAGATTTCCACTAGGAGCTGAATTACTGAGAGAGACTACCAGCGTCTCCCAACTATCAGGAAGAGAACTAAGAAGTAGTAGGGCTTGCATCTCATCCCCGAGCGGCATGTCAACAGACGATAATTGATTTATCAAGCTCTGAAACTCACTGGTATGCTCGGCAACTAAAGTTCCGTGCTTTAACTTCAAATTTACCAAACGCCTCATCAACAAGGCTTTGTTCCTAGCGGTCTTGGCTTGATACATCCCTTCTAACTTCACCCAGAGGGCATACGCATCTGTCTCTTGTGCAACATGATGAAAAACGCTATCGTCAATCCATTGTCGAATTTGACCGATAATTTTTCTGTTTAATTCCTTCCACTCTGCTTCTTTGGTGGAATCGGGGTTCCTACCCTTTGCTTCTATGGGATCAAACAAATCTTTACAACTGAGGAGATCTTCCATCCGAGGTCTCCACAATGTGTAATTTGTGGCAGTAAGCTTTATCATAGCTCCAGATGATGATGACTCTTCCATTATGTCTTTAAAATGGCTTGGTCAAAATTTTGGAGCAGAATCTCACCAAACGGAACTCACCAACACGTCCGGAATGGTGAAAAATGGTAGGATTGACTCTTCTTGGGTCAAAATAGGGCCTCCAGAAAATTTTCAAAATTTACACCAAACTTTTGGGGTTAAATCGAAAATATACTGAACTTGTGGGGCAGATTTATAATTTCAGTAACTTCAGGGGTTATTTCATAAATTTCTAAAAATTTTATGATGACTGGATGCTGACGTGGCGCTGATAGGATGCTGACGTGGCACTGACTGGATGCTGACGTGGCGCTGACTAGATGATGATGTGGCGCTGATTGGGCAGAAAAAAAATTGCCATAACTTCTTCGTTTTAGCTTTGTTTGGCCTCCGAAAAATTGCGTTGAATTCGTATCGACGCAAGGAATCTAATGAAATGATCAAAACACACCGAAGATCACGTTTTCGAAAAAACGTAAATCCGGGTTGAAATTTTCAGTGTTCCGATATTTCTCGATGAACACAGAATCGAAGGCTCTGATACCACTTGTTGTGATTCTCGGATCAATATGAAGATTATTTGGGAGGAAAAACAACTCTATTTCACAAGAATAGAATTATAGAGAATTTACACCAAGAATTTCTCTCTACAAAAAACCTCACCAAACTCTCTTTTTGTTCTCACAATCTCTTCCTGGATTGTATTTCAATCTCTCTGGATTGATATTTCTGTGTAAAACATAAGGCTCTATTTATAGCCTTAAAGAAGGTGGTTGGTGGTTGAATTCTTCATTCAACAATGGAGGCTTCAACAATGGTGGCTTCTAGAATGGGTTGGTGGCTTCAACAATGGTGGGCTTCTAGAATTGGTAGTTGGCAGCAGCTGAACTTATCACAATATCAGTTACCGGGAATTTGGCTTTGATCACACACATGGGAATTACCATTCCTTTCGTGCATGCTCCAATAGTGAAGTATTTGAAAAGAAGAAAAAAAGTGAGTATTAGGTGTAAGTTTTTTGAGTTAAATATGATGACACTTTACAATTATAATTCTGTTCCTAGCTGACATTATTATCTATAATTAATTCGCTATATTGATTAATAATGTAAAACAGTTCTATATGCAATTCAATAATGACTTGTCTTTTATAGTTAAATGGCTGCCGATTCTCTATGTTGGTTATGTAATTCAATAGAATGTGCTACCAAAGCAAGAATAGGTTCTAGTTTGAAGTTTTAAATTAAATTCATACTCTATCGAAAACATTCAATTTGTTTAGCTCATGAAAAAGATCAAGTTCGTAACGGAAAGCTTTTTGCTTGTAAGCGGATTGGTCGCACAATTCAACATTTTGTTAATATTGTTGCAACTCCAATTATCTATCACAATATTAAGAAAAAATAGGGTGGGTGGGTTGTGTGTGTGGGGGGGGGATGTAAAGTTAGAAACAAAAGTTTATTTTGCAATCCACAAAAAGGACAAATTTAGGGCATTATAACAAAAACTTCATTTTAGTAAAATATATGCCATTGTCAACTTCTTTTTCTATAAGAAACTACAATAGTACCAAAGAAGTAATCAGAGCCGATTTTATAATACAAACAAAACAAATATAAATTAGGTTACTAATGAATTGTGCATAATGATTATTAAATAGTGCACAATAAAAAAATTCCATTTAAAGGAATTTACAAAAGAAGACGTCTCAAATTCTTTAACATAGATTTTTTGTCTCATGCTAATTTTTTTATTAAAAAAATCAAAACAAAAAACATGCAGTTATTACTACTAATTAATATAAACTCATATTCCGTACCGCTTAATTTTCTCCTTTATTCCAAACGAAAACACTAGCTAGGGGTACTTTCTTCGTAAATGACCCTCATTTTTACTGCGAAACAGAGCCCAAATTATGTTTTTTTGTTCAAAGTCCAAATAGGTATTGGATTTTGTAAACCTTGCTGGTTTTGGTTAATAAGGCAACATAATCTTTTTTTATATTTGATTCACTATAATCTTTTTTAATTATTCTGTAATTTATTTTTTCTGATTACAATCCTTATTTTCTTATGTATATCTTTGATTGGTGATCCTTCAGGATCCTTCTTTCCTTTTGTACCTGAGAAACCTTGCTCCTCCATGGAATAGATGATGTAGTTCTCTGTAAACTCACTCTTGAACCTCTTTATGGTATCAGAGCCTTTACGCTCTAACTAGTTTTTTTTCCGATCCTTTCCTTTGCTGGTGTTATTGAACTTCCCTTCGCTACCATGACTATCAATTCAAGTTTAGTAACCACCCCAATTGTGCCAACTTCATCTACTAATTCTAGTTCATCTATTCTTCCTTCTTATGGTGCTATTAATCCAATCGCTCAGGCTAACCAGTTTGTCACAATCAACCCAACCTTTCAACTTCCAATAAAGTTGACTGGTAGCAGCAATTTCCTAACATGGAAAACACAACATGAGATACTTTTTTCTTGGATATGATCTTGTTTCCTACATTGATGGAACACTTCCATGCCCGCCAGCCACAGAACCAAAATTACAAAAATTGGCTCTGACAAGATAGCCTTATCCGACATGCCATCATGATGTCAGTTGATGCCACTATTGCGCCCCTTGTTGCCACGGCGCCCAATGCCTATGTTGCTTGGACAAAACTCACTCAACAGTACACAAACAAGTCGCAAACAAGAGTCTATGGTCTCCGAGACTCTCTCAATCGTCTTGTTAAAGGTACCAAGCCCGTCGCTCAATATCTCAATGAGATACGTGCCCTTGCTGATGAAATTGCCATTGTTGGATCCCCTATTGATAGTGCTGCCCTAATGATCAAGGTTCTTAGTGGCCTTGGTCCTGAATACAATGAGATGAGTGCTGCTATTCGCGCCAGAGACACACCCATCACTCTTGAAGAGCTTTTTGACAAGCTAAGCAGTCATGAAGTTTTCCTTCATCATCGACAAGAATCTTTTGCCATCATAGCCCAATATACCCAAAGATCCAACCAGCAAAATCGCTATTCACAACGAGAGAACAACTATAATAGTAGTAACAACTACAATGGCAATAACAACCAAAGGAACTACCAACAATCTTCCAATGAAAACAACAATTGGCTCCGTAATCAATCTACTGGCAACTCCAATCGCCAGCAGAATTGGCGCTCATCCACTTCCAACAGCAACAAACCTCGAGTTTAATTCTAGTTATGTAAGAAATTTGGATATATTGCCAAGGTTTGTCGGTCACGCTCTCATAATGAAAATGATCCCCAGGCCAACGTTTCAGTTAAGGGATCATCAAAAAATTCTAATTGGGTCATGGATACTGGGGCGTCACACCACATTACTTCTGACACACAGAACCTGCAAGCTTACTCAGACTACACTGGTACCAATAATGTAATCGTTGGTGATGGTAATGGGATTAAAAATTCCCATACATGACATACTACTCTTCCCTCTACTTCTCGAAACTTTGTTTTGAAAAATATTTCATGTGCTCCTTCCATTCATCGCAATTTAATATCTGTTCCTCAATTTTGCGAGCAAAATAATACATCTGTTGAGTTCTTTCCTACTTTCTTTATTGTGAAGGATTTGACCACGGGAACACCTTTGGCTCAAGGCCCGAATAGAGGTCAGACTTACGAATGGACTGGATCCTCGCCACCACCAACAACCTATCTTGCTTCTTCTGCCAACAATTCCTCGTTCACCCTTTGGCATCGTCGTCTTGGTCACCCCCATTTAAAAGTTCTAAAGTCAATTGTCTCCTAATTTAAATGCCCATTTTCAATTCTTATCAAGATCATTGTAAATCTTGTTTTTGTAATAAAAGTCACCATTTACCATTTAAACAATCGACTTTAAAAAGTTCAAGACCGCTAGAACTACTATTTACTGATGTATGGGGACCTTCTCCAGTCACATCCTCTCATGGATTTCGCTTCTATGTTATCTTTGTGGATCATTTCACCAAATACATATGGTTTTTCTCTTTAAAAAGGAAATTTAATGTTGTTTCAACTTTTATCAACTTCAGATTGCTTGTTAAAAATATTTTAGTGTTCTAATTCTTACTGTTTATTCTGATGGTGGTGGAGAATATGAGGGTCTCACAAAAACACTTTCAGATATGGGAATTCAACACCTTTTCTCACCCCCCTACACTCCTCAAAGAGTTAGTAGTGCTGAACAATGCCATCGTCATATTATGGAAACAACTTTGACTCTTTTACATCAAGCTTCCACATCACTAGCATACTGGCCTTACGCGTGCTCAACAGTTGTCTATCTTATAAACAGAATGACCATGCCGATACTACAAGGCAAATCTCCATATGAATCTCTGTTTCATACCCCTCCAAATTATAAATCACTTCGCATATTTGGTTGATTGTGCTATCCTTGGCTACGTCCCTATACTAACCATAAACTTGATCCAAAATCCAAACCATGTGTCTTTTTTGGCTATTCCACCAAATATCATTGCTACCAATGTTTTGATCCTTCTACCTCTAAGCTTTTCCTTTCCCGCCAAGTTGATTTTTTAGAAAATAACTTCCCTTTTGCCACCATGTTCTCCTCTTTATCGAGCCTAACTGAATCTAATCTCCACACCTGGCTTGATGTTGTACCCACTGATCACTCACCCCTACCTCTCATGATCAGAACAATATTACAATCACTTCACATGACCTTTCTCTACCCCCTGTCATGTCAGCTCCTCTGTTGCAGCCATCAGACATCATCACTTCACCACCTGCTACTTCTAGTTTGTCTTCAACCACCAGTTCTCATGAGTATCCAGTCCAATCACAGTCCACCTCTACTCCGACATTGAGTGAAGATGCTTCCATCTCTCCTTTGCAGCAGGTAAGTAGCCCTACTCCTGAACCTGCTCGTATTGTTACTCGTTCTCAGCATAACATCTTTAAACCAAAGAAGCCTCTTAATTACTCAGCTTTAGTTGTATCCACAGGTTCCATGATCACTCCTCACACATATAAGCAGGCATCCAAATCTAAAGAATGGTGAGATGCAATGTAGGAAGAGGTTGGTGCGCTTGTGAGGAACGAAACTTGGAGTCTAGTACCTCCCTCCCCTACACATGTTATTGGGTGCAAGTGGGTATTTTGGGTCAAACAAAAAGCAGATGGCAACATTGATGGTTTAAAGGCTCGGTTAGTTGCAAAACCATCAGCGCCCTGGCATTGACTTCAACTCCACATTCAGTCCCGTAGTCAAGCCTACTACCATTCGCCTCATTCTCACATTTGCGACTTATTTCAAGTGGCCTCTCTCTCAGCTTGATGTCAATAATGCCTTCTTGTAAGGCACTTTAGAAGAGGAAGTTTACATGAAACAACCCCCTAGTTTCGTGAACCATCAGTACCCCTCTCATGTTTGCAGACTTCACAAGGCAATCTATGGTCTTCGTCAAGCACCTCGAGCTTGGTATATTGAGTTTAAGAATTTCATATGTTCCATTGGGTTTGTTGGTTCCAAATCAGATACCTCTCTATTTACAATGCATGGTCCAGGTTTTGTTCTTTTCCTACTCTTGTACGTAGATGATATTATTTTAACGGGTTCATCCAGCACCAAGATACTTCAAGTCAACAAAGAGCTTGCTCTCCGCTTCTCACTCAAAGACTTGACTGCACTCACTTATTTTCTTGGTGTTGAAGTTTGTCGAACTACCACAGGTCTTTATCTCTCCTAGAAGAAGTATATTACTGATCTTCTTCAACGGTTCAATATGCTTGATGCCAAAGGTGTTACTACACCTCTTGCAACCTCTGTTATACTTAAGCTTGCAGATGGATCTGCCCCTACAGATCAAAAGCAATATCGTCAGCTTGTAGGTGCTCTTCAATACCTCTCTATCACTCGACCTGACATTGCGTTTGCTGTTAACCGGCTTTCACAGTTCATGCACCAGCCGACTCACCTCCACTGGCAAGCTGCCAAACGTGTTCTGCGCTATCTCAAGGCTACATCTACCCTTTCTTTTTATCTTGCTCCTCGTGCCCTGTTTGATCTCATTACTTACTCGGACTTTGATTGGGGTGGAAATACAGATTAAAGGTGCTACACTGGTGCTTACATTGTGTTCCTTGAAGGCTCACCTATCAGTTGGTCTTCTAAGAAGCAACGAACAGTAGCTCGCTCCTCCACTGAAGCTGAATATAAGGCCATTGCCAATGCAGCTGCAGAAACTAATTAGATTGTCAACCTTTTGAGTGAACTTCATTTCTCTACCTCCAACACTCCAACAATCTGTTGTGATAATCTAGGAGCCACTTTTCTCAGTCAAAACCCAATCTTTCACAGCCGAATGAAGCATTTAGCTCTTGACTATCATTTTGTACGAGAGCAGGTCCGAGACAAAACACTGGTTGTTCATCATGTTCCTTCTGAATCTCAGCTTGCTGATTCTCTTACTAAGGTGGTATCAACTACAGTGTTTCTTCGTCATCGATCCAAGATTGGCGTTGTCGAGTCACCGCCTATCTTGTGGGGACATAATAAGGCAACACAATCTTTTTCTATATTTGATTCACTGTAATCTTTTTTAATTACTCTGTAATTTATTTTTTCTGATTACAATCCTTATTTTCTTATATATATCTTTGATTGGCGATCCTTCAGGATCCTTCTTTCCTTTTGTACCTGAGCAACCTTGCTCCTCCATCTTGTATTTTAAGAATCTCAATGTAATAGATAATGTAGTTCTCTGTAAACTCACTCTTGAATCTCTTTATTGGTTTGGGGATACCAAAAGCTATTACAAATAAAAAAATATGCCCATACATTTAATTATTTCTGGTATCTATCTATCTATCTATTATCTATCTATGCTTGCATCTGTCTCTACTCGGTTTCTCTCAATTGACCTTTTAGAAGCAAACAAAATCAACCATCTTAAATTCATGGAGTTCCAGGAAAATAATAATAAATCAGCAAGGACGGTTCCAGATGAAATAAAATTTCACATATTGAGCTACTTGACACTTTCACCTTTGTTCAAATTCAAAAGTGTTTGCAAGCTTTGGAATTTCCTTTTTATGCACCCTCATTTCTCTCTCATTTTTTTCAAAAATTCAATCTGCAGTGGTTTGGCCTTGGGGGATAGCTTCTTTGAAGAAGATGACATTTCAAGACAGGAAAGGAGAATACTTTATCATGATTGCTAAGAGTAGTAAAGGCTTACTTTGGAGCAAACTATGTCTAATTTTGGTTCTGATTCAGATTCAGATTCAGATTTTGATTCGGATTTTAGTTCTGATTCTGATTCTAACTCCGATTCTGATTCTCCTCCTCCTCATTCGTTGAGATATCGCATACGATGCCCTGTATCGCGCCAAAACCTTGCTATCCGAATCCACAAAATCCTAGTTTGTGCATTGCCTTGGAGTTTGTTCCATCTAACCAAGCTGTCAAGTTGGTTTCTGTTCGTGAAAATGATCAAAATTCAATATTCACTCGGTTATGAAATTCTCACTCTTGGGATTGGGAGTGATCAAACTACTTATTGTTGGTGAGTCGTTAAGGTACCACCACCTAACTTATTGAATGGTGAACGAGATGTCCGAAAAAGGAAAAGAATTGATATTTTCTTTGGAAAAGAGGTTGCTTATTGCATTTGGTACGTTGAAACGGAGGATGATGATCTTTACATTGAAGTTGATGTTTTGGATATGGTTAATGAGACCAACATAGGTCATACTACTTTCTCTAGAGGTGGTGGTTTCTTCTCTTACTCTTTTAATTAGTTTTTTTAGCATGTGTAGGGGCACTTTTTTAATCTAATTGATAGTTGTAGCAACACTAATCTCTTGGATTGGAATGGCCGGCTCTCATTCGCTCAACCAGTAAAGGATGAGCTCCATGTCTTGGTGTTAGATGATTGCAGAAAGTTGAAATGGGCTGAAAGAAATCGGATTATCAAGCTGCGATTCTTGAAACCGAATCATAAAGAGCTAATGACATTTTCTACTTTCCCTGACAATTCTATATTGTTCTTTGTGAGGCAGGACAAGGAATCTTTATGTTGTTATGACTTAGATACGGGGAAGTTAATTACTAATGATATCTCAGACTACAAATATTTTGGGGAAGATATCGCAAAACTGACCGTCCAAAAAATATTCAACAGGGAACCTCATGGAGTCAGTGGAATTGGGTTTTGGAATAAGGAAACTTTTATTTTTGAGATTTTTGTTTACATGTTAGAAGTCTACAGTTACGTTTTCCCCTGCTTCAATTAAACCTTATATTATTTTTGTACTCATTACCTCTGTGAATACAAACTCGTTCATTGATGTTTATTGATGATAATCTTTAATTGAGTGAAAAAAGAGAGTCAAATAATGCTAGTTGACTGGTACTTTCTTGTATACAACAACATATTCTTTAGAACAACCTGTTGTTGGTTAAAATATTGTAACTAATCCAAGTATCAATGTGATGGTTGTCTAACACGTGAAAAAGCCTATATATAGATATAATTTTGTTTAAAAATACGTTGGTTTCTTCAAAAATATAAATGGAATGCTCAAAGAAATTTTATTGGACAGTACGAAATCTACGGAATAAATGTGCTTATCTAGTTTTAGTCGTACAATTCCTTCCATTCATCGAGAAATACGGTTTAATTAATGAACTTGTTCACTGAATCTTTCAACTCCACTTAGAATTATCCATTTGCCTATGACTACTCTTAACCCAAAATAGTTGTTTTTGATAAAAACAATCTAGAATGAGATACAGCATCAGCTGTCTAGAACTTAGTGATTTATAAATTGTGTTAGTACAAGTTTTCACAGATTCTAATCCCTTGAAAACTCCTTCATTTTCTTGTTGTGGTAGGACACAGAATAATCACACTGTTGCGGAAGCCAAATGTATATAGTGTGAATAAGTCACAACTACTATACCAAAAATTATGACAGCCACCAAATAATAAATAAGACAATAAAACAACAATAAAGGAAACACCAGAATTTACGAGGTTCGGCTAATTTTGCCTACTCCTCGGACACAACCAATATTTTATTCCACTCCAAAAATACAAGTGAAATAATACTAAAGAGAGAAGATACAAATGCCTTAAACAGATGAGAAGGCAAATGAGAGGTGTGTCTCAATCCTAAACATTAGGCCTTCTTTTATAGGGGAAAAATCCCCTCCAAACTTAACTCCCAACCAATGTGGGACTTTGGCATTTTGCCAAACTTCAACAAATCTCCACCTTGGCAAAATTCCACATTTTCAATTCTCTCTCAATAACAAATTTTGGTTGTGTCTTCATCTTCAATCTTCAGTGTTCAACAATGTTGATCAAATCCAAACAATGTTGAAACTTGACCGCAGTCACCACCTTTGTCAGCATATCAGCAAGATTCTCTGTAGTATGAATTTTCTTCACCGTGACTCCACCTTCTTCTATGATTTCTCGTACGAAATGATACCGAACATCAATGTGCTTCGTCCTTGCATGATAAACTTGGTTCTTCGCTAATTGAATAGCACTTTGACTATCACAAAAAATTGTGATACCTTTTTGTTCAACACCAAGCTCCTTTAGCAATCCTTGAAGCCAAATTGCCTCTTTCACAGCATCTGTAATAGCCATGTACTCTGCCTCTGTTGTAGACAAAGCAACTGTTGACTGCAAAGTAGACTTCCAACTAACTGGTGCCTTTGCAAAAGTAAACACATAACCAGTAGTTGATCTTCGTTTGTCCATATCACCCGCAAAATCTGAGTCACAATATCCAACTACAGACTGATTGTCTTCCTGCTCAAAAACTAACCCGACATCTACAGTATTATGAATATACCGTAGAATCCACTTCACAGCTTGCCAATGCTCCTTCCCTGGATTGTGCATATATCTGCTAATAACTCCAACAGCTTGTGAAATGTCAGGCCTTGTGCAAACCATTGCATACATCAAGCTACCAACAACATTTGCGTATGGTACCTTTGACATATACTCTCGTTCAGCTTCATCCATTGGCGACATAGTAGTACTTAGCTTAAAATGGGAAGCAAGTGGAGTACTAACTGGCTTAGTCTTGTCATCTATGCCAAAACGTTGAAGTACTCTCTTCAAATATTCCTTTTGAGATAAACAGAGTTTCTTTGAACGTCTATCTCTAATTATCTCCATGCCAAGAATTTTCTTTGCCTCACCCAAATCCTTCATCTCGAACTCCTTCTTCAGTTGAATCTTCAACTTATCAATTTCTTCCAAATTCTTGGAAGCTATCAACATATCATCAACATATAGGAGAAGATATACAAAGGAACCATCTTTAAGCTTGTGCAAATACACACAATGATCGTATTTGCTTCTCTTGTACCCTTGCCGCAACATAAACTCGTCAAATCGCTTGTACCATTGTCTAGAAGATTGTTTCAATCCGTACAACGATTTTTCAAGTTTGCACACCATATTTTCTTTTCCAGCAACTTTGAATCCTTCTGGCTGAGTCATGTAGATTTCCTCCTCCAAGTTTCCATGTAAAAACGCAGTTTTTACATCCATCTGAACTAGTTCCAAATCCAATTGTGCTACCAAAGCCAATATAATTCTAATGGAGGAATGTTTTACAACTGGAGAAAACACTTCATTGTAATCAATTCCCTCCTTTTGAGCATATCCTTTGGCCACCAATCTTGCTTTGTAGCGAACATCTAATTGGTTAGGAAATCCTTCTTTCTTTGCAAATACCCATTTGCACCCAATTGCTTTCTTTCCCTTCGGGAGATTGGCCAATCTCCATGTATGATTCTGATGAAGGGACTGTATTTCATCATTCATGGCAATCCTCCACTTATCTTCTTCTGAACTTTGGACAGCGTCTTTATAAGTAGTAGGAACATCATCAGCTACAATTGAGGTTGCACAAGCAACCGTCTCTATGAGACGAACAAGTTTCGTTATTGTTCTTTTTGGCCTGCTGGTTGCTATTGATTCAAGTTGTTGTTGAGATTCCTGAGTTGGAATCTCCTCTACTGGCTCTCCTTCCAGAGGGTAATCTTCATTTGTTTCCTCCTCTACTTCTTGTGTAGGAAAAATAAATTTTCCCTCAAACTCCACCTGCTTAGAAGCACCTTCATTTTGTTTGGTATCTTCTGTTACCTTATATACCATAGCAAATTCATCAAAGGTAACATCTCTGCTGAATATTACTTTCTTTGTCATAGGACACCATAAGCGATATCCTTTGACTCCAGAAGTAATTCCCATAAAAATAGCCTTCTTTGCCCTTGGATCCAATTTTGACTCCGTCACATGATAATATGCAGTTGAGCCAAACACGTGCAAAGAGTTATAATCTACAGCAGGTTTTCCGTACCATTTTTCAAATGGTGTTTTGCCATCAATAGCAGCAGATGGTAGACGATTAATGAGGTGTCATGCATATGTAATTGCCTCAGCCCAAAATTCTTTGCCCAAGCCAGCATTGGACAACATACACCGTACCTTCTCCAGCAAGGTCCGGTTCATACGTTCTGCCACTCCATTCTGTTGTGGTGTATGTCTAACAGTGAAGTGTCGGATGATGCCATCATTTTCACAGACCTTATTGAAATGATCATTTTTGTATTCACCTCCATTGTCTGTGCGAATACACTTGATTCTCCTGCCTGTCTGATTCTCCACCATCGTCTTCCATTTGAGAAAAATTCCCAACACTTCATCTTTGCTCTTCATTGTATACACCCATACTCTTCGGGAAAAATCATCAACAAAGGTTACAAAATAGTGCTTCCCACCCAATGAAGGTGTTTTGGAAGGACCCCAAACATCAGAGTGTACATAATCCAAAATGCCTTTAGTATTATGGATCGCTGTACCAAATTTAACCCTTGTCTGTTTCCCTTTAACACAATGCTCACAAAACTCCAAGTTGCAAGCCTTTACTCCTTTTAACAATCCTTGATCTGATAGAGTTTTCAAGGATTTTCCTCCAGCATGTCCCAAGCGCATGTGCCATAGCTTGGTTGCTTCTGCCTCTTTGTCGTCACTGGATGTTACTGTCGCTGTCCCAATAACTGTACTGCCACGATAGCGATACATATTATTATTCTTCCGATTAGCCTTCATTACCACTAGTGCACCGGAGCATACTCTCATCACTCCATTTTCTGCAATGATTTTGAACCCTTTTGATTCTAGGGCTCCCACAGAGATGAGATTCTTCTTCAAATCCGGTACATATCGAACATCTATCAATGTTCTGATCATTCCATCATGGTTCCTTAATCGTATTGAACCAATGCCATATGAGGTAAGAGGGCTGTTATCCGCTGTGTGGATGACTCCATATTCTCCTTCTTGAAATTCCACGAACCAGTCCCTGTTGGGACACATATGATAGCTACAAGCCGAGTTCATCAACCATATGTCTGATGATGTTGATGACTCTGTTGTAACTAATGAGAAGTCTGAATCATCACAATCAGCTACATTTGAATCCATAATAGCCTTTCCATTGTTATGTTTGGCCTTATTCTTCAACTTCGGACAGTCTTTCTTCCAGTGCCCTTTTTCTCGACAAAAGGCACATTCATCTTTGTTGGGTCTGGATCTTGACTTGGATCTTCCCTTCTTTGTCCTCGTTTGATTTTGAGGACGACCCCTCACAAACAGTGCTTCTCCTTCTCCGCCCTTCTGTTTTTCTCGCTTTCTTTGTTCATAGCTGTACAAAGCTGAACAAACTTCTCTGAGAGAAATTTCGTCATTTCCATGGAGTAGAGTAGTTTCAAGGTGCTCGTACTCATCAGGAAGTGACGCCAACAACATTAAGGCCAAGTCACCATCATCATAAGTTGTATCCATATTTTGCAAATCTGTGACCAACTTATTGAAACTGGTGATATGTTCATTCATCGTGGTACCAGGAACATAGGTGAAGTGAAACAGTCTCTTCTTCATGTACAATTTATTTTGACTGTTTTTCTTCAAAAATTTATCCTCCAGTGCTTTCCATAATTTATTTGCAGAAGTTTCCTTTGTGTATGGATATTTCTGCTCTCTAGCAAGGTAGGATCGAATGGTACCGCAAGCAACACGGTTGATAATTCTCCAATCTTCTTCTCCAATAACATCTGGTTTCTTTTCTTCAATGGCCAGATCTAGCCCTTGTTGAAAAAGGACATCTAGAACCTCGCCTTGCCACATCCCAAAATGTCCGGACCCGTCAAAAATTTCTACCGCAAATTTCGCATTTGACACAATTCTTGTCATAAGCGAAGATGCCAATGATGACGTATTGTTGACACTTGATGTAGATTCTTCTTGTTTATTGTCCCCCATATTTGACACAAATATTATTTAATAGCTGACGACACAAATCAAGATTATTTCCTTTCTGATGTAGAAGATCAGACTAAGCTGCAACTACAGAGCATACTCAGACAGAACCTTGACTCAGTTACCAAGATAAATCTTTTCTGATGTGGAAGATCAGACTATGCTGCAACCACAGAGCATACTTAGACAGTACCTTGGCTCTGATACCAATTGTTGCGGAAGCCAAATGTATATAGTGTGAATAAGTCACAACTACTATACCAAAAATTATGACAGCCACCAAATAATAAATAAGACAATAAAACAACAATAAAGGAAACACCAGAATTTACGAGGTTCGGCTAATTTTGCCTACTCCTCGGACACAACCAATATTTTATTCCACTCCAAAAATACAAGTGAAATAATACTAAAGAGAGAAGATACAAATGCCTTAAACAGATGAGAAGGCAAATGAGAGGTGTGTCTCAATCCTAAACATTAGGCCTTCTTTTATAGGGGAAAAATCCCCTCCAAACTTAACTCCCAACCAATGTGGGACTTTGGCATTTTGCCAAACTTCAACACACACAAGGGATTAAAAAAGATGTGGTTTTCCTCTATAAATAGTTTCACTTCATATCCCTCTAACCCCAAACAACACTACTTCTTTAGTAGCATCTCTTTCCCTCAAACACAAAGAATAAGTACTATTAGTATTTCTTCTTCTTCCTAAAGCTCTCCACCTTCTTTAGATTTCTTCGAGAAAATATATTAAAAAAATGGCCATTAGAAAATTAAACAAGCTACCACAAGCCACAATGTTGAAACAAATTATGAAAAGGTGTTTGAGTTTGGGTAAGAAGCAGGATTATTATGATGAAGAATATGGACTTTCCATTGACGTACCAAAAGGACATTTTGCAGTATACGTCGGAGAGAACCGAACTCGATACATCGTACCAATTTCTTTCTTGACTCACCCTGAGTTTCAGTGCCTCCTCCAATGCGCTGAAGAAGAATTTGGATTTGATCACGACATGGGCATCACCATTCCCTGCGAAGAAACTATTTTCCGGTCACTAACTTCCATGCTTCGCTAGTAGTGAAGTACCCGAAAAGAAGAAAAGATTGTGAATACAAATTGGTGTATTGTGTTTTTTTATCTAGTAGTTTTTCCTTTTTTGGTACTTCATAAGTTTATAAGTTTTGTCTATCACCAATCTAAGCACAAGCAAGACGTTGTAGTATAGTGGTGAGTATTCCCGCTTGTCACCCGGGTGACCCGGGTTCGATCCCTGGCAACGGCGTTTCCCCTTTCTTCTTATTAAAAAAGAACTAACCTAGGGAAGCACATGATATTTTTATGGTCAGAATCAGATTTGTTGAGGAAAAATCTTGGAATTTTTTTTTCTCACTCGTCAACCAATCAGTCAATCGCACCCCTTTAGGGAAGCACATGATATTTTTATGGTCAGAATCAGATTTGTTGAGGAAAAATCTTGGAATTTTTTTTTCTCACTCGTCAACCAATCAGTCAATCGCACCCCTTTAGGGAAGCACATGATATTTCTCACTCATTTTTTAGTCCAAGAACTGCCCTTTGAGCAGCTAACTTACCGGTTCAACATTGTCATATATTTCAAACATCAAATTTGCAGAAAGAAATGAGTATCAGTTTCCGTGTCATGAACCTTTTGGAATAACATATCTGCTAACCCAATTCAAATGCAAAGATCCCAGTGAAAGAACACAAAGCAGTTGAAAGAGAGAAACTTAAACCATTGTCCATCAGGTTAAAGAGACAGGAGGTTAAAATACACTCGTCAGGGGCGGCCAAACATTGTTGGTGGCCTAAAGCAAAATCTCGACGAGGGGCCCTAATTTGTTAAAAAAATAAATTTGTATATTTTTGTTTGAAATCTATTTTTTTTAACTATTTTAAATGATAATATAGCTAATCCGATCCATTTAGATTCTCTTAATACATTATTGATCCTAATGCAAAATTGTTATAAGATAGGTATTTAACAAAAATTAATTCTTGTTATCTTATTGAGTATACGGATTATAGTATTATCTTCTACTTGTAATATTTCCTTTAACGTTGGTTCCCACCCTCCAAGAACTTCCCACCTTGCTCTTGGGGTAAGTCGAACTCACAACTTCTTGGTTGGAAGTGGAGGGTGCTCACCACTAAAGCAACCCACTCTTGTCAAAAATAAAAGATATCTTTATACCCTTTAAATAAAAAATCAAATTTTACCCACTAAATAAAAAAATCAAAGATATCTTTATACCCTTTAAATTATTAAAATCTCAACTATCAGCGGTAGTCACAAATTAAAATTTTCTTTTCCTTCTTGTATTAAGTTATTTACTTTTTAACATTAAGATACTCAATTTTTATATAAAAAAATTAAAATTACTACCAAGGGATTTTGGGGGCCCTAAGTCATTGCTTGTGCTGCCTTACCCTTGAGCCGCCTATGACACACATGGTGTAAAAGTTATTTATATTTGTCAGCGTATATAAGTTAAATCAGACAATGTTCCAAATTATATCCTAGCAAAGTGGAGAAGCTGAATTATTCAAATCTTCAAGATAAATTTCATTTGGATACATTTAGTGAGAAAAATGGATGTCGCATCTGTATTTTTTGAATTATAATCTTTGTGAGTCAAAAAACACCAACCTTTATGATGCTATGCCTCATTGAGATCCTAACTAATCAATTGTACAAAGACGGATCTCCTGCTTTGCTATACAAAATTGTGAGGCCTAAAAGGAAAAAAAGATCTCAACCATATTCTTAAATCCTAAACTGAGAAGTGATGCCAATGAAGATGTCCGCTGAGCAGGGAATTGTGACACCAACCATTGGATGATTGAAGCCAAATTCTTCCTCAACTTGACTTAGCAAATCTTGAAATAAAGGCTGGCTCAAGTATGCTACGGGAATTACAAATCTCTTCCTCTGCTTCTCCCCAACATAAACAACAAAATAGCCCTTGGGAACACTAAGGGATGTTGAGGACTTCTTGACTATACGAGGAACACGGATAGCCATGATTTTTTATTTAAGATGAGCAAACGATGAAGAGAAGAAATACTAAAATTCTGAAAGCTTTGAGTAGTTCTCTAATTTTGCGGGGAGCTGTGATGGTGTGAAACTTCTCAAAACATATTTATATAAGCAAATGGAAAGTAAAAAAAACATGATTTTGTGGTAAAGAGCCATTTGGGTTGAGCATCAGTGAACGACAATGACATACCAATAACCACATGGTCCTTCCTTCCAACTAATTGACATGATTAATTACTTCAGCTCATATAAGTTCAAGAACAATATGTCCTACCATTTTCTTATGCATGGAACAAAGGATCTCATAGAATCAATTGCATAAGAATGGATTGTCCTTATGATGATTTGTGTCTGGAACACTATCCATTAGGACTAAAACATACCCCATATACAAATTTTGTGTCCATCTACGTCAGTACTATAAGAGAAAACAAGTCACTCATATTTCAAATTTCAGTGGTGAAGAGGCATTTGTTGCACTGTTGATTGACAATAGCAGATGAAGTATCACATGGTTTTGCTGTCTAACTCATTGTCAAGTATTTATGATTTTAGGCCATTGTGATTGAAGATCAATAGGCCCCATGGTTTTTCATGACAAGATAGAAAACACAGGATCTTTAGAAATCAAATTGATAACAACAGGTAATTGTCAACACAGGATAATTGAGAGTTTGAATTCTACAACAGTACAGTTAGAAATAAAATTTACTGCAATATCTGACAACTTGTTTGGTCCTTCATGCCAAGTCACTGTGTAGGATCAATTTTCCAAATTAGAATTACTCGAGTTATCTCAGCAGATTATGAGAAATGTTTCCATATAGAATAGAACAGAAGGCTATTTATATGTCCTTGAGCAACAACAACAACAATAACAACCCAGTATAATCCCACTTAGTGGGGTCTGGGGAGGGTAGTGTGTACGCAGACCTTACCCCTACCCTGAGGTAGAGAGGCTGTTTCCAAATAGACCCCCGGCATCCTTCCCTCCAAGAATTTCCCACCTTGTTCTTGGGGAGACTCGAACTCACAACCTCTTGGTTGGAAGTGGAGGTTGCTTACATGTCCTTGAGCCTATTTCCATTAAATTAAGAGTCCTAACCTTGTTATTTCCATAAAATTGTGTTTAGTAAATCAGTATTCAAGAAAAGTACAGGTATCATATCGTACTATGGGTAATTTAACTTACATTCATTTTAATCAGCAGTGTAAATGTTTAAGATCAAAGAAAACCGATCAACGAGCTAGCTCGATAAGGTCATTGGTAGCTTTTATCACATCTTCAAAATAGCTTTTCTATTAGATTTAGCCGGACTTAGAAAACCAAGAAACTTGAGCAACAATTTTTCAATTGCAATGAATTACTCAATCAATATATGATATTGAATGGAACCTTAGAAGTAAAACATTTCATCGCTTCAATTTCTTTTGAAGTAGAAAATGTCTCCTTAATCAAGAGACAAAGGTATTACATCTCCGTTCTTTATGGAGCTAAATTCTTTAGTCTACCTAGTCAGAGAGTGGTAAATCTCCTCATTCTAATATCAAATTACTGTTTCTTCTAACTGTACACTCTGGAGATCCTACTTTACAAAATTGAGTGGCAAAATCTTGTGACTGGTTGATTTCCTTCTCACTTCCTCAAGCGAGATGTAAGATTAACGAACGAGTCCTCAGTGCAGGGAATTGTCACACCACCCATTGGATGGTCAAAGCCAAATTCTTCTTCAGCTTGACTAAGCAAGTCTTGAAATACAGGTTCACTCAAGAATGATATAGGGATTACGAATCTCTTCTTCTCCTTCTCCCCGACGTACACAGCAAAGTGACCCTTGGGAATATCTCCATATGTGGAAGACTTCTTGATCATTCGAGGCATACGAATAGCCATAATCTTTTAGTCTTAGTATATAAATGAGAAAAGAAAGAAAGACTATGTACCAAAGACTTCAAGAGCAGAGAAAGTTTAGAATACTTTCAAGTTTTGCTGAGAGATGTGGTGGCAAACACCTCTTTGAATGTGTTTATATAGGCAATATTAGCAACTCATAGAACACAGCTGATATGTGTTGAATAGGAATTTGTGGGCACCAGCAGAAGACAGTGGCATTGTAGTATCACATGCTTTTGCCTTCAAAGTATAATAAATTTAGGCTCTATATTAGTTCAAGAACAACAGGCCCTACCTTCTTTGTCAACTTGAGCAAGGCATTCTTCATTGTGGAATGTTTAAATGAAAAATGGAACCTTGAGCATATTTATGCCTGGACCACTAAGATAAAACAAAACCCTGGAATCCGAAAATGTCATCAATTACTATCAAAAACAAAAAATTAACATTAGGCCTTAGTTCAAGGACTACAAGCCCTACCTTCTCTTTGAACTTGGAACAAAGTATCCCTCACTATAAAATTGCTAAAAAGAATTGTACCGTGTGATTGTTCATGTCTAGATACACATCCCTGAAAGTTGCTAAGCTTGAACATGGTTTTGTTGTAAACATTATCCTTGAGAAAATAATTTTTTTATATAACCATAATTTCCAACTATTAAACTGATGATGTCTCAAAAATGATGATTTCTTCTTAAACTAGCAACCTTTGAAGTCTTATAATCCCCAGCATATCAAACAATGCTGACAGCTTTGCATGTGGACACTGCTAAGTTAGCTTGTATAGCAGCCTGCAAGCAGGTCCTTAAGTAAAAAAATGACATTAAAAATAACTCTTTAGATATGAAACATATGAAACAATATCTTATATCCTAACAGGAAATTCTCAAGTTTTGGTTAAATAAGAAAAAAGAAGAAAAAACAGATCAAAATGTGGATCTGCTGTAAGGTTATTACACTCAAAAGCACGTGAATTAGCTACTCTAGATGAAGGATGGTTAACTTGAATAAAGAGATCATCCTTTTATAAGTAAGATTATAAACGTCATACATATAGCTGTGACTTGAAAATCAGAAATTCATTTGAGCCCATTGTTAACTACTGGTTTACAAATATTGTAGAAAAGCAAAGCTCTTTCGCTTTCCTAACTTCACATTTTAATAGGACGCCGTTGAGAAAGCATGCTAGTGTTTGTCACATTATTTATTATTTGGCTAATGCAGCAACGGGGCTAATTGTGGTCAAGTTTAGGCTATTTAGAGATCATCTGATTCTGGTCCGTAATTGTTAGCAAACCAGGGGACTTGAGTATACGGAATCACAAGTACAAGAAATACCAATGCTAAGGGAATGGAACCATCAAGTGGAAAATATTCAGTACTTCATTATATTTGAAGTAGAAAAAAGTACAGAGTCATTCATCTCTTTGACATGAATAACAATCAGGCATTACAGACTTAAGTTCACTAACATTTCTCATTCTAATATTAACTACAGCCTTCTCTAACTCTTTAACTATACAAACTGCGCAAATCCTGCTTTACTGCTCTACAAAATTGTGAAAACAAGTTTCTGTCTCAGTTCCTCAAACGAGAAGTAAGGTCGATAAAGACATCCTCTCGGCAGGGAATTGTAAGACCGCCCATTGGATGTTCGAAGCCAAATTCTTCCTCAGCTTGACTAAGCAAGTCTTGAAATAACGGTTGGTTCAAGAATAATATGGGAATCACAAATCTCTTCTTCTGCTCCTCCTCGACATATACAACAAAATATCCCTTGGGAACATCTACAGATGTGGAAGACTTCTTGATTACACGAGGCATACGAATAGCCATGATCTTTTAGTTTTAATGTATAAGAGCAAAGAAGGAAAGAAGAACTGCTAAAGACCTCAAAAGCAGAAAAATAATCTTTGAATGCTTTCAAGTTTTGCTGAGAGCTGTGGTGGTAGTCACACTTTGAATGTGTTTATATAGGAGAAATGGCAACTCAAAGAATCCTATTGTTAGTAAAGAGTTATTTCGTGGGCACCCACGGAATACAATAGCACCTGAAGTAACATGGTTTTGCCTTCCAACTAATTTTCAAAGTATTCATATCTTTAGTCCATTTAAGATCAAGACATCAGGCCCTACCTTTTGTCTGAAGTTGGAACATAGCATGTGTCATACCTCCTTTTTCGCCCGCAAGGGGTGAAGGAGTTTTTCCAAATAAAGGACAATCGAAACGAGATTTATTTATTTATTCAGAGTCGCCACTTAGGAGATTTAAGGTGTCCCAAGTCACCAATTTAATCCCGTATCGAGGAAAAGAATGACTCTGTATTACAGTTTGCGAACCAGAAATCCGGATAAGGAATTCTGTTAACCCGGGAGAAGGTGTTAGGCATTCCCGAGTTCCGTGGTTCTAGCACGGTCGCTCAACTGTCATATTTGGTTTGTTTATCTGATTTTATACAATTATGAGCTCATGTGCAAATTTTTAACTCTTTACCGCTTTTATTATTATATTTTTAAAAGAATGTGAACATCGTTAAAAACATGTCTTTGGATTGCGTCACATGAAATGCACCCGCGATCCGGAACATATTTTTATTCAATGTTTTGGGATTTGGATTTGGGTCGCATGAAATGCACACCCGAGTTTAAGAAGGTAAGATTATTAAAATGCACGCCTAAAGCGATTAGCGTATTATTATTTCTGGGTAACGCCGTGGAATTTTGCTAAACGGCTCATCCCGAAGTCTAAGTAATTTTAATTAAACATTTATCGAGGGCCCCGCAATTTGTGGGTTTTATTGGGCGAGGCTCATCTCATTTATTTTAAAAGGATAATCCTAAAGTGCCTACATTTTTTCTATTGAAATTGTCTCTACAAAATGAAAGAGAAAAGGTCTTAATTTATTTAAATGCCTGAGTTGTTATAATTGGGTTTCGAATATGATTCATAAATTCTGAAAATGATGCAAGCAGGGCAGTCCGTTGCCAATGCGGGCCCATGCTCAACGTGTATGGCATAAACTAGACCTGGGTCATCTTATTCACATGTTACTACCTAGTTACATTATACTAGGCATGTTTACAGTTTGTCAAATTTAAAAAAAAACTTAGCAATCTAATTTTAATTCTAGACCATTTACATGCTGAAATTAACCAATAGTATTTAACTAAACAATATTCCTATAAGTTCCGAAATGATTTATTCGTTTGATGAACTAACGTACTTTTTGAGACATGGTAATCATCCAACAATAACGAATTAACTAGACGGAGTTACTACACCATTTATTTATTTATTAGTCAATATATAGATAGTTCGTCTGTTAAGCTATCGTCAGATGTTCCACTATATATATTAAACAACTACATGATTCTGATTAGAGTAAGCTAAATAATTCATATATACAAATAAAATTCAGAATATAATTAAAATAAATTTAGAACTTCAACTCTTCATTTTCGTATTCATGCTTCATGTTTCAGTTTATAGTAACCAGCGTGTCAGTTGTGTACCTGATATTGGAAGCAAAAGAAAAGGGAGATCAACAGAAATTCAGTAGCATACAACAACAACAACACCCAGCAACCAGTAACAACCAGCAACGAGAAACCAGTGACAGATTTTAAAATCAAGATAAAAATCCAGAAACACCGACAACAATCAACGGACAGAAGCCAAGGGAATCTTTTCAGATTTGAAAGACTAATTAATGTTCAACTCTTAATTTCTGAATTCGTATATCAGAATATTTAAATTGTATATCAGGTGTATATTACTCTCTCTTTTAATTTCCAGAATGCTTTTATTTGTATTTTTTGGAAGTCTTAATATTTTCGGAATTTTTCTCTCTCTTAAATATTCAGCTCCCTTTTTTCTCTCTCTATCTTCTTTTCCGTCCTCTTTTCTGTCCTAGTCCCCCTATTTATTACCATCTTTCAGCATTTTTTAAAAATTAAAACCCACTATATTCCACTCATCCCCCTTTTAATCCCACTACCTAATGTTTTGTCCCCTATTATATTAAACAAATACATTATCCTCCCCCATTATATCTTGTTCCCCATGCTTATATTAAACAATTGCATTATTCCCCACCATTATATCTTGTCCCCCCATTATTGATTATTTTAATATTATTTTAATCTTAATGGATAGAGCACTCAAAATAAATAATTGTTCAGAATTTTAATTCCAAAAATACCCCTCTGACCTTACTGAAATTACAATTTTGACCCTGAAAACACTGTAATTTACCAATCTACCCCGTCAGCTATAACAAGTTCAACTAATCAATTCTAACCAAAATATAGCAGCTATAACCAATTCCTAATCAGATTTTATGAACAAACTCAAACTATATGATGAACAACAAAGAAACAACTGGAATTATTTTGATTGAACAATCTTTAAACAACAAATCTACTTTCAGATTCAACAACAATAACAAATAAGTATATTCAAATCATGAGCTCAAATTCAAATTAAACTTAAACAAAATAAATAAACAGATTGAAATCACTAAACTCAAATAATCAATTCATCTTCAAATTAAATCCAACAAAATACAACAAAGATACATGATTCAAAATTAATCAAAAAATTAAAAACCAAAACATAAACTCACATTAAATCACTGGATTAAAACGAACTTAAAAATAAAAAAAATGAACACGAATTAAATCTAAATTAAACAACAAAGAACGGATTCAAGCGATTTAAACTAACACTCTTCTATATTAAAACTAAATCCTCTTAAATTAATAAAACAAACTGAAAAATAATTAATTGAATCTTCAACTTAAATCTAACAACATTATAATTAAACTAATCAATTTCTTCCTAAAAATAAACAAGAAAAATGAATGAAACAAACTGAAGAAAGATAAAAAAAACGATCAACATGAAATTAATATCAAACATATCTGATTTCAAATCCGAAAAATATCAAACAAATTACGGACAGAAACAAAACTTAAACCAACTAACCGGATCGGAACGGCGAAGAACTTGAATGAAAACAAATCTGTTCGGAAGCGATTATCGCACCAAAATCACTCGAATCTGCCCGGAAACTTAAACAATAGACGAAGCTCGATGGAGGGGTGTTTGGCGACGACGAGAACTGAAGCAGTAGCAACAAAGCAACCATGGCCGCGCGAAGCTGGAGAAAAAGAAGCATCGAGCAGCAGCAACAAAGCAGCCATGGTTGTGCGAAGCTGGAGAAGAAGAAGCATCGAGCAGCAGCCATGGTGCGACGAGATGGAGCTGGGTTTCGACGAAGAAGAAGCAGCAGCGTCCATGGTGACGTGAAGCTGGCAGTAGCAGCACGATGGAGCAGCAGTGAAGGATGCAGAACGCAGCAGCAGCACGACCGAAGAAGCTAGTGAGGCGGCGAACATGGAGCTCGAGCTCGATGATGAAGCGAAGAAGATGAAGCAGCGGCAGCAGGTGGCTGCTCCAGGTGGTTGTTTGGTCGCGAGGCGATGGAGGTTTGACGTGGGGGGAAAGGGCTGGAGGGGGTGGTCGTTGGGCGAGGGGAAGGGCAGCCATGGGAGAGGATTTGGAGGTTTGAAGAAGAAGAAGGTAAGAGAGGGGGCGGATGGGAGTTTTCAACAATGAAAATTTTTTAGGGTTTTGTTTTTGAAATGAAAGATAGGGAAATAAGGGTGTTGGGTCTTTGGGGTTATGGACTGGGTCGACCCGGTTTGGAATGGACCGGGTCGTAGAGGAATGTTGGGTATATTTGGGCCTGTGGTTCAAAATTGAAGAAGAGGCCTAATTCCGATTTTCTTTTATATTCTTGCTCTCTTTTCTTTTACTTCCTAATTAATAAAACTAAAATTCTAAATTAACTTATAAACTAAATTAACTTATAAAAAATACTAATTAATTCCAAATAACTATTATCGCACATTTAAATAGCAATTAACGATAAAATCGCACAATTTAGACGTTAAATGCTAAAAATGCAACGTACATTATTTTTTTATGATTTTCTCATTTTTGTAAAACAAACTTAAATAAATACTAAATGAAAATGCGACATATTTTATATTTTTATTAATTTAAACAAATAAACATGCACAGACAAAAATACAAATAATTATACAAAAATACCACAAAAATACAAACATTGCACACAAAGGAAAATTGTTTTATTTTGAATTTTTGGGAGTGATTCTCGTATAGGGCGAAAATCACGTGCTCACAGCTGCCCCTCTTTGTCCGAAAACACGAAGGGTTTTCGTGCAAAGATAAAGTGAGCGGATACGAGCGATTTTTGCCCGTTCGAGTACTCCGTGTGAAGTATTTTTTTGAAAAGATTTGACCGAACCTTTGCTTCAGAGGTTTCCTACATATCCTGGGCTAAACAGGAATCAGGTTAATGTAGTTCGGGAAGTTTTGGTAGCTGAGACTACCATGAGACTGCAATGTTACTGTTGTTGCATGCTACTTTTACTGCTTGCTGACCTCCTTATTACACCATGCTTAAAAGAAAAATCAAGAAGTTAGGCTAGACTACGGATTACAAGATCTCTTCATTTGTGCTTGATGCCTTGCTTTCTTGTCGGCTTGCATCGATTCCAGTGCTTCTTTCTTCCGAGAACTGACGGGGATAACACCGGCCTCTTACTTTCCTGAATCACCAGTTTGCATCATTTTGTTCGGTCTGCTGGGGATATGGCTTCCTTCATTAAGCTTTGTTATGTTGGGCATAATTTAATGTTCACAGGCTGCTTCTTTCAAGATGCGTCTTTTCTTCCTTTTGACTCATGCGCTTGAATTTGTGCTGTGACCTCTTGTTGCAACCTTCTGCTTTCCGGTGCTGGGAATTTTTACTATTTTCTGCTGGGGATTCCTATTGTAACCTTCTGCCTTCCGGTGGGTTACTGATTTCAAGATCTGCAGTATAAGACTGAAAAGTATTCCTCTCGTTATACAGGTGGGCGCCTAAATGCAAAAATATGAAATGTATTCCCTCGTTATACTGGTGGGCGCCTAGGACATAAAATGAAAAATAGAAATGTAATCCCGCATTATACTGGTGGGCGCCTAGGACATGAAATGAAAACAAAAATGTATACCCGCATTATACTGGTGGGCGACCTAGGACATGAAATGAAAAACAGAAATGTATTCCCGCATTATACTGGTGGGCGACCTAGGACATGAAATGAAAAACAGAAATGTATTCCCGCATTATACTGGTGGGCGCCTAGGACATGAAATGAAAACAGAAATGTATACCCGCATTATACTGGTGGGCGACCTAGGACATGAAATGAAAACAGAAATGTATACCCGCATTATACTGGTGGGCGACCTAGAAATGAAAAATAGAAATGTATACCCGCATTATACTGGTGGGCGACCTAGGACACGAAATGAAAAACAGAAATGTATTCCCGCATTATACTGGTGGGCGCCTAGGATATGAAATGAAAACAGAAATGTATACCCGCATTATACTGGTGGGTGACCTAGGACATGAAATGAAAAACAGAAATGTATTCCCGCATTATATTGGTGGGCGACCTAGGACATGAAATGAAAACAGAAATGTATTCCCGCATTATACTGGTGGGCGCCTAGGACATGAAATGAAAACAGAAATGTATACCCGCATTATACTGGTGGGCGACCTAGGACATGAAATGAAAACAGAAATGTATACCCGCATTATACTGGTGGGCGACCTAGGACATGAAATAAAAAACAGAAATGTATACCCACATTATACTAGTGGGCGACCTAGGACATGAAATGAAAACAGAAATGTATACCCACATTATACTGGTGGGCGACCAAGGACATGAAATGAAAAACAGAAATGTATACCCGCATTATACTGGTGGGCGACCTAGGACATGAAATGAAAAACAGAAATGTATGCCCGCATTATACTGGTGGGCGACCTAGAAATGAAAAACAGAAATGTATTCCCGCATTATACTGGTGGGCGCCTAGGACATGAAATGAAAAACAGAAATGTATGCCCTCATTATACTGGTGGGCGACCTAGGACATGAAATGAAAAAACAGAAATGTATTCCCTTGTTATACAGGTGGGCGCCTAATTTGTAAAGACATGAAATGTATTCCCTTGTTATACAGGTGGGCGCCTAATTTGTAATGATTTATGAAAAAATATATATTTTGGCAATGTTTATACAAGCAGGACCACTCGGGTCGAAATAAATTAAATGTCCTTTGGAGGAAGGATTAAATTCAATATCCTATTCGAGGGCGGATGAACCCAAAAATGTCCTATTCGAGAGGGGATGAACCCAAAATATCCTATTCGAGGGCGGATGAACCCAAAATATCCTATTCGAGGGCGGATGAACACAAAATATCCTATTCGAGGGCGGATGAACCCAAAATATCCTATTCGAGGGCGGATGAACCCAAAATATCCTATTCGAGGGCGGATGAACCCAAAATATCATATTCGAGGGCGGATGAACCCAAAATATCCTATTCGAGGGCGGATGAACCCAAAATATCCTATTCGAGGGCGGATGAACCCAAAAATATCCTATTCGAGGGCGGATGAACCCAAAATATCCTCAAAACTTGAAATTGACTTACCTCCAGCTGTTTTTTCAAAAATCGTGTTGTCTTGCTATCCCTTAAAACTTGAATTGATTTCCTCGTTCCTCCGAGAAAATTTTCGATAATGGCAGAAACTTTTCTGCCCCAGTTTTGATGATTTTACTTGTGGCATGTTTTTCTCTATTAATAAGTTTTCCTTTTCCTGTTTCAAATCAAAGGAAATTTGTTAGTTTTTAAAACATGGTGAGTGGTCGTGCCACTCCTGCTGGGGATGGTTTTTCCCTTTCTCCCTTCCCCGCTCTGTGTTTCATTATGCTATCAAAACTTGCTGGGGATTATTTTGCTGGGGATGAATTTTCCTTTTCTTCCTTCCCCACTCTGTGTTGTCCGACCCTCTTGGAACTTGGTCGAAAATCTGTCGAGGATGCTTCTTTATCTCGATGATCTGCTGGGATAACACTGCAAACCGCTGAGTACCATTGCTGGGGATAACACTGCTGAGGATAACTCTGCTGAGTAAAATATGTTATCTTACTCTTTCCAAAACTACTTCCTTTAAGCAGGATGTTTCATTCCTCTGCAAACTGTTTCCTTTTGCAGAACTGGTTGTTGTTTTTTTTTCTTTTTTTTTTATTTATTATTTTGTTAGCTTCTTCCTTCGAAGACTACCTCCCTTAAAACTCGTTTTGCCTTTCCCCGAAAAACTGCTGGGGATACCACTTTTCACCAAACTTGTGTTATACTTTACCGAAAATTCTCGAAATGAACGAAAATTTCCTGCCCCAGTTTGTCAATCTTTCTCGTGGCGCATCTTTTTGTCATCGGTAGCATTCCCTGTCCCTGCTTCAAATCAAAGAAAATTTGGTCAGTTTAAATGTGATGGTTGGTTGCGATACTCCTGTTGGGGATGCTATCAACCATTCTCCATCTATGCATTGTCTGTCCATCTTAAAGCTTGGGCTGATACCTTCCGCCCTTCTTGACGATTCATCATTCCCAAACCTCTTAACCATTTTCCCGATCTCTTATCTGACCTCACACATTTCATGACAGCCGATGTAACTTGAAGATCGTGCATGTTCATTGAGATGATCTGCTGGGGATAACACTCCAAATCTCTGTTTATTCGTGTCACTGAAAGCGACCTTTTCTGTTGGGGATATCCCTCTTCTTTTGCGGCATAGCAAGTGGAACTGGCATTTCCCCCGACCTTTTAGTCTCATATGAATTTCCCAAATCATGCCCATTGCTCTCCGCGTTGTTCCTTCTTGATTTAGACCATTTGGATGTTCTAATCAGATCTGGTCTTGCATAATTGGAAAGCTGATGGCATATTTTGAAGTCAATTCTCACTTGTTCTGACCAAACAGACTCTACTGGGGAATTTTTCTACGAAAGGAGAAAGATAAACAAAAAGGGAACCGAATAAAAGACAAAGGAAAAAGATGACTCTTTAACAATAGAAACTATAAATAAAAGCCTATCAAACGCAGATATCGACTCTAATAATCATGACATGCACATGTGGCCTATCCTCTGCCATCAATCGTCTTTCAAGATCTTCCCTTGGCGATTCCCCATCTGATTCTTAATCTTATTCGACTTGTAATGCCCGAAGGGTTTTCACTATCAAGTCTCTCTCATTTTGGTTTTCTCTCAGCTTTCATCGCCTTATGGTGTCCGTAAAGATTTTCACCGATAAGACTCTCTCATTTGCATCACTTTCCAGCTGGGGATTTGGAGTGTTGCCAATATGACTCTTTCTGCTGGGGATTCTTTTCGGCTATCAATTCATGTCCAATCCATGATCCTTTCTCTGTTGGGGATCGGGGTGTTATCCCCGATTTCCGTTTGTATGACTTGGCATCTTTCGGAGATTGGTCAAAAGGTCTTTCTTTGGACTGTAATGTGGGGTTTTGGATAGGGCTAGAAAGAAAAAGTATTAAAGGCTCAAAAACAAAATAAATTTGGGGTTCAAAATTACAACCTTCGGAACCATATTTGCTTACAACAAGCGCAACTCTTGCCCCAGTTTCTAGCTTGGGGATTTTTATTTTTGTTATACTATGTTACACTATGCACACTATGACCATTATGGCCATTATGCATCCTATGACCGAGCCGTGAAGCGCCTACGTATCCTTTTTGAGGAATCAGGTCAAACGTAGTTCCCAATTCCTTTGTTTTCTTCTGACTTTCTTTTGTTTTTGTTATCATTTTTCTTTTCTTTTCTTTTCTCTTTTTCTCTTTTTTTCTTTTTCTTTTTCTTTTCTTTTCTTATCTTTTTATGTTTGCGTTTCTACTCTCTTCTACTGATTCCGAAGGAGGGGTATGAAAGAAAAAGGGTTAACGAAGGATAAAGTGTTTAGATAGCAGAATAAAATGTCTTCGTCATTCCAATCTTCAAAACATGTCAAGTACAAACAAACACAATTAAACAAAGATTTGTAGCCTCTTCTGATGGTGCTGGACTTGACAATTATATTCACACATTTGCCTTTTCATCTGTCATTTCTAAAGCACCGTTGGGCGACACTCTCACTCTTATTATCATGAACGACCCTCATGTCAATTTGGCGAATCTTGCTTTTAACGGTTTTCTTTGTGTTTTACTTGCCCTAGTTCCACATGACTCGAGCTCCGAATAATCTCAAACCGTCCTTATTTCCTTTAAATGTTCTGATCACCTTTCCGGGGTTTTATGATTAACTTTTAAGATTAGGCCCAAACTGTATGCGCATGTCATGTCACTAGAATCGGCGCTGAACAAGGGCAAAACAAAAGGGATAAAAAGAATTAAACAAAGAAGATGATTGGAAATAATAAAAGGCCGGATTTTGCATTACCGGTGAAATAGTTTGAATAACAAAACAAACAAAACAAACCAGAATAAAATCCCGAAACGACATAGACAAAACTTAAACAAACCGCTATGACAAAATGGAAAGATAAGAAAGTTTGACACAAGACAACATCCGTATCACAACTCTAAGAATAATCTGGAGAACAGAAATGACAACAAAACAAGCCACCAAAAGCTTCTCTCCTGCTTATTAAGGAATGTAGCGTCCTCCCAATTCTCGAACCTGGCATTTTGGCCACTGAGCTTTACATCAATATTGCCAAGACAATTACCAACTTCAATATTATCAACCTCAGTCAACAAGTTCCCAATAGGATTCGAGTGCTCCATGTCACTGTCCTCGATCATAATCAGATTTTCCTGGATCATCCGTTTTATTTCTCTTTTCAAATTACGACAGCTCTCAATGTTGTGCCCTCTGATATTGGAGTGGTATGCGCATCGTGCTGCAGGATCAAATCTTCTTGCATGTGGATCTGGAGTATATGCGGGGAGCGGCTCAATCAGGCCAGCATGCCTTATCCTTTCGAACAGACTTGCATAAGATACTCCGATAGGGGTGAGAGTCTTTCCTCGCTTCAGCAACCTCTTATTCCTAAATGCTTGATTGAGCCGGAAACCTGATCCAAGTGGCTTCCGGTAGGCTTGTGAGGGTAGATAGGCATTTTGCGGAGCCGGGCATCCGGAAAGTGAAGTATGGTTTTTAGGGTCACGGGGAGAAAAGTGGTGTTGGGGAGGGGAGAAGCATTGAGAAAACATAGCCGG
The DNA here is from genome assembly GCF_000715075.1 of Nicotiana tabacum. Taxonomy (NCBI): domain Eukaryota; kingdom Viridiplantae; phylum Streptophyta; class Magnoliopsida; order Solanales; family Solanaceae; genus Nicotiana; species Nicotiana tabacum. The sequence goes on along the minus strand of NC_134090.1, from coordinate 151,536,408 downwards.
AGGGCTAGTGATGGAGCTACTCGGTTGGCTAGGAAAGCTGTGATAGGCGGTTATATATGGAGAGTGTGGGGGAGCGTCTGGCCTTGTGCTCGGTGTTTGGGTAAGGACAGATTCTAGGAAGCTAGGTGGTGGCGGGGGTGGTGCTATCCGAGCCATCCACGCCCGATACATGTCTGCCACATGTTGTCTCAGCATTTTCACTTCTTCTACCAACCCGTTGTTCCGTTCGACCAGTTGTTGTCGGTCATCGGTACCGACCCACTCGGTTCTGAGGTTCTGTGTCATTGTCCCCTTTTACTTTGCAGGGAGGAGTTACCACAACCAACCACTTCTCTATATATGAACATAGCAAAGGGAAGCCATCACGTTAGTGTTAGGGCATTTGACAAATAATCATATATCAGAGATGCAATGCACCTAAGTAGTTAAACCGTTCTATCAGAGATGCAATGCACCCGCGCTTTCCTTTATTTTTTTTTATTATCATTCCTTTTCTAGTGGTGGTCGAATCTTATGGATATTGCTTACGTATCATGACCCCGCATGAATCAGACCTTGCGTAGTTCGGCCCAATAAAAGATAAATAATAATAAACATTTTTTTTAATTTTCATATTTCAAAAGTTTGAAGATGACCTACAAACTCGAAAATCAAACAACCCACATATTCTAATTAAAAGATTTACAGACTCCAAAAACAAATGGCCAGCTTCCTTTCTCCGTTTGACAAATGCAACCGAACGGTTATTTTTGCAAATGTGGCCCCTTCCAAATTTCATATGAATTTTGAGGCCGGGGAGGATTATTTTATGACACTTTACAAACTTGTCCGTTCTTTTACGAAAATAGCCTTTCGACAGCTGAAAGATACTCTAAGGCTATTTCAGCAAGAGCGGTTTAAGACACTGCCAAAGCTGGCTCGACTTATTTTGACCAAAAGCCCAAACGGTATTCACTTGACCGCTGACTTTTTTTTTTCTTTTCAAATTACAATAAAACCTGGTGTTGCAAACACGGCCCTTCAGCGCCTCGGGGACGAAGATTTTTAAGGCTATATGGGTCAACTGGACCAAATCTAAAACAATGACCCATAGGTGGTTGTTTACAAAGTCAGCCCTCCGGCGTCCCTTTCGGGAACATTCAGCTATTTTTGACAAAAACAGCATCACCCGACTTATTTATGACTCTTTTTATCGTTTTTCAAAATAGAAAACTCAATATTGCAAACACGGCCTTTCAACGCCTCAGGGACGAAGATTTTTAAGGATGTGTGGGTCAACTGGACCAAATCTTAAACATGACCCAAAAGGTGGCTGTTTATGCAAAGTCAGCCTTCCGGCGTCCCTTTCGGGAACATTCGGCTATGTCTTGACAAAACAGCGTCACCCGACTTCTTTATGATAAAATTAAAATTTGACATCTATATATATATATATATTTGCTATTTTTTGCAAAATGGGAGGTTGGACATCACTCGACTTATTTTTGACAAAATTAAAATTTTGACATGTTTTTTGTTTATTTATTTGTTTTTGGCTATTTTAGCAAAAGGGGAGGTTGGACCCGATGAGGGTTGCCTACGTATCTCAGATCCGGTGAGAATCAAACCCGCGTAGTTCGGGCGATCATGAATAAAGTAAATAAACTAACTTTTTTTTTTGAAGGAAAGACTTATAAAGAAGAAAGGGAACATTTTTGCAAAGAAGGATTTCTAAAGAAAAAGATTTTAATTTTTTTTTATTGAATTTTGAAAGAAAAACTTCTAAAGAAGAAAGAAAATATTTTTGGAATTTTTTTTTCAATGAAAGAAATGCTTCTAAAAAATATTTTTGAATTTTGAATTTTTTTCAATTTTCAATTTTGAAAGAAGAATGAAAATATTTTCGGATTTTTTTGGAAGAAATTAAAAGAAAATATTTTATTTTATTTTATTTTATTTTAAAAAAACAATTAAAAAGACTTTCTAAAGACATCAATAATGAAAAATATTTTTGGTTTTTTTTCTTGAAAATTGGGGGTCTAAAAAAAAAGCTTTTCTAGAAAGGAAATAAAGAAAAATACTTTTTGGATTTATATATATATATATTGCAACAAATAATAAAACTACGTTCAACGCAAGACTCTTTTTTATTTTCATTTTTGGCATTTTCATAAACAAATAAATAAAAAAAACCATTTTAAAAACAAGACTCTTTTTTCATTTTCATTTTTCATGGAAAGACAAACTATTTTTCTTTTTTTTTTTTCATTTTGAAAACAAGACAAAGTGAAGATTTTTTCTTTTCATTTCAACAAAATGACCAACCTATTCTTCAACCTAAAAATAAGAGACTCTTTTCTATTTTTTCTTTTGCTTTTTTTTGAGTGAAACAAACTATATATATATAAAAATATTATTCTTTTTTTCATTTTTCCCAAAATTCCGGCAGAATTTCGTCAGTATTTGGGGCATTATTTTTTTTTTTTAAAAAAAGGCAATTAACTCTCTACACAATTACTTCCCTCTTTTTCGCAAATTTTCAATATTCCCGATTTTTCGAAGCCGGTCAGCATGCAAGTCTGAAACAAGTAAATGCATAAAGCACACAGTATGCAGCAGGATGATCTTTTCATTTCAGGTTGCTTGTCCTAGACGGACCCAACCCCTATGTTGAGTCCCCTAAGCCAAATGCAACATGATGCAAATAAACGTTCCTACTAGGGATCCGGTATGAAGTCAAGTTATTCTAGGTTCAGAACCTGAGTGTTTGTCCTAGACCTGGCTTACCCGAGCGGACAACTCGAGCCGAGGGGGAGGCAGCAATCCGGGAATACAGAAGCTTCGCCGACTTTGCAACTTATCCAACCTCGTTCTAAATTGGGATTTGACACTATACAGAAAAGAAGTCGTACGAAGTACACCCTTCTTCATGATTTAGAAGGCTCAGAGAGGAGATGGGTTTCGACACAGTTTATATACAGTTCACAAAATATCAAAGCGGTAAAAGCAGTTAGTTAGCATATTATGCACAGATCATGTAGCAAAATCAGATAAAACCAAATACAACAATTTATCTAAGCTCGAATTTCTAACCCTGAACCAGAGATTCTGGGTCTAGTCCCCAGCAGAGTCGTCAGAGCTGTCACACCTCCTTTTTCGGCCGCAAGGGGTGAAGGAGTTTTTCCAATTAAAGGACAATCGAAACGGGATTTATTTATTTATTCAGAGTCGCCACTTGGGAGATTTAAGGTGTCCCAAGTCACCAATTTAATCCCGTATCGAGGAAAAGAATGACTCTGTATTACAGTTTGCGAACCAGAAATCCGGATAAGGAATTCTGTTAACCCAGGAGAAGGTGTTAGGCATTCCCGAGTTCCGTGGTTCTAGCACGGTCGCTCAACTGTCATATTTGGTTTGTTTATCTGATTTTATACAATTATGAGCTCATGTGCAAATTTTTAACTCTTTACCACTTTTATTATTAAATTTTTAAAAGAATGTGAACATCGTTTAAAAACATATTTTTGGATTGCGTCACATGAAATGCACCCGCGATCCGGAACGTATTTTTATTCAATGTTTTGGGATTTGGATTTGGGTCGCATGAAATGCACACCCGAGTTTAAGAAGGTAAGATTATTAAAATGCGCGCCTAAAGCGATTAGCGTATTATTATTTCTGGGTAAGGCCGTGGAATTTTGCTAAACGGCTCATCCCGAAGTCTAAGTAATTTTAATTAAACATTTATCGAGGGCCCCGCAATTTGTGGGTTTTATTGGGCGAGGCTCATCTCATTTATTTTAAAAGGATAATCCTAAAGTGCCTATATTTTTTCTATTGAAATTGTCTCTACAAAATGAAAGAGAAAAGGTCTTAATTTGTTTACATGCCTGAGTTGTTATAGTTGGGTTTCGAATATGATTCATAAAATCTGAAAATGATGCAAACAGGACAGTCCGTTGCCAATGCGGGCCCAGGCCCAACGTGTATGGCATAAAACTAGACCTGGGCCATCTTATTCACATGTTACTACCTAGTTACATTATACTAGGCATGTTTACAGTTTGTCAAATTAAAAAAAACTTAGCAATCTAATTTTAATTCTAGACCATTTACATGCTGAAATTAACCAATAGTATTTAACTAAACAATATTCCTATAAGTTCCGAAATGATTTATTCGTTTGATGAACTAACGTGCTTTTTGAGACATGGTAATTATCCAACAATAACGAATTAACTAGACGGAGTTACTACACCATTTATTTATTTATTAGTCAATATATAGATAGTTCGTCTGTTAAGCTATCGTCAGATGTTCCACTATATATATTAAACAACTACATGATTCTGATTAGAGTAAGCTAAATAATTCATATATACAAATAAAATTCAGAATATAATTAAAATAAATTTAGAACTTCAACTCTTCATTTTCGTATTCATGCTTCATGTTTCAGTTTATAGTAACCAGCGTGTCAGTTGTGTACCTGATATTGGAAGCAAAAGAAAAGGGAGATCAACAGAAATTCAGTAGCATACAACAACAACAACACCCAGCAACCAGTAACAACCAGCAACGAGAAACCAGTGACAGATTTTAAAATCAAGATAAAAATCCAGAAACACCGACAATAATCAACGGACAGAAGCCAAGGGAATCTTTTCAGATTTGAAAGACTAATTAATGTTCAACTCTTAATTTCTGAATTCGTATATCAGAATATTTAAATTGTATATCAGGTGTATATTACTCTCTCTTTTAATTTCCAGAATGCTTTTATTTGTATTTTTTGGAAGTCTTAATATTTTCGGAATTTTTCTCTCTCTTAAATATTCAGCTCCCTTTTTTCTCTCTCTATCTTCTTTTCTGTCCTCTTTTCTGTCCTAGTCCCCCTATTTATTACCATCTTTCAGCATTTTTTAAAAATTAAAACCCACTATATTCCACTCATCCCCCTTTTAATCCCACTACCTAATGTTTTGTCCCCTATTATATTAAACAAATACATTATCCTCCCCCATTATATCTTGTTCCCCATGCTTATATTAAACAATTGCATTATTCCCCACCATTATATCTTGTCCCCCCATTATTGATTATTTTAATATTATTTTAATCTTAATGGATAGAGCACTCAAAATAAATAATTGTTCAGAATTTTAATTCCAAAAATACCCCTCTGACCTTACTGAAATTACAATTTTGACCCTGAAAACACTGTAATTTACCAATCTACCCCGTCAGCTATAACAAGTTCAGCTAATCAATTCTAACCAAAATATAGCAACTATAACCAATTCCTAATCAAATTTTATGAACAAACTCAAACTATACGATGAACAACAAAGAAACAACTGGAATTATTTTGATTGAACAATCTTTAAACAACAAATCTACTTTCAGATTCAACAACAATAACAAATAAGTATATTCAAATCATGAGCTCAAATTCAAATTAAACTTAAACAAAATAAATAAACAGATTGAAATCACTAAACTCAAATAATCAATTCATCTTCAAATTAAATCCAACAAAATACAACAAAGATACATGATTCAAAATTAATCAAAAAATTAAAAACCAAAACATAAACTCACATTAAATCACTGGATTAAAACGAACTTAAAAATAAAAAAAATGAACACGAATTAAATCTAAATTAAACAACAAAGAACGGATTCAAGCGATTTAAACTAACACTCTTCTATATTAAAACTAAATCCTCTTAAATTAATAAAACAAACTGAAAAATAATTAATTGAATCTTCAACTTAAATCTAACAACATTATAATTAAACTAATCAATTTCTTCCTAAAAATAAACAAGAAAAATGAATGAAACAAACTGAAGCAAGATAAAAAAAACGATGAACATGAAATTAATATCAAACATATCTGATTTCAAATCCGAAAAATATCAAACAAATTACGGACAGAAACGAAACTTAAACCAACTAACCAGATCGGAACGACGAAGAACTTGAATGAAAACAAATCTGTCCGGAAGCGATTATCGCACCAAAATCACTCGAATCTGCCCGGAAACTTAAACAATAGACGAAGCTCGATGGAGGGGTGTTTGGCGACGACGAGAACTGAAGCAGTAGCAACAAAGTAGCCATGGCCGCGCGAAGCTGGAGAAGAAGAAGCAAGCAGCAACAACAAAGCAGCCATGGCTGTGCGAAGCTGGAGAAGAAGAAGCATCGAGCAGCAGCCATGGTGCGACGAGATGGAGCTGGGTTTCGACGAAGAAGAAGCAGCAGCTACCATGGCGACGTGAAGCTGGCAGTAGCAACACGATGGAGCAGAAGCGACGCAGCAGTGAAGGATGAAGAACGCAGCAGCAGCACATCCGAAGGAGCTAGCGAGGCGGCGAACATGGAGCTCGAGCTCGATGATGAAGCGAAGAAGATGAAGCAGCGGCAGCAGGTGGCTGCTCCAGGTGGTTGTTTGGTCGCGAGGCGATGGAGGTTTGACGTGGGGGGAAAGGGCTGGAGGGGGAGGTCATTGGGCGAGGGGAAGGGCAGCCATGGGAGAGGATTTGGAGGTTTGAAGAAGAAGAAGGTAAGAGAGGGGGCGGATGGGAGTTTTCAATAGTGAAATTTTTTTAGGGTTTTGTTTTTGAAATGAAAGATAGGGAAATAGAGGTGTTGGGTCTTTGGGGTTATGGACTGGGTCGACCCGGTTTGGAATGGACCGGGTCGTAGAGGAAGGTTGGGTATATTTTGGGCCTGTGGTTCAAAATTGAAGAAGAGGCCTAATTCCGATTTTCTTTTATATTCTTGCTCTCTTTTCTTTTACTTCCTAATTAATAAAACTAAAATTCTAAATTAACTTATAAACTAAATTAACTTATAAAAAATACTAATTAATTCCAAATAACTATTATCGCACATTTAAATAGCAATTAACGATAAAATCGCACAATTTAGACGTTAAATGCTAAAAATGCAACGTACATTATTTTTTATGATTTTCTCATTTTTGTAAAACAAACTTAAATAAATACTAAATGAAAATGCGACATATTTTATATTTTTATTAATTTAAACAAATAAACATGCACAGACAAAAATACAAATAATTATACAAAAATACCACAAAAATACAAACATTGCACACAAAGGAAAATTGTTTTATTTTGAATTTTTGGGAGTGATTCTCATATAGGGCGAAAATCACGTGCTCACAGCATGTCTCACAACCAAATTGCTAAAGAAAGATGTATCCTAGAGTGATTATTCATGTCTAAATATACACCTATACATTTCTTGTCATTAACATGGTTTTCTAGTAAGATTTTATTCAAATAAAATGGAATATCCATCACCAGAACCAATAGAACAAAGGAAAGTGGGATGTTCCAGCTTTCCAGGTGCTGTCTAACTTGGTCCTGAACTTAATCCAAAATATTTGGCTACTCTTATCTCATCTATTAAGAATGTCACAGTTTTGTATATGGATAATATATCATTTTGTATATGGAGGTTTAGGAACTGTTTCCTAAGATTATAACAAACAAAAGATCTGATTTGAGGAATGCTTAAAAGAACCAACATCTGATGTACTGACGTACAAATTTGACTAATTCTGGGAATTCACTTATGTGTTATCAACAAACTTGTATAGCAAAATTAAAAACCAAAATTGAGAAAGATAAAGGTGAACTTTAGCTCTTGAATGAAAAAGATAAAGAAAAAGAGAACAAAATAAAAAGTGATCCTAATTGCTTGGTCTAGTAGGTCTATTGTGACGTCCCTTCTCTCCCACCTCACACCCTCGGAAGCACCCTTCTTATAGAGATAAATGCACTTTCAATTACAAAGAACTCTACCAGGCAACATGCAATTGAGGTATTCAGATTTTATACGTTGAAGTATGTAAAACACAAAACATTATGGGTTTGGATTCAATAATCCGCAAACAAGCAACATTAGTTACTTCACAGCCACTATTTTGGTAACCTAGTAAATATTATACAGCTCTACTAATAAATATTTATAGAAATAAGTTGACTAAAATGAGGTACTATTTTTTTCCCTCATATCATAAGTCATTTTAATCTAATGACTTAATCAACCTAGCAGATCAGAATTATCTCAAGTTTTTCAGCTGGTTGTGAGAAATTCAAATAAATCAAGTCCACAGATTTGTTGTAAAGAGAGTAGAAAACAAAAATATCTAATGGAGTGTGATCTATTAATGTCACTTCTTTGATATTTTGATATATTCTGCTGCTGCAGATATATTGTTTTCTTTGTTGTCATTGCCAAAAATATTTCAGTGTTCAGGATAAGGTCACAGATAAGATTTCTTCTTTAGAGTTAATTAATATAGACTTTAGCACTTTAGAAGCTCCAATTCCCATGTTATGGAGAAAATGGAATCTTGAAAAGAAATTTCTCCAACAAGAATACTGAAAATCCAATTGGCTAAAGAATGAGTCTGGACAGATTTCATTTTCTAAAGAATGTGCTGTATGTCTTTTTGACATCAGCTACTGAAAATTACAGTCAAAATTGGGATCTATGCAGCTAATGGTAGCCCCCTCTACAAAACTGTGAAAGGAAAAGCCTCATATCCTACTCAAGCGGGAAGTAAGATCAACGAAGACATCCTCGCTACATGGAATTGTGACACCACCCATTGGATGATTAAAACCAAATTCTTCCTCAGCTTGACTAAGCAAGTCTTGAAATAAAGGTTGGCTCAAGAATGATATGGGGATTACAAATCTCTTACTCTGCTTCTCCCCAACATAAACAGCAAAATGGCCCTTTGGAACGTCTCCGGCTGTAGAAGACTTCTTGATTATACAAGGCATACGGATAGCCATGGTCGTTAAGTTCAATACAAATGAGGAAGGGTAGAATTAGTAAGGACCCTGGAAACAGAGAAAATCTTTGTATGGTTTGAAGTTTTGGTGAGAGCTGTTATGGTAAACCCTTCTTTGTATGTGTTTATATAGGTCAATGACAAGTTGTAGAGTCCTAATGATGTGCATTGAATAGTATTTTGTGGGCACCAGCTAAAAACAATAGCACCTGAAATATCACATGGTTTTGCCTTCCAAATCACTGTCATACTATTTATATATTAAGACTAGTCTAAAAGCAGAGGGTTCCACTGATCTTCACAACAAAGAACATATGGACGCCTAATCTTCTTGAAAAATGGTTTAGTTAGGGACCACCTCTAGCCATTTCTTGAAGTTAAATCAACAAGTTGTAGTCAGAATTCCAATGATTGATCATCAAATGCAAATCTATAAGGGCATATCCTGAGAATTTTAGACAAAAATCTGATCATCCATAGTGCTAAAGCAATGGCTCAGGATACAAGTTGGTTCTTATAACAAAAAACTATTGTCTTACTCTTATGGTTCCAAGTGGTGGTGCAGTTGAAGACTTCGAGAACACTTAAAAAATGGTCAAATTGTGATGATTATTATTGGAAATAATATAGAATTGGATAAGGTTAGAATATTTCTCCAGTTTCATTTATCAATAAGGTCATACGTCCATGTTTCTAGTCAAAGAAAAACAATACCAACCAGTGTCTACTTTTGTTGCTCCAATGCTGAGCATGGGTGGACCACAGCAGTAATTTTGTAGGAAACAAGCAAGAGAAGAAGGCAAAAGCTTATCTTTAATCTGGTGAGCAATTATGATATAGACTGGTAGTAATCCACAAAATCAACATACTGGCTTAAGTTTGTCAAGAAAATCAACATTTGATCAAATTATATAATCAACAACAAGTTGACTTTGAATAGCACTTCACAGAGAATCTAAATTCCTATACCAAAAACTTAGCATTCTAAGTATTTATGAACAGCCAGAGCTATGGCCTGTATGATACTAGGGACAAAGACCTCAAAATGTACGGTAAAACTAAAAGAGTTCTAGACAGGGGAGAAATAGCCTCTGAATGCTCATCAGGTGACTCGAGAACAACACGCTTCTTACTGCACGAAGAGCCTAATTCCTATTTCCTCCTCTAGCTATAGTGTCAAATGATAAGTTAATCAACTACACAAAAGCATCAACTCTTTACAGTTGACGTGAAGAGCAGAACCAACAAGAAGTAGCAATCTAAGAAATTGATTTAGCATGACTATTTCAATTCTTGGTTTAATGTTTAAGTAATCAAAACTTCTAATGGCTTGATCCAAGCATCGGGTAGTTTATTTATTACTCCCTGATAAGTTGGTAGTTTCTTTCAATTAAGGTTTTTAAATAAGATTTAATAGCATTAACTAACTTAATGTGGTTGATTTTAGGTGTGTGAGCTTAAATGAAATAGTTGATGAAAGAGTGGATCAAAAAGGATGAAAAGAGATGGAATTTGGAGCATAAGATTGAAGAAATTGAAGATTGAAATGTGAAGGACAATGTCTCCATGAAGGTCAATTGTGGAGCCAAAACTAGGGGTGCAAATGTGCATGAAAAATGTTCCAAGTCTGGGAAAATTTGGAGCAAAGTCTGCCCAACTCCACGATCTTGATCGTCTCCACGAACTACTCCACGATCTTAAAGGGCATCTGAAGCAAAGAATTATGCAAGTTCTGCCCAGCTCCACGATCTGAATCGTGGAGCCATTTCAGCCCACGAACCAGGCCACGAACATCATCGTCTCCACAAACAAAGCCACAACTGGACACCATAGAGGCACTTTTGTCAAATATAGCAAACGATTATAAATAGCAATTTAGGTCAGCTTTTAGGCATCTTTGATCTTTTTGAACGTGGGAGAGCAGCTTTTGGAGTTTCCCTTAAGAGTTTTGGGTGATTTCATCATAGTTTGCTCAATCTTTCTCTACTCTCTTAGCTAACATGTTTAGATTATCATTTATCTTTATATTTTCATTCTTTATTATGGCTAGCTAAGCTTCTTAAGCTAGGATTGTGAACTCCAAGTGTGGTTATGTTTTTGGGTTATTAATATTAGTTCTATATTTGATTAAACTTTGTGTTATCTAATTACTCAATGCATTATTGATTGATTTTGTGGTAGCAAACACTAAATCCATACCTATTTTGCTTGTTCTAACTTGGAATAGTGGAACTTAGCTTAGGTACAAGGTAATTAGTAAGGAATTAAGTGGGTTAATCACTTGATTTATGAAATCTAACTAGGGATAGTGTGATTTCTACTTGGGCTAATCAATTGTTCATCATTGAGCCTTAATTGACTTGGAAGAGCAACTTGGGGTAAAAACCTCTTAAGTGTTGGAAGACATTAAGTTGGTGGAATAGAAATTGAGGCCATAACACATGCTTAATTTATTAGAATTGAACATTTGTATACCCAAAAACATAGCCAACACGAAGGGGAAGCAATCCTAGTGTCTTTCTCTTATTTGTTATAACTACATCTTTACTCGCACTCCAACTGTTCGATAAAATTCCTAGACTAGTTTTTGTAGTAATTTTAGAAGTAACTTTAGAAGTAATTGAACAATCATTCTTTGTTTGAAGATACATTAAGAATCACTAAGTTTACACGCATTTGGATACTCTAGCACACACCTACTCCTTGTGGGATTCGACCCCAATCTTTGTTGGGTTTATTATTGCTAAGGACCATACTATGCTTTCTTCGGAGGTGTAGGATTGGACGTCACCGCTCCCTCTGTCCCATTTTATATGACACCCCTTCCCTTTTAATCTATCCCAAAAGGAATAACATTTTTCTATATTTAGAAACAATTCAACTTTAAACTTCTCATTTTACCCTTGAGGAGATGATTTATAACCGCACAAATATTTATGGCGTGTTTTAGAACTCAAGTTTCAAAAGTCTTTATTTCTTTCTTCTTAAACTCCGAGTTAAGTCAAACATTATCACATAAAAGGGGATCCGGGAGTATACTGTATTAGAAGGCAGAGCTGTAAATCAGAAGAGCAACTCACAAGATGCACTGGCTGATAAATGAACATTATCATGGAAATGAATGGTGATGTCTTTTCCCTTGGTACTGTTTTACATTTTGTTGTCATTTTGTATAAGCTCGGGGAAAAGAAAGTCTGATTCAAAAGGAGAAAACAGAAAAGTTAATAATCTATTGGTCCTGATAATAACAAATCATTTAGACGGGGAGTTGATTTAACTGTACCCTTAGAAATGGTTTTGCATTGTCAAGAAATTCAGAGCAGTGTTCATCACAGGAATTTCATCAAATAACACGGCGGCTCTAGGTAAACAATGACTTGGCACGCAAATCTACCAAAACAGAGAACACATACACGCTTAAAACAAACCAGAATATTCATGTAAAAGGGCGTGAATCACTTGGCCCAAAGTCGACATTTCGAACACCATTTGAATGCACGGAAGAGAAGTGATGGAGAGCAAGAGCATGGAACTTAGTTTGGCAAAAATGGTTTTAGAAAGCAAACAGATTTTTGGGCTAAGGATCTTGAAGAAGCTGGTTAGGGTCAGTTTTTTCATTTTTAAGTATAACCATGTGTTATCGGCAGCTCACTGGTCCAACTAATCCAGATTTGTATGGTTGCATTTGCAAAGAATAAAAAGACCCACCCTGCCACCCATATGGATTTAACTTATATAAATAAAAACCGGCAGTAAAATTCATTTTAAACTATCAGTGTGTATATAATATGATGCATTAGTATATGCAAAGATTTTTGAGTGCTCTTTGTACATCATGCTAAAGACCGTGGAATAATCACGTCCATCTTTACAGCTTGTTTGGATGGTGTTATTTTAAATACAATATTCTCTCCATTTCAATTTATATGACACACTTTCTTTATTAGCTCGTTCAAAAAAGAATGACACATTTCTATATTTAGAAACAATTCAACTTTAAAATTTTTATTTAACCTACTTTACCCTTAATGATAAGCTTTTATAGTCTCATTTAAATTGAAACGGAGGAAGTATTTATTTTGATTGTTACTTAAATTTTATTGTATCGTACCGTTAAATCCGTCGTTATGTAATGATGAAAAGCGTCACGATTTAGTGTGGTCGCATCATTACCTTGTTTTTTCTCTCATATTGCACATCTTTATTATTAAATAATCCTATTTTATCGCTTACCTTATCTTTTTCTATAATCATTCTACTCCGTACCTTACTTTTTCTTTGTAATATTGCAAGTTTATTCTTGATGCATATAGTGTTTGGATAGATAAGCTAAATTGTTCATCCATTCAAGAAACATTTCTTTCGGATACATTTGTAGCAAGAGAAAAGAATTAATGTTGTATTTGTACTCTTTGAATTAGTTTTTTTCGAGTAAAAATCACCAAACTTTTTGGTGCTAAGCCTCACTTAACTTCTAATAACTAATCATCAACTGTACAAAATGGATATCCTGCTTTTGTATACAAAAATTCTGAGACCTATAAAAAGAAAAATGATTCTCAATTATATCCTAAACTGAGAAGTGATGCCAATGAAGATGTCCTCTGAGCAGGGAATTGTGATACCACCCATTGGATGATCGAAGCCAAATTCTTCCTCTGCTTGACATAGCAAGTCTTGAAATGCCGGTTGACTCAAGAATGATACGGGGATTACAAATCTCTTCTTTTGCTTCTCTCCTACATAAACAGCAAAATGGCCCTTTGGAACATCTGTTGAGGACTTCTTGATTATACGAGGAACACGGATGGCCATGATTTTCTATTTAAGATGAGCAAACGATGAAGAGGAGAAATACTAAAGTTCTGAAAGGTTGGAGTAGTTCTCTATTTTTGTGGAGAGCTGTGGTGGTGAGGGACTTCTCAAAACATGTTTATATAAGCAAATGGAAAGTCATAAAATCTCATGATTTTGTGGTGAAGAGCCATTTGGGTTGGGCATCAGTGAAAGAAAATGACATACCAATAACCACATGGTCCTGCCTTTCAACTAATTAACAAGATTAATTACTTTAGCTCATATAAGTTCAAGAACACTAGGTCCTACCATTTTCTTATGCATGGAGCAAAGGATCTAATAGAATCAAATACATAAGAATGTATGGTCCCTTATGATGATTTGTGTCGAAAATACTATCCATTAGTACTAAAACATACCCCATATACAAACTTTGTGTCCATTTACGTACGAACTATAAGAGAAAACAAGTCAATTATTTCTCAAATTTCAGTGGTGAAGAGGCATTTGTTGCGTTGTTGATTGACAATAGCAGATGAAGTATCACATGGTTTTGCTATCTAACTCATTCTCAAGTATATATGATTTTACGCTATTGTGCCTGAAGATTAGTAGGCCCCGCTGTTTTCATGACAAGATAGAAAACACTGGATCTTTAGAAATCAAATTGATAACAACGGGTGATGGTCCTGTAAATATTAAGGTCCGGACCACTTGTTCTGTGATTAGAAATAAATTACTGCAATATTTGACAATTTGTTTGGTCCCTCACGCTAAGTTATTATGTAGAATCAACTTTCCTATAGGAAAAGGATTACTAAAGGTGATATATAAATATCAGTATATATGTGACGAGGATGTGCGAAAAAAATATAAGGCATCCATGAGCCGCACAATCGAGAGAGATATGTTTGACAGAGAAAATTGTTTCCTTGTCCTATTACTACTACGCCGAAGTTTTTGAGAAATTTTTTAGCTTCTTTTTCATTCAATTTGTTCGCGGGTTTCATTGATCAAAGAGTTGATAGCAAGAATCAGTCTTGGTGTGGATATGCATAGAGTCTTCGCAATATCGAAGAATTTTTGAAACGAGACTCTCTTCACCATGTACGTCTCAGATCCGATCTTTGACATGTAAATAAACTTTAAACACGAAAAGATCTGCCTAGAATTATTATTGAACACCTATATGCAATCCTTCACTTAGCTTGAAAGAAAAAAATATTTTCACATTCCTAAGCTATACAGGCAACTGGAAAGCCAAATGGTAAACATGGAAGCTTTTATCACATCTTCACATCTTCAAATGGTAAACAGGTGCACGTACAAAACCAAGAAAGTTGAGCAAGAATTATTATATTGCAATAAAATATTCCATCAATATATGGAATTGATTTGAACCATAGAAGTAAACATGTTCATTACTTCAATTTCTTTTGAAGTAGAAAAATGTCTCCTTAATCAAGAGAAAAGGTATTACATCTCCATTCTTTATGGAGCTAATTTCATTAGTCTAACCTAGTCAGAGTGTGGTAACTCTCCTCATACTAGCTTCAAATGACTGTTTTTTCTAGCTCCTGAATTGTACACTCTGTCGACCCTACTTTACAGCTTTACAAAATTGTGTAAGAGAAAAACTGGTGACTCGTTAGTTTCCTTCTCACTTCCTCAAGCGAGATGTGAGATCAAGGAACACATCCTCACTGCAAGGAATTGTGACACCACCCATAGGATGATCAAAACCAAATTCTTCCTCAGCTTGACTAAGCAAGTCTTGAAATAAAGGTTGACTCAAGAACGATATGGGGATTACAAATCTCTTCTTCTGCTTCTCCCCAACATACACAGCAAAATGGCCTTTTGGAATATCTCCACTTGTGGAAGACTTCTTGATTATACGAGGCATACGAATAGCCATGATCGTTTAGTTTTAATGTATAAGAGCAAAGAAGTAAAAGAAGAACTACTAAAGACCTCAAAAGCAGAAAAAAAACCTTTGAATGTTTTAAACTGAGAGTTGTGATAGGAGTCCCTCTTTGAATGTGTTTATATAGGCCAAATGGCAACTCAGAGAATCCTATTGATGGTAAAGAGTTATTTCGTGGACACCCACCGAATACAATAGCACCTGAAGTAACATGGTTTTGCCTTCCAACTTATTGTCAAATTATTCATATCTTTAGTCCATTTAAGATCAAGACATCAGGCCCTACCTTTTGTCTGAAGTTGAAACATAGCATGCCTCACAACTAAATTGCTAAAGAAGAGATGTATCCTAGAGTGATTATTCATGTCTAAATATACACCTAGACATTTCTTGTCATTAAAATGGTTTTCTAGTAAAAATTTATTCAAATAAAATGGAATATCCATCACTAGAACAAATAGAACAAAGGAAAGGGGATGTTCCAGCCTTCCAGGTGCTTTCTAGCTCGGTCCTGAACTTGATCCAAAATATTTGGCTACTCTTATATCATCTATTAAGGATATCATAATTCTTAATGGATAATATATTATTTTGTATATGGAGGTTTAGGAACTCTTTCCTAAGATTATAAAAAACAAAACACCTCATCTCTCACATACAAATTTGACTAATTCTGGGAATTCAATTATGTTTTAGGCTTTGGGCAACAAATTTGTCGCGGAAGCCAAATGCATATAGTGTGAATGAGTCACAACTACTATACCAAAAATTATGACAGCCACCAAATAATAAATAAGACAATAAAGCAATAATAAAAGGAATACCAGAATTTACGAGGTTCGGCCAATTTTGCCTACTTCCTCGGACACAACCAATATTTTATTCTACTCCAAAAATACATGTGAAATAGTGCTAAAGAGAGAAGATACAAATGCCTTAAGAAGATAAGAAGGCAAATGAGAGGTGTATTTAAATCCTAAACATTAGGCCTCCTTTTATAGGGAAAAATTCCCACCCTATTGTGTCCTCCACCGACGTGGGACAAATTTTGGCAATCAACAAATCTCCACCTTGGCAAAATTCCACATCTTCAATTTTCTCTTAATAACAAATTTTAGTTGTGTCTTCATCTTCAATTTTCAGTGTTCAACAATGTTGATCAAATCCAAACAATGTTGAAACTTGACCGCAGTCACCACTTTTGTCAGCATATCAGCAGGATCCTTTTTAGTATGAATTTTCTTCACCGTGACTCCACCTTCTTCTATGATTTCTCGTACGAAATGATACCGAACATCAATGTGCTTCGTCCTTGCATGATAAACTTGGTTCTTCGCTAATTGAATAGCACTTTGACTATCACAAAAAAATTGTGATACTTTTGTGTCCAATACCAAGCTCTTTTAGCAACCCCTGAAGCCAAATTGCCTCTTTCGCAGCCTCTGTAATAGCCATGTACTCTGCCTCTGTTGAAGACAAAGCAACTGTTGACTGCAACGTAGACTTCCAACTAAAACGCAGTTTTTACATCCATCTGAACTAGTTCCAAATCCAATTGTGCTACCAAAGCCAACATAATTCTAATGGAGGAATATTTTACAACTGGAGAAAATACTTCACTGTAATCAATTTCCTCCTTTTGAGCATATCTTTTGGCCACCAATCTTGCTTTGTAGTGAACATCTTCTTGTTTAGGAAATCCTTCTTTCTTTGCAAATACCCATTTGCACCCAATTGCTTTCTTTCCCTTCGGGAGATTGGCCAATCTCCATGTATGATTCTGATGAAGGGACAGTATTTCATCATTCATGGCAATCCTCCACTTATCTTCTTCTGAACTTTGGACTGCATCTTTATAAGTGGTCGGAACATTATCAGCTACAATTGAGGCGGCACAAGCAACCGTCTCTATAAGACGAACATGTTTTGTTATTGTCCTTTTTGGCCTGCTGGTTGCAATTGATTCAAGTTGTTGTTGAGGTTCCTGAGTTGGAATCTCCCTCTCTACTGGCTCTTCTTCCAGAGGATAATCTTCATTTGTTTCCTTCTCTGCTTCTTGTATAGGAAAAATGAATTTTCTCTCAAACTCCACCTACTTAGAAGCACCCTCATTTTGTTTGGTATCTTCTGTTACCTTATTTACCATAGCAGATTTATCAAAGGTAACATCCATGTTGAATATT
The DNA here is from genome assembly GCF_000715075.1 of Nicotiana tabacum. Classification (NCBI taxonomy): domain Eukaryota; kingdom Viridiplantae; phylum Streptophyta; class Magnoliopsida; order Solanales; family Solanaceae; genus Nicotiana; species Nicotiana tabacum. The sequence goes on along the minus strand of NC_134090.1, from coordinate 151,518,683 downwards.
ACTTTCTTTGTCATAGGACACCATAAGAGATATCCTTTGACTCCAAAAGTAATCCCCATAAAAATAGCCTTCTTTGCCCTTGGATCCAATTTTGACTCTGTCACATGATAATATGCAGTTGAGCCAAATACGTGCAAAGAGTCATAATCTACAACAGGATTTCCATACCATTTTTCAAATGATGTATTTCCATCAATAGCAGCAGATGGTAAGTGATTAATGAGGTGGCATGCATATGTAATTGCCTCAGCCCAAAATTCTTTGTCCAAGCCAGCATTGGACAACATACTCCATACCTTCTCCAGCAAGGTCCGGTTCATACGTTCTGCCACTCCATTCTGTTGTGGTGTATGTCTGACAGTGAAGTGTCGGACAATACCATCATTTTCACAGACCTTATTGAAATGATCATTTTTGTATTCACCTCCATTGTCTGTGCGAATACACTTGATCCTCCTGCCTATTTGATTCTCCACCATCGTCTTCCATTTGAGAAAAATTCCCAACACTTCATCTTTGCTCTGCATTGTATACATCCACACTCTTCGGAAAAAATCATCAACAAAGGTTACAAAATTATGCTTCCCACCCAATGAAGGTGTTTTGAAAGGACTCCAAACATCAAAGTGTACATAATTCAAAATGCCTTTAGTATTATGGATCGTTGTACCAAATTTAACCCTTGTTTGTTTCTCTTTGACACAATGCTCGCAAAACTCCAAGTTGCAAGCCTTTACTCCCTTTAACAATCCTTGATCTGATAGAGATTTCAAGAATTTTCCTCCATCATGTCCCAAGCGCATGTGCCATAGCTTGGTTGCTTCTGCCTCTTTGTCGCCACTGGATGTCACTGTCGATGTCCCAATAACTGTACTACCACGATAGCGGTACATATTATTGTTCTTCCGATTATCCTTCATTACCACTAGTGCACCAGAGCATACTCTCGTCACTCCATTTTCTGCAATGATTTTGAACCCTTTTGATTCTAGGGCTCTCACAGAGATGAGATTCTTCTTCAAAGTCGGTACATATCAAACATCTATTAATATTCTGATCATTCCATCACGGTTCCTTAATCGTATTGAAGCAATTCCATATAAGGTAAGAGGGTTGTTGTCCATTGTGTGGATGACTCCATATTCTCCTTCTTGAAAATCCACGAACCAGTCCCTGGTGGGACACATATGATAGCTACAAGCCGAGTCCATCAACCATATGTATAATGATGTTGATGACTCTGTTGTAACTAATGAGAGGTCTGAATCATCACAATCAGCTACATTTGAATTCATAATGGCCTTTCCATTGTTATGTTTGGCCTTATTCTTCAACTTCGGACAGCCTTTCTTTTAGTGCCCTTTTTCTCGACCCCTCACAACCAGTGCTTCTCCTTCTTCGCCCTTCTATTTTTCTCCCTTTCTTTGTTCATAGCTGTATAAAGCCGAACAAACTTCTCTGAGAGAAATTTCGTCATTTCCATGAAGTAGAGTAGTTTCAAGATGCTCGTGCTCATCAGGAAGTGACCCCAACAACATCAAGGTCAAGTCACCATCATCAAAAGTTTCATCCATATTTTGCAAATATGTGACCAGCTTATTGAAACTGGTGATATGTTCATTCATCATGGTACCAGGAATATAGGTGAACCAAAACAGTATTTTCTTCATGTACAATTTATTTTGACTGTTTTTCTTCAAAAATTTATCCTCCAGTGCTTTCCATAATTTACTTGCAGAAGTTTCCTTTGTGTATGAATATTTCTGCTCTCTAGCAAGGTAGGATCGAATCGTATCGCAAGCAACACAGTTGATAATTCTCCAATCTTCTTCTCCAATAACATCTGGTCTTTTTTCTTCAATGGCAAGATCTAGCCCTTGTTGAAAAAGGACGTCTAGAACCTCGCCTTGCTACATCCCAAAATGTCCTGACCCGTCAAAAATTTCTACCGCAAATTTCGCATTTGACAAAATTCTTGTCATAAGCGAAGATGCCAATAATGACGTATTGTTGACACTTGATGTAGATTCTTCTTGTTTACTGTCTCCCATCTTTGACACAAATATTATTTAATAGCTGACGACACAAATCAAGATTATTTCTTTTCTGATGTGGAAGATCAGACTAAGCTGCAACCACAGAGCATACTCAGACAGAACCTTGACTCAGTTATCAAAATAAATCTTTTCTGATGTGGAAGATCAGACAATGCTACAACCACAGAGCATACTTAGACGGTACCTTGGCTCTGATACCAATTGTCGTGGAAGCCAAATGTATATAGTGTGAATGAGTCACAACTACTATACCAAAAATTATGACAACCACCAAATAATAAATAAGACAATAAAGCAACAATAAAAGGAACATCAAAATTTACGAGGTTCGGCCAATTTTGCCTACTTCCTCGGACACAACCAATATTTTATTCCACTCCAAAAATACAAGTGAAATAATACTAAAGAGAGAAGATACAAATGTCTTAAGAAGATAAAAAGGCAAATGAGAGGTGTATTTAAATCCTAAACATTATGCCTTCTTTTATAGGGAAAAATTCTCACCCTATTGTGTCCTCCACCGATGTGGGACAAATTTTGGCAATCAACAAAACTTATATAACAAGATTAAAAAAAAATGAGAAAAATAAAAGAGCATAAAGGTGAACTTTAGCTCCTGAACAGTAAAGATAAAGAAAAAGAGAACAAAAAAGGCGCTTCTGATTGCTCGCTCTAGTTACTCTTCAATTATAAAGAACTCTTACCAGGCAACATGCAATTGAGGTATTTAGATTTTATACATTGATTTATTTAAAACACAAAAACTTATGGATTTGGATTTAATAACCTGCAAACAAGCAACATAAGTATACTTGCATAGCCACTATTTTTGGTAACCCACCAGAAAATATGTACTTATATACTACTAATAAATATTTTTAGAAATAAGTTGACTAAAATAAGATACAATTTATTGTCCTCATATCATAAGTTGTTTTAATCTGATGATTTAATTAACTTCACGGATCAGAATTATCCAAGTTTTTCAGCTGTTCGGTAGAAACTCTAATAAATCAAGCCAGAGATTTATTGTGAGAATGGCAGAAAATAAAAATATCTAATGGAGTGTGATCTATTAATGTCACTTCTTTGATAGTTTGAAATTTTTGCTACAAATATTAAGTTTACTTTGTTGTCATTGCCAAAAAATTTCAGTGTTCAGGATAGGTGTCTCCTTTAGAGTTGATTATAAAAGACTTTTAGCGCTTTAGAAGATCCAGTTCCCATGTTATGGAGAAAATGGAATCTTGAAAAGAAATTTATCCAACAAGAATACTGAAAATCCAATTGGCTAAAGAGTGAATATGAACAGATTATATTTGCTAATGAATGTGCTGTATGTCTTTTTGACATCAGCTACTGAAAATTACATTCAAAATTGGGATCTACTGTTGCAGCTGACAGTAGCCCCCTCTATCTAATTTTCAGTAATATGAATAATGTGTCTTTCCTAATTCATCTAACGTACAAACTGGAAATCCTATTCTTTACAAAGCCGGGAAAGGAAAAGCCTCATATCCTACTCAAGTGAAAAATAAGATCAATGAAGACATCCTCGCGGCAGGGAATTGTGAGACCACCCATTGGTTAATCAAAGCCAAATTCTTCTTCAGCTTGACTAAGCAAGTCTTGAAATAAAGGTTGACTCAAGAACGATATGGGGATTACAAATCTCTTCTTCTGCTTCTCCCCAACATAAACAACAAAATGACCCTTCGGAACATCTCCAGCTTTAGAAGACTTTTTTATAAAAGGAGGCATACGGATAGCCATGGTTGTTAAGTTCAATATAGATGAGCAAATAAGGAACAAAATTAGTAAGGACCTGAAAGGAGAGAAAAGCTTTGTATGATTTTAAGTTTTGCTGAGTTATGTTATTGTAACCCTTCTTTATATAGGCCAATGACAAGTTATAAAATCCTACTTATGTGCATAGGCATTCTGTGGACACCAGTGAAAGACAATAGCACCTGAAGTATCACATGGTTTTGTCTTCCAACTCATTGTCATACTATATATACATTGAGACTAGTCTAAAAGCAGATGGAGTTATAAAATGTCAAATTTTGATGATTAATATTGGAAATAATAAGAGAATTGGATAAGGTTAGAATATTTCTCCAGTTTCATTATCAATAAGAAGGTCATGCCATGTTTCTGGTCAAAGAAAAACAAAACTACTTTTGTTGTGCCTATGCTGAGCATGGGTGGACCTCAGCAGTAATTTTGTAGGAAACAAGCAAGAGAAGAATGCAGATACTTATCTTTAATCTGGTGAGCAATTATGATATAGACTGGTACTAATCAACAAAAACAACATGCTGGCTTAAATTTGTCAAGAAAATCCATATTTGATCAGATTATATAATCCACAAGAAGTTGACGTTGAACAACACTTCACGGAGAATCTAAATTCCTATACCAAACTTAACATTCTAAGTATTAATGAAAAGCCAGAGCTATAGCCTGCATGGTACTAGAGACGAAGACCTCAAAATGTATGGTAAAACTAAAAGAGTTCTGGACAGGGGAGAAATAGCCTCTGAATACTCATCAGGTGACTCGAGAACAACACGCTTCTTACTGCACGGAGAGCCTAATTCCTCCTCTAGCTATAGTGTCAAATGATAAGTTAATCAACTACACAAAAGCATCAACTCTTTGCAGTTGACGTGAAGAGCAGAACGAACAAGAAGTAGCAAGCTAAGAAATTGATTTAGCATGACTATTTCAATTCTTGGTCTAATGTTTATGTTAGCCCAAATACAGCTCAAGCCCAACTGTCACAGGCTCAATCAGCTAAGGGAAAGCAGAAGGCCCTTTTATAGTTTCTTAGTTTACACTTTCATATATTTTTCATTTTCAGATTTTACATTTATATTTGTCTCTTACACTTGTAAATATAAATAGAGACTTCTCAATAATAGCTTGAGTTTTGGCCAATTGAGATTTGACCGACTCATATCAGTCATCTTCTTCTCTCAACCCTTCTAGGGTTTTCTTCTGTTACTTTACACCATAGCCATAGAGCTTTGAGTTTAACATGGTATTAGAGCGGGAATATAGATTCCTCTCGTCACAACCTTTCTTCCGATGGTAGCCTTGTTTGAAATCGTCAACGATTGTATCAGATCGTTGGTTTTTAGAATATGTTCGTGAAATTTGGGGTTTCGTTCAATCTTCGCATATTTTCGACTTCTACTGCGAGAATCGTTGATAATGTTCAAGCTATACGGTAATTTCTGTTGAATTTCTCTACCTAGGGTTCATGGCTAAACAAGACCTCACTTCTTCGGGTTTTCAGAAGAAGGACGGTATCATTGTCAATCCTAATCACAAATTCTGTTAATTTTGATGTTAGTGTTCATTGCATGTACCTGATTTGAGTTTGTCTCAGATTACTTCAACATACTCCTGTAATTTCTTAGTATTAGACTTAGTTTCTGCTGAAAATGGGTACTGTAGTAGATGATGTTAACTCTTCTTCAACTTCCAACGGTTTTGTTCCATTTTCCTTGGATCTTTCACATCCGTTCTATATTCATCCCTCAGATAATCCTGGAAGTCAACTAGTATCTGTTCCATTCAATGGTTGTGGGTTTGTGTTATGGCGTAACAGTATGCTCACTTCCCTTTCTGCAAAGAACAAACATAATCTATTAGATGACAGAGTCAATAAACCCACTCCTGAATCTCCTTATTACCCACATTGGGAGAGGTGCAATGATATGGTCAAAGCCTGGATAACTAACTCAGTATCTAGAGAAATAGCTATTAGTGTAATGTGTTTTAAAACTGCTAAGGAAGTCTGGAAGATATAAATGAAAGGTTTGGTCAGTAAAACGGGTCTAAATACATTCAAATACAAAGGGAAATCAGCTCTACTACTCAAGGCTCCTCTGATATAGCCTTTTACTTCACAAAGATCAGGAGTTTATGGGATGAGCTGAACTCTTCATATGTAGGTCCTACTTGTTCATGTGGTGCATTACCTAAATTCATAGAGGACCAATAGTTGTTTCAGTTTCTCAATGGTCTAAATGATTCATACACAACTGTTAAAAGTGCCATCATGTTAATCAATCCTCTCCCACCAATCAGCAAAGCCTATAGTCTTTTACAACAAGATGAGAGTCAAAGAGAAGCTCACTCTGTTGCTCCTAACTTCTCTGGTGATGCCACCTCTTTCTTGGTGTCTCCTAGTGCTTCTACTACAAATAGGACTTTCAGTCAAAAGGTGAATTTTGAGGCCAGAAAATCTGCTCCAAATGTCTCTTGCAAATACTGCAAGAAGCCTGGCCACACTGTTGACAAGTGCTACAGACTTCATGGGTTCCCTACTGATTTCAAGTTCACCAAGAGTAAGAAATATGCTTCTTGTGTTCAGACTGAAAGTCCATCCACCACTGCTGTAACTACTACTTCTCAGCATGCTGATTCTTCAGCCCATGGGTTTACCAAGGAACAGTATCAACACCTGTTGACCTTGTTCCAACAAGTTCAGATGTCAAACACTTCCACACATGATGCCTCGAATATGGATCAATCTGCTTTTGCACACTTTGCAGGTTTGTTTAGCAAGTATGCTGTAGATTCTAAGGTTTCTCATGTGTGTGCATCCTCTCAATTAGGTGTCAACCCTTGGATCTTAGATATAGGGGCTACAAATCACATGACTCCACATAAACATCTTCTTTTTAATGTCCAATCATTAATCAAGCCTTTCCTTGTCACTCTACCTAATGGATATAAAGCTAAAGTTGTATCAACTGGATCTCTGTATTTTAGGCATGATATGATTTTACTTCATGTTCTTCTGGTGCCATCTTTTCACTTCAATTTGATATCAGTTCATCAGCTTATATGTCAGCTAGATTGTTTAGAACTTTTTACCAAAATAATTTGTTCTTTACAGGGCCCTTCACTGAAGAGGCCACTGGAAATTGGTAAAGCTGCAGGCAGGCTGTACTACCTCCATCCAGATGGTGATCTCTTTCCTGTTCCATCTGATTCTCTGAATGTTTCTTCTAGTAGTTTACCTAGTTCTGTTTCTACTTCTAGTGATTTACCTTCTTCTGCTTCAATTGTATCTGATAAGTCCAGCCATATTGTTACACATGTTAATGGTACTCCTAATTGTAATCAATTTCATTACCTTAATAAATTGGACTTGTTTTGACATCAAAGATTAGGACACATGCCTTATCATAGAATGAAAACTATTCCTTTCTTATCTGATAAAGTGTCTTCCAATCAAAGTTTCATGTGTCCTGTTTGTCCTCTAGCAAGACAACATAGATTACCTTTTCCTGAGAGTGTTATACACTCTTCTGCTCCCTTTCAACTAGTACACATTGACATTTGGGGTCCATATAATACTAGAACTTACAATGGTTTCAGATATTTTTTAACTTTGGTTGATGATTGCACTAGAGCCACATGGACTCATCTCCTTTCTTGCAAGAGCAATGCTCCTTCTGTCCTTAAAGCTTTTACTATCATGGTTAAAGTTCATTTTAAATCTTCTGTCCAATCTTTTAGGTCTGACAATGCTTTTGAACTTGGTGGAAGTTCTGAAGCCACCAAGTTCTTCTCAAGCCAAGGCATTCTCCATCAGACCACTATTCCTTGCACCCCTCAACAAAATGGGGTGGTTGAAAGGAAACACAAACACTTATTGGAAATCTCCAGGGCTCTTCTTTTTCAGTCTAACCTTCCTCTCAAATATTGGGGGTGAATGTGTTCTGACTGCCACTTACCTCATCAATAGACTTCCTTCTGTTGTTTTGAAGGGTATCTCTCCTTATGAAAAACTTCATGGTCTTCCTCCACTTTATGATCACTTAAAGTCTTTTGTATGTTTATGCTTTGCTACTTCACCTAAGTTTGGCAGAGAAAAATTCCAGGCTAGAGCTATCCATTCTATATTTTTGGGGTACCCCTTTGGTAAAAAGGGTTACAAACTTCTTAACCTTACTACTCATTCCATTTTCTTTTCTAGGGATGTGGTTTCTCATGAAAATATATTTCCCTACAAGTCTGATCACCCTTCTATCTTTCCCTCTTCCTTCAGACTTTGTAGATTCTTCCTCTTCTTCTTCACCTTCTCCAACTCCTGATGTTTCCACATCTCAAATTCTCCTGATCCCTCTCCTCCTATATCTGACTCTTCTCCTTTTATTCCTTCTCCTCCACCTTTGAGAAAATCAATCAGAACAGTCCATCAACCTTCCTATCTCAAAGATTAAGTTTGTTCCTCTATCTCTTCCTCTCACTCTCTTCCTTCCTCTTCCAAGGTCTCTTCTATTGACATACACATGCATGAGCCCCAGTTCTACCAGCAAGCTGCCTCACATCCTGCTTGGCAAGAGGCCATGCTAAAGGAATTCCAAGCCTTTGAGGTAAACCAGACTTGGGACATTGTCCCTTTACCTTCTCAGAAGAAGGCTATTCCTTGCAAGTGGGTTTACAAAATCAAACAAAGGGCTGATGGTTCTATTGAGAGATATAAGGCCAGGTTAGTCATTAGGGGTGACACTCAAAAGGAGGGCATTGACTTTACTGAAACCTTTTCCCTCGTTGTCAAGTTAACCACCATCAAATGCTTACTCACTTTGGCTGCTAAATGGAGCTGGACTGTGTTTCAACTTGATGTGAATAATGCCTTCCTTCATGGGGATCTCCATGAGGAAGTTTATATGAAGGTTCCACCTGGTCTTGATGTATCTGCTCCTTCTTCTTCCCCTCCCCTGGTTTGCAGACTCAAGAAGTCCCTTTATGGCCTTAGGAAAGCTTCTAGGCAGTGGTTTTCAAAACTGTCTGAAGCCTTGCAATCCAAAAGCTACATTTCCAGCATGAATGATTATTCCTTATTCACTAAGGTCTCTTTTGATTCTCTGATTGTCTTGGCTGTCTATGTTGATGACATATTACTAGCAGGTAATGATGTTGTTGGGATGAACTCTTTGAAGTCTTTCTTGGATGCCCAATTCAAAATGAAAGACCTGGGGTCAGTTCACTATTTTTTTGGGGTTGGAAATCTCTCTTATCCCTCAAGGTTATGTGATGAGCCAACACAAGTACACTTCTGACCTTTTAGCTGAGTTTCATTGTCAACACTTCTCTCTTGTTATGACCCCCTTAGATCCTTCTGTGAAGCTGGTGTTAGACATGGGGGAGCCTGTTTCTTATCCTAGCCTATATAGGAGATTGATTGGAAAGCTCAACTCTTGCAACATACTAGGCCTGATATTTATTTCTCCGTTCAACATTTGAGCCAATTTCTTCAAAAACCTCAAGTTCCCCATATGTTGGCAGCTTTACATGTTTTCAGATATTTACTTAATGATCCAGCTCAAGGGGTGCTCCTCTCCAGCTCATCTTATCTATCTCTAACTGCATATTCTGACTCTGATTGGGCTGCTTGTGCCATTTCTCGCAAATCTGTCATTGGTTATTATGTTACCCTTGGTGGTAGCCCAATTTCTTGGAAAAGCAAGAAGCAACCTACTCTCTCCTTGTCCTCAGCTGAAGCTGAATACAGAGCTCTTCGCAAGATTTGAGCTGAGATTTCTTGGTTGCTTAGACTTCTAGGTGATCTTGGTTTGTCCATTTCCAGCCCAGTTCCCATTTATTGTGACAACCAGGTAGCTCTCTATATTGCCAAGAACCCAGTTTTCCACGAGCGCACAAAACACATTGAGATTGACTGTCATTATGTGCGCACTTGCTTGCAAGCTGGTTTGATTTCCTTGCATTTTATCTCCAGCTCCAATCAGTTAGCTGACATTATGACCAAAGCTCTTCATGGTCCTGTTCATCATGGTTTACTTTGCAAGCTTGGTGTTTTTTCACCCTCAAGCTTGAAGGGGAGTGTTAGCCCAAATACATCTCAGGCCCAACTGTCACAGGCTCAATCAGCTAAGTGAAAGCAGAAGGCCCTTTTATAGTTTCTTAGTTTACACTTTCATATATTTTTCATTTTCAGATTTTACATTTATATTTGTCTCTTACACTTGTAAATATAAATAGAGACTTCTCAATAATAGCTTGAGTTTTGGTCAATTGAGATTTGACCGACTCATTTCAGTCATCTTCTTCTCTCAACCCTTCTAGGGTTTTCTTCTGTTACTTTCCACCATAGCCATCAAGCTTCGAGTTTAACAGTTTAAGTAATCAAAACTTCAAATGTCTTAATCGAAACATCGGGTAGTTTATTTATTACTCCCTCTGTCCCATTTTATGTGACACCCATTCCCTTTTAATCTATCCCAAAAGAATGACATTTTTCTATATTTAGAAACAATTCAACTTAAAACTTCAAATTTTAACCTTAGAGAGATGATTTATAGCCACACACATGTCCATGAATTGCTGTGGAACTCAAGTTTGAAAAGTCTTTCTTTCTTTCTTCTTAAAATCCGTGCTAAGTTAAACATTATCGCATAAAAGGGGACGAGAGAGTATATGCACTGGCTGATAAATGAACATCAGCACGGAAATGAATGGTGATGTCTTGTCCCTCGGTATTTTTTTACATTTTGGATAAGCTCGGGAAAGGAAGTCCGATTCAAAAGGAGAAAACAGAAAAGTTAGTAATAATCTATTGGTCCTGATAATAGCAAATCTTTTACAAATGGTTTTGCATTGTTAAGAAATTTAGAGCAGTGTTCTTCACAGGAATTTCATCGAACAAAACGGCGGCACTCTAGGTAAACAATGACTTGGCATGCAAATCAACCAAAGCAGAGCACACATACACGCTTAAAAGCAAATCAGAACGTTCATGTAAAAGGGCGTGAATCACTTGGCCCAAATTTGACATTTCGAACACCATTTGAATGCACGGAAGAGAAGTGATGGAGAGCAAGAGCATGGAACTTATTTTGGCAAAAATGGAGGAAAAAATGGTTTATAAAAGCAAAGGGATTTTTTGGGCTAAGGATCTTGAAGAAGCTGATTAACGTCGTAAGGTTGTTGTTAGGAATTGCTCCCTAAAGATTTTGAGCTACTCCTACTTTAAACCACGAGAGTTGAGAAACAAGTTTTCTTTTGCAATGAATTGATTACATCAATATATGGAATAGAATGGAACAATAGAAGTAAAAAGGTTCATTACTTCAATTTCTATTGAAGTAGAAAAATGTGTCCTTAGTCTAGAGACAAAAGAATAACATCCATTCTTTATGTAGCTAAACTCATTAAATCTATCTAGTGTTTCTTCTAACTCCTGAACTGTACACAGTGGAGGGGGTTAATTTCCTTGTCACTTCCTCAAGCGAGATGTGAGATCAACGAAAAAGTCTTCACTGCACGGAATTGTGAGACCACCCATTGGGTGATCAAAGCCAACTTCTTCCTCAGCTTGACTAAGCAAGTCTTGAAATGCCGGTTGACTCAAAAATGATATAGGGATTACACATCTGTTCTTTTGCTTCTCCCCAACATACACAGCAAAGTGGCCCTTGGGAACATCTCCACTGGTCGAAGACTTCTTGATCATACGAAGAATTGCCATGATCTTTTAGTTTTAGTAAGAAAGAAAGAATTACTAAAGAACTCAAAAGCCGAGAAAGCTTTCAATACTTTCAAGTTTGGTGAGATCTGTGGTGGTAGACACCTCTTTGAATATGTTTATATAGGCAATGACAACTCATAGAACACAGCTGATATGTGTTGAATAGGAATTTGTGGACACCAGCAGAAGACAATGTCCCTGAAAATCACATGCTTTTGTCTTCCAAGTATCAATAACTTTGCACTATTAGTTCAAGAACATTAGGCCCTACCTTTTTTAAAACTTGGAACAAAGCATCTTAAACTGCAGAAATCTCAAGAATAGATGAAGCCTTGAGCTATTCATGCCAGTACCACTAGGCCAAGTGCTTCTTAGCTTTGTCCATGGAACAGGCCCTACCTTTTCTTTGAACCTGGAACAAGAGTATCCTTCAAAATCAACGTGCTAAAGAGGAATCGTGCCTTGTGAATATTTATGTCTAGATACACATCCCCGAAAATTCATAAATGTAACATGGTTTTGTTGTTCCTTGAGGAAATAAAATAATTTTCTATCACCCTAATTGTTAGGGATATATTAGATATGTCCTAGATCCAATCTCATGTTTGATGATTTGAACATATTTCATGAATGTTATTTCATATAAAATATATATATGACATTTGATATTCTTTTATCATTATTATTAATTGCTTGATTATTTTGATAAGGTCCTTGATTAAATTTTAAGACTTGTCATCGTGATTGAGATCATGATAATGAGAGTAAAGTTTCTTATAATTTAATATAAATTTAGTTCTTGATCATAGGATTGTTAATTTGGTCATTAATAATCCGGTTAGATCAATATCTATGTGATCGTCTTTATAGGATAAAGATTGGTTGATCTCATTAACTGAATTACGTAGATAGATGATGCATATAGAGATATGATCATTGAACCGACTCATTGGATAATTCCTAATGGTTAGAATTACCATAAACTGTCAATAGGATATTCTCTTGAAGAATGTGATGTAAGAGTTTTCTTTGACCTGAGATCGTCATAGTAATTGACAAGTTATTTATTGTGCTTTGATACTAGACACTTATGGCCCTAGGGCGATAGTTGAAAGGATATTGGGTACGATTAAATACTTGTAGAATTAGTAATTGATCTAAGATGGAATCTGTCAACTCTTGGTAATGAGTTTAAGCTTCATGTTGTCATGAATTATAAACGACCAAACTAAGACCTTGGCCAGGGCAATTGAATGAAAGAAGAAATTAGTTTCTTAGGTCATTCAATGGTCGATTATATTTGACATGAACACATAGTTGGTCGCCTATTTGGATTTGACAGTTGAACCATATCCTAGGGTGATCCAGAGCTATAAGGACAGAAGAAATTACTACATTATTTTTCTACTGGTTCTTGAGAGTAAATTGTATACTTCATTCTATGTGGTCATTAAGGAGTGTTGCTAGACGCCACCCTTGATTAGTATATTGATGTGATCAATTTACTACCGGCTTAGTATTGAACCTATGAGGTCGCACACGAACGAGTGTTCTGATATTGCTAAAGGATTAATTACTTTATTATTTGATAATTAAATTAAGGAATTTAATTAGTCAAATAAATTTAGTTATTAGTCCAAATGAAATATTATTATATTCTTTGCTAGCACATAGGATATAATTAATATTGTGAATAAATTGAAGTTTCTATTTGGCCAGAAAATCAAATTGTATCTCTTGGTTGAAATATATATAATTAATATTTGTTTATATAAGGTGTATATATATAATATTAATGAAGAACACTTGATCCAATTTTGATTGGACATAGAATTCCATGAAGGAATTCCTACGGCAGAATTTCAATTCAAACTCCTCAATATCTTGGAAGATTTATCTCATTAGAATGCGATATATTTTTCAATGGGAAACTTTTATAAAGTTAATAAAGGAAGTTTGTCATAATCATCCCACTTAGAATGGGATATATTTTTCAATGGATTCGATTTTTATATTAAAAGGCTTACTCTTGATTTAGAATCAGAGGACATTCAATTGCAGTAGCAAAAACTCTCTATTCTTCCTTTTTTTTAGCTTCCATTTTGAAGTGAAAAATAACAGGTTTGAGAAGCCATAAAAATCAAGAGACAAACATTCTTTACAATAACAGTTCTTGTCGTATAACATTGAGTTGTGATTTTTGAGAAAAATTTTAACATAATATTTTGTTCAATTTTGTTCACGGATTTCACTGATCAAAGAGTTGATAGCAAGGATCAGTCTCGGTGTGGATACGCATAGAGTCTTCGCACAATCGAAGAAATTTTTTGAAACAAGACTCTCTTCACCAGGTACGTCTTAGATCCGATCTTTGACATGTAAATAAATTTTAAACACGAAAAGTTCTGCCTAGGATTGTTATTGCCTTCCGCTGCGTGTTATGAACACCTATATGCAATCCTACACTAATTTCCAGCTTCCAAGTGCTTCTTAGCTTAGGTCTAGAGACCTTGATCCAAAATATGGTGTTCTCCAGTTTCTTTTCAGTAATCATATTATCCCCATAGGGTTGAAAAGAATAAATTTTACTTGTAATTGAAGCCTCATTTCCTGTAATGAGGAGGTAATAGAACCGTGTAAAGAACATAATTATACTGATATACTTGATTAGACTCTAGTTTTGGCAAGAATGTCCCAACAAAAATGATAGCGATTGAGAATTTAAAAAGCACTGTTGATAGGGAAACTAGCATGAAGCTTCTGATTATGGTGCCCAAAAAATTCTAATAATAGCTAGCTGGTGAAAGATGGTTTGTGATGCCTATGAAAGACAATAGCATATGAAGGATCATATGACTTTGCCTTATATGTCCTTGTGCTGTACTAATAATTTGAGACCAAATGATTTAGTCATTAACCTCCTTGGACTAAAGATACATATCTGAATTTTAGCATGGTAAATAGTGTATGAATCTAATCACAAGAAGAAAAATAGATGGTAGAAGATATTGCTTGGTGAAGGTATGTTTGGAATTGGTGAATTATGTAACAATCTCATCTATAAGCTTAAACTATTAGAGAAAATATGATCATATGAAGGTCTGTTTGGAACTCGTGAATTAGAATAAAGAGACTCATCCTTTTATAAATTGGATTAACTACATATGGGATTACGCTGAGTTTGTTATTGTTGTTGATTAACTACATATATTGTTGAAATTACTGCCTCAATAGTTGGAAATTTTGCATAACTGCTTAAGTTCAAAATCTGCTCAAAGCAAGGAAGTTGTTGAGATAAATAAGCCTTGTAACTGTTAGAAGAATCTTATCTTTCTATTGCTATTTGTTAGGATATAGCTGTTAGAGATAATCTGCTGCTGATTTTTCTGCTTTTCTTTAGAGCTTTTCAGTTATAAATTCTTGTATAAATATGGCTTTGATTATTGAATAAAATAATGAGCAGAATATTCATATCTCCTTTATTCCTTTGCTTATATCTTGCTTTATATTCCAACATATTGGTATCTAGAGCCTACCATCTTGAGGGACTTGTGAGTAGAGAGTGAACCAAATACCAATTCTTCCACCCAAAGCACATCACAATACATTCTTTAAACTGTTATCTTAAATAGTTTATAGAAAATGAATTCTGAATCGAGCTTCTTAACTCCACCAGTCTTCAATGGTGAGAATTATCAAGCTTGGGCAATTAGAATGACAGTTCATCTTGAAGCATTGGATCTCTGGGAAGCAGTAGAAGAGGACTACGAAGTAACTCCTCTTGGAAATAATCCAACAATTAATCAGATAAAAATTCACAAGGAGAAAAAGACAAGGAAAGCCAAAGCATGTCTTTTCTCTGCAGTATCACCTTCAATTCTCACCAGAATTATGCAAATGCAGTCTGCAGCAGCAATTTGGGAGTATCTCAAAAAAGAATACAAAGGAAATGAAAGAGTGCAGAATATGCAAGTGATGAATCTAATTCGAGAATTTGAAATGAAGAAAATGAAAGAATCAGAAACTATAAAAGATTATTCAGACCAATTGCTCGACATAGCCAACAAGGTGAGATTGTTTGGTAATGAATTTAATGATGAAAGAATTGTTTAAAAAATTCTGTAACACTGCCTGAGAAATATGAAGCCACGATCTCTTCTTTAGAGAATTCCAAAGATCTGTCAAGTATCACCTTGGCAGAACTTGTTAAAGCTTTGCAGGCATTGGAGCAAAGGAGAATAATGAGGAAGGAAAGTTCTGTCGAAGGAGCTTTACAAGCTAATTCACAGAACATTGATTCAAACAAAGGCAGAAAAAAGAACAGGAAGCAAAGGCAAAGCAATAACAATAACAATCAGGGAGGAGCTCATCCACCCTGCCCTCATTGCAAAAAGACAAATCATCCTCAACAAAAATGTTGGTGGAGACCAAATGTCAAGTGCAACAAATGTGGTCAACTAGGCCATGTTGAGAGGGTATGCAAGTCACAACCACAATATGAGGAAGCCAACGCCGCTGCAAATCAACATCAAGAAGAACAGTTATTTGTAGCAACTTGTTTTGCTAGCAACAACAGTTCTGAAAGCTGGTTAATTGATAGCGGATGCACAAATCATATGACCAATGATCAAGAGCTAGATCGCTCTGTCATTGGCAAAGTCAGGATTGGAAATGGAGAATTACTCGATGCGGAAGGCAGAGGAACCGTTGCAATTGAAAGCCTTACTGGTTTGAAACTTATAACTGATGTTCTTTTTGTTCCCGATCTTGATCGAAACCTCTTAAGTGTTGGGCACCTACTTGAAAATGGTTTCAAGTTGTTGTTTGAAGATAAAGCGTGTCTGATCAAGGATGCTGATAACAAGGAGTTGTTCAAGATCAAGATGAGAGGCAAAAGCTTTTCCTTGAACCTGCTGGAGGAGGAACAAGCCGCAGTTGTCCAGTTAGCCAATAACTCAGAACTATGGCACAAAAGACTTGGACATTTCCATCATGAAGCAATACTTTTCATGAAAGAAAATCACCTAGTAGAAGGCCTTCCAAGTTGAGAAAAATCTACCTGCTTGTGAAGCTTGCCAGTATGGAAAACAAACTCGGCTTCCTTTTCAGAAGTCATCTTGGAGGGCAAAACAGAAGCTGCAACTTATTCACACAGATGTAGGTGGACCTCAAAAAACATCATCTTTGAAGGGCAGTAAGTACTACATTGCCTTTATTGATGATTGCACCAGATATTGTTGGATTTATTTTTTGAATTTTAAATATGAGGTAGCTGGTGTATTTTGGAAATATAAGGCTTTGGTGAAAAATCAGAGTGGTTGCAAAATTCAGATGGTAAGAACAGATAATGGAACTGAGTATACTTCAGAAAAGTTTAACCAGTTTTGTGATGAAGCAGAAATTGAGCATCAGCTAACGGCACCATACACTCCTCAACAAAATGGAGTAGTAGAGAGGAAAAATAGGACCTTAACGGAAATGACAAGTTGTATACTCCATGAAAAAGGGTTACCTAAGCAATTTTGGGCAGAAGCTGCAAATACTACGGTATTTTTGCTAAACAGATTGCCAACCAAAGCTTTGCAGAAGAAGACTCCCTTTGAGGCTTGGTTTGGTTACAAACCTATGCTAACAAATCTGAAAGTTTTTTGTTGTCTTTGTTTCTTTTATGTACCTCAGGTGAAAAGAGATAAGCTAGATAAAAAGGCCGACCCTGGAATTTTGTAGGATACAACAATATCTCAAAAGCTTACAGGATCTATAAACCTCAAAATGACAAAGTTGTTGTTAGCAGGGATGTCAAGTTCTTGGAGAATGACACCTGGAACTGGAAAGATGGTGAAAAACAGAAAAATCTAGAGTGTCTAGATGAAGATGTTGATGATGTACCTGTCCGAGGCACAAGACCACTTTCTGATATATATCAAAGGTGTAATGTTGCTATTTTAGAACCTGTAGGATTTCCAGAAGCTGCCAAAGATGAGAAATGGAGGGCTGCAATGCAGGAGGAGCTGAAAATGATAGAAAAGAACAACACATGGGAGCTAGTTGATAGACCATCACACAAGAAAGCTATTGGAGTCAAGTGGGTTTATAGAACCAAGCTCAACCCTGATGGTTCCGTAAACAAATACAAGGCCAGACAAGTTGTGAAAGGGTATGCGCAAATGTTTGGAGTGGATTTTTCAGAAACTTTCGCTCCTGTTGCTCGCTTGGATACAGTGAGAATGCTACTAGCTTTATCAGCTCAACATGGATGGAAGATCCACCAACTTGATGTGAAATCTGCTTTCCTCAATGGTCACCTTGAAGAAGAAATCTTTGTAGAACAACCTGAAGGTTTTTCTTTGAAAGGTAAAGAAGACAAGGTATATCTATTAAAGAAGGCGTTATATGGGTTGAAGCAAGCTCCTAGAGCTTGGTATAGTAGGATTGATGCTCATCTTCTCAGTTTAGGCTTTCAGAAAAGTTTGAGTGAGTCCACACTGTATATCCGGAAGGAAGAAACATATTTAGCTATTATCTCTCTATATGTTGATGATTTATTAGTTACAAGTAGCAGTTCAGACTTAATCAGTCAGTTTAAGACTGAAATGAAGGAGGTTTTTGAGATGACAGACCTTGGTGAGATGTTCTACTTCCTTGGGATGGAAGTTCAGCAAAAACAAAATGAGATTTTTATATGCTAGCAGAAATACGCCAAAGAAATACTGAAAAAGTCCAAAATGGATGATTGCAAGCCTATGACAACTCCTATGAATCAAAATGAGAAGTTTTGCAAAGAAGATGGAGCTGAAAAGATTGATGAAGGACTTTACAGGAGCTTGATAGGTTGCCTGATGTACTTGACTGCAACAAGGCCAGATATTGTTCATTCTGTGAGTTTACTTTCGAGGTATATGCACTGTGCCAGTGAAGTTCATTTTCAAGCAGCTAAACGTATTATTGGATATGTCAAAGGTACTGTTAATTTTGGCATCATGTTCAAAAGAGCCTTAGACTTTCAGTTTCATGGATATTCTGATAGCGATTGGGCGGGCTGCTTAGATGATACGAGAAGCACTTCAGGTTATTGTTTCAGTTTTGGTTCTGGTGCATTCTCTTGGTGTTCAAAGAAGCAAGATGTAGTTGCTCAATCTACAGTTGAAGCAGAGTATGTTGCAGCTGCATCAGCTGTGAATCAAGCTCTTTGGGTTAGGAAACTGCTGGCAGATTTGTACATGGAGCAAAAGAAAAGCACTGGAATCTTTGTTGATAATCAAGCTGCAATTTCTATTGCAAATAATCCTGTGTTCCATGGGAAGACAAAACATTTCAAGATCAAGCTTTATTTCTTAAGAGAAGTGCAGAAGAATGGAGAGGTAGCTTTAGTATATTGCAAAAGGGAATTTCAGATTGCTGATATTTTAACTAAGGCTCTACCTAGATCCAGATTTGAATTTCTTAGAGAAAAACTTGGTGTTGCTGCTCTTGAGTCAAGGAGAAGTGTTGAAATTACTGCCTCAATAGCTGGAAATTTTGCATAATTGCTGAAGTTCAAAATCTGCTCAAAGCAAGGAAGTTGTTGAGATAAATAAGTCTTGTAACTGTTAGCAGAATCTTATCTTTCTGTTGCTATTTGTTAGGATATAGCTGTTAGGGATAACCTGCTGCTGATTTTTCTGCTTTTCTTTAGAGCTTTTCAGTTATAAATTCTTGTATAAATATGGCTTTGATTATTGAAAAAAATAATGAGCAGAATATTCATATCTCCTTTATTCCTTTGCTTATATCTTGCTTTATATTCCAACATATATTCACTTGTGGCTTAAAAGTCAGAAATGCATTCGAGCACATTGTTATCTAGTGGAGCGGGAACATCATAAGGAAAGCAAATCTTTTTCGCCTTTGTAAAGGAGAAAAACACGGGACTTGAGTATATGGAATCGCAAATAAAAGAAATACCAATGCACAGTGAATGGAGCCATCAAGTGGAAAAAATTCAGTACTTCATTATCTTTGAAGTAGAAAAAGTGAAGAGTCATTCATCTCTTTGACATGAATAACAAAACAGGCTTTGTGGAGTTAAGTTCACTAACATTCCGCATTCTAACTACAGTTTTCTCTAACTATTCATCTATGCAAACTGTGCAGATCCTGCTTTACAAAATTGTGAAGACAAGTTTCTGTCTCAGTTCCTCAAACGAGAAGTAAGGTCGATGAAGACATCCTCTCTGCAGGGAATTGTGAGACCGCCCATTGGATGATCGAAACCAAATTCTTCCTCAGCTTGACTAAGCAAGAGTTGAAATTCTTGGTGACTCAAGAATGATATAGGGATAACAAATCTCTTCTTATGCTTCTCCCCAATATATACAGCAAAGTGGCCTTTTGGAACGTCTCCATTTGTGGAAGACTTCTTGATTATACGAGGCATATGAATAGCCATGATTCTTTTAGCTTTACTATAGACGAGGAAAGAAAAAATGAACTACTAAAGATCTCTAAAGCAGAGAAAGCTTTGAATCCTTCAAATTTTGCTGAGAGCTGTGGTGGTAGACATCTTCTTGAATGTGTTTATATAGGCCAAATGGCAACTCATATTATCCTGTTAATCTGTGGTGAAGAGTAATTCTGTGGGTACCAGCTGAAGACAATAGCACCTGAAGTAACATGGTTTTGCCTTTCAACTCATTGCCAAAGTATTGATGGCTCTAGGTCACATTGGTTCAAGACAATAGGCCCTACCCTTTAACTTAGTGTTCTAGCAAGCATTCATCCTTTAAAAATATGGATTTATCCATCACCACATACCAATAGAACAAAAGGAAGTGGAATGTTCCTGCAGGTGCTTCCAAACATGTCCCTGAACTTAATCCATAAATGTGGCTAATCTTAACTCTTGGATAAAATTTATGAGTGGAGGTCTCAAAAATGCTAGACAAATTAATGCTGACAGCTTGGCATGTGGTCACTGTTAACTTGTGTTGCAGCTTGCCAGGAGCTCCTAAAGTAAAAAATGATTCTTTAAGTAGCTATCTAGATATGAGAACTGAATCTACTCTAAACTTCAGAACATGAACCAAAGGAACTATGTCATGCTTATGAAAATTGTACTAATATATATTATATCCTGACAGAAATTTCTGAAGTTTCGGTCAAATAAGAGAACAACAAAGACCAATATTTCGAGCTGATTTAAGTCTGTTGTTAGGTCATTGGAAGGAAAATCTTGCACATTAAGTATCAACACCAATGTCAGCCCGTTCAGCTTGGT
The DNA here is from genome assembly GCF_000715075.1 of Nicotiana tabacum. Taxonomy (NCBI): domain Eukaryota; kingdom Viridiplantae; phylum Streptophyta; class Magnoliopsida; order Solanales; family Solanaceae; genus Nicotiana; species Nicotiana tabacum. The sequence goes on along the minus strand of NC_134090.1, from coordinate 151,497,853 downwards.
GCATCGATGCAAATGAAGGATCAATTTAATATAATTTTGTTACATTATTAGTTTTTGTAGTACTCTCAGTTGGAGTTGTTGCTTCCCAAAAGCTGCAGCTCTTGTTAATTAGAGCAAGAGTAACCATAGTATGCTAATAGCATTGTTATTCCATATAAATTTTAAACTCTAATCATCCTTTGACTAACATGAAAATGTGACCAGTTTCAGAATTGATTCTGGCTCATAATGGTTAGCAACACATGAGACTTGAGCACAAATATTCTATGAGAGGATTAGGGAATCATAAGGAGAAAAATATTCAAATACTAACTGAATAGAGTCATCAAGTGAAAAAGGTTCAATACTTCAATTTCTTTTGAAGTAGAAAAAGTAAAGTCATTTGTCTCTTTGACATGGACTAACAATCAGTCTTTGTGGAGTCACTATCCTTCCTAATCTGACAGGGATAACTAGCTACCACCTCATTCTAACATTAAAATTTGTTTTTTTCTATACAAGTATCCTGCTTTTGTACTCTACAAATTGAGAAATCAAGTTCCTTTATCAGTTCCTTAAACGAGAAGTGAGGTTGATAAAGATGTCCTCAGTGCAGGGAATTGTAGCACCACCCATTGGATGATCGAAGCCAAATTATTCCTCAGCTTGACTTAGCAAGTCTTGAAATAAAGGTTGGCTCAAGAATGATATGGGGATTACAAATCTCTTCTTCTGCTTCTCCCCAACATAAACAGTGAAGTGGCCCTTCGGAACATCTCCAGCTGTAGAAGACTTCTTGATTATACGAGGCATACGAATTGCCATTATCTCCTGTTAAGTACAGATGAGAAAAGAAAGAAGAAATTACAGAAGATCTTTCAAATTTTGCTGAGAACTGTGGTGGTAGACATCTTCTTGAAAGTGTTTATATAGGACAATGGCAACTAAGAGAATTCTGTTAATTAGTGGTGATTCAGTGGGTACCAGCTGAAGACAATAGCACCTCAAGTAACATGGTTTTTCCTTCCAACTAATTGTCAAAGTATTCATATCTTTAGTCCATAATAGATCAAGACATCAGGCCCTACCTTTTGTCTGAAGTTGGAACATAGCATGCATCACTATCTAATTGCCAAATAAGAGATGTAACCTAGTTGTGATTATTCACTTCTTAATACACATCTAGACATTTCTTGTCATTGACAAGATGGAATAACCATAACAACATACCAATAGGACAAAGGAAAGTGGGATGTTCCAATAGGCCCTACCTTTTTTTCAAACTTGAAAAAAACCACCTGTCACTGAAGAATTCTTAAGAATAGATGAAGCCTTGAGTTATTCATGCCTGTACCAATAGGCCAAGGGCTTCTTAGCTTTGTCCAGACTTGAGTCCAAATTAAAATTAGTCCTTAATTCATGGACACTAGGCCCTACCTTTTTTTTGAACCTGGAACAAGAGTATCCTTCAGAATCAACTTGCTAAAGAGGAGTTGTACCATGTGATTATTTATGTCTAGTTTCACATCCCCGAAAATTCGTGGATGTTAAGAAGGTTTTGTTGTAAGAATTATCCTTGATAAAATAAAATAATTTTATATCACCATAATCTCCAACTTCCAAGTGCTTCTTAGCAGGTGCGGCCCTTCCATAAAGCAAGTAAAGCAATCACTTTGGGCCCCATATTTATGGGGGCCCCATTTTTGTCACACCTAATAGATTATGTATAAGTTTAAAAAATTATTCTGTAAAGTGAAAAAGTTTTATTTCTTTCTAACAAATATAGAGAAGAAACAATTTGCAACCGCTATGATTTCTACCAAGGAAATTGCACTTGAAATAGATATCGAACCCGAATTTTGTAAGAAACGTGTGATATATAGGAAGTAACAATTTGATGCGAATGTTGATAATGAAATCCCAAAATCTTTCGAAGAGTCCTTTAAAGTTGATTACTTTTATACATAATAGACAAGACTATTTTTTCACTTCAAAACAAATTTGAACAATTCGAAGCATATGAAGATATTTTTAATTTTTTATTTGGCAGTAAAAACTAAGATCACTAGATGTTGGAAATTTGAAAAAATATTTCCTTAATCTTGAATGTTCCTTAAAGCATAATAATCAATTCGATATTGATGGTTTAGATTTATTTTCTGAATTAAAAGTATTAAGGAAAATAGTACAATTAGAAGATAACAATTGAATTGATAAACTTAATCAAATAAAAAGATTTAATTCTTTTCCAAATTCCTAAATTACTTATGGAATAATGTTTATAACTCAAGTTACCGTTTTCAAAATTAAAATTGATAAAATCTTACCTAAGAACAACAATGTCACAAGAAAGGTTAAGTGGATTCCCTATATTATCAATTGAGAAATACTTATTAGGAGTTATGATTATAAGAAAATTAAATTACTATGTATCTCAAAAAAGCTAAAAAAATAGACTTCAAATCAATTTTAAAAAAAAAAAATTAAAAAGTTAAGGCCCCTCGTAAATTAAAGTTTGGCTTTAGGCCACAAAATTCGTCGGGCCGCCCCTGCTTCTTAGCTTTGGGATATAGACCTTGATCCAGAATATGGGGGTTCGAAAAGAATTCAATCTACTTGTAATTGAAGCCTCATTTCTTATTATAATGAAGCAATAGAGCCATATGGAAAGAACAAAATCATACTGATAATCTTAATTAGACTCTACTCTAGTGCTGGCATGAATGTTCCAACAAAAGTGATACTTGGGAATTTAAAAGCACAGTTGATAGAGAAACTAGCATGAAGCTTCTGATCATGGTACCCAAAAAAAAAACTAATAATAGGTGGTGAAAATTAATTTGATTGATGTCTTTGAAAGACAGTAGCATATGAAGTATCATATGACTTTGCCTTATATGGCCTTGTGCTGTACTTATAATTTGAGACCATTTTGGTGAATAATAGATGCTCCTACTTTCATGACAATATAGCGGAAAAGACTCTCAATTAAGGTGAGGTGAAGGAATGAATTATTTAGTTATATTGACCTCCTTGGACTAAACGATGCCCGGATACTTTATGTCCAGCACCCTGAGTAGGTCCTCAAGTCAAAAATGACTGTATAATGGCTCACTGCTATAATTAGATCAACAACGAAAATCAGAATATGAAACATTATCTTATTCCTGACAGAAAATTGTTGAGTTTTGTTAAATAGGGAGATAAAAAAGAAAAACAAGCTCAGATGTGCGTCTGCTGTAAGGTTTTTAGATCGAAAGCTTGTGAATAAGTGGAATGGAGTGTTAAAACATTGATATAATACATTAGCTACTCTAGATGAAGGATGTGGACTTGAATAAAGAGACTCATCCTTTTATAAATCGGATTAACTATAATATATTCACCTGTGACTTAAAAGTCAGAAATGCATTTCGTACGCAATGTTAATCGCTTTCATAAGGAGAAAAACACGGGATGTTGAGCATATGGAATCATAAGTACAAGAAATACCAATGCTAACTGGATGCGGAACCATAAATGGGAAAAAGCTCAATACTTCATTATCTTTGAAGTGTTAGTTTTTCCAACAATTATGGTGATGTATGGGAGAGGTAAGCAATGATGCAACTCTCCTTAGTGAGATAAGCAATGATGCAATAAGTGGTAGGTGAGATGGGAATATTGCAAATTGATCCTTCTTGGTAGGTGAGATTTGCACTTTTGGTCCCTATCTCAAAACTATAAATACCCCCTTCCATTTCATTGTATAACACACCAAAAAAATATATCAAAACTCAAGAAGAAAGAGTTTGAGAGGGAGAGAGATGTAGTTCCTTTAGGAATGTTTCCTAACAGGGGAGTGACAAAATAGTGAGTAGAAATACTAGTCGGGTATTTTACGGGAAACACTTTTGTGTGCGCCACTATTTTGGGTAGAGCTCAGGAATTGTTGTACCTCCAAATTATTGGGGAAGTCTCTCTTTGTATGCCTGCTAAATGTTTTAGTGGAAGTTGGTGTCGGATTTGTGGACGTAGCCTAAACGTTTTAGGTGAACCACGTTAAATATTGTGTCATTTATTTTTGGTTTCGTTGATCATTTATTTTATTCTGCTGTGCAGTAGTGTTTAGTGCCACCGGGTCCTAACAAGTGGCATCAGAGCTTTGGGTACGGTACTATTCATACGTACGAGTACTATTCATCCATACGGGCACTATTCATATCCACGGTTACTATTCACCGTCGGAATTTTTTTTAGATTGCAGAAGTCTGTCAAATTCTGATCTAAATGGAGGCGAGGACAAGCAAGATGGTCAACCTGAATGGCACAAATTATCACTTATGGAGAAACAAGATGAAGGATCTTCTGTTCGTGACAAAGATGCACCTGCCAGTGTTCAGTTCTCAGAAACCTGAAGATAAGTCAGACGAGGACTGGGAATTTGAGCACAACCAAGTGTGCGGATACATACGGCAATTTGTTGAAGACAATGTGTACAACCACATTTCTGGTGTGACACATGCAAGGTCGTTATGGGACAAGCTCGAAGAGTTGTATGCCTCTAAAACAGGTAACAACAAATTATTTTACTTGACAAAATTAATGCAAGTAAAATATGTAGAAGGGACAACTGTGGCAGATCCCCTTAATGAAATACAAGGGATTGTCGACCAGTTGTCGGGAATAGGCATAAAGTTCGATGACGAGGTACTTGCTCTTATGGTGCTGGCAACACTCCCAGAGTCATGGGAAACCTTGAAGGTTTCAATCACCAATTCTGCACCCAACGGTGTGGTAAACATGGAGACAGTCAAGAGTGGCATTCTGAATGAAGAAATGAGACGCCGATCACAAGGAACATCTTCTTCACAGTCAGAGGTGTTGGCTGTTACGACCAGAGGGAGAAGTCAAAATAAGAGCCAGAGTAACAGAGATAAGAGCAGAGGTAAATCCAACAAATTTGCAAATGTTGAGTGCCATTACTGCAAAAAGAAGGGGCATATCAAAAGATTTTGCCGACAGTTCCAGAATGACCAGAAGAAGAACAAAGGCAAAAAGGTGAAGCCCAAAGAAAGCAGTGATGATGAAACGAACTCCTTTGGTGAGTTCAACGTTGTCTACGATGACGACATTATCAATCTGACAACCCAAGAGATGACCTGGGTGATTGATAGTGGGGCTACCATTCATGCGACGCCACGGAGAGAACTCTTCTCATCTTACACACCTGGAGACTTTGGTCGTGTAAAGATGGGAAATGCCAATTTCTCAACAGTTGTAGGCAAATGTGATGTTTGCCTAGAGACCATGAATGGGATGAAGCTACTTTTAAGAGATGTCAGGCATGTTCCAGATATGCGCCTGAATCTGATCTCCGTAGACAAGCTCGATGAGGAAGGTTACTGCAATACCTTCCATAATGGCCAATGGAAGCTCACGAAGGGCTCATTGGTGGTGGTGCGGGGCACGAAGCAGTCAAAGTTGTACGTGACCCAGGCGAGCATCTCCCAACAAGTTATAAATATTGCGGAGAATGATAGCAATATCAAGTTGTGGCATAGATGTCTTGGCCACATGAGTGAGAAGTCAATGGCGCGTTTGGTAAAGAAGAATGACTTACCAGGTCTAAACCAGATCCAGTTGAAGAAGTGTGCTGACTGTTTAGCTGGGAAACAAAATAGAGTTTCGTTCAAAAGATTCCCTCCTTCCAGAAGGCAAAATGTGTTGGATCTGGTACACTCAGATGTATGTGGGCCTTTCAAGAAGTCCCTCGGTGGTGCCCGATATTTCGTGACCTTTATTGATGATCATTCACGAAAGACATGGGTATACACGCTGAAGACCAAGGATCAAGTGTTTCAAGTTTTCAAACAGTTTCTGACCTTGGTGGAAAGAGAGACTGGTAAGAAGTTGAAGTGCATCCGGACAGACAATGGCGGTGAATACCAGGGTCAATTTGATGCTTACTGTAAAGAGCATGGTATTCGACATCAGTTCACACCTCCTAAAACTCCCCAGTTGAATGGCTTGGCTGAGAGGATGAACAGAACTTTGATCGAGAGAACCAGATGTTTACTCTCTCATTCAAAGTTACCAAAGGCTTTCTGGGGTGAAGCTCTAGTTACAGCAGCCTATGTGCTGAACCATTCACCCTGTGTCCCTCTTCAGTACGAGGCCCCAGAAAAGATTTGGTCAGGAAGAGATATCTCTTATGATCAATTACGGGTATTTGGCTGCAAAGCCTATGTCCATGTTCCGAAAGATGAAAGGAGCAAACTTGATGTCAAGACAAGGGAGTGTGTATTCATCGGCTATGGTCAAGACATGCTTGGCTATAAGTTCTATGATCCGGTGCAGAAGAAGCTCGTCAGGAGTCGAGATGTCGTGTTCGTTGAGGACCAAACAATTGAAGACATTGACAAAGTAGAGAAGTCCACTGATGATTCTGCTGAGTTTGAGTTGCCTCCAACAGTGGTGCCGAGACAAGTTGGAGATGATGTTCAGGATAATCAACCTGAAGCCCCTGATCTTCCTAATGAAGATGAACCAGCAGATACTGAAGGTAACGAGGACAATGGTGATGATGATGCAGACGAGGAGGATCAACCTCAACCACCAATCCTCAATAACCCTCCTTATCACACAAGATCTGGAAGAGTTGTGCAACAGTCTACCAGATATTCTCCACATGAGTATGTGTTACTCACTGACAGGGGAGAACCCGACAGCTTTGAAGAAGCTATTGATGATGAACATAAGGAGAAGTGGATAGAAGCCATGCAAGACGAGATGAAATCCTTGCATGAGAACAAGACGTTTGAGCTGGTGAAGTTGCCGAAAGGCAAGAGAGCTTTGAAGAATAAGTGGGTGTTCAAGATGAAGCATGATAAACACAATTCCCTTCCGAGATTCAAAGCAAGATTGGTCGTCAAAGGTTTCAATCAAAGGAAAGGCATTGACTTTGATGAAATATTCTCACCAGTTGTGAAAATGACCTCAATACGCACGGTGCTGGGATTAGCAGCAAGCCTCAACCTGGAGGTTGAGCAGATGGATGTAAAAACCGCCTTCCTACATGGTGATTTGGAAGAGGAGATATACATGGAGCAACCAGACGGTTTCCAGCAAAAAGGGAAAGAAGACTGCGTTTGTAGATTGAGGAAAAGCCTCTATGGCTTAAAACAGGCACCAAGGCAGTGGTACAAGAAGTTCGAGTCGGTGATGGGGCAACACGGCTACAAGAAGACAACTTCAGACCATTGTGTGTTCGCTCAGAAGTTTTCTGACGATGATTTCATCATCCTATTGCTCTATGTGGATGATATGTTGATTGTTGGCCGGAATATTTCCAGAATTAATAGCTTAAAAGAACAGCTAAGCAAGTTCTTCGCCATGAAAGACTTGGGGCCAGCAAAACAGATCCTTGGGATGAGGATTATGCGAGACCGAGAAGCCAAGAAGTTATGGTTGTCTCAGGAGAAGTACATCGAGAAGGTACTTCAACGGTTCAACATGGAGAAAACTAAAGCAGTTAGCTGTCCTCTTGCTAACCACTTTAGATTGAGCACCAAGCAAAGCCCGTCAACAGATGATGAGAGAAGAAAGATGGAGCGGATTCCATATGCTTCAGCAGTAGGAAGTTTGATGTATGCCATGGTTTGTACACGGCCAGATATCGCTCACGCTGTAGGAGTGGTAAGTAGATTTCTTTCTAATCCAGGAAAGGAACATTGGGATGCTGTTAAGTGGATTCTCAGGTATCTTCGAGGAACCTCTAAACTATGCTTATGTTTTGGAGAAGACAACCCTGTGTTGGTTGGCTATACTGATGCAGATATGGCCGGAGATGTTGATTCTAGAAAATCAACTTCAGGATACTTGATTAACTTTTCAGGGGGAGCTGTGTCATGGCAATCAAAGTTGCAAAAATGTGTTGCATTATCAACTACTGAAGCTGAATTCATCGCAGCAACGGAGGCTTGCAAAGAATTGATATGGATGAAGAAGTTCTTAACTGAACTTGGATTTTCGCAAGACGGTTATCAGTTATTTTGTGATAGTCAAAGTGCTATCCACCTTGCGAAGAATGCCTCATTCCATTCCAGATCCAAACATATTGATGTGAGATATAATTGGATCAGGGATGTGTTGGAGAAGAGGATGTTGCGGCTTGAAAAGATCCATACAGACGAAAATGGATCGGACATGTTGACCAAGACTTTACCGAAAGGGAAGTTTGAGTTCTGTAGAGAAGCTGCAGGGATAGTGGATCCACCATATAGTTGGAAGGGGGAGAATTGTTAGTTTTTCCAACAATTATGGTGATGTATGGGAGAGGTAAGCAATGATGCAACTCTCCTTAGTGAGATAAGCAATGATGCAATAAGTGGTAGGTGAGATGGGAATATTGCAAATTGATCCTTCTTGGTAGGTGAGATTTGCACTTTTGGTCCCTATCTCAAAACTATAAATACCCCCTTCCATTTCATTGTATAACACACCAAAAAAAATATATCAAAACTCAAGAAGAAAGAGTTTGAGAGGGAGAGAGATGTAGTTCCTTTAGGAATGTTTCCTAACAGGGGAGTGACAAAATAGTGAGTAGAAATACTAGTCGGGTATTTTTCGGGAAACACTTTTGTGTGCGCCACTATTTTCGGTAGAGCTCAGGAATTGTTGTACCTCCAAATTATTGGGGAAGTCTCTCTTTGTATGCCTGCTAAATGTTTTAGTGGAAGTTGGTGTCGGATTTGTGGACGTAGCCTAAACGTTTTAGGTGAACCACGTTAAATATTGTGTCATTTATTTTTGGTTTCGTTGATCATTTATTTTATTCCGCTGTGTAGTAGTGTTTAGTGCCACCGGGTCCTAACATGAAGTAGAAAAAAGTAAAAGAGTCATTCATCTCTTTGACATGAATAACAAAACAGACTTTGTGGAGTTAAGTTCACTAACATTCCTCATTCTAACTACAGTTTTCTCCAATTCTTCAACTCTACAAACTATGCAGATCCAACTTTACAAAATTGTGAAAACAAGTTTTCGTGTCAGTTCCTCAAATGAGAAGTAAGGTCGATGAAGACATCCTCTCTGCAGGGAATTGTGAGACCGCCCATTGGATGATCAAAACCAAATTCTTCCTCAGCTTGACTTAGCAAGTCTTGAAATAAGGGTTCCCTCAAGAATGATATGGGGATCACAAATCTCTTCTTTTACTCCTCTCCGACATACACAGCAAAATATCCTTTGGGAACATCTGCAGATGTGGAAGACTTATTATACAAGGCATACGAATAGCCATGATTCTTTTAGCTTTACTATGAACGAGGAAAGAAAATATGAACTACTAAAGACCTCAAAAGCAGATAAAGCTTTGAATACTTGTAAGTTTTGCTGAGAGCTGTGGTGGTAAAGACTTCCTTGGATGTGTTTATATAGGATATGGAAACTCACCGAATCATATTAATCAGTGGTGAAGTGTTAATTCTGTAGGTACCAGCTCAAGACAATAGCACCTGAAGCAACATGGTTTTGCCTTTCAACTCATTGCCAAAACTATTGATGTTCAAGACAACAGGCCCTACCTTTAACTTGGTGTTCTGTTAAAGCATTTATTCATTAAAAATATGGATTAACCATCACCGCATACCAACAGAACAAAGGGAAATGGGATGTTCCTGCAGGTGCTTCCAAACTTGGCCCTGAACTTAATCTTAACTCTTGAAATGCTAAACAAGTTAACTTGTGTTGCAGCTTGCCAGGAGCTCCTAAAGTAAAAAATGATTCTTTAAGTAGCTATCTAGATATGAGAATTGGATTAACTATAAGCATCTGAACTTGAATCAAAGGAACCATATGTAATGTGTCCTGCATACGAAATACTTATATCCTATAACGAGACAGAGAATTCTGAAGTTTTGGTTAAATAAGAACAACGAAGACCAATATCGTGGGTTAAACATTGGCTACTCCTGATAAAGGGTAGTTACTTGAATAAAGAGACTCATCTTAGTAAATTTGATTAACTATATTTTTCCAGCTATAGCTTAACAATCAGATATTAAACTCGTGAACATGTTTTAATTAGTTGTTTGGGATTTGTAGGAAAAAATAGCTATATCACCTTTCTTCTATGCAATTTATTAGGACGACACAGTCCAAACATATGTAAATTTTATCTTCAGTTACATGGACTCATCTGCAGGAACTTTCTGATACAACGTGTGCATAATTATCCAGTAGCGTTCGTGCAGAATTTTGCTAATTTTAATCGCATTTTGAAGAATCCGCACTAAGTACCAACGCATCAACGCGGATGAAATATCTATATAACATGAATTTTTTCACGTCGTTTAGTTTTTCTATTGCATTTAGTTGGTGGTGTTGGTTCCCAAAAGCTGCAGCTCTTGTACATGTTGAGCTGGAGTCGCCAGAGAATGTTAACAGCAGCATAGTTGCATATAAAATTTCGATTCTGTTCATCCTTTGTCTAACATGAAAAAGTACAGGCTTGGGCCACTATAGATTTAATTCTGGCTCATAATGGTTAACACATGAGACTTGAGCACAAATATTCTATGTGAGGAATAATGGAAACATAAGGAGAAAATATTTCGATACTACATAATGGAACCATCAATTGAAATAGGTTCAATACTTCAATTTCGTTGAAGTAGAAATAAAAACAAGTCACAACTGACAAGGACTAACAGTCAATCTTTTTGGAGCTAAATTTCACTAATCTACCTAGTCAGATACTGGTAATTCTCCTCATTCTAACATCAAAAGTTGTCTTCTCTATACATACTGTATCCTGCTTTACTTTTTACAAATTGACAAAGCAAGTTTCTTTGTCAGTTCCTTAAACGAGAAGTTAGGTCAACAAAGAAATCCTCAGTGCAGGGAATTGTAACACCACCGTTGGATGATCGAAGCCAAATTCTTCCTCAGCTTGACTGAGCAAGTCTTGAAATAAGAGTTGGTTCAAGAAAGATATGGGGATCACAAATCTCTTCTTCTGCTTCTCCCCAACATACACAGTGTGACGACCCGACCCGTCATCTCCTGTAATTCCGTCTCGTATTCCCCGTTATATGCTTATTCATGCTTCAATATGTGTACTTGGTGAATTTGAGTCAATTCGGATAGAGTTTGGTAGAAATTGGGACAAATAGTCTCTTTAATGAAGAATTAGTTTGGAAAAGTCAACCGGAAGTTGACTTGTGAGTTAGAGGTCTCGGAATTGATTTCCGATGATTCGGTTAGTTTCGGCGGATGATTTAAGGATTGGTAGCACGATCGGAAGTGAATTCGGATGTCCGGAGGTCATTTTGAAGTCATTTGGCTAAGTATAGAAATTTGAAGGTTTTTTAGAAAAATTCGACCGGAAGTGGAAATTTTGATATCGGAGTCGGAATGCGAATCCGAAAGTTGGGGCAAGTCCGTAATGTCGAATGTGACTTGTGTGCAAAATTTGAAGTCATTCCGGAATGATTTTGGTAAGGTTTGAGACACTTAGTCTCTTTAAAGGAAGCTTAAGTTGGAAAAGTCAACCGAATATTGACTTATGTGTTAGAGAGCTCGAAAAGCGAATTTTATGGTTCGGATAGCTTCGTTAGGTGATTTGGGACTTAGGAGTGTGTCCGAAATATTTTTGTGATTACCGGTGTAGAATTAAGCTTGAATTGGCAAAGTTAGTATTTTGGCGAATTCCGGTTGATAGGTGAGATTTTGATTCGAGGGTCGGAATGGAATTTTGAGAGTTGTTGTAGCTTCGTTATGTCATTTTGGACTTGTCTGCAAAATTTGAGGTCATTCGGACGTGGTTTGGTTGGGTTTTGTTTTTATCAAAAATGGAATTTGGAAGTTCGTGAGATTCATAGGCTTGAATCCGATGATGATTTGATGTTTTGATGTTATTTTTGTAAGATAGTTTGTTATTGGCAAGTTGGAAGTGGGATTCTTCCCACATCGGAAGAAAGAAGTTCCGTGCCTGTTATGTGAAACACCTTCGAGACCGACCTTACTCGTACCGTGCCTGTTAGCCTCGGAACTGATCATTATGAAATAGCACTCAACAGGCACGAGATTGACACAACAGGCACGAGATTGACTCAACAGGCACGAGACTGACTCAACAGGCACGAGATTGACTCAACAGGCACGAGATCCTAAAGTTAATTATTTTTAACAGAAAAATCAAATTTATTTGAATTTTAAATTCAAAGTTCGAATAAATAGTCGTGTCTGTTTGTGAAACAAGACATCTTTTCTGAAAGGGTCTGTTGGTTGCCTATAAATACACAAGAATTCCAACGAAGTGGAAATAGAAAATCACAAGTGTTATTGCAGGCTTTGTTGTATCCTGAAGAGAATCGTTTTGTATTTTCCCTAAATTAGTATACAGGTGATAACTCTTTAAGGACAGTCAATTTTCACGCCTCAAAGCCAATTTTGTTTATATTTTCTAACAATCTTAAAGAGTTATTCTGCTATGGAGAAATTGATGTCTGTTGTTGAGAATCCGAAGGAGTTCATCAAACTTGATCGCTTTGATGGAACAAACTTTACTCGTTGGAGAGACAAGATGATATTCTTGTTGTCCGCTCTCAATATCTACTATGTTCTTGATTCTGCCTTGCCTCTGATGCCTGATCCCACAGCAGAAGATTCTGACGTAGTCAAGGAAGAAAGGAAGAAACGAGAACATGATGAACTGTTGTGTCGCGGCCATATTCTGAATACTTTGACAGATCGACTCTACGATCTTTACTGCAATCTGAAGTCGCCAAGAGAGATTCGGACTGCTCTACAAACTGCATACCAGAATGAAAAATGAGGTATTGACAAATTCCTGGCTCTACAGTACTTTGAATTTAAAATATTTGATACTAGGCCTATAATGGATCAGATTCATGAACTGCAAATCTTAGTATCAAAACTAAGTGATCTTGAAGTTAAAATTCCTGATGCACTTCAAATAGGTGCTATTCTTTCGAAATTGCCTTCCTCTTGGAATGACTATAGAAAGAAAATCCTACATTCTATGGATAAAATGACTGTGGAACAATTTCGTACTCACATTCAAATTGAAAGTGAGACTCGTGCTCGTGATGCTATTAGTCAGCCTTCGAGTTACGCAGTCAATTTTGTCAGTCAGAATGGTTCAGGAAGTGGGAACAAACATCTGAAAGTTTCCAAAAAGTCTTCTTTTAAAAAAAGAGAAAGAACTTTAGTTGTCAAAGAAAGGCTTCAAGATAGTTATTGAGTCTGATCATGTAATAGTGTCTAAGAATGGAGTTTTTGTTGGAAAAGGCTATAACTGTAACGGCATGTTCAAATTGAGTATTAATGAAATAAATTATGTTTCTGCTTACATCGTTGAGTCTGATTCTTGTTTATGGCATGCTAGACTAGGACATTTAAATTTTGGCTCCTTGAATTATATGTCCAAAAATGATTATATCTCATGTAAAACTCAACATATAAAATGTGAAATTTGCATACAAGCAAAGATGACAAAGAAACCATTTCGTAAAGTTGAAAGATCCACAAAACTATTAGATTTAATACATTCAGACTTGTGTGAATTAAATGGAGAATTAACTAGAGGAGGCAAAAGATATTTTATTACTTTTATAGATGACTTCTGTAGATTTACATATGTTTACCTACTTAGAACTAAGGACGAAGCTTTTCAAAAGTTTAAAGAATACAAGTCTGTTGTGGAAAATCAAAGGAGTAAGAAAATTAAAATTATTCGAAGTGATAGAGGCGGAGAATATTTTCCTAATGAATTTAATAAGTTCTGTGAAGAGCATGGCCTAATACATCAAATGAGTGCCCCTTATACCCCTCAACAAAATGGGTTAGCGGAAAGAAAAAAAATAGAACTTTGGTGGATATGGTTAATGCTATGTTACTTAATGCACATTTACCACATAATTTATGGGGTGAAGCACTACTAACTGCATGTTATATTTTAAATAGAGTGCCTTCAAAAAGTATGCATATTTCGCCTTATGAGCTTTGGAATGGTAGAAAACTAAATTTAAATTATTTTAAAGTGTGGGGGTGTATATTCTATTATAGAGTACTTGACCATCAAAGAACAAAATTGGGTCCTAGAGGAATTAAAAGTGTTTTTGTAGAATATGCACAACACTCCAAAGCTTATAGACTGCTAGATCTAGAATCTAATGTCATTATAGAATCTATACATGTTGAATTTATTGAAAATAGATTTATAAATGACAATGTTAATGAAATGACTGAAATAAATGGAAAAGAAGCACAATGGCTGAGGAATATGTTACTTGATATAAAGTTGTGGCCACAACCTATGCCAGCCATTTTCATATTCTGTGATAGTGAGACTACAATGTGTATTGCTCACAATAAAATATACAATGGGAAATCGAGACATATAAGCTTGAGACATTCTTATATAAGAGAATTAATTACAAATGGAGCTATAGCTATAATATATGTGAGATCAAATAAGAATTTGGCTGATCCACTTACGAAGCCATTAGGTAGAGATGTAGTACAACAAACTTGTGGAGGGATGGGGCTGAGACCCTTAAATTAAATACAAGGAATAGGAACCTCACTTTGAGTTAGTATACACTCTAACAATATAAGTTCAATAGGTAATAACAAGTTACTTGTATTGTTTAAGCACTGATCTCCTCTTTAGGAGCCCTAATTCTATTGTACTACTTACTGTTATGTGAGGAGTTAAGGAGTTGTTAAATGCTTGTTATAACAGGGGCATAAAGACAAACTCCAAAGTGCATACTGTTACATGAAGAGGTTGATTAATCTTAATGGAATTATTAATGTCTGGAGTAACATGGACATATTAACTAATTCCACCTATATGAATATTGAAGTGGTGCCATTTCTAGCAAGATTTAAAGGGTTGATCTTGCAAATATTCATGAATTCAGGATGAGCACATGGCCGTAAACGTGCTAAAGCGAATACTGGATTTTCTAAGCTACTAGATAACACTGTGTGTGTGGTACTTTTGGTTTTGGCACAAGGAGTTGTGGTTCAAATCTTAAGATACCATTAACTTCGTCAAAACTTTAATATACTTACACTAAAGGAAAGTTCAAATCTGTAAACGATACTTTCAATTATTCACAAGTGTTATGAAGCGAAATAACAAACTAGTAGGGGATTGTAAGATAGTTTGTTATTGGCAAGTTGGAAGTGTGATTTTTCCCACATTGGAAGAAAGACGTTTCGTGCATGTTATGTGAAACACCTTCGAGACCGACCTTACTCGTACCGTGCCTGTTAGTCTCGGAACTGATCATTATGAAATAGCACTCAACAGGCACGAGATTGACTCAACAGGCACGAGATTGACTCAACAGGCACGAGACTGACTCAACAGGCACGAGATTGACTCAACAGGCACGAGATCCTAAAGTTAATTATTTTTAACAGAAAAATCAAATTTATTTGAATTTTAAATTCAAAGTTCGAATAAATAGTCGTGTCTGTTTGTGAAACAAGACATCTTTTCTAAAAGGGTCTGTTGGTTGCCTATAAATACACAAGAATTCCAACGAAATGGAAATAGAAAATCACAAGTGTTATTGCAGGCTTTGTTGTATCCTGAAGAGAATCGTTTTGTATTTTCCCTAAATTAGTATACAGGCGATAACTCTTTAAGGACAGTCGATTTTCACACCTCAAAGCCAATTTTGTTTATTATTTTCTAACAATTTTGGGTGTTTCGAAGGTTGGGACAAGTTTGAATGATATTGTGAGACATGTTGATATAATTGGTTAAGGTCCCGAGGGACTCGGGTGGATTTCGGAAGGTTAACGGAATGAAATTCGGACAAAAAAGAAAAGAAAACGCTGCAGAAATTTCTGCTGCAATTTTCTGCAGAAGGTCTTTGGACTGCAATCGTGGAGCGTACTTCGGAGGCCTATATCTTTTAATCTCCAAGGAATTTTGAGATGGTTCAAAAACAAAAGTTGTAGCCCTTCATGTCTAGTTTCCAGAAAGCTAAAGAAATCATAATTTGGATATCTGTAGAGAATGTTACGGTCGATTGAATATGACTAGTGGAGCTCATTCTCCAGAATTTTCTGATTTCGAGGAGCCTACTTTAGAAGCTCATATCTCGGGATATATAAAGAGTTATATGGTGTACAACCTATCAAATTAAAGATCCTCGAGTCTAGTTTCTAAATTATCAAACCGTTTGTCATTTGGATATTTATACAAAACGTTATGGATGTTTAAACAGAAGGTATCCGACAAGGAAAATTTTTAATAGGATGTACAACTTGTATAGCAAAAGTGCAAGGTACAACTCGACGAAGCACAGACAGATTCTTTTAAACACGGATTTGGCTTATTTCTTTCATTTCTTTCATTTGGCTTGGATTATTTTGGAGAGAATTTCAAAGGGGATTTCATCAAGCATCAAAGGTGAGTTGTTTCTACTTATTTCCAAGTTAAATACATGGATTAGAGCTGAAAACTCAAGTAATTTATGGACAAAAATGGTGGTTTAGGGCTTGAAACTTAAGAGAATTAAATGGTGATTTGAGGGGTCAAATGAACTCCGATTTTTGTGAATTTGGTATGTATAGACTCGTGGAGAGATAAGGGTCGTATTGATGTAAAAATTTCTGAATTTCGAGACCTGGGCCCGGGGCTCGAGTTTTGCTAATTTCGTGATTTTTGACATTTTTCGAGTCTTTTCGATTGGGTTATATTCCCTTAGCCTATTGTAATGTATTCATTTTGGCTTTGACTAGATTCGACGCGCGAAGAGGTCAATTCAAGAGGAAAGGGCATTGCGGACTAGTCTACGGCAGGTTAGAGGTGAGTAATAGATGTAAATGTTGTTCTGAGGGTTTGAAACCCCGGACTTTCACATCGTAATGCTATATTTAGGCGTGACACGTACTCCATGGTGAGTGCGGGGTCGGATACTATTGGGGATTGTGACTTGGTCCATCCCGTGTGATGTTTATACTATACTGGTGATTGATACACACACTTTATTGATATTACTGGGCTTGATGCCATGTTTGGGGCCTTGTGCCGACTTGAAAAATCCTTCGAGGATTTACATTACTGCTTAGCATGATTTGCATATCATTTAATTTCAGTCCAAGGTTTTAAATGCTGCCTTGCAAACTCAGCCATAATTCTAAGTGTTGAAAACTTAAATGACATTTTAAATGTATTTCGGGCTGGGAACTTCTACTTTGTAAATGCCCAAGGGGCTTACTATATTATTTTCTGGACGGATTATAAAGTGACTTGAAATAGTGGAAACAATGACACTGTATGTTATACTTGAAACAATGGTAACAATGACATTGTAATATATACTTGGAACAATGGTAACAATGGCACTGTGTGATATAAATTGGTCAGGTAACAATGGCTGACCAGTCAGGTAACAATGACTGACCAAGATATTGCGCTTGGGCTGTAGGAGCCCCTCCGGAGTCTGTACACACCCCCAGTGAGCGCCGTCGACGATAAATAAATATGGATGGCTCGGGCTGCACGCCGCAGTAGGTACTGGAATGTACCATCATATGCATTGCATTGCATTCATCTATTTGCCTTTATACTGTTGTTTAGCTGTTCAGTTCCATATGTTGTTGTATATTTAGATTTTAGCTTACTTTGTGTATTTACTGGATTTTCTTATCTTCGGACTGTAGTTACTTTTACTACTCACTGGGTCGGAGTACTCACTTTACTCCCTGCACCTTGTGTGAAGATCCAGGGCAGTCTCAGGCATAGTAGATCCAGTTGATCAACGGATTCCAGCATTTCGGGAGTATCAAGGTAGCTGCACAGCGTTCACAGCATTGATTTCTTCCCTCCTATCCTATCCTTTTTATTTCTGCATTATCAGACTTTGGATACACTATGTATTAGGGTGATATTTTGTATTCTAGAGGCTCATATTCATGACACCGGGTCCTAGAGAGATCATGTCGTGTATTTTGTTAAACTCTTCAGTACTTTAATCGTGAATTAATTGATATTTCCATCCGCTATTTTTGACAAATTGGGTTAAGTATGACTGATAGTCGGGCTTGCCTAGTAGTGTGTTGGGCGCCATCACGACCGGGATTTGGGTCGTAACAGAGTTGGTATCAGAGCCTAGGTTACTTGGTCTCACGAGTCATGAGCCGGTTTAGTAGAGTCACGCGGATCGGTATGGAGACGTCTGTACTTATCCTCGGGAGGCTGCAGAACCTTTAGGAAAATTTCATATTCTTGGAATTCTTATCGTGCGACTTTGTTGATCCCAAAAAAACCTGAATTTTGCTGTTCTATTATCTCGCAGGTGGCGAGAACACGAGCTAATGGATAGGACAAACGACCACCATTGCCACCTACTGAGGCCACCAGAGGCCGTGGATGCGGTCGTGGTCGAGGCAGAGCCGCAGGGGCAGCACCTGTTGACCCACCAGTTGCCCCGACACAGGATCAGGCTCTAGCTGTAGAGACTCCAGCAGCACATGCTCAGGCACCAGCTGTGCCTATTATTATTTCGGGTCTTCAGGAGGCATTAGCACAGATCTTATCAGTTTGCACTAGCCTGGCTCAGGCAGTTTCAGCTACCACTGCAGCAGCTACTTCACAGGCAGGGGGAGGCAGTCAGACCCCCGCTGCTCGCACACCTGAGCCGGTAGTGCAGGGATTACAGACCCCAGAGGCACCACCAGTACATCAGGTTGCCCCAGTTCAGCCGGTTGCCCCGGTTCAGGAGGTTATGGTCCCAGTTATGCCAGACGATGAGCAGCGTCGTCTTGAGAGATTCAGCAGACTTGCACCTCCTCCTTTCAGTGGTGCTCAGGGCGAGTATGCCCAAGGTTTTCTTGACAAGTGTAGACGCATGCTGCGGATAGCAGGGATCTTGGAGACTAGCGGTGTATCCTTTACTACTTTTCAGTTCTCAAGTGCAGCCTTCACTTGGTGGGAAGCATATGAGCGGCGTAGGCCGGTAGGTTCAGCGCCCTTGTCATGGCAAGAGTTCTCCACTCTCTTTCTGGAGAAGTGGGTACCGCGATCTCAGAGAGAGGAGCGGCGCAGGCAGTTTGAGTATCTTCGTCAGGGAGATATGACCGTATCTCAGTACGAGGTGAGGTTTTCAGAGTTAGCTCGTTATGCTCCGTGGATAGTCCCGACTGATCGGGAAAGGATTAGGAGGTTCGTGGATGGGCTCATTTATCCCATCCGTATCCTGATGGCTCGAGAGAGGATTCTGAGCCATACTTTTGAGGATGCAGTCGATATTTCCCGAGATATTAAGGCAGATCGTCGTCAGGAGAGAGAGGAGCGGGAGGCTAAAAGGCCTCGTGGATCAGGTAGTTTTAGTGGTGCTCCGTCTAGGATCCAGTTTCAGCAGAGCAGGGGTCGTTCTTATAGGCCTCATCAGTCAGCTCGTTCCGAGTATCGAGGGGCATCTTCAGGTCGTGGTCATCATGGATTTCAGCAGGGTCAGTCTTCTTTGGGTGCCCTTCCAGCACAGAGTCCATCATATGCTCCTTCAGTCTAGGGTTCTTCGGCGCCGAGTGCATCAGCTAGTCACTTTGGTGCGAGGGGTTCCCATCAGTTCCCTTATCCAGCGTTGGGTAGTTGTTACGAGTGTGGAGAGTTTGGTCACATGAAGAGGCATTGTCCTCGGCTTCGTGGCAGTCAGGCTCAGCAGAGGGGCCAGTCCTCATCTTCTGCACCATTTACTTCAGCACCCACTCAGTCAGCTAGGGGTGAGGGTCAGGCAACTAGAGGTCGCCCCAGAGGGGGAGGTCGATCGGGCGGTGGTCAGGCTCGGTTTTATGCTATCCCAGATAGGACAGATGCTCTTGCGTCAGATGCTGTTATCACAGGTATTATCTCAATCTGCCACACAAATGCCTCTGTCTTATTTGATCCCGGATCCACATATTCTTATGTGTCTTTATATTTTGCTCGTCATTTGTGTATACACCGGGAGTCTCTTGCTTTACCTGTTCATATGTCTACCCCGGTGGGCGATACTGTTATTGTGGATCGTGTGTATCGGTCGTGTATTGTGACTATTAGGGGTCTAGAGACCCGAGTTGATCTATTGTTGTTGAGCATGGTAGATTTTGATGTTATTCTGGGCATGGATTGGCTATCTCCGTGTCATGCTATTCTAGACTGTCATGCTAAGACAGTTACTTTGGCTATTCCGGGTGTTCCGAGGATCGAGTGGCGTGGTATGACTGATTATGTTCCTAGTAGAGTAATTTCTTTCTTGAAAGACCAACGTATGGTTGGGAAAGGCTGTTTATCATATTTGGCCTTCGTGCGTGATGTGGGAGATGAGACTTCCAGTATTGATTCTGTCCCAGTTGTGAGGGACTTTCCTGATGTATTTCCTGCAGACCTGTCTGGCATGCCGCCGGACCGGGATATTGATTTTAGTATTGACCTGGTGCCGGGCACTAAGCCCATTTCTATTCCTCCATACCGCATGGCACCAGTGGAGCTAAAAGAATTGAAAGAGCAGCTTCAGGAACTCCTAGAAAAAGGGTTTATTCGGCCTAGTGTGTCCCCGTGGGGTGCACCTGTGTTATTTGTGAAAAAGAAAGATGGAACAATGAGAATGTGCATTGATTATAGGCAGTTGAACAAGGTAACAGTGAAAAACAAGTATCCTTTGCCTCGCATTGATGACTTATTTGATTAGCTTCAGGGAGCGAGGGTGTTTTCTAAGATCGACCTTTGTTCGGGTTATCACCAGTTGAAGATCAGGGATTCAGATATTCCTAAGACTGCCTTCAGGACTATATATGGCCACTATGAGTTTCTAGTCATGTCTTTTGGGCTGACCAATGCCCTAGCAACGTTCATGCATCTAATGAACAGTGTATTTCGGTCGTATCTGGATTCTTTGTCATTGTATTCATTGATGATATTCTGGTATACTCGCGTAGCCAAGAGGAGAACGCCCGGCATTTGCGTGTAGTGTTGCAGAGATTGAGCGAGGAGAAACTTTATGCTAAATTCTCCAAGTGTGAGTTTTGGCTAAGTTCTGTGGCATTCTTGGGACACATAGTGTCCAACGAGGGTATTCGGGTTGATCCAAGGAAGATAGAAGCAGTGCAGAGTTGGTCTAGACCGTCCTCAGCCATAGGGATCCGGAGTTTTCTTGGGCTGGCAGGCTATTATCGCCGGTTTGTTCAGGGGTTTTCATCCATCGCATCGCCCTTGACCAAGTTGACTCAGAAAGGTGCTCCATTTGTATGGTCAGACGAGTGCGAGGAGAGCTTTCAGAAGCTCAAGTCACTTTTGACCACAGCTCCAGTGTTGGTGTTACCATCAGCTGCAGGTTCAAACACGGTATATTGCGATGCTTCCAGAGTTGGGATTGATTGTGTGCTAATGCATGAGGGTAGAGTTATCGCTTATGCTTCTCGTCAGTTGAAGCCCCATGAGAAGAACTATCATGTTCATGATTTAGAGTTGACTACTATTGTTCATGCCTTGAAGATTTGGAGGCACTATTTGTACGACGTATCTTGTGAGGTATTCACTGATCATCGCAGTTTTCAGCATTTATTTAAGCAAAAAGATCTTAATTTGATGTAGCGGAGATGGCTTGAGTTGCTTAAAGACTATGATATTACTATTCTGTATCATCTGGGTAAGGCCAATGTAGTGGCCGATGCTTTGAGCCGAAAGACAATTAGTATGGGGAGTTTGGCTTACATTCCAGTTGGGGAGAGACCTCTTGCAGTTGATGTTCAGGCTTTGGCCAATCAGATGGTGCGGCTTGATATTTCTGAGCCTAGCCGAGTGTTGGCGAGTGTGATTTCTCGATCTTCCTTATATGATCGCATCAGAGAGCACCCGTATGATGATCCACATTTGCTTGACCTTAGATATCGGGTTCGGCGAGGTGATGCCAGAGATTTGGCTATAGGTGATGATGGTGTATTGAGGATGCAGGGCCGTATTTGTGTGCCCGATATTGATGGGCTTAGAGATTTGATTCTTGAGGAGGTCCACAGTTCGCAGTATTCCATCCATCCGGGTGCCGCGAAGATGTATCAGGACTTGAGACAGCATTACTGGTGGAGGAGAATGAAGAAAGACACTGTGGTATATGTGGCTCGGTGTCTCAACTGTCAGTAGGTGAAATATGAGCATCAGAGGCCGGGCGGTTTGCTACAGCAGATGGTTATTCCTAAGTGGAAATGGGAGAGAGTTACTATGGACTTCGTGAC
Source organism: Nicotiana tabacum (assembly GCF_000715075.1). Classification (NCBI taxonomy): domain Eukaryota; kingdom Viridiplantae; phylum Streptophyta; class Magnoliopsida; order Solanales; family Solanaceae; genus Nicotiana; species Nicotiana tabacum. The sequence continues at coordinate 151,475,629 of NC_134090.1, read as the reverse complement.
TGGTCTTCCTCGGACTTTGGAAGTTCGATTCGATTTGAGTCGTTGTGGATCGACTGACTAAGTCAGCGTATTTCATTCCAGTATGTACTACATACTCCTCGGAGCGGCTGGCGAGAATCTTTATTCAGGAGATTGTGCGGTTGCATGGTGTTCCAGTTTCCATCATTTCGGATAGAGGTACTCAGTTCACTTCTCAGTTTTGGAGGACTTTTCATCACGAGTTGGGTACTCAGGTGGAGCTGAGTTCAGCATTTCATCCTCAGACGGACGGACAGTCTGAGCGTACTATTCAGATATTGGAGGATATGTTGCGTTCTTGTGTGATTGATTTTGGAGGTTCTTGGGTTGAATTTTTACCACTTGCAGAGTTTGCCTACAACAACAGCTATCAGCCCAGTATTCAGATGGCACCGTATGAGGCCTTATATGGGAGGCGGTGTAGATCTCCAGTTGGTTGGTTCGAGCCCGGCGAGGCTAGGTTGTTGGGGACGGATTTGGTCCAGGATGCCTTAGAAAAGGTGAAGGTGATTCAGGAAAGACTTCGCATAGCTCAGTCGTGTCAGAAGAGTTATGCAGACCGGAAGGTCAGGGATGTGTCATTCAAGGCGGGTGAGAAGGTTTTGCTGAAGGTTTCACCCATGAAGGGTGTTATGAGATTTGGAAAGAAAGGAAAGCTAAGTCCGCGATTTATTGGACCTTTTGAAATACTTAGGAAGGTTGGAGAGGTGGCCTATATGCTTGCCTTGCCACCTAGTTTGTCGGGTGTTCACCCGGTATTCCATGTTTCTATGCACCGAAAGTATGTTGGGGACCCATCTCATATATTGGATTTCAGTACAGTACAACTAGGGGAAGATTTAACTTATGATGTGGAGCCAGTGGCTATTTTGGGTCGACAGGTTCGAAAATTGAGGTCGAAAGATATAGCATCAGTGAAAGTACAGTGGAGAGATCGGCCCGTGGAGGAGGCTACTTGGGAGACCGAGCAAGAGATGAGGAGCAGATACCCACACCTATTTGAAACTCCAGGTATGTTTCTTAACTCGCTCGAGGACGAGCGTTTGTTTTAGTTGTGGAGAATGTGACGACCCGACCCGTCGTCTCCTGTAATTCCGTCCCGTATTTCCCGTTATATGCTTATTCATGCTTCAATATGTGTACATGGTGAATTTAAGTCAATTCGGATCGAGTTTGGTAGAAATTGGGACAAATAGTCTCTTTAATGAAGAATTAGTTTGGAAAAGTCAACCGGAAGTTGACTTGTGAGTTAGAGGTCTCGGAATTGATTTCCGATGATTCGGTTAGTTTTGGGGGATGATTTAAGAATTGGTAGCGCGATCGGAAGTGAATTCGGATGTCCGGAGGTCATTTTGAAGTCATTTGGCTAAGTATAGAAATTTGAAGGTTTTTGAGAAAACTTCGACCGGAAGTGGAAATTTTGATATCGGAGTCAGAATGCGAATCCGAAAGTTGGGTCAAGTCCGTAATGTCGAATGTGACTTGTGTGCAAAATTTGAAGTCATTCCGGAATGATTTTGGTAAGGTTTGAGACACTTAGTCTCTTTTAATGAAGCTTAAGTTGGAAAAGTCAACCGAATATTGACTTATGTGTTAGAGAGCTCGAAATATGAATTTTATGGTTCGGATAGGTTCGTTAGGTGATTTGGGACTTAGGAGTGTGTCCGGAATATTTTTGTGATTACCGGTGTAGAATTAAGCTTGAATTGGCAAAGTTAGTATTTTGGCGAATTCCGGTTGATAGGTGAGATTTTGATCCGAGGGTCGGAATGGAATTTTGAGAGTTGTTGTAGCTTCGTTATGTCATTTTGGACTTGTATGCAAAATTTGAGGTCATTCGGACGTGGTTTGGTTGGGTTTTTGATCAAAAATGGAATTTGGAAGTTCGTGAGATTCATAGGCTTGAATCCGATGATGATTTGATGTTTTGATTTTATTTTGGGTGTTTCGAAGGTTGGGACAAGTTTGAATGATATTGTGGGACATGTTGATATAATTGGTTAAGGTCCCGAGGGCCTCGGGTGGATTTCGGAAGGTTAACGGAATGAAATTCGGACCAAAAAGAAAAGAAAAAGCTGCAGAAATTTCTGCTGCAATTTTCTGGTGAAGGTCTTTGGACTGCAATCGTGGAGCGTTCTTCGGAGGCCTATATCTTTTGATCTAGAAGGAATTTTGAGATGGTTCAAAAATGAAAGTGGTAGCCCTTCATGTCTAGTTTCCATAAAGCTAAAGAAATCGTAATTTGGACATCTGTAGAGAATGTTACTGTCAATTGAATATGACTGGTGGAGCTCGTTCTCCAGAATTTTCTGATTTCGGGGAGCCTACTTTAAAAACTCATATCTCGGGATATATAAAGAGTTATATGGTGTACAACCTATCAAATTAAAGATCTTCGAGTCTAGTTTCTAAATTATCAAACCGTTTGTCATTTGCATATTTATACAAGACGTTATGGGTGTTTAAATAGAAGGTGTCCGACAAGGAAATTTTTTAATAGGATGTACAACTTGTATAGCAAAAGTGCAAGGTACAACTCGACGAAGCACGGGCAGATTCTTTTAAACACGGATTTGGCTTATTTCTTTCATTTCTTTCATTTGGCTTGGATTATTTTGGAGAGAATTTCAAGAGGGATTTCATCAAGCATCAAAGGTGAGTTGTTTCTACTTATTTCCAAGTTAAATACATGGATTAGAGCTGAAAACTCAAGTAATTTATGGACAAAAATGGTGGTTTAGGGTTTGAAACTTAAGAGAATTAAATGGTGATTTGAGGGGTCAAATGAACTCCGATTTTTGTGAATTTGGTATGTATAGACTCGTGGCGAGATAAGGGTCGTATTGATGTAAAAATTTCTGAATTTCGAGACGTGGGCCCGGGGCTCGAGTTTTGCTAATTTCATGATTTTCGACATTTTTTCGAGTCTTTTCGATTGGGTTATATTCCCTTAGCCTATTGTAACGTATTTGTTGTGGTTTTGACTAGATTCGACGCGCGAAGAGGTCAATTCAAGAGGAAAGGGCATTGCGGACTAGTCTACGGCCGGTTAGAGGTGAGTAATAGATGTAAATGCTGTTCTGAGGGTTTGAAACCCCGGACTTTCACATCGTAACGCTATATTGAGGCGTGACACGCACTCCATGGTGAGTGCGGGGTCGGATACTATTGGGGATTGTGACTTGGTCCATCCCGTGTGATGTTTATACTATACTGGTGATTGATACACATACTTCATTGATATTACTGGGCTTGATGCCATGTTTGGGGCCTTGTGCCGATTTGTAAAATCCTTCGAGGATTTACATTACTGCTTAGCATGATTTGCATATCATTTAATTTCAGTCCAAGGTTTTAAATGCTGCCTTGCAAACTCAGCCATAATTCTAAGTGTTGAAAACTTAAATGACATTTTAAATGTATTTCGGGCTGGGAACTTCTACTTTGTAAATGCCCAAGGGGCTTACTATATTATTTTCTGGACGGATTATAAAGTGACTTGAAACAGTGGCAACAATGACACCGTATGTTATACTTGAAACAGTGGTAACAATGACACTGTAATATATACTTGGAACAGTGGTAACAATGACACTGTAATATATACTTGGAACAGTGGTAACAATGGCACTGTGTGATATAAATTGGTCAGGTAACAATGGCTGACCGGTCAGGTAACAATGACTAACCAAGATATTGCGCTTGGGCTGTAGGAGCCCCTCCGGAGTCTGTACACACCCCCAGTGATCGTCGTCGACGATAAATAGATTTGGATGGCTCGGGCTGCACGCCGCAGTGGGTACTGGAATGTACCATCATATGCATTGCATTGCATTCATGTATTTGCCTTTATACTTTTGTTTAGATGTTCAGTTCCATATGTTGTTGTATATTTAGATTTTAGCTTACTTTGTGTATTTACTGGATTTTCTTATCTTCGGACTGTAGTTACTTTTACTACTCACTGGGTCGGAGTACTCACTTTACTCCCTGCACCTTGTGTGCAGATCCAGGGCAGTCTCAGGCATAGTAGATCCAGTTGATCAACGGATTCCAACATTTCGGGAGTATCAAGGTAGCTGCACAGCGTTCACAGCATTGATTTCTTCCCTCATATCCTATCCTTTTTATTTCTGCATTATCAGACTTTGGATACACTATGTATTAGGGTGATATTTTGTATTCTAGAGGCACATATTCGTGACACCGGGTCCTAGAGAGATCATGTTGTGTATTTTGTTAAACTCTTCAGTACTTTGATCGTGAATTAATTGATATTTCCATCCGCTATTTTTGACAAATTGGGTTAAGTGTGACTAATAGTCGGGCTTGCATAGTAGTGTGTTGGGCGCCATCACGATCGGGATTTGGGTCGTGACACATATCTTTTCATCTTTTGGGACATCTCCGGCTGTAGAAGATTTCCTGATTATACGAGGCATACGGATAGCCATGGGCGTTTGGTTCAATATAGATGAGCAAAGAAGGAAAAGAAAAACAACTAATACCTCAAAAGCAGAAAAAAGCTTTGAATACTTTTAAAGTTTTGCTGAGAGCTATGGTGGTAGACACCTCTTTGAATGTGTTTATATAGGCCAACTAGCAACTCAAAGAATCATGCTGATAGTGAAGAGTTATTTAGTGGTCACCCCCGGAAGACAATAGCATCTGAAGTAACATGGTTTTGTCTTCCAACTATTTGTCAAATTATTCATATCTTTAGTCTATAATAGATCAAGACATCAGGCCCTACCTTTTGTCTGAAGTTGGAACATAGCATTCATCACAATCTAATTGCCAAATAAGAGATGTAACCTAGTTGTGACTATTCACTTCCAAATATATACGTACACATTTCTTGTCATTGACACGATGGAATAACCAATAGAACAAAGGAAAGTCGGATGTTTCACTTTCTTCCTAGCTCGATCATGAACCTAATCCAGAATATTTGGCTGCTCTCATTGTTGAGGGTCAAAATTGTCCCACATCAGTTGGGGAGTGAATTGGGTGGGAATTTCACCCTATAAAAGGAGGCCTAATGTTTAGGATTTAAACACACCTCTCATTTGCCTTCTTATCTTCTTAAGGCATTTGTATTTTCTCTCTTTAATATTATTTCACTTGTATTTTTGGAGTGGAATAAAATATTGGTTGTGTCCGAGGATATAAGCAAAATTGGCCGAACCTCGTAAATTCTGGTGTTCCTTTTATTGTTGCTTTATTGTCTTATTTATTATTTAGTGACTGCCATAATTTTTGTTATAGTAGTTGTGACTTATTCACACTATATATATTTGGCTTCCGCAACAATTGGTATCAGAGCCAAGGTAATGTCCAAGTATGCTCTGTGGTTGTAGCATAGTCTGATCTTCCACATCAGAAAAGATTTATCTTAGTAACTGAGTCAAGGTTCTATCTGAGTATGCTTTGTGGTTGCAGCTTAGTCTGATCTTCCACACCAGATAGGAAATAATTTTGATTTGTGTCGTCATCTATTAAATAATATTTGTGTCAAAGATGGGAGACAATAAATAAGAAGAATCTATATCAAGTACAACAATACGTCATCATTGGCATCTTCGCTTATGACAATAATTGTGTCAAATGCGAAATTTGCGGTAGAAATTTTTAACGGGTCAGGACATTTTGGGATGTGGCAAGATGAGGTTCTAGATGTCCTTTTTCAACAAGGGCTAGATCTTGCCATTGAAGAAAAAAGACCAGATATTATTGGAGAAGAAGATTGGAGAATTATCAACCATGTTGCTTGCGGTACCATTTGATCCTACCTTGCTAGAGAGCAGAAATATCCATACACAAAGGAAACTTCTGCAAGTAAATTATGGAAAGCATTGGAGGATAAATTTTTGAAGAAAAATAGTCAAAATAAATTGTATATGAAGAAGAAACTGTTTCGCTTCACCAATATTCCTGGTACCACGATGAATGAACATATCACCAGTTTCAATAAGTTGGTCACAAATTTGCAAAATATGGATGCAACTTTTAATGATGGTGTCTTGGCCTTGATGTTATTGAGGTCACTTCCTGATGAGTACGAGCACCTTGAAACTACTCTACTCCATGGGAATGACGAAATTTCTCTTAGAGAAGTATGTTCGACTTTGTACAGCTATGAACAAAGAAAGAGAGAAAAACAGAAGGGCGAAGAAGGAGAAGCACTGGTTGTGAAGGGTCGTCCTCAAAATCAAACGAGGACAAAGAAAGGAAGATCCAAGTCAAGATCTAGACCCAGCAAAGATGAATGTGCCTTTTGTCTAGAAAAAGGGCACTGGAAGAAAGACTGTCCGAAGTTAAAGAATAAGGCCAAACATAACAATGGAAAGGCCATTATGGATTCAAATGTATCTGATGATGATGATTCAGACTTCTCATTAGTTACAATAGATCCATCAACATCATTAGATATATGGTTAATGGACTCTGCTTGTAGCTATCATATATGTCCCAACAGGGACTGGTTCGTGGATTTTCAAGAAGGAGAATATGGAGTCATCCACACAGCGGATAACAACCCTCTTACCACATATGGCATTTGTTTAATATGGTTAAGGAACCATGATGGAATGATTAGAACATTAACAGATGTTCGATATGTACTGGGTATGAAGAAAAATCTCATATCTGTGGGAGCCCTAGAATCAAAAGGGTTCAAAATCATTGCAGAAAATGTAGTGATGAGAGTATGCTCCGGTGCACTAGTGGTAATGAAAGCCAATCAGAAGAACAATAACATGTACCATTATCGTAGTGGTACAGTTATTGGGATAACGACAGTAACATCCAGTGACGAAAAAGAGGCAGAAGCAACCAGGCTATGGCACAGGCGCTTGGGACATGCTGGAGGAAAATCCTTGAAAACTTTATTAGATCAAGGATTGTTAAAAGGAGTAAAGGTTTGCAACTTGGAGTTTTGCGAGCATTATGTCAAAGGGAAACAGACAAGGGTTAAATTTGGTACAGCGATCCATAATACTAAAGGCATATTAGATTATGTACACTCTAATGTTTGGGGTCCTTCCAAAACACCTTCATTGGGTGGGAAGCACTATTTTCTAACCTTTGTTGATGATTTTTTCCGAAGAGTGTGGGTGTATACAATGAAGAGCAAAGATGAAGTGTTGGAAATTTTTCTCAAATGGAAAATGACGGTGGAGAATCAAACAGGCAGGAGGATCAAGTGTATTCGCACAGACAATGGAGGTGAATACAAAAATGATCATTTTAATAAGGTCTAAAAATAATGGCATCGTCCGACACTTCACTGTCAGACATACACCACAACAGAATGGAGTGACAGAACGTATGAACCGGACCTTGCTGGAGAAGGTACGATGTATGTTGTCCAATGCTGGCTTGGGCAAAGAATTTTGGGCTGAGGCAGTTACATATGCATGCCACCTCATTAATCGCTTACCATCTGCTGTTATTGATGGCAAAACACCATTTGAAAAATGGTATGAAAAGCCTGCTGTAGATTTTGACTTTTTGCACGTGTTTGGCTCAACTGCATATTATCATGTGACAGAGTCAAAATTAGATCCAAGGGCAAAGAAAGCTATTTTTATGGTGATTACTTCTGGATTCAAAGGATATCGCTTATGGTGTCCTATGACAAAGAAAGTAATATTCAGTAGAGATGTTACCTTTGATGAATCTACTATGGTAAATAAGGTAACAGAAGATACCAAAAAAAATGAGGGTGTTTCTAAGCAGGTGGAGTTTGAGGGAAAATTTATTTTTCCTACACAAGAAGCAGAGGAGGAAACAAATGAAGATTATCCTCTGGAAGAAGATCCAGTAGAGAGGGAGATTCCAACTCAGGAACCTCAACAACAACTTGAATCAATTGCAACTAGCAGGCCAAAAAGGACAATAACAAAACTTGTTCGTCTTATAGAGACAGTTGATTGTGCCGCCTCAATTGTAGCTGATGATGTTCCTACCACTTATAAAGACGCAGTCCAAAGTTCAAAAGAAGATAAGTGAAGGATTTCCAAGAATGATGAAATACAATCCCTTCATCAGAATCATACATGGAGGTTGGCCAATCTCCCGAAGGGAAAGAAAGCAATTGGGTGCAAATGGGTATTTGCAAAGAAAGAAGGATTTCCTAACCAAGAAGTTGTTCGCTACAAAGCAAGATTGGTGGCCAAAGGATATGATCAAAAGGAGGAAATTTATTACAATGAAGTATTTTCTCCAGTTGTAAAACATTCCTCCATTAGAATTATGTTGGCTTTGGTAGCACAGTTGGATTTGGAACTAGTTTTGATGGATGTAAAAATTGCATTTTTACATAGAAACTTGGAGGAGGAAATCTACATGACTCAGCCAGAAGGATTCAAAGTTGCTGGAAAAGAAAATATGGTGTGCAAACTTGAAAAATTATTGTACGGATTGAAACAATCTTCTAGACAATGGTACAAGCGATTTGACGAGTTTATGTTGTGGTAAGGGTACAAGAGAAGAAAATACGATCATTGTGTGTATTTGCGCAAGCTTAAAGATGGTTCATTTGTATATATTCTCCTATATATTGATGATATATTGGTAGCTTAAGAATTTGGAAGAAATTGATAAGTTGAAGATTCAACTGAAAAAGGAGTTCGAGATGAAGGATCTGGGTGAGGCAAAGAAAATTCTTGGCATGGAGATAATAAGAGATAGACTTTCAAAGAAACTCTGTTAATCTCAAAAGGAATATTTGAAGAGAGTACTACAATGTTTTGGCATAGATGAGAAGACTAAGCCAGTTAGTACTCTACTTGTTCCCCATTTTAAGCTAAGTACTACTATGTCGCCAAAAGATGAAGCTGAACAGGAGTATATGTCAAGGTTACCATACGCAAATGTTGTTGGTAACTTGATGTATGCAATGGTCTGTACGAGACCTGACACTTCACAAGCTGTTAGAGTTATTAGCAGATATATGCATAATCCAGGAAAGGAGCATTGGCAAACTGTGAAGTGGATTCTATGGTATATTCATGATACTGTAGATGTTGGGTTAGTTTTTGAGCAGGAAGGCAATCAGTCCGTATTTGGATATTGTGACTCAGATTTTGCGGGTGATCTGGACAAACGAAGATCAACTACTGGTTATGTGTTTACTTTTGCAAAAGCACCAGTTAGTTGGAAGTCTACGTTGCAGTCAACAGTTGCTTTGTCTAACAGAGTCAGAGTACATGGCTATTACAGAGGCTGTAAAAGAGGCAATTTGGCTTCAGGGGTTTCTAAAAGAGCTTGGTATTGGACACAAAAGTATCACAATTTTTGGTTATAGTCAAAGTGCTATTCAATTAGCGAAGAACCAAGTTTATCATGCAAGGACGAAACAAATTGATGTTCGATATCATTTCGTCCGAGAAATCATAGAAGAAGGTGGAGTCACGGTGAAGAAAATTCATACTACGGAGAATCCTGCTGATATGCTGACAAAAGTGGTGACTGCGGTCAAGTTTCAACATTGTTTGGATTTGATCAACATTGTTGAACACTGAAGATTGAAGATGAAGACACAACCAAAATTTGTTATTAAGAGTAAATTGAAGATGTGGAATTTTGCCAAGGTGGAGATTTGTTGATTGCCAAAATTTGTCCCACATCGGTTGGGGATGAATTATTTCACCCTATAAAAGGAGGCCTAATGTTTAGGATTTAAAAACACCTGTCATTTGCCTTCTTATCTTCTTAAGGCATTTGTATCTTCTCTCTTTAGTGTTATTTCACTTGTATTTTTGGAGTGGAATAAAATATTGGTTGTGTCCGAGGAAGTAGGCAAAATTAGCCGAACCTCTTAAATTCTGGTGTTCCTTTTATTGTTACTTTATTGTCTTATTTATTATTTAGTAGCTGTCATAATTTTTGGTATAATAATTGTGACTCTTTCACACTATATACATTTGGCTTCCGTAGCACTCATAACATCTATTAAAAATATCACAATTCTTAGTGGATTTGATATACAAAAATTCTATTATGAGGTAGACTTTGGAGAAAGAACTTATACGGTACAAAAAAACTTTTGTTGAAGTATTTAAAACACATATAGTTATGGGTATGGATTCAATAACATACAAACAAGCAACAAGCAACTTTAGTTACTTCTGGGTAGCCACTATTTAGGGAACCATAGAGTAAATACAGCTGTACCAATTGATACTTTTAGAAATACGTTGACCTAGATAAATACAAGTTTTGTTTCTGATATCAGAAGTTGTCTAATGTGATGCTTTAATCAACTTTGCAGATCAGAATTATCCCAAGTTATTCAGCTGATAGAGAGAACTTCTAATAAATCAAGCCAGATGTTGTTCTAAAAAGAGCAGAGAACACAAAATGTCTGATGGAGTGTGATATTCTAATGTCATTCTTTCCTATTTTCAAACTCATGTTGCAGATATAAAGTTTTGTTTACTGTCATTACCAAAGATAATTCAGTGTTCAGGATAAGGTCACATATATAAGGTGTCTTCTTCAGAAGCTCCAATTCTCTTGTTATGGATAAATGTAGTCATGTAAAATTAATCCAACAAGAACAGTGAAAAACCAGCTAAAGAATGGATCTAAACAGATTTCATTTGCTAAAGAATATTATGCTTATCTCTTTACAAAATTACATTCAATCGGGATCTACTGTTGCAGCTAACAGTAACCCCCTCTATCTAATTATCAGTGGTATCATATAAATGATGTGTCTTTTTTTAACTCTTCTAATGTACAACTAGAGTCCATGTTAGTTCTTTACAAAATTGTAAAAGGAAAAGCCTCAGATCCTACACAAGCTAGAAGTAAGATCAACGAACACATCCTCGCTACAGGGAATTGTAAGACCACCCATTGGATGATCAAATCCAAATTCTTCCTCAGCTTGGCTAAGCAAGTCTTGAAATGTCGGTTGACTCAAGAATGATAATGGGATCACAAATCTCTTCTTTTGCTTCTCTCCAACATAAACAGCAAAATGTCCCTTTGGAACATCTCCAGTTGTAGAAGACTTCTTGATTATATGAGGCATACGGATAGCCATGGTTGTTTAGTTCAATACAAATGAGCAAATAAGGAAGGGAATAATTAGTAATGACCCTGAAAGCAGAGAAAAGCTTTGTATGGTTGCAAGTTTTGCTGAGAGCTGTTATGCTAAATCCTTCTTTCTATGTGTTTAAATAGGCCAAGGACAAGTTGTATAATCCTACTGATGTGCATTGAATGGGCATTTTGTGGGCACCAGCTAAAGACAATAGAACCTGAAGTATCACATGGTTTTGGGTTCCAACTCATTGTTATACTACTATTATACATTGAGACTCGTCTAAAAGCAGAAGGTTCCACTGATTTTCACAACAGCAGACAGATGGAAACCTCCTCATCTTATTGAAAATGGTATACTTAGGGACCATCCGGAGCCATTTCTTGATGTTTAATTAACAAGTTTTGGTCACTATTCCAATGACTGATCATGAAATCTGAATCTATGAGGGGCATATCCTATGAATTTTAGACAAAATCTGATCGTCCACAGTGCTAAAGTGATGGCTCAAGATACAAGTTGTTTCTTATGACAAAAACTACATACTTATGGTTCCAAGTGGTGCTGCAGTTGAAGACTTCCACTTTATCTATAAAATGGTCAAATTAGGATCATTATCTTTTGAATAATAGGGATTTGGATAAGTTGGAATATTTCTCCTGTTTCACTTATCAATAAGAAGGTCGTCATAGGTAATGTTCCTGGTCAAAGAAGAGCAAAACCAACCAGTGTCTACTTTGTGTTGTGCCACTGCTAAGCATGTGTGGACCTCAACACTGATTATCTAGGAAACAACCAAGAAAAGTAATGTCTGAAGAATATAAAAAATTTATCTCTAATGTGGTGAGCAATTATGATAATGAATGAGTTGACTTTAACAACACTTTTTTTAATACATGGTTCCATATGCAGTATCTCAAAGGAGAAGAAGCTTTCTCCAGAAATAAGCCTTGAATACTCCGACTAATTCTGGTAAAGATTAAAGCATATCTAGAGTACTTAGAACATAGTATATATGGGGGATAACTCTGTTTCAGTACATATTAAAAGGTTCAGTTAATTAACAGATATGATATCTAAAGTTCATAATGTTAAGGGTTTGGATTCAATAACTTGAAAAGAAGCAACATTACTTAATGACACATATTTTAAAAGGGGGTCAACTATTTTTATTTATAATCATACCCACAATGCACTTAATTTTGTGACTTGGTCAAAATTACTCTTTTGTAATTCCCGGCTTGGAGGATAGTTTAGCGCAGATAGTCCCGAGTAACTATAATTCATATGAGCTATACTAATCGATGTTTTCAGAAATAAGTTGACTATAATAAGTACGATTTTAGTTCCTCATATAATAATTTGCTTTAATATGATAGATTTGATCAAATTTAAGATCATAATTATCCTACGTTTTATAGGTGATCAAGAGAAATTCTAATAAACCAAGCAGAGAGTTGTTTTAAGAAGAGCAGAGAACGAAATTGTCTAATGGAGTGTGATCTATTAAATTTCACTTCATTGATATATAGAAATTTCTGTTGCAGATATAAAGGGCTATTTGTCGTCATTGCCAAAAATTATTTCAGTGATCAGGATAAAGTTACAGAGAAGGTATCCTCTTTAGAAGCTCCATTTACATTGTTATGAAGAAAATGAAGTCATGTAAAGAAATTTGTTAAACAAGAATATTGATAAATCAATTGTAGTCTATTCCTTTAAATATTTTCTATGAGTACATACGGATTACAAAGACAAGTATAAACGGGAGTAGACTTTGAAGGATCCCGTAGCTAACGACGGGTTCGTTAGACCTGGTGCACCTTGTAATTACAGATCACTGTTATAGCCCTCGTTAGTGGGAAGGTAGAACTAGCATACCGTTACCGGTTTCCCTCAAGTAGGGACTACCGTTATATATGACTTTTTGCAAAGAAGTCCACAGTTATACCGATTACATGATCCGTTCATTGAAACCTCCCAAAATATGAATATTAATATTATACAGTGATTACTGAGCTTATTACTGAATTGTATTTGTATTATACTACAAGAAAAGTATGATGAGACTGAAAATTATTTATTGTTTCTGAAAGGGCATTTTTATGTTGTTTTATGTTTGATATACTAGCATGTTTTCTGAATTGTCCCCAAATTAAAAACGGTTGTGGTTAAGTGTTATTACTCACTAAGCTAGTGACTCATTCCCCGCTAATTTTTTTATAGAGACAACAGTTGAGACAGGTGAGAATTTCATTAATTAGAGCGCACAGGTTGAGAATTCTTGATGAGCCTAGCACTTGTTTGCGTGGGCGGAGATTTTTATCAATTGTTATGGTCTTTTCTTTGAATTTTTAGAGTCACTCCATAGTCATTCTTTTAGTGTCATGAGTATTATTTTTCTATTAGTCTTATGTCGAGTATCGTTCTTTATTATCAAAGTCGGAGATAAATTAGTATTTCTGGTTGTTAGTGGGTTGATTAGTAATGGTGAAGACTATTTTGGTTAATTGATAAGTGGTCAATTGTTTGAATTGCTATTAGGATGTTTGGTTGCTGATTTGAGACAGGGAAATTTTTTGGGATAGTCCAAAAACACGGAAAACTCTGTCCGATTTTTTGTAAAATACTGATGAGGCTTACTTAGGAGCACTTGCTCCTAAGCGCTGGTCACGATCCTAAATTGGGTGGTGACAAAGTTGGTATCAGAGCTTAGGCTTTAAGTCCCGAGTCATGGAGCAATGTTTAGTAGAGTCTTGTTCATGGGTATGTATGCGCCCATACTTATGATCTTGAGGCTACTGAACATTTAGGAATGTTTTCCCTTATTTCATTCTTTGATCGTGCGTTGAGATAACTTGAGATTGACTTTGGAATATTTATTTCGCAGATGGCTAGGACACGCACACCTTCATCTGCTGGACGTGGTGCTGGACATGGTGCTACCCGGGGTGGCGGTCAAGTTGGGGTTCATCAAACTAGAAGACAGACTGCCCCTCAACCTCTAGTTGGGAACATGGGTCAAACCCAAGCTGTTATGCCATATCAAGTGCAAGAGAAGGGAGTTCAGAATGCTCCACCACCAGTACCAACTGGTGTACCTACTGTTACCTTACCTGCAGATGCAGTGGCAAGGTTGTTGAATGTGTTAGAGGCATTGGTGCCTACTCAGGGCAGAAGTTCAGCTCCTCAGGCTACTTTACAGACACAAGCACCTGCATAGACTCAGCCTTTCGGGAATAAGGAAGTATCCTTACACGAGTTCCTGAAATTGAAATCACCAAAATTCACAGGTTTCGATAATTCAACAGATCCTCGAGGTTTCTTGGATGGGATACTCAAGGCATTACATGCTCTTGGATGTTCTAGTGATAGAGCTGTGGAGCTCGCAACATACAAACTAGAGGATATGGCCAACACATGGTATGCAACTGTATTGCTATGAAGGCCAGCAGGAGCAGCACCACTGACATGGGACGAGTTCACTAAGTTGTTCAAGAAGCATTTTCTTCTAGACAGTCGGATGCAAAAATATGCTAGAGACTTTGAGAGATTGGTTCAGACTCCTGATATGGATGTGTCAACATATAACACTAAGTTCGGTAAGCTAGCTATATATGCTCCTCACTTAGTGCCTACCGAAGAAGCTCGAGTTCAGAGGTTTATTGATGGATTGGTTGGTCGTCTATACACTGCAATAGACCCATAGATGAAGACTTTATCCTACTCTAATGTAGTCAACCTTGCTAGAAATATTGAAAACAAGGGACGTGAGGAGCGTGCAGCTAGTGATTTACGTAAGAAGGCCAAGACATGAGGCATTTTCAATGGTGGTATTAGTGAAAATAGAAGAGCAGGAAATCAGGGACAACAACAACAACAACAGGGTTCTCAGACAGGGACACACATGTCTTCACAGTCCACATACAGACCACATTACAGATAATGTAATAGAGGACCATCATCTTCTGGACATCGTAATTCTGGGCTGATATATGCCACTACTCCAGCCTGCCAGACTTGTGGTAGATCACATTTGGGCCAATGTCGTGTTCTAACTGGAGAGAGATTTCGGTGTGGCCAGTTGGGACATCACTTGAGGGATTGCCCTCAGCCTCCGAGAAATTTCAACCAGGCTTCTATTCAGTCAGCTACACCGACTCAGACTACTCGTAATACTTCAGGTGCTACAGGTACATGAAATAGAGGTCGAGGTGTTGGAGACTGTGCTACTGTGAATCAAGGACAAGGCAATGCTGGTAGAGGTCAGGCGAGAGTTTTTGCATTTACTAGACAGGATGCTCAAGCCTCGAATGTAGTGGTTACAAGTATTCTTTCTGTCTGTTCATTTGATGCACTTGCGTTGATTGATACGGGATCTACTCACTCCTATGTGTCCTCATACTTTGCTTTGAGATTTAGTAGACAACCCGAGCTATTGAATGATCATTTTCTAGGTGCTACTCATGTTGGAGAGTCTTTGTTAGCTGAATACACGTATTGTTGCTTGTCAGATTCGGGTTGAGGGTAGAGATACTCTAGCTAACCTTATTGTACTTGATATGATTGACTTTGACATACTGATGGGAATGGATTGGTTATCTTCTTGCTATGCTAAAGTCGATTGTCATGCAAAGATAGTTAAGTCTGAGATACCAAATGAACCCAGTTTTATTCTAAGAGGGAGTTAGGTTCCAGAGACTTGCAAAATTGTATCTTTTATGAAGGCTCAACGACTTCTGAAGAAAGGTTTCTTGGGTGTCTTAGCTATTGTAAATGATACAAGAAAGGAAATAGTTAGTATAGAGAATGTACCAGTAGTGAGAGAATTTTCTGATGTATTTCCTGAGGATTTACCAGGATTGCCTCCAATACGAGAAATAGACTTTGGTATTGATTTGCTACCTGACACACAACCCATATCGAATGGCACCAGCAGAGTTGAGGGACCAATAGAGTTGAGGGAGCTAAAGCAACAGTTACAAGATTTGTTAGATAAGAGTTTTATTAGACCTAGTGTGTCACCATGGGGTGCACCAGTACTATTCGTAAAGAAGAAAGACGGATCCCTGAGAATGTGCATTGACTACAGGCAGTTGAACAAGATAACAATACGTAATAAATATCCTTTGCCTCGTATAGATGACATGTTTGATCAATTACAAGGAGCTGCCCACTTTTCAAAGATTGACCTCCGTTCTGGTTATCATCAACTTAGGATCAAAGATGAAGATATTTCAAAGACTTCTTTCAGAACTCGATACGGGCATTATGAGTTTCTTGTGATGCCTTTCGGACTGACTAATGCTCCATCTACATTCATGGATTTAATGAGTAGGGTGTTCAAGCCGTTTCTGGATAGATTTTTAATAGTATTTATTAATGATATCCTGATATATTCTCGTAGCCAAGGAGAATACGAGAATCATCTCAGAACTGTGTTGCAGACACTGCGAGAACATCGGCTTTATGCTAAGTTCTCAAAGTGTGAATTCTAGCTAGACTCGGTATCATTTCTAAGGCATGTTGTATCCAAAGATGGAATTATGGTAGATCCTAAGAAGATCGAAGCTGTGCAGAAATGGCACAGGCCTACTTCTCCTACAGAGATTCGCAGCTTTTTAGGCTTAGCAGGCTATTACAGGCATTTTGTGTAGGATTTCTCCAGAATAGCAGCGCCACTAACCAAGCTAACACAAAAAATGCAAAGTTTTAATGGACGGAGGAATGTGAGTAGAGCTTTCAGAAACTCAAAACGTGTCCAACAACTGCACCAATATTAGCCTTACCATCAGGTTCCGGAGGATTTACAGTATTCTGTGACGCTTTGAGGGTGGGATTATGATGTGTTCTCATGCAAAATGATCGCATTATTGCTTATGCTTCGAGACAATTGAAAAAGCACGAGCAAAACTACCTTACACATGATTTGGAGATGGCTGTAGTGGTATTTGCTCTAAAAATTTAGAGACATTATCTATATAACGAAACTTGTGAGATTTATACTGATCATAAAAGTCTGAAGTATATCTTTCAACAGAGAGATCTAAATCTTCGGCAACGTCGTTGGATGGAACTACTCAAAGACTATGATTGTTCTATTTTGTATCATCTTGGAAAAACCAATGTGGTGGTTGATGCATTGAGCAGAAAATCTATGGGGAGTTTGGCGCATATAGCTCCTACAAAGAGACTTTTGGCCAAAGATATTCAGAGACTAGAAGATACAAGTATCAGATTTAGTGTCGGAAATTCAGAGGCATTATTGGCTTGTACTCAATCTAAGTCTTCATTAGTTGAGTGCATTAAGACCACCCAATATAAGGATGAACGATTATGCAAATATAGATACGAGGCCTTAGCTGGTAAAAGCAAGGATATGATTGTTGAAAGTGATGGTGTTCTTCAAATGGGTGACAAGCTATGTGTAGCAGACGTAGATGGGTTGAGACATGCTATTCTTGAAGAAGCCCACAACTCTAAATACACTATACAACGTGGATCCACAAAAATGTACCATGACCTGAAACAATTTTATTGGTGGGAAGGTATGAAGAAAGATGTTGCTAACTTTGTTTCTAGTTGTTTGACTTGTCAGCAGGTCAAGGCTGAGCATCAGCTACCCACAGGACTACTACAATAAATTGAAATTCCAGAGTGGAAATAGGAAAGAATTACTATGGATTTTGTCATCGGGCTACCACGAATCCTTAGAGGTTATGACTCGGTATGGGTGATTGTAGATCGACTGACGAAATCAACACACTTTTTATCGATGAAGACTACATATGGTGGAGTCAGGTATGCACAGATATTTATGAACGAAATTGTCCGACTTCACGGAGTTCCAATATCCATCATCTCTGATAGAGGATCACAATTCACTTTACGCTTTTGGAAATCTTTTCAAGAAGCACTGGGTACGCGAGTAGATCTTAGTACTGCATTTCATCCACAGATAGACGGGCCGTCTGAACGTACTATACAGATCTTGGAGGATATATTGAGAGCTTGCATTGTCGAGTTTGGAGGTAGTTGGGACACTTACCTACCTTTAGCTGAGTTTGCTTACAACAATAGCTTCCAGTCTAATATTCAAATGGCACCGTACGAAGCATTATATGGTAGAAGATGTCGTTCTCCTATCGGATGGTTTGAAGTTGGTGAGACTAACTTATTGGGACCTGACTTAGTACAAGAAGCTATGGACAAAGTCCAGTTGATCAGACAGAGATTGCTTACAGCTCAAAGCAGACAAAAGTCTTATGCTGATAAGAGAAGAAGAGACATAGTGTTCACAATTAGAGACAAAGTGTTCCTACGAGTCTCCCCTATGAAAGGTGTGATGCGGTTTGGGAAAAGAGGCAAGTTGAGCCCCAGGTTTATAGGACCGTATGAGATACTAGACCGAGTGGGAGCAGTGACTTATCGTTTGGCACTTCCTCCTGAGTTGTCCTTTATCCATCCAATATTTCACGTCTCAATGCTAAGAAAATGTATATCTGACTCATCTCAGGTGATTGAAGCACCTTCTATACCACTTGATGAGAAGTTGTCTTACGAGAAAGAGTCGATGGCAATTGTTGATAGACAAGTAAGAAAGCTACGGTCAAAAGAAATTGTGTTCGTTAAAGTCTTATAGAGAAATCATACCGTTGAAGAAGCCACTTGGGAAATAGAAACAGATATGCAAGCGAAGTATCCCCATTTATTTCAGTCTGGAGGTACGTACTTGTTATAAATTCGGGGACCGAATTTCATAAGGTGGGAAGAATATAATACCCTATATTTTAAATAAGGGTGTATTGGTCATTAGCCAAAAAAGGGAAGCAAAACAAATAAAATAAGATCAAAAGAATAAAATATATATAAAAGAAGGGAAATAGGCTAAAGCCCATCAGATTGTGGCGTTCAATAAGGGATTGAAAACCCTTAGCCACTAAAGCATCAAACTTAGAAAAGTTTCGCTGCTTATAGCAGCAACACCGTGATTCATCAAAAAGGAAATTTGCATATATTTTCGAGCCTCAACAATAGAGTTCCAGGTAACCACAAGCCAACTTCCATCTACTGTGGCGATATTGATTTTTGATATGGAATTTTTGGTAATTTTGGGTAATTACAAAGGTGTGATTTGTTTGAGAATTGGGGAAAAACAACTGGAGGTTTTAGAATAAAGGAAGAAGATGAAGATAGCAATGTATTTTAGTTAAACTAGTATCTTTATATACAGAAACTAGACCATGTTTAGTGAAATTTAATATTAGGATTGAGTTTGGAACTCGATTTTGGTGGGTACCAGTAACATGAATTTCCATGTGAAACAAATTAGTTCCTGAATAACTATGAACCTAGAATGAAGCAACTGTTGAGAATTTATTTTAATAGTATTATGATTGTTGAACAGACAATGTCCTTAAGTGACGCTAAGATGTGGGTTACAAAACTTGTAATTCGCTATCACTTAAATTTAGTGAATTTTGGGGTCAATTGATGGTAACACTAAACTTGTATGATTTATAGATTGCACACAAATTGAGCAATTGGATCAATAAGAAGTCGAGCTTTGGTTAGTTGGCTTTGAGAGGTGAGTAGTAACCTTACCTCAATTTGTATTTCTACAACTAGCATGATGTACATATGATTTTAATATGAGCATGTTACTGACTGAATTGAATCTGCATGTGACAAGTCTTTTACTCGATATGATACCGAAATAGTTATATGAGATGAATACCGTGGTTTTAAATATTTTCTACGAGTACATACGGATTACAGAGACAAGTATAAATGGGAGTATACTTTGAAGGATCCCATAGCTAACGGCGGGTTCATTAGACCTGGTGCACCTTGTAATTACAGATCACCGTTATAGCCCTCGCTAGTGGGAAGGTAGAACTAGCATACCGTTACCGGTTTCCCTCGAGTAGGGACTACCGTTATATATGACTTTTTGCAAAGAAGTCCACAATTATACCGATTACATGATCCGTTCATTGAAACCTCCCAAATATGAATATTAATATTATACAGTGGTTACCGAGCTTATTACTGAATTGTATTTGTATTATACTACAAGAAAAGTATGATGAGACTGAAAATTATTTATTGTTTCTGAAAGGGCATTTTTATGTTGTTTTCTGTTTGATATACTAGCATGTTTTCTGAATTGTCCCCAAATTAAAAACGGTTGTGGTTAAGTGTTATTACTCACTAAGCTAGCGACTCATTCCCCGCTAATTTTTTTACTGACAACAATTGACACAGGTGAGAATTTCGTTAATTAGAGCGCACAGGTTGAGAATTCTTGATGAGCCTAGCACTTGTTTGCGTGGGCGGAGATCTTTATCAATTGTTATGGTCTTTTCTTTGAATTTTTAGAGTCACTCCATAGTCATTCTTTTAGTGTCATGAGTATTATTTTGCTATTAGTCTTATGTCGAGTATCGTTCTTTATTATCAAAGTCGGAGATAAATTAGTATTTCTGGTTGTTAGTAGGTTGATTAGTAATGGTGAAGACTATTTTGGTTAATTGATAAGTGGTCGATTGTTTGAATTGCTATTAGGATGTTTGGTTGCTGATTTGAGACAGGGAAAATTTTTGGGATAGTCCAAAAATAGGGGAAACTCTGTCCGATTTTCTGTAAAATACCGATGAGGCTTACTTAGGAGCACTTGCTCCTAAGTGCCGGTCACGATCCTAAATTGAGTCGTGACAGGTGGAAACCTTCTTCCTTATTTCCTCAGCTAGTCCTTCATTGTAGTAATTAGGGAACCCTCTGACTCTTGTAAAGGTGCGAGCTTATTACATCATATACCCGACGGAATTTTTTATGTTCTTACTCGCCTATAATTATCCTTAATTACTTATTTCCACGCCCTTGTGCTCGTAGGGTTGCTTCCGAAATTTTGACTATCTTCCCGGTGACACTTTTTTTTATTTTCGTAACACTTATACGGTACCTTTAACTACCCCAACTCATATTTGAATGTTTCTCAAGGATTACGACGTCATATCTGCGATACTGAATTCATTATGTTGGGTTTCACTACGTTTATCTTGCACAATATGCATGATTTGTCTGTATCCTCTTGCCTAGCCATAACTAAGCTCTTCCCTAATTAACTTCTAACTAGGGGTGGGCGTTCGATATTTCGGTTCGGTATTTAAGAATTTCATTTCGGTATTCAGTTTATCAATTGTGTATACCAAATACCATACCAAAATATTTCGGTACGGTTCGGTATTTCTTATTTTGGTTCGGTACGGTTTCGGTTTAACAATCAATGAATAATCAATGCTAACAGTGCACATGCACAATTGAAATTTTCACTCTGAAAGAATTTGTTTTCCGATATATAACAGTGCACATGGCTGATGGCACATGCACAATTGAATAAGTGAAAAGCAAAAGCTGAACAAGACAACAAGTTCTTTACAATCTGCACGCCAGTATATCATACTATACAATATTACAATCTGCATTCTGCACACCAGTATACAAGTGAAAAGCAAAAGCTGGCCAACTGCACAATGCACATTACACAACTATATTAAACAACTTAAACACAATGCAATACTGCAATCAACTGGCCAATTGCACATTACACAACTTAACACTTAACACAGTACACAACTACACAACTACACAACACATTACACAACTTAACACTTAACACAGTTCACAGTTGAATCTGTACACAACTACACATTACACAACTTAACACTTAACACTTAAACACAGTGCAATAAAAACACAGTGCAACAAAAACAGTCTTAACACTTAAACACAGTGCAACTGGCCAACTACAACAGTCTTAACAGTCTTAACACTTAAACAGTTAAACATAGTGCAACAAAAACAGAGAGGGCATCCCTCAACAAACAGTCTTAATTCTTAAACATGAATTCCAGGAAGACGTGCAAGACAACGCTTAATATGCTTCCTTAAACCAATTGTTCCATTCCTCTTTGGATTAACATTATATACTTGACCACAATGTTTGCACTCTACTTTGCGAACTTCTCCGTTATCTTCTTTCACCACAAAGTATTCCCAAATATCGGAGCGTTGAGCAGTAGCACGGGGCATGATTGCACTTGAACCTAAAAAAAATATAAATCATAAGTTAGAATATTATATTTTGATGATAATAAAACAAAACTACAAAATATTAAGTATATCATTATCACCAAACAAATAGAGTATTAAACTTACCACTCAAGATGCAAGTTGCAACTATACATCAAACCATGCTAGTAGTGCTTCCATTATTTTCCATATCTAAAGATAATACGACCAAATATATCATACAAATGAAAAAGCATGATATATTATTTTGAATTAAAATACACACAAAATATTAAAGCTTACCAAGCTCGAGTTCCTCAAGATACTTCAAGTCTTTTTCAACACTAATAGGATTCTTCTCTTCTCTAAGCCAATCTTGAACACAAATAAGAGCTTGCACACATTTAGGAGTCAATGAACTTCTAAATGAATCAAGAATACGGCCACCAGTGCTAAACGCGCATTCCGACGCCACACTAGAAATTGGAATTGCCAACACATCACGAGCCAACTCCGAAAGAATAGGAAATCTAGGAGCATGTGTTTTCCACCAACTCAAGATATCAAATTCTTCACTAAAAGGCTCTTGTTCTTCATTAATGTATTTATCCAACTCCGATTTAGCACCCCCACTTCCATTGTCTTCCTTTTGTTTCTTCAAGCTAAGCTTAGTCCTTATTTTTGATGCACTTATAACACTCCCACTAGGTGTATTAGATGTGTTGTTAGATGAAGTAGAACTAGATGGAGATTGAGGACAAGATTCGGTTGAATACTTTTTTAGATACTCTCCAAACAAAGAATTTATATAAGCATACACCTCAGCATTTATTTTCTTCCCTTTTTCCTCCCCAAAAAGTTCTTCAAGTGCTCCCTCAACATATTCAAATTTGTTACGTGGATCCAAGACGGAAGCAATAAAAATCATTTTATTCATCTTTTCAGGCTCACCCCAATACTTCTTGAACTTTTCTTACATTTGCTGAGCCATTTTTCTCAAATGCTCATCCTCACTAGCTAAACACATTTTCAAATGACAATAAAGTTCAGATACATCCTCAAAATGAGAATTACAAGTGATATAACGTGAACCTGAAACTTTTTTAGTTAGCTCGTGAAATCTTGCAAGAAACTCTATCACATTCCTCACATTCACCCAATCATCAGATTCAAGAGGACCTGCATTACCACCATCTTCACAAAGATGAGAACATTGATAAGCAGAAAATCCATCATAAAAAAGATGCAACTTGTCAAAGGCCTTTTCAAAGTGTTGTGCTGTATCCAACATCAAATAGGTGGAATTCCACCTGGTAGGAACATCCAAACACAACGTTTTGGTACAAACCTTTACATGTGCACAACACTATTTAAACTTTAAGGTCCTTGCAGGCGAAGATCTCACATACCTCACAATATTTCTAACACGTGTCACAGAAGCATCAAGTTCTTTCAAACCATCTTGCACAATTAGATTTAGTATATGAGCCATGCATCTCACATGAAGATGTTTACCAATCATCATATTAGTTTTCCACATATCTAACTGTTTAGACAATTCATTGACAGTGACATCATTTGAAGAAGCATTGTCCACAGTAATAGTGAAAACCTTGTCTAATTTCCATTCAAGCAAACAATACCTAATAGCTTTAGCCATCTCTTCACCCTTATGACTAGTGATAGGGCAAAAATGTAGTATTCTTTTATGCAACTTCCAATCCCTATCAATGAAGTGGGCGGTCAAACACATATAATTTATTCTTTGTAATGAAGTCCAAGTGTCTGTTGTTAGGCAAATTTTTGGTTGTGCTTCTCTAAAAGAACTTCTTAGATTTTGCCTCAATTCACCGTAAACTTCATAACAATTCCTTGTTATTGTTCTACGAGAAGGAAGACGAAATAGTGGTTGAGTTTTCTCATAAACTTCATAAAGCCTTCATTTTCTACAAAGCTAAATGGTAGTTCATTAGTAACTATCATCTCAATTAAGGCCCTCCTAACCACTTTTTGATCAAATTTCCAAATTGATCCTTCATCATTTTGGCAAGATTGAAAATTTATCTTTGTTTGACTATTATCTTTGGCAATGTTAAGTGGGTATTCTTTGCATCTAAGCAAATGATTCTTCAATCCTGTTGTTCCATTCTTAGATGAATTAGCAGCATAAGCTTGTTTACAATATCGACACCGTGCTTTCCCAACCCATTAACCTCAAATTTATCAAAATGGTTCCAAACGTCAGACCTAGGTTGCATGGCTTTCCTTTTCTTGGAATCTTGAGTATCAATGGTGTTGGTGTTACTATCTACCGTAATAGGTAAACTTTCACTAGAACCAACATCACTTACTTTACTTGTATCTTCCATCTATACAAAATTAAACAAATATAAACATAAATTAACAATCAACAAATTAACTATAAGTATGAGAGTGCACTTTTAGATTTTAGTTATTTCAAACTAGCTATAAGTAGCTTCAACTACCATGTTTCTGCTATAACAAATTAACAATATCTTTCCAACAGATGCAACAGCAGTCTAATGTAACTGCAGCTAAGCAAAAGCTAAAAAGGCTAAAGAAGCCATTAACAATATCCTTTTCTAGCCATCTATAAATAAATAAAATACCATGGCCATTACTACTCAAGTGACAAGTCCACAATTATTTAAATCTTTCCAAACCAGCAACCATAAGAATGTCACAACAAAGAAGACTAACAGTGAATTCACTCAACTGTCATCATCCTAAAGTGTCTATCACAAGAAAAATGCAAGGAAAGTTCTAAAAATCAGACCTAAACAAAGTAATCATATGGTAAGCCTAACACATAGTCGTGTACTCACAACTGTTATTATACAAGCAAATGAATTAAACAGCATGAACGTGATACAGATGATATTTGCCTACTAAAGGGAAAAGCTCGGAACAACAGTTCATTCAATCAGCAGTACAACCAAAAGAAAACGAAACGTACCTTTGAAATTGAAATTGAATCGAGCTCGGAACACTGGAACAGGACAACAGCGTCTTCGACACTTCGTTTGCCCAGAATTTGTGTGGAGTGAGGAATCGAATCGAGCTGGACATCGCCGCCTATAACCCTAAATTAGTTTGATGCAGAAAATCAGAAATTAAAAAAATTATGCGAACTGTGAACTCAAAAAGTTCAAAATTTAAAAATATAAAAACTCAGAAGAAACCTCAGAGAGTACTGGGATGAGATGAGATGAGACTTACAAAACTTACAAAAGTAGTGAAGTTAACCGGTGAAGATGAGATGAGACTCGAGCTTGACTGTCGACTGGTCGTAAGTCGTAACTCGTAGACTCGCAGTCGATTCTCGATTCAGATGATATCCTAAGCCCTAATGCCCTAATTTGATTCAGATGGTCTAAGAGAAGAGAAGAGAAGAGATTAGAGAGGAAGTGTAATGGGCTTGGGGCTTGGGGCTTGGGTAATTGGGCTTAGGGGAGCTGGGAGTGGGTGGGACGGTATGGCCGTATGGGGCTATGGGCTTAGATATAGTCATATATATTATATATGTAATTGGGCTTAGATAATAGATATAGTCATATATATTATATAGGTTCACCAAATTCTCGGTATTTCGGTTTACCGAAATTGTAAAATTATAATAACGAGAACCGAACCGAAATATCGAAAATCCAGTACCGAATTAGACCGAAATATCGAAAAAACCGAAACCGAAATACCAAATTAATTTGGTTCGGTTCGGAATTCGATTTTTCAGATTTTATGCCCACCCCTAAGGTAATGGAGGTGCTTGACAGCTAACAAAAACGTGTTGCTTAACAACTATTTTGTTCATTTTTCTCGTTTTCAAACACATTAATTCCATTTCTCTCTTCTTCTTTTTTCTTGTTTATTAGAATTGCAATTGTTGGGCTTAAAAGTTTTAGCATTTAGTGGAATATTTCTGGTAAAAATTGTGTGGGTAGCCACTTTTTAAAGTGGTATTTACTTTTTATTCAGCATTTGCAATGCTTAGCAATAGTAGCCACTAATCTATTAAAATTAATATGAAAAGACCGTGTTACCCTTTCTCCTATCTCTTTCATGTTAGGAAGAAAGAACTATGCCGCCGTCTGTGAGGAGTTTATTGTTTTCAGAAGAAAAGCAATACAAAAAACAAAACTTGCATTTTCTTTTTCCAGAAAAGTGAACCCCGCATCAAAATATTCAGTCAGAACTACAAACATATTTGTAAACTACTATTCTCCACATCAATATACGTTCACGAAAAAACAAAACGAAATTAAACAAAAACAAAAAAGGAAAACCTTTTGTAGTCCATTTCAGCTAGTGAAGGAATTGGAGATAACCGCCATAGACATAACCAACACCCTTGAACATAGAATTACAAGTTCAAAAGTTAAGGACACTTGGTCCTGAACTTAGACTAACAAGCTCAAAAGTTAAAGAAAATAGGTCCTGAACTTACCGTTACAAGTTCAAAAGTTAAGGACAATAGGTCCTAAAGTCCTGAACTTAGACTAACAAGCTCAAAAGTTAAGGACAATAGGTCCTGAAATCCTGAACTTAGACTAACAAGCTCAAAAGTTAAGGATAATAGGTCCTGAACTTAGACTTACAAGTTCAAAAGTTAAGGACAGGTAGTCCTTAACTTAGAGTTACAAGCACAAAACTTAAGGAAATGTGGTCCTGAACTTCGAGTTCAAAGTTCAAAAGTTAAGGACATGTAGTCCTGAACTTAGAGTTGCACATTCAAAAGTTAAGGACATGTAGTCCTGAACTTAGAGTTGTAAGTTCAAAAATTAAGGACATTTGGTCCTGAACTTTATGAGCAGAAGAGTGTTTTCGTCCGGGCAGGTAAAGTTTATTGAAGCAGTGGCTAAAGGCTAAAGACATTTTAAACAATGGCTTAAAAGTAATTACATACTCCCTCTGTTCCAGTTTATGTGAACCTATTTCCTTTTTGGTCCGTTCCAAAAAGAATGAACCCTTTCGAAATTTGGTAACAATTTAGCTTAAAGTTACAACTTTACCCTTAATGAGAAGCTTTTATAACCACACAAATACTCTGGGCCCCATTTGAACTTGTTTAGGACCACAAATTCCAAAAGTCTTCATTTTTTACTTAAACTCCGTGCCCAGTCAAACAGGTTCACATAAATTGAAACGGAGGGAGTATGTTATTAGTGGCTAACCAACCGTGCACTTCCCCATAGCCGGCTCAAAAGTGGCTATCCCACCCACTTTTCCCTGTCCTGTGGTGTATGGGCTCAATTTAGAAGTGAGCGGTGGCCCATTGACAGCTCGTTTTCCTCTTATTCATAATCCAGTAATCCACCATAACAGATAAGTTCTGAGCACTCACTCGCACCCCGCACATCTCTCACTCTTTCTCTATGCCTTCAACTAGGTATTTAATCCTTCTTTCTGTTTCGAATGTTTTTTTTTCCGCCTTTGTGTTTTTGCGGAAGTAGGGCTATTTTTGAAGCATAAATGGGTGCATTTGTTATTATTCAATTTTATGGTCTTCGCCTTTACAACTATTTGTCGACTTCCACAATGTAATAATCTTGTAACATTGGAATTTAGGGGGTTTAAATATGATAGTTGTGAAAGTAATGTTGTTGAATCTGCCATTTTGAAGCATTTATGGGGTCAAATTTAAGTTTATTCTAAATTTTGAATAACAAAAGTTTAGATTTTAAAAAATTCAATTAGTTTCGATTCAATTGCTTCTTATTAGTTTTATGCATCTTAATGTAATGTAATATCCAAACCATTCAGTTATTTCAAGCTCAACATTTGAAATACACTCACCTGACAGAATAAATTGAGTGTTTCTGGCCTTATTTTGTTATTGAAGTTTTTCTGGCTTGAGGGCCTTGGACAACTTCACCTTTTTTCCCCTTTCTTTTTGGTTACTAAGTAGAGTAGGGGCTATTTGAATGTACAATTTGAATGAGTACAATTGATAGGAAGGTGTATAGGTCGAGAATTAGGGTAGAAGGTTAGTACGTAATCGAGAGTGTTTCTTCCCCATACCAGTAGTATTAGTAGTTAGTCTTCTATTCTATTATTGTTATATCTTTATTACTACATCTTTTGCTTTGTTTTCTTATTATATTGATGCTGTTACTGTTTGTTGGTAGTGCTTTCTTTTTATCTTTCCTTGAGCTGGGGCTCTATCGGAAACAACCTCTTTACCCTCAAGGTAGGGGTAAGGTCTGCGTACACGCTACCCTCCTCCCACTTGTAGGATTATACTGGGTTTATTGTTGTTGTTGTTGTTGTTGTTGTTGTTTTCCCCCTTTCTTTTTGGTTACTAAATAGCGTAGGGGCTATTTGAATGTAAAATCAATTTGAATGGGTACAAAATAACTGTAGTTTATAGTATTTGAAACCACGAGGAGCATTACTAATGGTTTGTGTTGGCCGTAAATTCATATAGTTGTACTGCAGGGTTACGGAGAAAGGAAAGTATTTCTTTCCATGCATAAAGACAAACTTCTATTGTATTGGGGATTTGCCATATTATTTACTAATTACTGATGGTAGAATACTTCCAGCGTCTGCATCTGATATTCAATCAGTTGTATATGCATTTGCTTTGTTTAGGCTACGTTTGTTTCTAATACTTCTCCATAGAGTTTGTGGATTTTTCGTCTGCTTGGTCTTTAACCCCCATTCCCTGTGGTTCTGTCCGATTTTCTTTTATGTAGAACATCTCCAAGGGCTTGAATATGATCCTAAATGGGTGCTCCTTAAGCCTCTCCAAGTCCTATGGATCTGCATCATCAAGCAGTTCACTGCTGCTGTCTTCTAAGGTTGTAACCTCATGTGTTAGACGTTCACCAGCACCTCATCGGTACTATCCGACATCCTGCTCCAAAGGTGTGTATGACATCTTTGTGCTGATCCTTTTGCCTGTCATTATTTCAGTATGTATTTATGATTTATAATAAATGTGTTATTGAAATGGTGGTTGCTGTTGCATCATATGCAATAACTGCAACAAAAAATAGAATGATATTTCGTCTCTTAATGAGGGGGCGAAGTCCTCAGCAGGCTATAGCTCTTTAGCTTGAGAAAGCTGATTTTTTCCAAAGAATAAATCTGATTTTTATGTTGGTTCTGTGTAGCTCGTTTTGTTTCTATTTAATGAAGGGTTCAATCATTGGGATCTCCGCTCATTAAGTGCATTTGTTTTTTTTTCCTTTTACAACCACTTCTTTTTTCTTAATTGGTATGATTCATTGACTTTCGATTAAAGATTCCTGTGAAGATGACATTTTATCACTACTCTATTCATTACCACCGCATGATCATTAAAGACATAGTTCAATTAAAGATCCCTGTGGCATTTTTCACTGCTCTATCAAACTACCACCGTAGGACCACCACAATCACGAACCTCCACCACATATCCATGACCGCCAACCACCACTAGTGAGTAGTGACAACCTTCACCGCTAGCCACCATGTCAACCACTACTACCACCAACTACCTCTATCACCAGACACTACCACCACCAACTACCACCACTTCATAAGTTCTTAAAATGCATGTAAGGAAGTTAGGAAGTGGATTTAGCTATGGTGATATGTCGTTATATTCTTAAAGGTGTATTCTTGTTTTTTCCGTCTTTAAGGAGAAATATGTAGTTGTTTTTTCCTCAAAGACTTCAAACTAAAAACTGAAATGGCTTGATTCCTTCTTGATGGTGTTGTTTATTAGAGATATGTATCCTTCCATTCACTTTTTCTACTGTTCTCATACACTTCAAACAGACCAATGTGCGAAGCTGGAATACTGTAAAAAAATTAGAGGACAAAAGTTGTATGGTAAGTCAAATGTAGTTCTTTTAGCATTCCGATTATAAGAAGCATGATAGAGAGAACAAAGCGGTCGACAGATGCTTAAGTATTATATCTCAGCTCTACAACCTCATAGTATAATTGATTTTCGCTAGCTCTAGTAGTTGAAAGAATTTAAAGCTAGTTACACTTTTAAAGTTGAGTTGTCGGTGCAGGATTCAGCTTCCTTGATCTTTCTTCTGCATCATCACCTCTTTTCAGTGGTGAATATGGTGGCCTTTCGCACGCTGTACCCCAGTTACCAAGGCGAAGCCAATTTTCCCTTGCCCCTAGAGCGTCAAAAGATGTCCCGTATAGTTACAGATTCCCTGCGATGACCACAAAGCCAAAGTGGTGGTGGAGAACCTTAGCATGCCTCCCTTATTTGATGCCTCTTCACGAGACTTGGATGTATGCTGAGACGGCATATCATCTCCACCCCTTTTTGGAAGATCTTGAGTTTCTGACATACCCTTTCCTGGGAGCAATTGGAAGATTACCAAGCTGGTTTCTAATGGCATACTTCTTTGTTGCTTATCTTGGTGTAGTGAGGAGAAAGGAATGGCCTCATTTCTTTAGATTCCATGTGGTGATGGGGATGCTTCTTGAGATTGCCCTGCAGGTTATCGGGACTATAAGCCGTTGGATGCCACTTGCTGTGTACTGGGGCAAAGTTGGCATGCATTTTTGGACTGCCGTCGCATTTGCCTATCTGTTCACTGTTTTAGAGTGCATAAGATGCGCCCTCGCAGGGATGTATGCAGACATTCCATTTGTCTGTGATGCAGCTTATATTCAAATACCTTATGATTAATGGCTGCCAACATATGTTTCTTATGCCTTTTAGATAGAACATTGAGGCTGGATGGAAGTGCAAATGATCAGTCTGTTTTGGATTGTAAAACTTAAATCTTTTATATAATGGACCTGTAAAACTAAACTTATGCGAGTGTTGTTCTGTCCTCTTCCATTTTCTCATTGCTGTCAAATTGGTTTTTTGTTTGTTTTCTTAATCTCAATTGCATTTATTCCGAGCATTCTAAATCCCTTTTACTCTTTCTTTCTCTTATCTTTGCCTGCTTTCCGCTCTCTCTTCACTTGTTCACTATCGAAGAAGCTTGTAATCAAACAAGATCTCATAGAAAAGCAGCTTAAATCCTTTATAAATTGACTCAAGTAGTTCTTTCATTAGTACAATAGAACTCTAGCCAATAATATAATCCTTAAAGTAAATATGCAACTCGCCAACTATTGTCAACATTAAAATCTCATTTGGCTTTAACAAAATTTTGCTAAATAATGAAGGATAATTTCCAAAGAATTGACATTATATTTGCAAAAAACTGATGCAGAAACCGAGATCAACTTCTAAGGTAACTGGCTGTATTGTGCTAAAACTGATTCGAAATGGAACAACATTTGTAATTAACTAACATGCCCTTCAACTTTGTGAGTAATTCGTGAGTGATCTTTATTTCATGGGGAAAATGATGATGCGAATCTAAAATACGGAAGACAAGAAATTTGAGAATAGACCCAACAAAGTATTAGTTGCAAAACAATTGATAAAAATCAATCACCCAATAATTACATAACAAAGTGAATCTAAACTATAGGAATACCTTCAAGTGGAAGTGTGATTCCACTTGAAGAATATACCTTGAATAAATTGTCATCAACAATGGCAAACCACCATTACACCTCTCAAAAGAATATTCATCATTCATCAAAGTTAGTCTCTATAAAATAAAAGCCTTAAGGGTTATTTATACTAGATTGAGTACTTGACTTCAAATGACCCAAATACCCCTAAGCTAATTTTAAGGAACTAAGTGTAGTCACTTATTACAAGTATAGCCTCCAATTACATGCAGTCTTCAATTGATGACAAATTACACAAATAACCTTCAATTGCGAAAGTAGCCATCAATTGACATCTAAGGAGCACATTGGCTATCTTAGATCGTATCATCCTCCCCTTCTTGAAAAGAATTTGTCCTCGAATTCGAACCTTGCAAACATGGAAAGGACTGGGGAAAAGTATAAACTCATGAAGAGGCAAATATATGCATGGTAATGATAAAACAAGAAAGTGCCCATGCATTCCTTTGACCCAATTCTTCCTAATAGGCACAAAGACTCCTCTAAGAATCATGTAAAAAAATCATCACATAGAGTCATAAAATCTCCCAAGTAAGCACAAAGTATGACTCTTATGAACTTAATAAATAAAGAAAATGAATTAGGTAGTCCAAACATAGAACCATACCACATGTATAGAGCATATTTAGATCTACCAACTTTCTTATCATTCAAAGTCACTTCATGCCAAGAGTCAAAATAATCAAGCTCAAATTTCCATAGAGACCTTTTAATGCCTCCCTTATTTGATGCCTCTTCACGAGACTTGGATGTATGCTGAGACGGCATATCATCTCCACCCCTTTTTAGAAACAAAACATCAAGCATTTCATGCTTACAAACAATTGTGCATAGTAAAGACACTTCACAATTAGACTCATGCACCATTTTAAACCAAAGACCTCTACCACATGTATAAAAGTGAACACTCTTGAAGTATAAACAAACATCCTTAAGATCAACAAAGAACACATTTTCAAACAATATAATATGCACTTGGCTCAAACGCAAACCACAATCATAGAGTGAATCACTAGGATCAAGCACAAATGTTCTTCCCACATCATCTCTATGTTGACCATTTGGAAACTCACAACATGAATATAATAGCAAAATCAACAAATCATAGTCAATAAATACAAGGTTGCTACTATAAAAGTCAAGGGTATAGCCAATTACCACCATGACTTTAGAAAACCCAAAAATAAGTACTAACCAATCAAACGTACCATTATTGCCTTGGATAAGTATTGAAGTTTCAAAATCTTTTGTTGTCCCAAATGGTAGCGCCAAACATCTATCTCTCTTATGGTACCTCGTTTGATAATCCTTCACAAAGAAGTTCAATATATTAGTGAAGTCACCACAAGAAGATTTATCACATGTAAAATCAAAGAAGTTATTTCATGCTTCAAATTGATCATTTTTGCATTTCATCCTAGAAACATTTACAAAGCTTGACCAAAATGTATCCTCAGAGCGTAAAGCAGAGAAAGTAAAGAAGTTAGTACTAAAGCTAGCATCATTTAGCTCACTCCCTTTTTTTATCAAAAACCTCTTCATCCTTGGGCATATCATTAGGAATTGTCTTCTCAATTGCACCAAGTAGATATAAGCAAGAATCATTCACATTAAACTTTAAAGATTCAAATTCACTCTCAAACAAATAAGGTTTTTGACTTACTTGCAAACAAGAACAACTATCCAAGATGGATCCACAAAACTCATCAATTCACTTTCACTAACCAAGAGACTTTCATCCTCTCTCAAATTTTTACTCGCATAAGTGTTTCTTGTAGTAAAGGAAGAAATAAATTCATTTTCATTGCAAACATTCAAGAAAACACCTTCGAAATCATGATTCCCAACCAAACACACAACACTAGTTTGAAGCTTTAAAGTTCACAATCAATAACAAATTTAGCTCT
This sequence comes from Nicotiana tabacum, assembly GCF_000715075.1. Classification (NCBI taxonomy): domain Eukaryota; kingdom Viridiplantae; phylum Streptophyta; class Magnoliopsida; order Solanales; family Solanaceae; genus Nicotiana; species Nicotiana tabacum. Next base: position 151,442,062 of record NC_134090.1, on the reverse strand, counting down.
CAAATCATATTCAACTAGTGTATTATCACAAATTTCCTTTTGCATTTCAACACAAAGTAAAGAATTATTAATATTACAAGTCGTATGACTACCACTCACAATCAAGTTATTAACAATGTCATTTGAAGTAATTAGAGAGTTAGAACTAGCCATTTTACCTTGAGAAGCAACTACAGAAACTTCCTTACCTTGATCGTTCAAATTTAAGCTCACTTGCTTACTTGAAGTAGGAGTTTCAATTTCCTTTTGTTCCTCTAATTCTTGAAGTCTTTCCCATTTTGAGTCATTTTCGTGCTCATTATAGGCATATAAATTTTATGATAATTAAATTCATAAAATTATTTGAACTATATTTTAAATTAAAGATATGTTAGTCCAAATAAATAATATGGGGTAATTATTTAAGTTCAATAAATACAGATTTAATAAATAGTCAAAATGCATTGGGCTAACCCATTCGGTTGGGCTATAAATGATGAGCCCACTTCATTAGGCCCAACATATCATCTTTCTAGTGGCTAATTTGGTGCCACGTGTTAAATAACATGGCACGCCAAATCAAACGGAAGAGCCAATAGGATCATGCCACATGTCAAAATGACAAGGCATGCTAAGACACATTAAAAGACCAATAAAACTATGCCACGTGTGCAAGGGACATGTTCTGACCAATCAAATGCGGCCTTGTCACACTTTAATTTGATTGGTCGATAAGAGTTTATTCTTATCATAACTCTTCCTTTCCACAACTATAAATAAAAGTCTACATAACTCAGAAAAGGGACCAGAAGTTATAATAAGAAGCAAGAGAGAGTTCGTGGATCACACGCCCCAAATTTCTCTACAAGTTTCAAGCTTCAAGCAATCAAGTTCAAGTTCAAGAAATCAAGTTCAAGCTCAAGAACGAAGAACAAATCAAGATTCAAGGAGTACAAGTTCAAATCAAAGTTCATACTAGTTGAATGCAAGATCATTATTCTTGTCAACAACTACATATTCAAGATCAAGCTCAACAGCCCTTGAATTTCATTAATATTGGAAAGAAGAATCAGAGGATTCATAGAGATTGTACACTCATATTATTTGAATCAAATACTACGATTATTGCGATATTTTTGGTCTCGATTATTTTCTCGATGCAATTTATTGTCTACAAATTCTGGCATGCTTAGTGGGACAATCTCTACCTCTCATCTCAACTTTTCAATCACCAAAGTCCAAAAACGTCCAAATGGCTTGAAAGAAAATCAACTCCAGATCAACATCCACCAAGGCTGCTAACTCCAAGTTCTATGCTGATGTGGAAAGTATCTTTGATGTTACCTTTGGAAGCTTTGGACCAGTTACGAGGAGAAAAGCAAGCTCTTTAGGAAAACAAGCACTCCAAGTGCCGTCCGCTTCAACCCCTATTTTCGGATCTTCATCCTTAAAAGGAGAAAGATCCTCTACGAACGTACTCGAAGGAGGAAGCGATATTGTTGAAAAGATCAAGAAAACTCTAGCTCTGCTTGACCTCTCCGGATCCAAGAACTCTTTTGTGAAAGAAGATGATAATATTCAAGTGATGGATCTTCCCCACTTATACCACATAGCGTGAGCCATTCGAGAATCAATTTGTGTGACAATCCATGCTACTCCCCATCATCTACAACAATCATGCAAGCCATGGTGACAAACACTTCATCTGTGGAAGAGCAGTTGGCAAACTTGACGGAAGCAATCACTGGCTTGACCAAGTGTATGCAAAACCAAGATGCTAGAATTGACAAACTAACAGACAAGGTGGGAATCTTGAAGGAAGAAGAATCCACCCATGCACCTGACAAGCTCCTAGAGGTTCTATAGAGTAATTCTCCCCCAAGACAAGTAGCATCCACTAAGGCTATCCATGTCTCATCTGAAGGGATGATTCCAATCGATCAACTGAAAAAGTTCATTGAAGGAACTATTAAAAACAAGTACGAAATTTCTACCAAGTCCTCTCTTACATACGTAAAGCCATATACTGCAAGGATGGATATGTTGAAGATGCCTAACGAATTCCAACCTCCAAAGTTTCAACAGTTTGATGGAAAAGGCAATCCAAAGCAACACGTGGCACACTTCGTTGAGCCATGCAACATTGCTGAGACTTATAGAGATTACCTCGTCAAGTAGTTTGTTCGCTTGCTAAAAAGAAATGCTTTTGATTGGTACACTGTCACGACCCAAAAAAAATCACAACTCGTGATGACACCTAACTCAACCCGCTAGGTAAGCCAACTGACATGAAAAATACAATATGACTGAGATAATAAGAAAATAGAGAAGAACTAATTGAATCTTTACAAGTTTACCAAGATCTGGTAGTACGAATCCCGAGCTTCTAAGATTTGGAATTTCAAAACTGATACAAAAAAATACACGTTCTGTTTGAAGGTTACATAAACAGATTAGCAATAATCTAAACTACCAAGGACAAGTGGCGGATATCCAAACGCACGAAGATCTTCCGAATCAGCACCCGATGTCACCAACAACTCCATTCCAAAATCTGCACGGAACGTGCAGAAGTGCAGCATCAGTACAACCAATCCCATGTACTGGTAAGTATTCGTCGAAGTAGTGACGAGGCTTTTAGTTAAAAAGATGCTTATTGCAATAACCTGTACAATAGTTTAACAGTAAAGAATTTCAAAGTATAATGTATAAAAGTATCATATGCAACTCGGTGAGACAGTCAATAATTGCTAAAAAGAACCACAGTAGAATTTCATGATCTTTCCTTGTACGAGATATATGTCAAAAATGTCAAATATCAAATTACATGGCACGGTAACATCCTTCGTGCTTTTATCTCATCCTCACCATGTATAAATAAATTTATGTAACAATTCTATTAGCACGACAACACCCTTCGTGCGTTCAACTCATCTTTCCCAAGTGATCGTATAACAGAGCCAACCAAATCTCAAGAACACAATAATTGGAATTACTAAGTAGGGGATGCGCAAGTAACAACAATATACAAGGATACACATGTGGGTCACAATAAAGGACTAAATAGAAAGCACGTGAGTAACAACAACAATTGGAAAACAGGAGGTATCAACTTCAATTAACTACCATATTGGAAGCCTAAAATACAAATATAACAATTAAGAAGAAAACACATGTTCTTTACAAGTTAACAAGTAAGGGCATGAATGGCTAGCATGGTGGAATGCTTATACTAAAATGCAACAGAATAGATACAACATGAGTATAAATATAAAAGCAGGAATAGACATGGTAATTGCAAGTTAAGCAAGTAAAAGACATGGACAGTTCAACAACAATTGTGATAACGGTCAAATATAGGACAATAACAACAAGTCACTCCAAATATGTAAATACAACAACACAGCTCCGTATACACGGGAAACATATATCACATCATAATGCATGTCCCTCGTCCTCACCTGCACGGAAACACCCTTCGTGCCATGACCTCACCATAACATAGAAACATAAAAATATAAATGAAATGGCACGACATCACCCTTCATGCTTTACACTCTTCCTCACATGATAATGAATAAAAATGGCACCGCATCACCTTTCGTGCTTTACACTCTTCCTCACATGATAATGAATATAAAATGGCATGGTAACACCCTTCGTGCTATACACTCTTCCTCACATGATAATGAATATAAAATGGCACGCCAATGTATTCTTACAATTTTCATCTCGTTGATCAAGTTATAACAAACTAAGTCTTGATATCTATCATTTAATTTTATGTCCTCAGTATGTAAGAGTCAAGTAAGGTATTAAGCAGAATGTCACCAAAATTTTACAAATAGAATTATAACATAATACACCTCCCGAGCATGAAACCCTCGCACATACATATACGCTCGTCACCTCATATATGTATTACCCCCGCATGTAGCATACAAATGAAAACTAGGAGGAAAAATTCCCTCAACAAAGCTAGGCAAAATACTTACCTCAATTTGGCTAATCCAATACTAAATTTAGCCTTTTCCTCTACAAATTCGCCTCCGCTCGACTTAATCTAGCCAATGACGACTTGAATACACCACACAATACAAGAAAAAACAATTTTAATTAATAAAGCTATAATTTTTATTCAATTTCTAAAAAGTCAAACCCCGGGCCCGCCTGGTCAAAACCCGGGTCCAAAGGTAGGTATTGACTACCCATAGCCCCACGAATCCAAATATGTGTTTTGTTTTCAAATCTGAGTCTTATTCGACTCTCAAATCTCAAATTTTCATTTTCCAAAACTTTGACAAAATTCCCAAATTTTTCCATAGTTTTCCCATGAATTTGATGTTAAATATTGTATAAAATCATGAAATATAGTTGTAAGTTGATTAAAGATACTTACCTAATGATTTGGTATGAAAATCCTCTCTCAAAATTGCCTCGCCTCGAAGCTAGGGTTCAAAAATATGAAAAATGAAGCAAAAACTCGGAATTCTCAGCACTTAACAGGCTGCAGATGTCGCATTTGCGAACAAAACTTCGCATTTGCGAATGAATAGTATTTTCGCAATTGCCATAATAGATTGGCAATTGCGGATGAAAAATGTTTCCGAAATTACCATAAAAGGTTGGCAATTACGGATGAACAGTGTTTTCGTAGTTGCCATAAAATGTTCGCAATTGCGAATGAACAGTGTCACACCAGAAACCAGCAAAACCCAAACTTCTCCGAAATGATCCGAAACCACCCCGAAACTCATCCGGAACCTCTCGGACACAAACCATATATGAATTTCAATCATAAAACACGCTACCGACCTGCTCACGCACTCAAAACACTGAAAAGAGGTCGTCTTAACTCGATATTTACCATGGTCAAACTTTCAAATTTCTTAACTTTACTAGTCTCTCAACCAATGATCCAAAAATACACCCAAGCCCCTCGGGACTCCAAAACAAAAGTGCACACCAGTCTAAAAACATCATACGAATTAGTTCGCGTGATAAAATCACCAAAATAACACCTAGAACTACGAATTGGATACCAAATCAAATGACATTTTCAAAAAAGCTTTGAAATCTCTATTTTTACCACCGGACGTCCAAATCACGTCAAACCGACTCTGTTTCCCACCAAATTTCATAGATAAGTCAAAAATATTATATTGGACCTATACCGGGCTCTGAAACCAAAATACGGATCCGGTATCAGCAATGCCAAACATTCAATCAATTCTTAAAAATATTATTTTTCAGACTTTTAATTTTCAATAAAAATTCGTAACTCAAGTTAGGGACCTCAGAATTCGATTATGGGCATATGCCCAGATCCCATATTTCAATACGAACCCACCAGGACCATCAAAATACGGGTCCGAGTCCATTTACTCAAAACATTGACTGAAATCAACTAAAATTAACTTTTAGGCAAAAATTCTTATTTTTATCAGTTTTGCTTTAGCGTATAAGCCTCCCAGGTCAATACTCAAACTGCACACGCAAATCAAGAAAGTCTAGAATGAGGCTCTAAAGGCTTCGAAACACAGAGTTTGGTCCTAAATCACCGAGCGAAGTGCAAATACTCAAAAGGACCGGTCGGGTCGTTACATTCTACACTACTTAAACACACGTTCGTCCTCGAACATGCCAGGAGTCATTCCAAAGCTATCAAATCACGGTGTAACCTTACTATGCATAACCCCGGGGTGATCCCACATCACCCTGTTCCACATAAGCCCGCCAACACAACACAATTAGAGATCCTTATTTCAACCTTGGTCCTGAAACCTTAGAACTCAATCTCTATCATCTAGAATTCATTGCAAGACCCGAATCCCACATCTACACACTGTATAAGTCTGAACAAGCTGTATCAAGTCACAACCATAACCCAAGATGTAATCACATGATATACCCCATCACTTCGACACTCACAATAGAATCTACTGACCACCATTACTACCCAAAACAAATCCAAAATAAATCTAGTGCCGGTAGCAAACCTCATATCGATTAGAACCTCGTTCAAAACCTTCATACCCTACCGATGATGAAAGAAACACGCATAACCACTTAACCACTCATCTGATCAATAAGCCAAGAAACTCTTTCGCCTGACCAGGGCTATTGTCCACATCCTAAACAAAATATAGTGTTATTCTTCCAAACCTTCCTCATCCCAATACGATAGCGCAAATCTCAGGTCTAGAAACCTCATCTCAGCCAATACGAGCAGCCACACACAACCCGATTCTATACACTAACAAGTAATAATTCAGACATGACAGATAACAGTAAGAAAACTAAATAAGAAAACTACTAAGCAAGTTAAGCAAGCAGGGAAATTTTAGCATGTTACTAAGAACTATTTTCAACAGGGTGAAAGAAATATACACGAAATAGAAATAAGGAGCCACATTTCATCACTGTACTGTTGCAGCGTGCGACCCGATCCCATCATATCTATATATATAGGGTACCCTTCGAGCCATAATGCTCGGGTCACTGATCACATGTGCATCAATATCAAGCGCAACTGAGTGCAAAAAATATAACAGTGGGAAATATTATTGGGAACAAACAATACTGAGAAAGACAAGCACAACTATGGTGCAATAAGAAAATCATCATCACAAATGCTACCTCGCCCATAATGCCTTGAGGCCTAAACTGAATCGTAATACGTGTGTAAAGAATCACGTAACACTTACAACCCGTCATAGTATGAGAGAGAAATATATATCATAAACCAAGTGTTACATCTCGCGTTTTCATACGTTAAAAGTTTCGTCTTCAGTTAATTGACATAGACTCGGGGATGAGATCATCATGACGTTAAGGTATATATGCTATTTATAACAAGCGATAAAGAAGTGTCATGAAGGATAAAGGGTACACGAATTAAAGAAAACGAGTTTCATTGAAAGTGGCCAATTTGGGATAAAATACGGGTCAAGCGAAAATACCCGATAATTATTGAGTAGTACCATGCAAGGTACCATATGACTACGGTAGTATAATGTATAAAGTATATATGAAGTATATTAAAAATAAGTAGAATTTTAAGTAATTTTTGGCAATTTTTAAATTATACGGGTAATTGGTTAATTACCGGATAATGAAACATTACCCAGTTAACTAATAAGTGGATACAAATTAACAAAATTGCACCCCAAAAGAAACGTGGAAGCCAACCACCTTCCAAACAATGACTCATAGTCACATTTGGAGTAGGTGGCTACCTAAGGATTAATTAACATTTAATAAGTAGCTTACTACTTCCTTTTTGACAAGAGAACAAAAGATGTTCTTAATTAAAAAGTAAGAAACGTTAGTTCTTTGTTCTTAGTTATCTCATTTTAGGATCAGAACACACCATGAATCATTGATTGATATATTAATCTTAGATCAAAAGAAACATTTGAAGCAGAAGCAAAATTTCATTTAAAAAAAGCTTCATAGATCAGAAGCAATTTTCATTCAAAAATTCAAAGAAGCACAAGCTTAGTTTCGTTCAAAGTATTTCAGCATAATTCCATCAAAATTTTGCGGTTACAAAAGAGTACGGTGAAATATTCAAGAATATTATACGGAGTTTTCCTTACTCCAGGTATGTTTAGGTCATCCCTTCTTTCTTTTGGCATGATCCAAATTATACAGAAGAAACGAGAAAACACACAGTTTCCATAAATTACTCTATTCATAGAAATAGTAGGGGTGTCTATATTCTTGATTTCCCCATGAGAATTATTATTATCTTCTGTTCATGGGTCTCAGAATAATACGCAGTTGAAAAAGTTTACCCAGAAGGAATATTGAGATTATTATGTGTTTTTCATGCATTTCACCCATTTATATATGTGTATTGACCCATGACCAGATGACGTTATATACGCGTATATATGTAAATATATGTATATGGGATATGGGAAAAGGTTACGACGTTATATATGCACCACCACCTAATCAGTTGGTATATGTTGATCATGTTGCCCATAGTGGCCGAAACGATATGATGGGATGCCCTCGGTGGCTTGATGATATTATGTACACTCATACCTATGCATGACATGACATTTATACGCACGTGCATACCATTATGAATGTTTCAGAATTTACAAAGTTATTCAGATTTAAAGACGTGTTTCTTTATTCCATGTTTCATCTATGTCTTTTACGTACTAATTTTTATTCCTTACATACTCAGTACATTTTTCATACTGACTCCCTATTTCATGGGGCCTGTATTTCATGCCCACAGGTTCAGGTAGGTAAGCTGACGGTCCCCCTTTTTAGGATCCCTGATCAGCAAGAGTTGGCGTGCTCCTCTTAATCTGGAGCTGCTTTTGCTTTTGGTACGATACGTTTTTATATATACATGGGTATGATGTGGCTCAGTCCCATCTTTGTACAGTTATTTTTCTATTAAAGATCTGTAGATAGTATGTCTAGTTAGGTTGTATGTGGCCTTGTCGGCTTTCAGTTTTGGATGTATAGTTGTCTATAGCAGCCTTGCTGGCTCGCCCACTGTATTTTGCATGTATATGTACATATGCCTTATTGGCAGGTTTCCTTCATGTATGTTATTTTCATAATTCAGTAGATGTTATTCAGGTTCATGTCTTAGATGATTGCTTAGGGGTGTTTGATAGGTAGGACTCAAGCACCCATCGCGGCCCATCGGTTTGGGTCGTGACGAAAGTGGTATCAAAGCAGTTCTGTCCTAGGGTTATCTATAGACCGTGTCTAGTGGAGTCTTGTTTATGGGTGTGTTGTGCACCACACTTATAGACAGGAGGCTACAAGACATATATGATGTTATCCTCTCTTTCTATCTCAAATCATGCGATACAAGAATTCATGTTCCTAACGATATGTTATATTTTAGCGATGCCTCCAACGAGTACGGCCACCCAGAAGGGAAAGTCCGTGATTGGTGGGACTACTAGTCGAGCGCCACGAGTTACCAAGTCTCGGGGAGAGTCTCATGGTGAAGTTCCATCTCAGACTTCACATATTTTCCATTTCCAGAAGAGCTCCGAGGGGCACCAGCTCCAGTTCCCGTCCTTGTACATTCAGCAACTCAGCCAGATACACTGGGTCAGGGGATGAGAGATGTTATTCAGCTATTAACTCGATTAGTAGCCGTGCAGGCTCGACACCAGGAAATAGGTATTGGTCATGCAGATAGGTTTGTCAGTGCGAGGGTTCTGACTTCATTAATTTAGACCCTCCGGTATTCACTGGGGTAGATCCGAATAAGGACCCTCAGGTATTTATTGATAGTGTGCAAAGGACATTACGGGTAATGAAGGCCACTGCGACTGAGTTAGTTGAGCTGGCTTCCTATAGACTTCGAGATGTTGCAGTTAATTAGTACGAGTCTTGGGAATTGTCTAGAGGCGAGGATGCCTCTCCAGCAGTATGGTAGGAGTTTACAGAAGCTTTTCTTCGTCATTATCTGCCACCAGAGCTTAGGCGGGCCAGAGTTGATAGGTTCTTGACCCTTCGACAAGGTTACATGAGTGTTCGGGAGTACATTCTTCAGTTTGATTCATTGTCTAGGTATGCTCCCACTATTATATCTAAGATGGAGGATCGGATTCACCGGTTCGTGATGGGATTAGAACCTCACTTGCTTAACGATTATATGTCGGTCTCACTTTAGCCAGACATGGATATTTCTCATATTTAGGCATACACTCAGGGTGTAGACGAGCGTAAACAAAAATATAGGGCCGATCGTGAGCATGATAGATCCCAGAATAAGAGAGTGAGGTCTTCGCGTCCTTCAGCTAGCGCACCCCCTCAGTTTGGTGGTAAGAGATTTTATCATTCCACATATTCAGGGTCTGGTCAGAATTTCAGGGCCTCAGGTTCTCAGTATAGGGGTGAGCCAAATTAGATGAGGCCGCCTTTGCCACGATGTGCTCAATGTGGTAAGTAGCATATTGGGTAGTGCCATATGGGATTAGGTGTTTGTTATACTTGTGGTTATCCGGGCCACGTTATGAGGGATTGTCCGATGAGAGGTGATGCAAGCATAGCTCAGCCAGCAGGATCTGTAGCTAGTTTGTCATCATTAGTATGCCCCATGGGCAAGGTCCACAAGCACCAATGAGTTGTGGTAGAGGCACAGGCGGAGCATCTAGCTCGAGCAGTCCTCAGAACCATATTTATGCGTTGGCAGGATGATAGGACCAGGAGTCATCGCCTGATATTGTTACAGGTATATTATCAGTCTCCTCATATGATGTATATGCACTGATTGACTCAGGTTGCACCTTATCATACGTTACTCCGTTGGTTGCTAGTAAGTTTGAAATAAAACATGAATTGGTTAAACCTTTTGAGGTGTCTACACATGTTGGGGACTCAGTGATAGCTAAGTAAGTATATATGGGTTGTATAATAATAGTTCATGATCGATCTACCGTAGTAGACTTAATCTAGTTAGATATGGTAGAATTTGATGTTATAATGGGCATGGATTGGTTGGATTCTTATCATGCCAACGTTGATTGTAGAGCAAAGATAGTCCGATTTCAATTTCCAAGGGAGCCTATTTTGGAGTGGGAAGGTAATACGGCGTCGCCGAGAGGTAGATTTATTTCCTATCTCAAGGTGAGGAAGATGATCAGAAAGGCTATATTTATCACTTAGTTCGGGTTCAGGATATAGAAGTGGAGTCACCAACCATTCAGTCCATTCCTATGGTTAATGAATATCCCGATGAGCTCCCAGGTCTCCGCCAGAGCGAGAAATTGAGTTTGCTATTAACCTACTACCAGATACTCACCCAATATCTATTCCTCCCTATAGAATAGCCCCCACAAAGCTAAAAGAGTTGAACGAACAACTAAACGACTTGCTTGAAAAAGGCTTTATCAGACTAAGTACATCACTGTGAGGATCACCTGTGTTATTTGTAAGGAAGTGAGCATGGTTCCTTACGGATGTGTATTGATTATAGACAGTTGAATAAGGCGACGATAAAAAATAAGTACCCGCTCCCGAGGATTGATGATTTATTTGATCAGTTGCAAGGTGCCAAGTGTTTTTCAAAGATAGACTTGAGGTCCGGGTACCATCAGGTAAAGGTTAAGGATGAAGATATTCCAAAGACAACATTCAGGACCAGAAACGGGCACTTTGAGTTTTGTGTTATGTCATTCGGTTTGACCAATTCCCAATTGTATTCATGGATTTGATGAACCGTGTGTTCGGGCCCTTTTTAGATCTGTTCGTAATTGTATTTATCGATGATATATTGGTGTATTCTTGTTCAGAGGCTAAGCATGCAGTTCATCTGCGTACTGTGCTCAGAGTTCTACAAAAAGGGAAGTTGTATGCCAAATTCTCTAAGTGTGAATTCTGGTTAAACTCTGTAGCTTTCCTTGGGCATTTCGTTTCGAGTGAAGGCATCCGGGTGGAAACACAAAAAATTGAGGCAATAAAGACTTGGCCTAGACCCACGACACCGACGGAGGTTCATAGATTTCTTGGTTTGGCAGGTTATTACAGGAGATTTGTAGAGGGATTTTCTTCCCTTTCATCACCTTTGACAAAGTTGACTCAGAAGGGAGAAAAGTTTCAATGGACTGATGCTTGCGAACAGAGTTTCCAGACATTAAAGGACAAATTAACGTCAACACTAGTTCTAACGCTTCCAGAAGGGACCGATGGTTACGTTATCTATTGTGACACTTCAAGGGTTAGGTTGGGTTGTCTGCTGATGCAACATGGTAAGGTTGTGTCTTATGCTTCTAGGCAACTAAGAAAGCACGAGAAGAACTACCCGACCCACGATTTAGAGTTAGCTGCGGTGATTCATGCACTAAAGACATGGATGCACTACTTGTATGACATTCATATTGATATCTATACGGATCATAAGAGCCTCCAGTACATCTTCAAGCAAAAGGAATTGAATCTACATCAAAGAAGATGGTTGGAGCTATATAAAGACTATGACGTTGATATTTTATACCATCCAGGGAAGGCGAACGTAGTATCCGACGCCCTCAGCCGTAGATCTATGGGTAGCCTATCGCATTTATAGCCAAAAAAGAGGGGAATAGCCCATGAGGTTCATCAGCTAGCTAGTCTTGGAGTTTGGTTACTAGACTCAGGTGATATTGGAATTGCTGTTCAGGATACGACAACATCCTCTTTAGTAACTGAAGTAAAGGAACGCCAGTACGAGGATTCTATGTTAGTTCATTATAGGGATACCACCCCTCAAAAGGAGAAGACACCATTTGAAATTACAGAAGATGGGGTCCTCAAATATCGAGGAAGATTATGTGTGCCTAATGTAGCAGGGCTACGTCGGCAGGTTATGGGAGAAACTCACTATTCTCGTTGTTCTATCCATCCAGGAGCAACAAAGATGTATCATGATATCAGGGAAGTGTATTGGTGGGACGGAATGAAAAAAGATATAGCAGAATTTGTTGCTTAGTGTCCTAACTATCAGCAGGTCAAGATTGAGCATAAAAAACCCGGTGGGTTATTGCAAGCTATGGAGATTCCGACTTGGAAATAAGAAGTAATCAATATAGACTTCATCGTAGGTTTACCTCGTACCCAGCGTAAGTTCTACTTGATTTGGGTGATTGTTGATAGGCTTACAAAGTCAACCCATTTTTTGTCTGTTAGGACTACATATTCCTCAGAGGATTATGCAAGGCTTTATATAAGGAGATAGTACGACTGCATGGTGTCCCCATATCTATTATCTCGGATTGAGGAGCTCAATTTACAGCTAACTTCTAGAGGTCCTTCCAAAAAGGATTAGGGACTCAAGTAAGTCTTAGTACAACATTTCATCCCCAGACAGACGGATAGGCTAAGTGTATTATTCAGACATTGGAGAATATGTTACGAGCTTGTGTAATAGACTTCAAAGGTAGCTGGGATGATCATCTGCCACTTATTGAGTTCGCGTATAATAATAACTACCATTCCAACATTCAGATGGCTCCATACGAAGCTCTTTACGGAAGAAAGTGTAGGTCGCCTATAGGGTGGTTTGATGTTGGAGAATCTGAATTACATGGACCAGACCTGGTTCAGCGAGCCATAGAAAAAGTAAAGTTGATTCGAGATCAGCTATTGACAGCTTAGAGTCATCAGAAGTCATATTCTGATGTGCGGCGACAAGATTTAGAGTTCGGGATTGATGTTTGGGTATTCTTAAAGGTGTCACCTATGAAGGGTGTGATGAGATTTGGAAAAAAGGGCAAACTTAGCCCACAGTATGTTGGGCCTTATAGGATCATTCGGAGATTGGACCAAGTATCTTATGAGTTAGAATTACCCTCAGAATTGGAGTTTGTCCATTCGGTTTTTCATGTATCTATGTTACGGAAGTACATTGCCAATCCTACCTGAGTGGTGCCCACGGATGATGTACAAATTACAGAGGACTTGTCATACGAGGAAATTCTAGTTGCCATCTTAGACTGACAAATCTGCAAGCTACGGAATAAGGAGGTAGCCTCCGTGAAAGTACTTTGGAGGAACAACAATGTGAAAGAAATAACTTGGGAAGGCGAGGAAGACATAAAGTCTAGATATCCCTACTTATTTCCTCCTCTAGAGAAGGGTCCGACTGAGACGTCATAACCATAAGGTACGTGTATAAATTCTTGTGTTGGTTATTGTCATTGGTCGTGTGAGGCCATTGCCGTTTTTCATTATTATGGTCCTGTGTGGCGTTGGATTATTAAGCTTTAACGGTGAGAGTTGGTAGTAGTGTTGTTACAAAGGCGAACCTGCCAAAGTTATATAAATCACGTGGAGTTGAACATTCGAGGACGAATGTTTTTAAGGGGGAGGATGTTACATCTTACATTTTCGTACGTTAAATTTTTTGTCTTCAGTTAATTGACATAGACTCGGGGATGAGATCATCTTTACGTTAACATATTTATGCTATTTATAACAAGCGATAAATAAGTATCATGAAGGATAAAGGGTGCACGAATTAAAGAAAATGAGTTTCGTTGAAAGTGGCCAATTTGGGATAAAATACGGGTCAAGCGAAAATATCCGATAATTATTGAGTAGTACCATGCAAGGTACCATATGACCACAGTAGTATAATGTATAAAGCATATATGAAGTATATTAAAAATAAGTAGAATTTTAAATAATTTATGGAAAATTTTTAATTATGCGGGTAATTGGTTAATTACCGAATAACGAAACATTACCTAGTTAACTAATAAGTGGATAAAAATTAATAAAATTACACCCCAAAAGAAACGTGGCAGCCAACCACTTTCCAAACAATGACTCATGGTCACGTTTGGAGTAGGTGGCTACCTAAGGGTTAATTGACATTTAATAAGTAGCTTACTACTTCCTTTTTGACAAAAGAACAAAAGATGTTCTTAATTAAAAAGTGAAAAACGTTAGTTCTTAGTTCTTAGTTATCTCATTTTAGGATCAGATCACACCATGAATCATTGATTGATATATTAATCTTAGATCAAAAGACACATTTGAAGCAGAAGCAAAATTTCGTTTAAAAAAAGCTTCATAGATCAGAAGCAATTTTCGTTCAAAAATTTAAAGTAGCAGAAGCTTAGTTTCGTTCAAAGTATTTCAGCATAATTCCATCAAAGTTTTACGGTTACAAAAGAGTACGGTGCAATCTTCAAGAATATTATATGGAGTTTTCCTTACTCCAGGTATGTTTAGGCCATCCCTTCTTTCTTTTGGCATGGTCCAAATTATACAGAAGAAACGAGCAAACACACAATTTCCATAAATTACTCTTTTCATAGAAATAGTAGGGGTGTCTATATTCTTGATTTCCCCATGAGAATTATTATTATCTTCTGTTCATGAGTCTCAGAATAATACGCAGTTGAAAAAGTTTATCCGGAAGGAATATTGAGATTATTACGCATTTTTCATGTATTTCACCCATTTATACATGTGCATTGACCCCTGACCAGATGGCGTTATATACGTGTATATATGTAAATATATGTATGTCGCGCCCCTTTTTTTCCTTCTTGACGGGGAAGTCTGGGTTTCGACATTCATGGGGGAAATAACTCGTTTCCTTTTGAGAATTGGGTATTTGAAGAGTCTCTACCTAATGGATTATGGTGCGTTAGGGCACTTTGATCAATTAACTCATGGACTAGTTTGCATTACTAGATATTTAGGGTAATGGCTCAAAATAACCTTGAGGGGAAGGTGTTAGGCACTCCTCGCGGTCCACAACAGTGGGTCCCGTCCGAATTTAAACTATGTGAATTAGTCATTTTAGCAAATAAACAGTTTTAACACGTTCTTGCAAGTAAAGGCACGTTTTGACATCCTAAGTACATGTATGGTTCAAGTAATGAAAACAAGGGAAAAGGATTGAACATATGTAAAGAGAAGTAAATTCATCTAAAACATATAGGAATTGGGAAAAGAGGGGTCCTAGGTTGGTTAGCTTATAGGATCATACCCACACAATGCCCGGTAAACACTCTTCAACGAGGAGCTACACGTGACATTAGCGCGTAGTCATCATATCGTTACTACCCAATTCCCTCCGCTTAGTCATAACCTAAAGTGTTCTAGCAACCTTTAAAGATATCCTATCAGTGCACTACCCATCCCTTCCTTATGGCCCTGGAGGTAGTCGTGACCTCTAATTTAGGTAGTTTCTAGACCATCCTAAGGTACTTAAAGGAAAAAAATCTAGGCGTCAATCAAAATAGTTAGGACTGCATTTAAAGAGGGAACAATTAAAGGCTCACATTTACCTCCATAAATATAACAAGTAAGTACACGTCTCAAACAACAGTTTCAGGCACTTAAAAACCTTAGAACATGATATCTAGGTGAGCAGAAAGTATACAACATTGAATTAGGACCAGAGTGTCAAAGAATTGGATCCTACTGGACTACCGATTTTAGACCTGTTGATTATGAGCAATCACTGGTAACAGAACACAGTTTTGTAGTTTATAGAATTTTAATCGCCCTATAGGCTTGCCTAAGTGCGTAACAGTGATGTCCTAAGAGCATGATATCTATATTGATTAGGAATGCAGTAAAACAGTAAAACGATTTTTAAACGGCAATTTGGGATCCTATGGACATGTTTTCTAGCGGTATTAATTGAGGCAGCGTTTGAAAACCTTTTTAAGAAGCGACAGATTTATTTAATTAAACCACTTCAAAATATATAACCACGAATTGAACTGACTTTCTAACTAAACTGTTTAAGTCCTATAGGCATGATTTTTAGTTAAGCAAGGCAAAACAAACAACATTCATTTAACCAAAGCGAAACCCCTATAGGCAGCTGATTTTTAACCCTATAGGCATGATCTCTATTATTAAAGCCATTTTAGATCCTATAGGCGTGGTTTCTAATTGTGTGGAAGTAAAGAAAACATAACAAACACATTTGAATCAACATGGACCCTATAGGCATGGTATCTACCCAATTTACCCAATATATATAACTACCCTCCCTTTTTCACTAATCACCCCACTATTTATTTACAATAATTATTACAGACCAATGAATTGAATAAAAATTAAAGAACAGAAATTAATCTATAGGGAGCCTGAAGTAGGCCCAAATGATTTCCATGCCAATAGCCTAAAATGCCCAATGTTCATAGCCAATTCTATGTCTTGGTGTGTCAGAGTTCCCTAAGGACCTTAAGGATCCCGGGCAGTGCTCACACCTAGACCTTTCTCAAATAACAACTGATTTAAGTGCAGTGTGGAAATTCTAGCCCTGACATGCCAGAGTTCAGAGAGATCTCAAGGGTCTCAAGGCAATACACATATCAGAGGGACAGAACCTAGTATTTTAAGAGTAAGTGGAAGTGTATAGTAGTTTGAAAAAGTTTAATAGAAAGGTCTTAGGACTGAAAAAAACTTCTGAAAACCAATTAGTGCTAAAAAGTTTGAGGGAAAGTGTGAAGAAAACAATTCTCCATCAGAACACAAGTCATAAAACAAGTTTTAGGAACCACTTTCACACAAGGGGATATGTCACGACCCCAAAACCGACCCGATCGTGATGGCACCTATCGTGAAACTAGGCCAGCCGTCACAACTCCCGAATCAACCATTTTTCAATAAAAGTTATTTTTTTACCATTTATAAACAATAGTTCTCATAATGAAAATTTTTAAAGAAAAGTGCGAAATAATTACACAAGCCCGACATCGAGGTGTCACTAGTCATGAGCATCTACCAAGGTCTGAATACAACAAGAGTCTAAAAATGTACTAAATACAGTAATGAAAAATGAGGGAGGAAAGTAGTGCTGCGAACGTCGTGCAGCCACCTAGCTAACTCCGACGACTCCGCCTCCGAGCAATCAACACCCGCTACCGGGTTCCAAAATACTTGAATCTGTACACGAGGTGCAGGGACTAATGTGAGTACTCAAACCCAGTAAGTAATAAGAGTAAATAAAGACTGAGCAGTAGGAAACGATGAATCCACATTTATGATAAACTCAATAAGCACAACAGGCTTTCAAATAGAATATGAGTCAATCGTCTCATTTAAAATCCATCTTTTGGTAAAAATTATTTAAAAATGCTTTACAATAGTTTCAGTAAAGGTTCAATACCATATATAATAAAAGAGATAAAAATCATAATCTGCCCCTCGGGCAAACCATAGTTCGTATACAGCCCCTCGGGCAAAACAGAAATCATAAACACCTCATATCATAAAAGTCTTAGTGGAAATAACAAAGCCAAAATCAGTGATTAAATACCGAATATCTCATAAAAACTCCAGCTTAAATGAAAGTTGTTTGAAAGCATTTGTTCAACATTTTCAACAGAGGCTCAGTATAAAGAGGAGTGGAAACAACAATTTCATAAAAAAGCCCCTCGGGCAAAGCATCACTCATATATGTATACAGCCCCTCGGGCAAAGCATCACTCATATATGTATACAGCCCCTCGAGCAAGCCTCTCAGTCATTCGAGACTCAACTCTCATCAATCAGCGCTCACACTCAGCACTCATGCTCAATAGGTACCATATAATAACCGCTTCAGCATGCAACCCGATCCATATATATAGCCGATTGCGCTAACTGGGGGTGTGCAGATTCCGAAGGGGCTCCTACAGCCCAAACGCTACGTGCAGCCCGATCCATACACACACACACACAGATATATATATATATATATATATATATATATATATATATATATATATATATATATATATATATATATATAGGCATGCAGCCCGATCCATAAATATATAATCCTCACAACCAGGCCCTCGGCCTCTCTCAATCATTAACCTTACCATCAGACCCTCGGTCTATCTCAGTAAATACCCTCACAATCAGACCCTCGGTCTATCTCAGTCAATACCCTTACAATCAGACCCTCGATCTATCTCAGTAATCAACCTCACAATCACTCGGACCATCAATAAAACAGGGAACTCAACCCAAATAGTTTTCACATTTTTTAAGAATTAAAGTGATAAAACCAGGTTTAAACAATATACAGGTAAATCATGATTGAGGATATGCTTTCAAACATGGCATACAGCCCAAAATAAAGACTGAGGTCAGCACAAGGCCCCAAACATGGCATACAACCCAAAATATAATATCAATATCTAAAATATGGAATATCATAAGATTTAAAATCAAATACGCGACTTAACAGTCATACGGGACGGACCAAGTCACAATCCCCAACGGTGAATGACTTTACGCTCGTCATCTAGCGTATGCGTCACCTCAAGTAGCACAACGACGTGAAATCCAGGGGTTTCAAACCCTCAAGACAACATTTACAATTATTACTTACCTCGATCCGGTCCAAACTATAGCCCGCGATGCCTTTGCCCTCACGAATCAACCTCCGGATGCTCCAAATCCAACCACAACCAGTACATAACTATTAAAATATACTAAGGGAACAAAGCCCACTCAAAAATATCCAATTTACATCAAAAATCCCGAAAGTGCTCAAACTCGCCCCCGGGGCCCACGTCTCGGAATCTGGTAAAAGTCACATCAATAGAATCCTCTTCCTCTCACGAGTCTATACATACCAAGAACATCAAAATCGGACCTTAATTGCCCCTTCAAATTCCCAATTTACACTCTCCAAATCCAAGCCTTAATTCCCAATCTTTTAGGCTTTAATTTCCACATTTTTATGGTTAAACAAGTAAGAATCAACATAGGATCGAGTATTGAGTTCAAAAATCTTACCTCCAAGTGTTTCCCTTCGATTCCCTCTTCAATCTTTCTCAAAAGCTCCAAAAATTGCTCAACAATGGAGAAAATAGACCAAAAATCGCGAACTCACTTTTTAAACATTCTGCCCCAAGCCTGAAATCCTTCATCGCAATCGCGGAACTTCCTTCGCGATCACGAAGCACAATCTACCATGCCCTTAAATTTACTCTACGCGAATGCGATGCTCAAAACTTTAAACCTACACGAACGAGGATAGATCCACGCGAACGAGATGCACCACTTGCCCAACTCATGTGATCGTGACTCACACTACGCGATCAAGAAGAACAACCTAACCTGCCCTCATCACAGCCCTATGTGATCGTGAGACTCCCTACGCGATTGTGAAGGCGAAATCTCTGCAACAGCTGAAACTCAAAACCTGCAACTCCAAACAACAAGGAATGGTTCGATTGACCACCCGAAACTCACCCGAGGCCCTCGGAACCTCAACCAAACATGAAAACATATCCCATAACATCATTCAAACATGTTCCAACCTTCAGAATGCTCAAAACAACATCAAAACACCAAATCACATCAGATTCAAGCCTAAGAAAATTTCAAGAACTTCCAAATTCCGCTTTTGATCAGAAACCCAACCAAACCACGTCCGAACAACCTGAAATTTTGCACACACTTCATAAATGACACAACAGAGCTATTGCAACTTCCGGAATTCCATTCCGACCCCTATATCAAAATCTCATCTATCAACCAGAAAACGCCAAAATCTTAATTTCGCCAATTCTAGCCTAAACCTTCCACAGACTTCCAAAATGCATTTCGATCACGCTCCTAAGTCCCAATCACCTAGCAGAGCTAACCAAATCATAAAAACTCCGATCCGAGATCATATACCGACAAGTCAAATCTTGGTTAAACTTTTTCAAATTTCGAGCTTCAAATTGAGAACTGTTCTTCCAATTTTATTCTGATTACCCTAAAAACCAAAACCAACGATTTACATAAGTCATGATACATCACACGGAGCAAGTCATGCCCGAGAACTGGCCAGCAAAGTGCAAAATCTCAAAATGACCGGTTGGGACATTACATCCTCCCCCACTTAAACATACGTTCGTCCTCGAACGTGCCCAGAGTTGTTCCAAAAGCCCATCAATCGCTGAATAACCTTACCATGAACATACCCAGGGGAAATCCCACGTCACCCTATCTCATATAGGTCCGATAACACAATGTAACTGAAATTTCACCATCCAACCTAGCTTATAAACCCTAGGACCACATTTCCAATTCTGAAATCATCCACAAGATCAAAATCTCACATTTATACCCCGAATAGGCCCGAATAAGCTGTAATAACCCATACCTGCAACCTCAGTGCAATTACATGATATACCATATAACTCAAACGCTTGTAGCGATAACTTCTAGTCACAACAGCTATGCACAACAACGAAATATCGATAGGAAACCTCTTATCAACTAAAGTCTCATTCCAACACTTTCATATACTACCAATGATAAATGAAACACACAGTAAGCCATAACCGTTTTCTCAGATCAACCATTCATTAAGCCACTTCTCCTTTAGCAAGGACCATAGCAAATTTCTGCGTCGAACCTCAATGTTATCCTTTCAACATGCTGATATCAAATCTGTTTGAAGTCATTAAATATCCCGACGATCTCATCTAATCCAACATAACTACTCTGGTGACATTGACATATCAATACAGACTAAAGCCACGACTTGTACAATCCATGCACCAATAAGCCACAATCCGAACTTACTAAAATCATGAAAATGACTCAAATGAAAGAGCTGTGCCGCAAGCTCACTAGTACCACCACAATACAAGGCTTTGAATTCGCCACACATTGTAGAAACAAAACACATGAATCTAACCCCCAGGATCATACTTCCACAAAGCTTCACTCCAATGCGCGACCTCGTCCAAACACTGGTCCACATGAGATACCTTAAGTTACTATGCTCAAAATCGACAACCGTGAGCAATATGATGTCTAAAACCAAAGCAATCATCATAATCACCGCGAGGCAATTACATAACACCACACAACTCGAAATGAAATAACCGATACGCCATCTACCGAGCAATACCCAGTGCTCTTCCCGCTCGAATTCCACTTAGAGGCCCTAATAACAGCGCACCACATGAGCCTATAACCAACAAATCCTAACGTCTCGCATTCCAGAAAGATAACTCATAAATCCCCCTGATTACTAATGGCTCAATAACTAACACACATCCATACAGGTCTACCAATGAACCACACCTCAACTCTAGTTACCCATAACGGATAAAAAATCCTCCGAAGGTTCACAATGACTGAATCATAGCACATACTATCATCTGATTAACTTACCCACATCCTTGTCGTCCACAACCACGAGCTAACCTGTATATGAGAACTTCCAGTCTCCAAGTACATAAAGTACACAAATTACCATATCTGATCCCAATTCCGCCGCTCGCGTATACAACACACCTCTAGTACTCAATCATTCCACAAGAGATACTCTAAAATTCTTCTGTGCTGCCACACAAACTCGAATATCATCCGTCGATTAGACAATATAGTGCCGCAATACCAATAAAGCATCCGTAACTTAAACACATCGCCCTTTCTGAAATGTTACACCCTCATCAAACCACACCAATCAGTGATCTCATTTATCTAGTCACCTGAAGCTGCCTATGCTATCTAAGAATTTGTGACCTTCCTTTCAAATCTGAACCGTGTCCTTACACATGCAAATCTCAATCCTACACAACATACCACATAAACCGTACCATCCTAGGATAACCACGTGAACTTCATATCCCTTATGAGCCACAAGCAACTATGTACTCCACTAGCCAAAAACTTCCCATTGATCCCATCAAAATCACTATACATCCTATGCTCCTCATGCCAATAGGAAAAATATACCCCTCTAACTGTGGTGGAAACCATCTAGAACTCTCTGAATTCCTTTTGCACAACTCTAAATCGTTAGGGCTGAGTCCTTCTAACTCAACCGAGCTACACAGGCCACTAAAACACAAAAGAATTGCCGCAAAAACACCTATAGAAACTCATTACCTCGTAAGCATCCAAGAAGTAATCATATCCTTACCATACCGACTCGGCCTACTACCAAGCTATCCCATCTATCCGAGTTCCCTTCTAATTTACCTTCAACTTGATACTCCTTCTTGCTATAACATCATCATTCCTCAACCCAGACTCACCACACAAGACCTAAGCACAAAACCACACCGTCTAAGACTCATAAGCCGCTGAATACTCTCTTAAATATTCCCAAAAGCACCACATTCAAAATACTTTACTCTGAAGAGACTTCCTGCAAATCTAAATCCGTTAACTTTACCTTCCTGATACTGATACATAGAATCCCATAATTGATATAGAAATGCCATGAATCTTGACATCTTCCAATGAAAACTCAGTTTCTAGCCACACATACAACTTGAAAATACCCTTGATTAGCTGAACAAAACACCGACACAAATTTCTATCCTAGCTTTGCTGCAAAGTTCCGATGCACATAAGAATTCCTTGTTGAAGGTGCTGAGTGACGCATATGTACCAAGCAACATCACCAGAGGAGAAATGACAAACATGGTAGGGAAGGTATTGGAAAGTCACAAGATCACTTTTTATGAAGATTGGCTGCCACCAGAAGGGTTGAGTCACAACAAAGCATTGCACATAACCGTGCAATGCAAAGATTATTTTATCACTAGGATCCTGATTGATGGAGGGTCCAGTCTCAATATTTGTCCGTTGGTAGCATTCAGAACATTGGGAAAGGGGCTGCATGAGATCAAGGATGGGGCCATCAACGTCAAAGCTTTCAACGGTTCCCAAAGGTCCACTATTGGGTAAATTAGTTTGTGCTTGCAAATGGGACCTACTTGGTTTGATGTCGATTTCCAAGTAATAGATGTGACGACATCTTACAACTTACTGTTGGGACAATCGTGGATTCATGCTGCTGGGGCTGTAGCGTCAACACTACATCAGGCAGTGACGTTTGAGGGGAATCACCAAGAGGTGATCATTCACGGCGACGGTAGCAATCCCATATATAGTCGCCAAACCATCCCAGCGATCGGAGGAAGAAGAAAGATAGGCGGGGAAACCTATCACCACATCGAGCGAGTCAATGCCGTTGACAAAGAAAAATGGTGGGACAACAAAATTGAAAGCATATTGAACTGGAGAGGATATGAACCTGGCAAGGGACTTGGAAAGAACCTCCAAGGAATCGCCAAGCCTATCAAACTGAAGAAACATGGCACCACTTTCGGTCTGGGATACGAGTATACATGGGAGGAATTCAACAACTGGTCACTACCATGGTGTGGTCCACACTACATACTGGAGCAGCCAATACCATATTTGGAGCAGACTTTCTAGCCGGCCGATGTTATCTATGGGTCGAAAGAAGAGGAAGCACTGGCAGCAGTGAGGAATTTATGCCTAGAAGATGATAACATGGATTGTTGAGTCATCTTTGAGGAGGAGGGGGAGGAAGGCCCTTCCATATAGGCCGTAAGCCCAGGAACATGCCTCAACATTTGGACCATCAGAACCACCAGAACCTAGAAAGCGCCGGGGTAGCAAGGCTAAACAAAGCATCATGCACTATCTTTTATTTTTACTAGTTGATTTTCCTTTCGCATTTTGAATTTTCGCAATAAGATCTTCCAATGTTCAAAACAGTTATGAAATTTATCAAAGCATTTCGGTTTCCTTACAAATCTTACTCTTATTATTTTCTCTCATTACATTATTTATACAGTATTACTATTACCTATCTTGATGAACCAATGACTGTGATGTGCAACGAGATAATGCAACAAACGGACATAGATTCAGAGGAAGATAATATACCAGAAGAGATTGTTAAAGAAGTCGAGAATTTCGAAAACAGGCCTAAGTCCAACCTGGACGAAACAGAAGTTGTCAACCTGGGAGATGCAGAAAACGTCAAAGAAACAAGAATCAGCGTCCACTTATCACCATCAGAAAAAAGGAATACACAGAATTTCTAAGAGAATATGAGGACATATTTGTCTAGTCGTGTGATGACATGACTGGTCTAAGTACGTCTATTGTGGCTCACAAACTGCCAACTGATCCAACATATCCACCGGTAAAGAAGAAGCTTAGAAAATTCAAACCTGATATGAGTTTGAAGATCAAGGAAGAAGTCACCAAGCAGGTCAAATCCAAAGTTCTCAGGGTAGTGGAATACCCAACGTGGTTAGCCAACATTGTGCCAGTACCAAAGAAGGACGGAAAGGTCAGAGTCTGTGTTGACTACCGGGATCTCAACCGGGCCAGTCCGAAAGACGACTTCCCATTGTTGAACATACACATCCTGATCGACAATTGCGCCAAGCATGAGTTGCAATCATTTGTAGATTGTTTCACTAGATATCATCAGATCTGGATGGACGAAGAAGATGCTGAGAAAACAGCTTTCATTTGCCGTGGGGAATATACTGCTACAAGATGATGCCATTCGGGTTAAATTGCAAATCCTACTCAAAAACGCAGACTTCGGAGGTTGTCCAACAATTTCTTTTACAGCGGAGGAATCCTATATAGGAGGACTCTTGATTTAGGATTGCTAAGATGCGTCGACATAAAAGAAGCATCTAAACTACTAGAAGAAATCCATGTTGGGACCTACGGTCCACATATGAACCGACTTTGTCTTAGCCAAGAAGATACTCCGGGCTGGTTACTTCTGGATGACTATGGCAACGTACTGCATCCAGTATGTCTGAAAATGCCACCGTTGCCAGATACATGCAGACATGATCAAGGTGCCCCCAAATGAGCTTACTACAACAAGCTCACTATGGCCGTTCACCACATGGGGAATGGATGTTATTGGACCAATCGAACCCGCCGCATCAAACGGGCACAGGTTTATCCTAGTAGCAATTGATTATTTCACCAAATGGGTTAAAGTAGCATCTTACAGGGCAATGACTAAGAAAGTCATGGCGGATTTCGTCTATGACCGTATGGTGTGTCGGTTCGGAATTCCAGAGTCAATCATTACTATAATGGCTCCAACCTCAATAGTGATTTGATGAAATCCATGTGTGAAACCTTCAAGGTCAAACAAAAGAATCTACAGCCTACAGACCTCAGATGAATGGAGCCGTAGAGGCCGCCAGCAAGAATATCAAGAAGATACTATGGAAAATGATAGAGAAGCATAAGCAGTGGCACGAGAAGCTATCATTTGCTTTATTAGGATACCGCACCACAGTCCGTACATCAACTGGGGCAACCCCCTACATGTTGGTTTATGGTACAGAAGCAGTCATTCCCGCTGAAGTAGAAATTCGCTCCCTAAGGATCATACAGGAAGCTGAGCTCGATGATGCAGAATAGGTGAAGAGTCATTGTGAACAACTAGCTCTTATAGGCGGAAAGAGAATGAATGCAGTTTGCCATGGTCAGCTTTATCAGAACAGAATGTCCAGAGCCTTCAACAAAAGAGTCAAGCCAAGACAATTCACACCAGGGCAGCTGGTATTAAAGAAGATTTTCCCGCATCAAGATGAAGCCAAAGGGAAATTCTCTCCCAACTGGCAAGGTCCATACATGGTTCACCGGGTTCTAACAGGAGGAGCCCTCATACTTGCAGAAATGGACGGGGAAGTTTGGCCAAAACCGATCAATTCAGACGCAGTCAAGTGATACTATGTGTAACCTTTATGTTTTCTTTTTATGATGTAATATGAACTACGCCTGACCTAATTCCTGTTTAAGAGGGGTTACGTAGGCAGCCCTATGTCATGACCCAAACTGGAGGGTCATGACTAGCACCCGACCATACTTGTCGTGCACCAACATACATTTTATCTAACCTTCTTTATTATCTTTTAGGTTGACGAGATCAATATAAATGGTAGACATTGATCAAAGACAACCAACAATAAAATATGATGGCATGAACATATATAACATGGGATGACCAGACAATCAAGAAACTACATATAAGGTACGAGCTACCATGCTACCATGAAAGACTATACAACAAAAACCAGCCGACAAGGCATACCAAACTATACATGAGTCGACACCTGTCTATGAGCCTCTAAATGAACATAAGTGCTGCAACATAGCCGGAACAGGGCCCCGACATACCCATAATGTCAATAACAAAAATGCATACCAAGACCACGACAAGTCCGGAGAAGGGATCTCGCCAATTAATGCTGAACTGGACAACCTACTGTGGTGGGGGAGCTGCATCTGCATGTCTATCAGGGCCTGCAGCATGACATGCAGCGTCCATAATCAAAAGGACGTCAGTACGAATAAATTACTGAGTATGTAAGGCAGGGAATCATAAATACGAATAGTAATGTAAGCAGGGATAGAGAATATACAACCTGTAACATCTGAGTACCCTTGAGGGCTACTGACATGAAATGCATGATACATATATATAAATACATAAACTTTTAAATCATACGCCTCTGTGGGCATCATCATCATCATATCGTACCCGGCCGTAATAGGCTCGGTAAAAAAAAATGTACCCGGCCATTATAAGACTCGGTAGTATCGTACCCGGCCGCGTGGAACTCGGTAAAACCCAACTGATCAGTGGTTGCACAATAGGTGCCGCATCCGGCCGACTATAGCACGGCTCGGTAGAGTAAAATAGA
Source organism: Nicotiana tabacum (assembly GCF_000715075.1). NCBI lineage: Eukaryota > Viridiplantae > Streptophyta > Magnoliopsida > Solanales > Solanaceae > Nicotiana > Nicotiana tabacum. The sequence goes on along the minus strand of NC_134090.1, from coordinate 151,415,123 downwards.
TACATATATATAATGCATGCTCGACTCATGGAATCACATTCTAAACCTTTCGGAGTGACGTAAGGTCGCTATCCTCTGTACACGTTATTAGGACTAACTCTTCACTATGAACCTTATAAGAATCAGGAAGTACCAACAACATTGATAACATAAGAATAAGAGAAGCAACATTAACATCAATCATTCCATAAGAGGGAAAACAATGTAAGTACTGCTAGCTTCTAAGAGTAGAGTATCTTTGGAAGCTCGTTCATTACATAATATACAATTGGAGTCGTGCAAAATAAGGAAAGGGATAGCCTCACATACCTTGTATATACTGCCCCAATCTCAAGCTATGCAATTGTCACAACTCCTTAGTCTACAATAAGAGAAAAGATACTATCGTTATCATTTAGGCGTCATAACTATTATGTATCGACCACAACCTATTTTTCGATGAAACGGACAACATCTCCCCTATATATATAACTTCACACAATTCCAAACAATCACCAAACAGCCCAAACAACATCAATAATAATCATATTGAGTCTCCCAGAACAGTCCACGCACAACCTAATCATTTAATACATACGACAGCCACCGTAGTCATGTCAAACGACCCGGAAATGTTACAAAGAACTGTCAGACCACAACCCTATATATATATGGTGTTTCTCCACCCCCTTCCACCTCCATAACTCCACAAAACAGTAGTAAACCACGCATCCCAACAGCAACACAAAACAGTCCACAAAACAGTCCGCTACAAGTGAATAACTCGAACTCACGGCTTCCGATCACCGTCCCGTGAGTTCTTACATGTATAGAACGAATTACCATGAATTCACAGAAGAAAAAATGTATGAAAGAGGGCAGTAACTTACCTTACTTGTTGGATAACTCATCCCTTCCCTTGGTTCTTCAAACTCTAGGTTTTATCTTCAATTAGAACTTGAAAGAGAGGAAAAATCGATTAGGGTTTGTGTGGGATTTTTGGGGAGGAGTTGCAGGGGTTTAATTTGGTTTTGAAGGTCTGAAATAAGAGTGAAATAACTGAGTTTATAATATCTTAAAAGTACTCTCTTGGCCGACTTTGGGACTTTTACTTTTGTCCTCTCCTTTTGGCAAGTAGGTGATGCACCTACTTGTCACCTACCAATCTGCGCAGACTTGCAAAAATACAAATATCTCTATACTTAGAGATCATATTGACAAATGGTTTAATGTGTTGAAAACTAGACTCATAGATCTTTAATTTTGTGGGTAGCTCACCCCGTAATTCCTTGTAAATTGGGAGAAAAGCTTAGAAACATTTGACCTAATGTTTAAGTAAAATTATGAACCTAAGTTGCGACAATGTTTGTCGACTTTTGTTTTATAACTCGTTTGACTTCAAGACTTATGATACGGATATTATATGACTCAAATACCTTAATACATGACCTCTTGTGTGTATTAAGAACCTCTAGGTTTACCTGAAAATATGAGTTACAACATCCTTGATTCGTTTAACTTCTAATACTTGTTAATCACCCTACACCCTTGTATCACTTAAGATCAATAGGATTAACTTCTTATCATCTCAAAGGTTATTCCTTCTTGGATTTATGTTACCTAATATATGGCATGAACTAACGCGTGTGGATATGGGTTGTAACACCCTTCCCCCCTAGAAACATTCGTCCTCGAATGCAAGGGTTCATGGGGAGTTTAAATCATCGTGGATTCCAGCCAAGTTTCTCCCATAAATAGAGGAAAAACTTGCAAGAAGTTAACTCAACGTATGGCCTTACAAGAGTATGCAAAGCATTATGGACATGTACATTATCTGCATATCGCCATTTTGTATTAAGGAAGAGTATTCTCAAGTTATTGCTTACCTCATAGAGCCATTTCACCTTCCAATGTATCATGTGTTCCACCAACATCCTTGTTATCTTCATTCTGGATAGGTACGGGTATTTAGACTTCATCTCCTCTTCTGCTTCCTATGTCATTTCTTCCATATTCTTGTTCCTCCACAATACTTTAACGGAAGCTAAATCTTTTGTTCTCAGCTTGCGGACTTGTCGATCTAATATAGCCACTGGCATTTCTTTATATGATAGGTCCTCTGTAACTTGTACATCTTTGATAGGGACGACTCGAGAAAGGTCTCCAATACACTTCCTCAACATAGATACATGGAATACCGGGTGGACAAATTCCAATTCGGAGGGCAATTCTAACTCATAAGCAACCTATCCAATCCGTCGAAGAATTTTATACGGTTTGATATACCTTGGACTCAGCTTACCTTTCTTCCCAAAATGCATAATACCCTTTATTGGTGAGATCCTCAGGAAAACCCAATCACCAACCTCAAACTCCAGATCACGACGTCGGACATCAGAATAAGATTTTTGCCTGCTTTGTGCCGTCCTCAATCGCTCCTGTATCACTTTCACCTTCTCAATAGTTTGGTGAATCAAATCTGGCCTATATAATTCTGTTTCACCGACTTCGAACCATCCAACTGGTGATCTACATCTCCTTCTGTATAGTACCTCGTATGTGGCCATTTTAATACTGGAATGGTAGCTATTGTTGTAGGCGAATTCTATGAGTGGAAGATGGTCATCCTAATTTCCCTTAAAATCTAGAACACATTCTCATAGCATATCTTCCAGTGTCTGAATGGTACGTTCAGCCTGTCCGTTAGTCTGCGGATGAAATGCAGTGCTGAGATTCACTTGTGTGCCTAAACCCTTCTGAAAAGACCTCCAAAAGTTAGCTATAAATTGAGCTCCTCGATTTGATATAATAGATACCGGCACACCATGAAGCCTAACAATCTCCTTGATATACAACTTCACATAATCTTCAGCCGTGTAAGTTGTCTTAACTGGCAGAAAATGGGCACATCTCGTAAGTCGATCAATTATCATCTAGATGGAGTCAAACTTATGATAAGAGCGAGGTAATCCAATAATGAAGTCCATATTAATCACCTCCCATTTCCAGGTCGGAATCTCTATATTCTGAAGCAATCCACCAGGTTTCTAATGTTCTATCTTTACTTGTTGACAATTGGGACACTGACTACAAATTCTACAATAGACTTCTTCATGTTATCCCACCAATACTGCTCCTTGACATCATGATACATCTTTGTCGAGCCGGGATGGATAGAATATCGGGATTGAAGAATCTCATTCATAATCTTCTCTCGCAACCCTGCCATATTAGGCACACATAATCGGCCCAGGTATCTCAGTGCCCCATCTCTTCCGATCTCAGAAGCCATACTTTTACACTGCTGAATGCTCTCTCTTAATCGTACTAAGATAGGATCTTCATATTGCCGTGCTTTTACCTCTACTACCAAAGATGATTCTGATGTATTCTGTACAGTAACACCTCCATCATCAGAGTCTAACAATCTGATTCTCATATTGGCTAGCTGATGAAGCTCTTTAGACAACCCTCATCTACCTGCCTTAATATGTACTAAGCTTCCCATTAATTTACAGCTGAGAGCGTCTGCCACAACATTGGCTTTACCGGGATGATACAATATCTCAACGTCGTAGTCTTTCAATAATTCAAGCCACCTATGCTGCCTCAAATTCAACTCTTTCTGCTTGAAGATGTATTGTAAACTCTTGTGATCTGTGTAGATGTCAACATGGACGCCGTATAAGTAGTGCCGCCATATATTCAAAGCATATATAACTGCAGCCAATTCCAAATCATGGGTTGGATAATTATTTTCATGCTTCTTCAATTGTCTTGATGCATAAGCAATCACCTTCCCACGCTGCATCAATACGCACCCCAAACCTATACTTAAGGCATCAGAGTATACCACATAACCTTCTGTTTCTTCAGGAAGAGTGAGCACTGGTGCAGATGTTAATCGATTCTTCAGCTCCTAAAAACTACGTTCACAAGTGTCAGACCACTGGAACTTGGTAGCTTTCTGTGTTAACTTAGTCAATGGTGATGATATAGAGGAAAACCCTTCTACAAACTGCCTATAATATCCTGCTAGCCCTAGGAAGCTGCGGACTTCTGATAGTGTTGTAGGTCTCGGCCAATTCTTTATTGCATTGATCTTCTGAGTGTTGACACTAATACCCTTGTCAGATATCACATGGCCAAGGAACGCTACTGAGTTTAGCCAAAATTCACATTTGTAGAGCTTAGCATATAACTTACGATCCTGAAGCGTCTGTAATACTATCCGCAAGTGGCCAGCATGTTTCGCCTCCGAATGAGAATACACTAGAATGTCATCAATGAATACAATCACGAACATATCAAGATAGGGCCTAAATACAGTATTCATAAGATCTATAAAAGCTGCTGGGGCATTTGTTAGCCCGAACGACATCACCAAGAACACAAAGTGCCCGTATCTTGGCCGGAAGGCCGTCTTCGGAATATCCTTCTCCTTAAGCCTGACCTAATGATACCCTAAACATAAATCAATCTTGGAGAAATACTTGGCACCCTGGAGTTAGTCAAACATGTCATCAATTCTTAGAAGTGGATACTTGTTATTTATAGTAAACTTATTCAATTGTCGATAGTCAATACACATCCATAACAACACGTCTTTCTTCCGCACGAATAAGACTGGTGCACCCCAAGGTGAAGTGCTAGGCCTAATGAAGCCCTTATCCATCAAGTCCTTCAACTGCACCTTCAACTCTCGCAACTCTGCCGGGGCCACTATGTATGGAGGGATAGAGATCGGTTGAGTGTCAGGCAACACATCAATGCTAAACTCAATCTCCCTTTTAGGAGGAAGGCCTAGGAGTTCATCTGGGAAAACATCGGGAAATTCATTGACCACGGGGATTGATTGTAGAGTAGGAGGCTTCGCCTCCGCATCCCTAACGCGAACGAGATGATAAATGTAACCTTTTGAGATCATTTTCCTTGCCTTAAGATAGGAAATAAACCCACCTTTCGGTGTAGCAATGTTCCCTTTCCATTCAATGACGGGTTCACCAGGAAATTGAAACCTAACCATCTTCGTATGACAGTCAACATTTGCATAGCATAAGGCCAACCAGTCTATTCCCATTATCACATCAAAATCAACCATTTCCAACTCAAATAAATTTGCCGAAGTTTGACGACTATAAATCATCACAGTGCAACCTTTATATACTCTTCTTGCAATCACCGCATCTCCTATCAGAGTAGATACCGCAAGGGGTTTACTTATCAATCAGGTTCAATGCCAAACTTATTAGCCACAAAGGGTGTAACATATGATTGTCACACCTCCTTTTTCCGTACCCGAGAGGGTACAAGGGAGTTTTTCCAATTAAAGGACAATCGAAAGGGGATTTGTTTAATTATTTCAGAGTCGCCACTTGGGAGGTTTTAGGGTGTCCCAAGTCACCAATTTTAATCCCGAATCGAGGAAAAAGAATGACTCCATATTACAGTCTGCGTACCAGAAATCCGGATTAGGAATTCTGTTAACCCAGGAGAGGGTGTTAGGCATTCCCGAGTTCTGTGGTTCTAGCACGGTCGCTCAACTGTTATATTCGGCTTGATTATCTGATTTTATACAAATATGAACTTATGTGCCAATTTTATCTTTTAACCGCTTTTATCATTTAATGTTATTTTTATCAAGAATTGCAACATCGTGGAAAACACACCTCGAACCACGTTACAATCAATGTACCTGTGGTTAGAGCTACGTTTCAACTCTGTTGAGATTGGGATTTGGGTCACATAAATGTGCACCCGAGTTTAGGAAGATAACATTATTAAATACGCGCCTAAAGCAACTAGCGTATTGTTATTTTGGGAAAAAGCCGTGAAATTCGCTAAACGGCCTGTCCCGAATTCTAAGTATATACATTTAGAGGGCCCCGCAGCTTGTGCATTTTTTGTTTGTCGAGGCTCGTCTCATCTTTATTTTTTTTAAAAAAAAAGGAATTTGCAACGTCATGGAAATGCATCTCAAACCACGTCACAATCAATGTACCCGTGATTAGAGACACATTTCGACTCCGTTGAGATTTGGATTTGGGTCACATAAATGTGCACCCGAGTTAGGGAGAATAAATTATTAAAGGCACGCCTAAAGCAACTAGCGCATTATTATTTTGGGTAGGGCCATGAAATTTGCTAAACGGCCCATCCCGGAATCTAAGTATTTAATACATATATTTTGTGAGGGCTCCGCAAGCTGTACGTTTTTTATTTTGGCGAAGCTCGTCTCATTTTTATTTTTATTTTAAAAGGATGCTATTTTTATGCCTTTAACAATACTAAACCTTACAGCCTCTTTACAACTAAAATCCCATACCTTGTCAAAAGTTTAATAAAGGAAGTTTAGCGAATGAGTGTTTTGGAAGTAGTAACAATAGGTACTAATACTAATTTTGTCCGAATGAACTAAGCAAAGGAAGGGACGAACAAATTAACGTCAAACTCGTGTCATAGAACAGCTAACCCAACTTAATTAAATGACATCAAATAAACAAGAATAATATAACGCAAAATGAACAAGAATGCATACGGTGAACACATAAGCAGAAAATTATCATACCAATTTATATATTGCATCTTTGAACATTCCGTAACATTTCCTTGTCTAATACTTTAGGTTTACTAACCTGAACAAACAGAGACGGACAGAGCCATGGACCAGCCCTTAACATCGACCTCAACGGATAACCTCGAATGGGAAACCATAGAAAAGGTCATCAAAGCTCGGACGGAATAGCTCGCGCCAGAAACTCGAACACGAACGGACTGAAAATGAGTCATGGCTGCGACTGGTTTTTCCAGGTGGTCATTTGGACGTAAGGGAGCTAAACGGAAGCTACTGTGTGCTGGACGTGGAGATGGGGAAGGATACCATGCTTCTGTTGGTGAAGCAGAAGAAACGCAACAGCAGCTGGGCTTGGGAAGGAGAAGAAACGCAGCCGCAACTGCTCAACAACGCAACAACGCAGCAACTGGGCATGCGAGTGGTGACGGGATAGTCGCCTGATATGGCGTTACTGGTTCATTGCTGGGGGCGAGGAGGCGGCCTGGGGTTATGGTCGCCGAACTATTTGGATCAGCTGGGCGCGAGGGAGCAGCTATGGCGGGTCATTTGGGCAAGATGGTGCAACAGCCATGGCTGTCTTGGTGGAGCTGAAGCTCGTGAGCTGGGGGATAGGGTGGTTGACAGACTGTTTGGTTGACGACGTTGCTGCTGGTTTGTGGGGTTGAGGGGTGCGTCTGGTTTTTTGGGTTAAGACGAGAAGGTGACGGAGAGGTTTGGGAGGGGTGACGATGGTTTGCTAGTAGCGGGCAGCAATGGTGGTTTTGGGGTAGGGTTTTTGTTAGGGTTTTTCGGTTCTTCCAAAGGAGGAAGATGAATGAATAGTGCACGTTTTTCCCTCAAAAAATCTGTCCAAGTCCTCATTCCTGTAGCCTTCCCGTGTATTTTTGTAGCTTTTGCCAAGAAAATGGACCCCACGCGTGTAGGGGTCCAAGACATGTGTTCCCCATGCGTGGTGGGGTTCCCCGTGTGTGGGATTCCGTCCGTGTTCCCCACGCGTGTCCCCCATGTGTGGTGGGCTCGGATTATTATGGGCTAGGCCCGAAAATTAGGCCTAAAAATGGGTAGTTTGAACCCGAATATTATTCTTTTGCCCGGACCTGAGATTAAGAACACGACGTTGTTCAACTAATCCTATGTAAGCAAAATAGCTACCAAAACAAGACTAATATTTAAACAAAACTATATCTTTTTTAATATTTTTCAAGATTAAAATAGCTACAAAATATTAATAAAACTATTTTTTTGTAATTTTCGTTTTTATATAAAGATAAAATATAAAGTAATATTTTTGTATTTTTTCAAAAATTAAAATGACTACAAAACATTAATAGAACTATATTTTTTGGTAATTTTCGAAATTATATAAAGTACAAAATAAAGTACAATCTTTTTGTATTTTTTCAAGTTTATGAGAAATACATAAACTAAAATTTATATATATATTTTTGTAATTTTTTTCTTTTGCGACGAAATAAAGTAAAAATAGTCAAAATAGCTATATTAGACCTAAATTAAATATTTACGCTAAAAATGTGGAAATTCCTGGGAAGGGTCAAAAATCACGCGTCTACAGCTGCCCCTCTTTGACTGGAAACATGAAGAGTTTTCCGACAAAGAACGACTAGACATGTTTTTGACCCGACCATTATTTGGAGGGACTACACTAAGGAAAGGAAGGGAATGTGACCGAGCCCTGGTATCTGAGCTGCCTACATATCCTTGGTTATACAGGAATCAGGCCACGTGTAGTTCGGAAATGAGAGATGGTAGATTGTACCGAGGTGAAGAGCCGATCGAGGTGCCGTTCCGTTGAGGTTCCGGTCCGCGGTCCTGTCATTACATCAAAAATGAAAACTGAAAAAGACTAACTAAGCCTATCAGCTACTAGTTACAAGGATTCCTATCTTTAAGTCTTCTGAAACTTGGTCTTGAGTCTTGAATGGTGCTTCATACAGACTTTGGATTTGAACCTTGATACTTGCTAGTTGTAGGTGCTAGTTCTTGAGCAGACCACATATGTTCTCCACTTCCGTACTTTGGATTCATTTTTTCTCTTTTTTTTTTCTTTTCTTGTTTTTTTTGTGACCAACTTTTGTTGACCATCTCAGACTGTTGACTCGCATTCTTGAGGCGAGCTTCTACTATTTCTAACTTGGATTGAATGCTGGGGATTTCTGTTGTAACCTTCTGCCTTCCAATGGGTTACTGCTTGACCTTGAAACATATTCCTCTATTCTACAGGCGGACTCCTGACTTCATCATCTGGAATACCACAAACTCCGTTCTACAGGCGGGTCCCTGACAACCAAAACAAACAAAACAAACAAAATTTCCTAACCCAGTTTGTACTGGGAAGATTTGTGAGTCGTTAGCAAAATTGTAACTCACTTACACTACTGATGCAATGATGAGAGTAAACTAAAGACTAGGCTAGGATGTGCATCTCCTACGAGTAAAACCAAAAACTCTTGCTAGCAAATGTGTCTGCTAAAATAAAACCTCAATGACTCAAACTAGAAAGTGCGTCTTCTATGGTTGAATCGGAATGAACTAAACTAGGGAGTGCGTCTCCTTGGGGTGAAAACTTCAGTGACTAGAACTAGGAAGTGCGTCTCCTATGAATAAAATCTCGATTTTAGGAAGTGCGTCTCCTAAAAAAACTTGAAAGACCTTGATTAGGAAGTGCGTCTCCTACAGGTAAAAGTTCAATAAACTAGACTAGGAAGTGCGTCTCCTATGGTCGAACTTAAAATGAATCAAACTAGGAGGTGCATCTCCTAAGGGTGAAATCTCAATTCCGGAAGTGCGTCTCCTGAAATAAAATATAACCTGAACGACCCGGACTAGGAAGTGCGTCTCCTTTGGGTGGAATTTTAATGATTTCGAACTAGGAAGTGCGTCTCCTAATAATGAAAACTTAAACTTAGGAAGTGCGTCTCCTAGGCATGAAATTAAACTTAGGAAGCGCGTCTCTTAGGGGTAAAATAATCTTAGGAAGTGCGTCTCCTATGGGTGAAACCTTAATGATTTTGAACTAGGAAGTGTGTCTCCTATGATTAAAAATAATTTAGGAAGTGCGTCTCCTATGCGTGAAATCTTAATTTAGGAAGTGCGTCTCCTATGGGGTAAAAGTAAACTTAGGAAGTGCGTCTCCTATGGGCAAAACTAAACTTAAGGAAGTGCGTCTCCTATTGGGTACAATAACTTTAGGAAGTGCGTCTCCTATTGGGAAAAACTAAACTTAGGAAGTGCGTCTCCTATTGGTAAAACTATTCTTAGGAAGTGCGTCTCCTATTGGTAAAACTTACTTAGGACGTGCGTCTCCTCTTGGTGAAACTAACTTAGGAAGTGCGTCTCCTATGGGTACGACTATACTTAGGAAGTGCGTCTCCTATTAGTGAAACTATTCTTAGGAAGTGCGTCTCCTATTGGTGAATCTTAACTTAGGAAGTGCGTCTCCTATTGGTGAAACTATTCTTAGGAAGTGCGTCTCCTATTGGTGAAACTTACTTAGGAAGTGCGTCTCCTATTGGTGAAACTATTCTTAGGAAGTGCGTCTCCTCTTGGTGAAACTTAACTTAGGATGTGCGTCTCCTCTTGGTGAAACTTAACTTAGGATGTGCGTCTCCTGTTGGTGAAACTAACTTAGGAAGTGCGTCTCCTACTGGTGAAACTTATCTTAGGAAGTGCGTCTCCTATTGGTGAAACTATTCTTAGGAAGTGCGTCTCCTCTTGGTGAAACTTAACTTAGGAAGTGTGTCTCCTATTGGTGAAACTATTCCTAGGAAGTGCGTCTCCTATTGGCGAAACTTACTTAGGAGGTGCGTCTCCTATTGGTGAAATTATTCTTAGGAAGTGCGTCTCCTCTTGGTGAAACTTACTTAGGAAGTGCGTCTCCTATTGGTGAAATTATTCTTAGGAAGTGCGTCTCCTCTTGGTGAAACTTACTTAGGAAGTGAGTCTCCTATTGGTGAAACTATTCTTAGGAAGTGCGTCTCCTCTTGGTGAAACTTACTTAGGAAGTGCGTCTCCTATTGGTGAAATTATTCTTAGGAAGTGCGTCTCCTCTTGGTGAAGCTTACTTAGGAAGTGCGTCTCCTATTGGTTGAAACTAAACTTAGGAGGAAATGCCTCTCCTATGGGTGAAACTAAACTTAGGAGGAAATGCCTCTCCTATGGGTGAAACTAAACTTAGGAGGAAATGCCTCTCCTATGGGTGAAACTAACTTAGGAGGAAATGCATCTCCTATGGGTAAAAACAAACTTAGGAGGAAATGCCTCTTCTATGGCTAAAAACTAAACTTAGGAAGTGCGTCTCCTGTTGTAATCTTCTGCCTTCCGATGGGGTTACTGATTTCAAAATCTGAAGTATAAGACTCAAAAGTATTCCTCTCGTTATACAGGTGGGCGCCTGACTTCAACAACAACTTAGGAAGTGCGTCTCCTATTAGTAAAGACGTGAAATGTATTCCCTTGTTATACAGGTGGGCGCCTAATGGTAAAGACACAAAATGTATTCCCTTGTTATACAGGTGGGCGCCTAAAATATGAAATGAACAGACAAAAAAGTATTCCTCTCATTATTCAGGTGGGCGCATGTCTTCAACTTTGAAGATAAAATCCTATCCGAGGGCGGACGAACCCGACGTATCCTATTTGGGGCGGATGAACCCGACATATCCTATTCGAGGGCAGATGAACCCAAAATATCCTATTCGAGGGCGGATGAACCCAAAATATCCTATTCGAGGGCGAATGAACCCAAAATATCCTATTCGAGGGCGGATGAACCCAAAATATCCTATTCGAGGGCGGATGAACCCGACATATCCTATTCGAGGGCGGATGAACCCGACATATCCTATTCGAGGGCGGATGAACCCGACATATCCTATTCGAGGGCGGATGAACCCGACATATCCTATTCGAGGGCGGATGAACCCGACATATCCTATTCGAGGGCGGATGAACCCGACATATCCTATTCGAGGGCGGATGAACCCAACATATCCTATTCAAGGGCGGATGAACCCAAAATATCCTATTCGAGGGCGGATGAACCCAAAATATCCTATTCGAGGGCGGATGAACCCAAAATATCCTATTCGAAGGCGGATGAACCCAAAATATCCTATTCGAGGGCGGATGAACCCAAAATATCCTATTCGAGGGCGGATGAACCCAAAATATCCTATTCGAGGGCGGATGAACCCAAAATATCCTATTCGAGGGCGGATGAACCCAAATATCCTATTCGAGGGCGGATGAACCCAAAATATCCTATTCGAGGGCGGATGAACCCAAAATATCCTATTCGAGGGCGGATGAACCCAAAATATCCTATTCGAGGGCGGATGAACCCAAAATATCCGATTCGAGGGAGGATGAACCCAAAATATCCTATTCGAGGGCGGATGAACCCAAAATATCCTATTCGAGGGCGGATGAACCCAAAATATCCTCTTCGAGGGCGGATGAACCCAAAATATCCTATTCGAGGGCGGATGAACCCAAAATATCCTATTCGAGGGCGGATGAACCCAAAATATCCTATTCGAGGGCGGATGAACCCAAAATATCCTATACGAGGGCGGATGAACCCAAAATATCCTTAATACTTGAAAATGTCTTACCTCGAAAACTTGCTGGGGATTATTTTGCTGGGGATGAATTTTCCCTTTCTTTTTTCCCCATTATGACCCTCTTGAAACTTGGTCGAAAATTTGTCGAAGATGCTTCTACATCTTGATGATCCGCTGGGATAACACTGATGAAGATAACTCTGCTGAGTAAATATGTTATCTTACTCCTTCCAGAACTACTTCCTTTTGAGTAGGATATTTCATTCCTGTGCAAACTACTTCCCGTTTTTTTTTCTTTTTTTTTGCATAGCTTATTCCTTCGAAGATTACCTCCCTTGAAAGGAACCGCTGAGGATACCGATTTTCACCAAACTTGTGTTGGACTCCTCGAAACAATTAGGGATAACACTGTTGGGGAATTATTTACTTACCTGTTGGGGGTAAAATGTTATCAGCTGGGGATAACGCTGTCGAGGATAACACTGCTGGGGGATTCTGATTCCTTCAGAACTAGTGCTTCACTCTTCGGAAGGCTGTTGGGAATGATGCTGGCCTCTTGCTTTTTCTGAGCTCAAGTTTCATCCTTTTGCTGGTGAACAACTTCCTCCATTGAAACTTATTATGTTGGGGGCAACACTGGTTCTAAGACCACTTCCCTTGAGATTGGCGTTATCTTTATTCTTCCCCGAATGGGTACCTGACTTCCAGAAAATTTTCTAAATGGAAGGAAAATTTTCTGCCCCAGTTTGATAATATCCCTTGTGCATGCATTTCTGGCATCAATGCCATTTCCTTTTCCTGCTCTGCGCTCCACAACTTGTTGGTGATGATATTATTTGCTGGGGGATAATCCCTTTCTGCTGGGGATATCCCTCTTCTTTTGTGGCATAGTTCGGAAACTAGCATTTCCCCGACCTTTAGTCTCGTATGAATTTCCCCAAATCATGCTCACTGCTTTCCTTGCTTTGTTCACGGGCCTTGGCCTTGAGGTTTATAACCTTGGTTTTGGCAAGGATATCCCTCTTGACACTCGTCAATCCTTTTGTCAATTCCCTTTTGTTGGGGATATTTTTTGACATTGGCCTCGCGCTTGTTCCTTCCTGACTTAGACCATGGATTTTCTAATCAGGTCTGGTCTTGCATAATTGAAAAGCTGATGGCAGATTTTGAAGTCATTTCCCACTGGTTCTGACCAAACAGACTCTACTAAGGAATTTTTCTATGAAAGGAGAAAGATAAAAAGGAACAGAATAAAAGACAAAGGAAAAAGATGACTCTTTAACAAAAGAAAACTATAAATAAAAATCTATCAAACGCCGATACCGACTCTAATAATCATGACATGCACATGTGGCCTATCCTCTGCTGTCAATCGTCTTTTGTGATCTTCACTTGGCGATTCCCCATCTGATTCCCAATCTTATTCGACTTGTAGTGCCCGAAGGGTTTTCACTATCAAGCCTCTCTCATTTTGGTTTTTCTCTCAGCTTTCATCGCCTTATGGTGCCTGTGAAGGTTTTCACCGATAAGACTCTCTCATTTGTATCACTTTCCAGCTGGGGATTTGGAGTGTTGCCGGTATGACTCTTTCTGCTGGGGATTATAGTCCTTTCTGTTGTGGAACAAAATGTTATGTTCACCGGTAAGACTCTCATTTGTCTGACTTGGCATCTTTTGAAGACTGATAAGAAGGTCTTTCTTTGGACCGTAATGTGGATTTTGGATAGGCTAGAAAGAAAGGGTATTTAAGGCTCAACAAAAAAACAAAATAACTTTGGGGTTCAAAATTACAACCTTCGGAACCATATTTGCTTACAACAAACGCAACCTTTGCCCCAGTTTCTTGCTTGGGGATTATTTATTATATTCTTTTTTTTAATTTTTTATTACACCATGCACACCATGCACACTATGCACACTATGCACCCTATGACCGAGCCGTGAAGCGCCTACGTATCCTCTTTGAGGAATCAGGTCAAACGTAGTTCCCAATTCCTCTGTTTTCATTTGACTTTCCCTTTTTTTCATGCTATCATTTTTCTTTTCTTTTCTTTTCTCTTTTTTTTTTTCGTTTTGTTGTTTTCTTTCTTTCTCTTTTTCTCTTCGTTGCTACTGATTCCGAACGAGGGGTATGAAAGAAAATAAATAAGGCTCAAAAGGGGTAACGAAGGATAAAGTGTTTAGGTAGCAGAACAAAATGCCTTCGTCATTCCAGTCTTCAAAACATGCCAAGTGCAAACAACACAATTAAACAATAGATTTATAGTCTCTTCCGATGGTGCTGGACTTGACAATTATGTTAAACATTTGCTTTTTCCTTTGTCATTTCTAAAGCACCGTTGGGCGACACTCTCATTATCATGAATGACCCTCATGCGAATTTGGCGAATCTTGCTTTTAACGGTTTTATTTGTGTTTTACTTGCCCCAGTTCCACACGACTCGGGTCCAAATAATCTCAAACCGTTTTTATTTCCTTTAAATGCTTTGATTCCCTTCCTAGGGTTTAATGATTAACTTTTAATTCGTGTGCGCATGCCATGTCACTAGAATCGGCGTTGAACAAAATGACAAAAGGACTAAACAAAAAGATGATTGGAAATAATAAAAGACCCGATTTTGCATTGAACTACCAGTGAAATGGTTTAAAAAAAACAAAAACAAACCAGAATAAAATCCTAAACAACCTGGACAAAACTTAAACAAACCGCTATGACAAAACGGAAAGATAAGCGGAAAGATATTGACACAAAACAATATCTGAATTACAATCCTAATAATCCGAACAAACAGAAATGACAACAAAATAAGCCACCACAAGCTTCTCTCTTGCTAACCAAGGAACGGAGCGTCCTCCAACTTTATCAAAACTGGCATCTTAGCCACTGAGCTTCGCATCAATACTGCCAAGACCATTATCAGCTTCAATATCATCAACCTCCGTCAACAAGTTCCCAATAGGATTCGAGTGCTTCTGTTATCAGGCCTGATCCCCGCAGAGTGTGTATCATGAGGTGCAAGTAAAAGGATTCTGGGTGTCATTGTCCGGCTTACCACAAACCAACCACCTTAACTTTCTTTGCGAAACAAACATGTTAAAATGGACTCAGTCGGTCCTCATTATTAACATCTTTTTTTTTCTTTTTTTCTTTTTTTTTTTTTCGATTTTTTCATTTTCTTTCTTTCTTTTTTCTTTCTTTTTTTCGATTTTTTTATTTTCTCTTTTTTTTTTTTCATTTTTCTCTCTTTTTTTCATTTTTCTCTTTTTTTTTTCATTTTTCTCTCTTTTTTTCATTTTTCTCTTTTTTCATTTTTTTTTGTTGTGGTCGAATCTTATGGAGATTGCCTACGTATCATGACCCCGCATGAATCAGACCTTGCGTAGTTCGGACCATAAAAGATAAATAATAATAAATATTTTTTCAATTTTCATATTAGAACAAACTGGGTTTCAAAGGTTTGAAGATGACCTACAAACTGGAAAATCAAACAACCCACATATTCTAATTAAAAGATTTACAAACTCTAAAACAAATGGCCAACTTCCTTCCCCCGTTTGCTAATTTTAACCAAATGGTTGTTTTTGCAAACGTGGCCCTTCCAACTTTCACATGAATTTTGAGGCCGAGGAGGATTATTTTATGATACTTTACAAACTTGTCCATTCTTTTACAAAAATAACCTTTTGGCAATTGAAAGATACTCTAAGGCTATTTCGGCAAGAACGGTTTAAGACACTGCCGAAGCTGGCTCGACTTATTTTTGACTAAAATTCAAACGGTATTCACCTGACCGCTAACTCTTTGTTTTTTTTTCAAATTGCAATAAAAACGTGGTGTTGCAAACACGGCCTTTCAGCGCCTCGGGGACGAAGATTTTTAAGGCTGTGTGGGTCAATTGGACCAAATCTAAAACAATGACCCCAAAGGTGGTTGCTTATACAAAGTCAGCCTTCCGGCGTCCCTTTCGGGAACATTCGGCTATTTATGACAAAACAACATTACCTGACTTATTCATGACTCTTTTTATCGTTTTTCAAATTAGCAAACTCAATATTGCAAACACGGCCTTTCAACGTCTCGGGGACGAAGATTTTTAAGGCTGTGTGGGTCAACTGGACCAAATCTTAAACATGACCCAAAAGTGGCCATTTATGCAAAGTCAGCTTTCCGGCATCCCTTTCGGGAACATTCGGCTATTTTTGACAAAACAACATCACCCGACTTACTTATGACAAAATTAAAATTTTGACATGTTTTTATTTATTTGTTTTTGGTTATTTTAGCAAAAGGTGGGATTGGACCCGATGAGGGTTGCCTATGTATCTCACATCCGGTGAGAATCAAACCCGCGTAGTTCGGGCAAATAAACTATTTTTGAGAAGACCCTTTTCCATTTTCTATTTTTCTTTTTACAACAAACAAACAAGCTATTATTTTTTCATTCATAACAAACAAACAAACTATTATTTTTCATTCATAACAAATAAACAAACTAACGTAAAACATAAAACATTACTTTTTTTTTCCCAGAATTTCGGCAGAGTTTCGATACTACTTGGACATTGGTTTTTTTTTCTAAAAATAAGTAGCTATATCTCTACACTGTTATTTTCTCCTCTTTTTCACAATTATCTCTACACTGTTATTTTCTCCTCTTTTTCAGGATTTTCTAATTTGTGGAAAATGATGACAACATACAAAATCTTTTTGAATTTTTCAATGATCTTTTTATTTATTATTATTTTGTTATTATTTTAAAAAATGTGGCATGGGGGACATAGGGAATTCCAAGACTTCTTGGATTCCACAAATGTTCCCCATGTGCTTTTTCCAAAAATGAAGCATGGGGGACATAGGGAATTCCAAGACTTCTTGGATTCCACAAATGGTCCCCATGTGCTTTTCCCAAAAATGAAGCATGGGGGACATAGGGGATTCCAAGACTCCTTGGATTCCACAAATATTCTCCATGTGCTTTTCCCAAAAATAAAGTGCGAGGGACATATGGAATACCAAGGCTTCTTGAATTCCACAAATGTTCCCCATGTTCTTAATTAACATAATATCATGCTTAACTAAAAAAAAATCGTGCAACTTTCTTATTTAACGTGATCAGCATGATAAGGAGTGCCATTTGTCCTCAACTATCATTGGTCTGCCAAATGACCCTTTTACCCTTGAATAAATACAACATGTAGCACATAGGATGCCTTAAGATGGTCTATTATTTTCAGGTTGCTTGTCCTAGACGGACCCAACCCCTGTGTTGAGTCCCCTAAGTCAAATGCACATGATGCAAATAAACATTCCTACTAGGGATCCGACATGAAGCTAAGTTATTCTAAGTTCATAACCTGGGTATTTGTTCTAGACCTGGCTTACCCGAGCGGACAACTCGAGCTAAGGATGGGAGCTGTGTACCGGTAACCAAAGGGCCATCCGGTTTTGCAACTCCTCCGAATCCTCGTTCTATTTTGGTATATGACACTAACAGAAAGAAGTCACGACCAGCGTGCACTCCTCAAGAGCGAGATGAGAGGGGTTTCGGCACAGTTTATATAAACAGTCCAAGTAATATCAAAGCGGTAAAACACATCATTTAGCACATTGAGCCTAAACATGTAACAAAATCAGATAAAACCAAATATAACAATTTATCTAAGCTCGAATTTCTAACCCTGAACCAGTGGTTTTGGGTTACTTATCCCCAGCAGAGTCGCCAGAGCTGTCACACCTCCTTTTTCCGTACCCGAGAGGGTACAAGGGAGTTTTTCCAATTAAAGGACAATCGAAAGGGGATTTGTTTAATTAATTCAAAATCGACCTCAACGGATAACCTCGAACGGGAAACCATAGAAAAGGTCATCAAAGCTCGGACGGAATAGCTCGCGCTAGAAACTCGAACACGAACGGACTGAAAATGAGTCATGGCTGCGACTGGTTTTTCCAGGTGATCATTTGGACGTGAGGGGGCTGAACGGAAGCTACTGTGTGCTGGACGTGGAGATGGGGAAGGATACCATGCTTCTGTTGGTGAAGCAGAAGAAACACAGCAGCAGCTGGGCTTGGGAAGGAGAAGAAACGCAGCTGCTCAACAACGCAACAACGCAGCAACTGGGCATGCGAGTGGCGACAGGATAGTCGCCTGATATGGCGTTACTGGTTCATTGCTGGGGGCGAGGAGGCGGCCTAGGGTTATGGTCGCCGGACTGTTTGGATCAGTTGGGCGCGAGGGAGAAGCTATGGCGGGTCGTTTGGGCAATATGGTGCAGCAGCCATGGCTGTCTTGGTGGAGCTGAAGCTCGCGAGCTGGGGGATAGGGTGGTTGACGGACTGTTTGGTTGACGACATTGCTGCTGGTTCGTGGGGTTGAGGGGTGCGTCTGGTTTTTTGGGTTAAGACGGGAAGGTGACGGAGAGGTTTGGGAGGGGTGACGATGGTTTGCTAGTAGCGGGCAGCAATGGTGGTTTTGGGGTAGGGTTTTTGTTAGGGTTTTTCGGTTCTTCCAAAGGAGGAAGATGAATGAATAGTGCACGTTTTTCCCTCAAAAAATCTGTCCAAGTCCTCATTCCTGTAGCCTTCCCGTGTATTTTTGTAGCTTTTGCCAAGAAAATGGACCCCACGCGTGTAGGGGTCCAAGACATGTGTTCCCCATGCGTGGTGGGGTTCCCCGTGTGTGGGATTCCGTCCGTGTTCCCCACGCGTGTCCCCCATGTGTGGTGGGCTCGGATTATTATGGGCTAGGCCCGAAAATTAGGCCTAAAAACGGGTAGTTTGAACCCGAATATTATTCTTTTGCCCGGATCCGAGATTAAGAACACGACGTTGTTCAACTAATCCTATGTAAGCAAAATAGCTACCAAAACAAGACTAATATTTAAACAAAACTATATCTTTTTAAATATTTTTCAAGATTAAAATAGCTACAAAATATTAATAAAACTATTTTTTTGTAATTTTCGTTTTTATATAAAGATAAAATATAAAGTAATATTTTGTATTTTTTCAAAAATTAAAATGACTACAAAACATTAATAGAACTATATATTTTTTGGTAATTTTCGAAATTATATAAAGTACGAAAATAAAGTATAATGTTTTTTGTATTTTTTCAAGTTTATGAGAAATACATAAACTAAAATTTATATATATATTTTTGTAATTTTTTTCTTTTGCGACGAAATAAAGTAAAAATAGTCAAAATAGCTATATTAGACCTAAATTAAATATTTATGCTAAAAATGTGGAAATTTCCGGGAAGGGTCAAAAATCACGCGTCTACAATTGTACACCTTTCGGTGTAGCAATGTTCCCTTTCCATTCAATGATGGGTTCACCAGGAAATTGAAACCTAACCATCTTCGTACGACAGTCAACATTTGCATAGCATGATGCCAACCAGTCTATTCCCATTATCACATCAAAATCAACCATTTCCAACTCAAATAAATTTGCCGAAGTTTGACGACTATAAATCATCACAGTGCAACCTTTATATACTCTTCTTGCAATCACCGCATCTCCTATCAGAGTAGATACCGCAAGGGGTTTACTTATCAATTCAAGTTCAATGCCAAACTTATTAGCCACAAAGGGTGTAACATATGATAATGTAGATCCCGAATCAATCAGCGCGTATACATCATAAGAAAACACAGACAATATACCTGTAACAACATCTGGAGATGACTCAAGATCCTATCGACCTACTAGAGCATAGGTTCGATTTTGTGCACCACTCGAACTCGGCGCTGCACCTCTACCTCTACCACGACCTGTCGACTGCTAAAAACCCCGTGCTGGAGGTCGAACTGATGAGGAAGAACCTGACACAGATCCTGTCGGCTGAGCCATACTATCACCTCCTCTATTAGGACAATCCCGTATTATATGGCCAGGCTGTCCGCAAGAATAACACGCATCAGAACCTCGATGACACAATACAAAGTGGGCCTTGCCGCACTGATCACAACGTGGTGTTGGGGGTCTCGTCTAACTAGTATCCCTATGATGTTGTGAGCCTGATGCCCGCGAACTCTGACCTGGACCAGAATAGGTAAATCGATCATATCGAGGCCTTTGAAACTGTGGAGGAGCACTAGCTACAGGTGGCGCCAAACTCCTCGAAGACCGGGGCCTGATGCTGCCTCTGAAGTCATCAGAATACTCTGAAAATCTCGCCCTCTTATGCTGGCCCCTATCCTGCTCCCTATCAGCCCTCTGCTGGAACTTACGATCCTCTAGGGTCTGGGTATAAGCTTGAATAAGGGAAATATCCATGCACTCCACCAAGGAGGCTGTCGTACACTCATTTATCAGATGTGGTCCCAACCCGTTCACAAACAGATGCACCCTATTACTCATCTCGGCCACCATATGGGGAGCATACCTTGCCAAAGAATTAAACTGCATACTATACTCTCGCACACTCATATTACCTTGTCAAAGGTTCAAGAACTTATCAGCTCTAGCTCGTTGTATCTCAACTGGCAAGTAGTGATGAAGAAAGGCCTCAGAAAATTCCTTCCACACAGCTGGAGGAGCATTCGGACCCCTGGATCTCTCCCAACTTTCATACCAGAAAACCGCTAAATCCCGTAATCAATAAGAAGCCAACTCTACTGCCTCTGTATCGCTAGCATGCATAACCCGCAGTGTACGATGAACCTGGTCAATAAAAGTCTGCAGGTCCTTCTTGGGGTCTGATCCGGTAAACACTGGAGGGTCTAAATTAATAAAATCACGAACTCTCGTACTAACTAGTTTATCAGCAGCACCTGTATTCTTCCTCTGAGCCTGAGCAGCTACCAAGCTAGTCAACAACTGCAAAACAGTCCGCATATCCTGGTATGTAGTGCCAGACGGAGGAACTGGAGGTGCTGAGACCCTAATATCCTCTGCAGGAGACGGAGTAGATGAGGTATGAGAGGGCATCTCACTCTGAGCCTCGCTTTGTCCTGCTCTGGCTTGGGGCACCTGACTGGTACCCTCTCCCACTATTGTATCAAGTCGTCTACTAATCGTTTGCTTCCTAGTCGAAGGCATCACTGAAAGAAAACAAGGTGAATATTAGAGACGAACACTTATGACTCAACTATGCGCACGATCTAGATTCATGAAGAAGGTAACAACCCTAGATGTCATGTAGCCTCCTAATTATAAATGTGGCGCGCTACACATTCATAATCAAGATTCTACTAGACACGGCTCATAGACAACCCCTAGGACACACTTGCTCTGATACCAAGTTTGTCACGACCCAAACTGTAGGGCCATGACTAGCACCCGACCATACTTGTCGAGCACCAACGTACATTTTATCTAACCTTCTTTATTATCTTTTAGGTTGACGAGATCAATATAAATAGTAGACATGGATCATGGACAACCAACAATAAAATATGATGGCATGAACATACATAACATGGGATGACCAGACAATCAAGAAACTACATAAAAGGTACGAGCTACCATGCTACCATGAAATACTATACAACAAAAACCAGCCGACAAGGCATACCAAACTATACATGAGTCGACACCTGTCTATGAGCCTCTAAATGAACATAAGTGCTGCAACATAGCCGGAATAGGGCCCCGACATACCCATAATGTCTATAACAAAAATGCATACCAAGACCACGACAAATCCGAAGAAGGGATCTCGCCAATCACTGTTGAACTGGACAACCTACTGTGGTGGGGAAGCTGCACCTGCCTATCTATCAGGGCCTACAGCACGACATGCAGCGTCCACAATCAAAAGGACGTCAGTACGAATAAAGTACTGAGTATGTAAGGTAGGGAACCATAAATACGAATAGTAATGTAAACAGGGATAGAGAATATACAACCTGTAATATCTGAGTACCTCTGAGGGATACTGACATGAAATGCATGATACATATATATAAATACATAAACTTTTAAATCATATGCCTCTGTGGGCATCATCATCATCATATCGTACCCGGCCGTAATAGGCTCGGTAAAAAAAAATGTACCCGGCCATCATAAGGCTCGGTAGAATCGTACCCGGCCACGTGGAGCTCGGTAAAACCCAACTGATCAGTGGTTGCACAATAGGTGCCGTACCCGGCCAACTATAGCGTGGCTCGGTAGAGTAAAATAGATACATATATATAATGCATGCTCGACTCATGGAATCACATTCTAAACCTTTCGGAGTGACGTAAGGTCGGTATCCTCTGTACACGTTATTAGGACTAACTCTTCACTATGAACCTTATAAGAATCAGGAAGTACCAACAACATTGATAAAATAAGAATAAGAGAAGCAACATTAACATCAATCGTTCCATAAGAGGGAAAACAATGTAAGTACTGCTAGCTTCTAAGAGTAGAGTATCTTTGGAAGCTCGTTCATTACGTAATGTACAATTGGAGTCGTGCAAAATAAGGAAAGGTATAGCCTCACATACCTTGTATATACTGCCCCAATCTCAAGCTATGCAATTGTCATAACTCCTTAGTCTACAATAAGAGAAACGATACTATCGTTATCATTTAAGCGTCATAACTATTATGTATCGACCACAACCTCTTTTACGATGAAACGGACAGCACCTCCCCTATATATATGACTTAACACAATTAAAAACAATCACCAAACATCCCAAACAACATCAATATTAATCATATTGAGCCTCCCAAAATAGTCCACATACAACCTAATCACTTCATACATACGACGACCATCGTAGTCGTGTCAAACAACCCGGAAATATTACGAAGAACTATCTGCCCACAACCCTACATATATATGGTGTTTCTCCACCCCCTTCCACCTCCAAAACTCCACAAAAAATTAGTAAACCACGCATCCCAACAGCAACACAAAACAATCCACAAAACAGTCCGCTACAAGTGAATAACTCAAACTCACAGCTTCCGATCACCGTCCCATGAGTTCTTACATGTATAGAACGAATTACCATGAATTCACATCAGAAAAGATGTATGAAAGAGGGTAGTAACCTACCTTACTTGTTGGATAACTCAGACCTTCCCTTGGTTCTTCAAACTCTAGGTTTTATCTTCAATTAGAACTTGAAAGAGAGGGAAAATAGATTAGGGTTTGTGTGGGATTTTTGTGCAAGGGTTTAATTTGGTATTGAAGGTCTGAAATAAAAGTGAAATAAATGAGTTTATAATCCCTTAAAAGTACTCTCTTGGCCTACTTTGGGACTTTTACTTTTGTCCTCTCATTTTGGCAAGTAGGTGATGCACCTACTTGTCACCTACCAATCTGCGCAGACTTGCAAAAATATGAATATCTCTATACTTCGAGATCGTATTGACAAACAGTTTAATGCATTGAAAACTAGACTCATAGATATTTAAGTTGGTGGGTATATCACCCCGTAATTCCTTGTAAATTGGGAGAAAATCTTAGAAACATTTGACCTAATGTTTAAGTAAAATTATGAACCTAAGTTGCGACAACATTTGTCGACTTTTTTTTCATAAAGTGTTTGACTTCAAGACTTATGATACGGATATTATATGATTCAAATACCTTAATACATGACCTTTTGAGTGTATTAAGTACCTCTAGGTTTACCTGAAAATACGAGTTACAACATCCTTGATTCGTTTAACTTCTAATACTTGTTAATCACCCTTATACACCCTTGTATCACTTAAGACCAATAGGATTAAATTCTTATCATCTCAAAGGTAATTACTTCTTGTATTTATGTTAACTAATATATGGTATGAACTAACACATGTGGATATGGGTTGTAACACCCTATGTGTTTGGTCACAATTCAATAAAATTTTCATTTCCCCCGATATTGGAAACTAGGGCAGAATTTTGAGGAGGACCCTCAAAATTCCGAAGTCGATTCCAGCCATTTATCATTAACAACCGTCAGAAGCAGCAGCCCAGTAAACTAGGGCAGAATTTTGAGAAGGACCCTCAAAATTCCGGGGCAAGAGAAGTTGCAATGTCTTGAACCACGTCGCAGTCGTCGGTTCATCTAAAGAAAACTATTCTTAATTATATACTTATGTTATGCTTTTACTAAAATTGTCTTGTTTAGCAACGTTACCCCAGTTATATATACAGTATCGCCGGATCAATGTCGAGCAGGTCAAGCAAAGCAAGCGGGGATACGAACTAACCTTTCCCCCTTTACAAACTCGCGATTTTTTTGGATGCAGGCACTTGAGTTGCAAAATCATCAAATATACTATACGCGCACTCATAAAGTTCAGGAATACAACTCTCCGAACCGTTGCACTTTCTTGCGACTGCTATCCGCACACAACAGTGTCCCCAACAGGCACAATATCCCCAGCAATCACGATACCGCAATCCGCTATCAACTAAAAAACTCTATTGCCATTTGCCATTTCTACTTCCTGCATAAGGCTACCATTCTGCCTTCCGAGATTAAGCTCTATCTCCATCTGCATTCTCTGTATTGCATAAGGCTACCATTCTGCCTTCCGAGACTAAGCTCTGTCTCCACCTACATTCTTTGCATTGGATAAGGCTACCATTCTGCCTTCCGAGACTAAGCTCTAGCTCCACCTACATTCTCTGCATTGCATAAGGCTACCAATTTGCCTTCCAAAACTAAGCTCTGTCTCCATCTGCATTCTCTGCATTGCATAAGGCTACCATTCTGCCTTCCGAGACTAAGCTCTGTCCCCATCTGCATTCTCTACATTGCATAAGGCTGACATTCTGCCTTCTGAGACTAAGCACTATCTCCATCTGCATTCCCTACATTGCATAAGGCTACCATTCTGCCTTCCGAGGTTAAGCTCTACCTCCATCTGCATGGCTGAAAGATCGCCACTTTATTTACATTCCGCATGGCTGAAAGATCACCACTTCATTTACATCTTGCATCGGCTAAAAGATCGCCACTTCATCTACATCTTGCATTGCTGAAATATCGCCACTTTATTTACATCTTGCATCGGCTAAAAGATTTTCACTTCATTTACATCTTGCATCGGCTGAAAGATCGCCACTTTCTGCATCTCATGGGTTGAAAGATCGCCAATCTTTCCAAAGGCGTCATTGTTCGGAGGCACCATTTTCATAGCCCGAGAACGCCATGCCATGACCTGAGGACCCCTTTATCTTTTGCATATCACTATTCAAAGGCGTCATAGTTTGGAGGCATCATTCTCACAGCCCGAGAGCATCATTTCATGGCCTGCAAATCCCTTATCATACGCTTCATGGCCCAAGACGTCATGGTCTGAGGACGTCATCCTAACCGTCCAAAGACAACATTCATGGTCTGACGGAAACTTGCATCACGTTTAAATTTCCGCACAATATACACTTGTATTGCTTATTTGTAGGTAAACCATTGAGCAATGACCGTCTCAGCAGGAGCAATCCCGCTCCAGTTCCCGCAGCCTTGTTAGACTTTAACCATCCATCCCAACCCAAATATCGCGTCCGTCTTGAAAAATCTCCATCGGCATATTTTGCCGACGGATCCTGAACTACATATGGCCTGATTCCTGTAAGACCAGAGATATGTAGGCAGCTCAGGAGCCAGAGCTCGGTCAAATTCTTCAAACCATTCCGTTCGGTCAAATTGGTCATCATATCTTTACCCGACAATTCTTTCATCCTTCTCGGGTAAAGAGGGACAGTTGTTGATACCCAATTTTTCCCTGTACTTTTTATATGCAAAATGCCTTTCAAATAGCATGTATATGCATATATAAGTATATCGTTTTTTTAAAAGATTTTTAAATCAATTTACTGCCCTATTTTATCAAGAAAAACCCAATAATTATCCCCAAAATTATCATTTTGGTAATTCATTTATTGGACTCTAATATTTATACTAAAATATAGCTAGTATGATTTTGGTACATTTTTACAAATTTATTTAGTATTTTTAAAGCCAAATTGCGTATAATTGCAATATTAGCCCACTTTAAGATTTAATTAGTTTATAATTACAAAATTGATTCCTGTATTATTCATTTAATATTTTTATATTATTAATTAATTTAGTACCTTTAATTTCTTTTCAGAAATTATTTTACTATTTATTATAAAATAAATAAGGAAAAAGTGGCTATTTAAATACTAGCCCTACTTATTTCAATTTTAGCCTAATTTACCCCAATTAAACCCAGTTGAACCACAACCCAATTCCTAAAATTACCCGCCCCAGACACAATAAAATCTAACCCGCCCGGCTCCCCGTTTAATCCAGGCCGTTGATCAAAATGATCAATGGCGACATTCTCTCCTTTCCTTTTTTAATTCACCAACCCCACTAACCCTAAGTCATTTTCACTTACCCGCCGCCTCTGAAACCCTCCACTCTCTCAAACTCTCTCTAGTCTTCTCAGAACCCTAGCCGCCTCTTACCGCTTCCACCTTGAAAGCCACCAGAATCTATGGTTTCCAAGGCTATATGAGTCTTGTACCTACCTCCTGTTGCTCTTACACACCTAATCTCTGAAGATTCAAGGCCTGACCTTGAAGGTTTGTACCCAGACCTCTGTCGATTTGAGGTTCCATGGCCTTGCTCCGGTGTGCCATGGGTGTTTGAGCCTGATCCTGACCTTTCTGACTCAGATCGGTGACTTTTCAAAGCCTTTCTCATTTCTAGGGTTCTTCTGAAACCCTAACCCTTCGAGGGTTTTCCGATTCCCTTAGATCTGTTCCAGATCCATGCTTTCCTTAAGGTCTTAAATATTTTCCTGACTTTTCTTTCAAAAAACTACTTTCAAAATCTTTTTTTTTCTGATCTAGGGTTTTCTGGATGTATTTAAGTGTTTTCTAACTTTCTTTTTCCTTTATGTGTATTTGTTTCTACTGGGTTCTTGTATTTTCTTCTACCATGTTCTTACGTGCTTCTTTTGCTGTATTTTCCTATACTATGTTCTCGTATGCTTTTCTACTGTATGCTTTCTCTACTGTGTTCTGATATGTTTCTCCTACTATATTTTCTAACTAAGTTCTTAAGTTTTCTTATTAAGTTCCTTTTACTGAGCTCTGTTTAAAGTTTCTTCTAAAATTTCTTAGCATGCTTTCTTCTATTGTTCTTATCAGTCTTCTCTATTATGTTTCGTATTAGCTTCTTCTACTCTATTTTTCTTTGAATTCTGCTACTATGTTCTACGTGTTACTTGCTATCATTGTTTTAGAACCCCTAACTCTTTCAGACCAAATTCGAGTCACTGAACCGAGTTTTTTTTTGCGATCCTCTAGGCAAGTGCCTAGGGCTAGTTTTTTATATATAAATCAAAAGAGAAAATACAACAATTACAAAATTTAGGAGGTCTTAAACGATGAAAGAAGTAAAATATGAGTGCTACATAAATCCTATTACCAATGTTTAGTAAAATACTCCACATTGATAGTACAATTTGCATACTAAAAGAGAACCTACTGTGATGATGTATAATCTTTTGAATTATACTTTTTAGGCTCAGTCCTGTTACATAGTACATGTGCACGCTTATAGCTTTGGTCCCATTAGTTTTCTTCCAACCATTGCCATTAACATTCATTGCCCAAATCATCTTGCATTTGACAATATTTTTCTTTTGATCCTTGCTACCCATTGTACAAAATAGTTGTACAACCCTTGCTACCCATTTGACAATATTTTTCTTTTGTATCCCTGCTTGTTTGCATCTTCATTTTTGGTTGCTTCTGTCCAGATCTTTATTGGAATTACTTGCTGTTGCATCCATCTCCAATGTTGTTTTGATATGCAAGCCCATGTGGATTCCCAGTTATCCTTTAGGTGTAGAAAAAAGTGCCTTGTTATTTGCCTGTGCCATTCATGCCTCATTTCCTCAGTTTGAACGTCTATCATGTTGTTGTTGCCTTCATTTTCGAGGAAAGAGGAAGGCTTAAAATTTATCATCAAAAGAACTATCATCGTACCCATTAAATTGCTGCACCTCCAGTTTTGCATTAAGATCTTGATGACAGCTCTCATGCTTGTGCATGCCTCTTTTCCTTCTTTAAGGGAATGAGCACATGGTGCTAATACCACCCTTTGAAGTCGTAGTAAGAGGCAAGGCATGAGTACAATAATATTTCCTACAAAAAAATTACTTAGTAACATAATCACAACACAGATATCAGCAAGAAGGAGTCGCTAAGCGGTGCCATGGAATGAACCAGGCCACAATTCTCACGGTGCACGCCCACTCGCCCGTCACTTGGCATTTGCGTCACCTCAATATAAATCACATAACATATAGTTCGGGGTTTCGAACCCTCAGAACCAAGTTTGGAAGCGTTACTTACCCCAAACTAAGCCAAATCCTACTCCGCTACGCCTTTGCCTCTGGAATCGGCCTCCAAACGTCCCTAATAAAACCAACAGCAATACAATGCAATCAATATAGGCCAAGGAATCAATTCCAAACAAAACTAGCAATTCAACCCAAAATCCTGAAAATTCACCCAAACCCGGCCCCCAGGCCCACATCTCAGAATGCGACGAAAATTACAAAACTAGAAACTACTTTCACTCCCCGAGTCTATACATACTAAAATCATCAAAATACGACCTCAAATGGTCCTTAAATCCTCAATCAAAACTCTCCAAATCACATTCCAGACATGCTCCCAAGTCCAAAATTACCTAACGAAGCTAACTGAACCATCAAAATTCCTATCTGAGATCATTTACACATAAGTCAATATCCGGTTGACTTTTCCAACTTAAGCTTCTAAATAAGAGACTAAGTGTCTCATTACACTCCAAGACCACTCCGGACTCAAACCAACCAATTTGATATGATACAATACAGCTGAACAATAAATAAAGAAGTAGAAATGGCAGAAATGGGGCTACAATTCACGAAACGACCGATCGGGTCGTTACATATCTGCACTAGAAAGAGGACTTTATTAGTTTTTCAATGCACAAAAGGGGACCTCAAATTAATCATCTTGGCTATGCAGATGATTTGATTCACTTCACCTTTGGGGACAGAAGATCAATCAAACTTATCATGAGGCAACTCAATAGGAACCAACAAGCATCAAATCAAGAGATAAAAAAAGATAAAAAAAATATTCTTGACCCATGAGTACACCAATAGACGTTCCAATAGAAGAATAAGGAAATAGACAGGGTACAAAAACTCACTATTCACTTTCACTTATCTTGGTTGTCCCATCTACTCAGGCAGGAAGAAGATCTGCTATTTTGCAGACATTTCCAAAAAGTTCATTAACAAAATAGCAGGTTGGCAGGACATATTATTAATCATATCCTAGAGTCCCAGGCTCTTCATATATTTGCCGCTCTTCAACCTCCAAAAACTATCCTAAAAGAGTTAGAGGTGCACTTTTCCAACTTTTTTGGGGGCAAAGAGATAGGAAAAATAGCTATCACTAGAGTTCCTGGAGCAAGATGTGTTACCCTAAAGAGGAAAGAGGTTTAGGATTTAAGAGTTTACTTGATATATGTAACTCATTCTCTGCTAAGAGGTGGTGGAGATTGAGAACTGGGAACTCTCTTTGGTCTGAATTCTTTAAATCAAAATATTGTCAAATGAGCAATCTACTCTCTAAAGTGATCAACTCTAAGTACTTCAGAAGTTGGAAAGATCTTCTCATCATTAGAGAGAGGATTGAGCAAAACATAAGTTGGAAAATCAAAAAAGGAAATAGTCTTTTTTGGTGGGATAATTGGACCTGTAAAGGCTCCCTTTTCCACTTACCAGAACTTACTCCTAAACCTGGCAATGAAAAGGTCTGCTCTTTTGTTCATGATAATCATTGGGACCTGGGCAACATCACATATGATATGCCAGGTTATCTTATAGATATTATTAGTGATATTAACATTGGATTCCTACTTTCAATGACAAGGCTATATGGAATATCTCTCCAAATGGGACTTTCTCATGTTCCTCAGCCTTCTAATTTCTCAGAAAGAAAAAACAGCCCCTTCGTACAACTTCTTACATTTGGATTAAAGAAATTCATTTCAAAATTTCATTCTTCATGTGGAAACTCCTCAAAAAGAAATTACCTCTTGATGATTTTATGCATAGGTTTACTTTTAACTTGGTTTCAAGATGATCTTATTGCAAGGTTCCAAGAATGATACAACTGATCATGTTTTTTATTGGAAGCGACACTGCCAAATTAGTCCTGGAGGCAATCTCTATTCCGCTAGGGATTATGTTTACCGGAGATAATGTCATAAATTGCTTTTGGCAATGGTGGAAGGCACCAACTAAAAACTATGTCCACAAGTATCTTCTCCATATCACCCCTAGCATTTTATGTTGGGAAATCTGAAAAATAAGGTGCAAGAGTAAGTATGAGCAAACATAAATATCTTCTAATAACACTTATCACCATTTTCTATTTCAGGTAAAGGTGACAATGGGGAAGAAATTCAGCAAAATAGAGTACACCTGGAACTGGAAAGATGTTTCTTTCTAACAGAAAATTACAAACCAAGAATTACTAGTATCATGGTGAACAGGAAAAAGCAGACTAGTAATTCGTGGAAACTCAATACAGATGGCAGCTATATGAAGTCTCAAAATAAGGCATGGGCTAGGGGAATTGTCAGAAATAGAAACGGGGACATGAATATGTCTTTTGTTTATCCCACCCAATTCTACACTAATAATTTTACTGAAGCTCACACAACTTTAATTGGGATCTCAAGGTGTTGTGATCAATAAGTCAACAAGTTGGAGGTAGAGTTGGACTCCATGATAATTGTTAACATGATCAATGGACAGTCCAAACCACTATGAAGATTACAATTAATAATTGAAGATATATATCCTGGAAAAGATAAAGCAGAGTGTAACGATCCGGCCGGTCGTTTCAAGAGTTATAGCCCCATTTCCCTATTTCTGCTTCTTTTCTTCTTTAGCTATATTATGATATATCAGGTCAGCTGGTTCGGGTCTAGAGTGGTTTCTGAGAGGATTTGAGACACTTAGTCTCTTTGAGATGAGCTTGAGTTAGAAAGGTCAACAGGATGTTGACTTATGTGTAACGATTTATGATTTAAATTTTGATGGTTCCGTTAGCTCCATTAGGTGATTTTGAACTTAGGAGTGCATTTGGAATGTGTTTTTGGAGGTCTATAGTAAAATTAAGCTTGAATTGGCGAAAGTTGAAAATTCGGTGATTTTGGTCAGTAGTGGAAAATTTGATATCAGGGTCGAAATGGATTTCCGAAAGTTGGAATAGGTTTGTGGTGTCATTTATGATGTGTGTATAAGATTTGAGGTTATTCGGACATAGTTTAATAGGTTTCGGCGTCGTTTGCGTAATTCGGAAGTGTAGAAGGTCTTAGGCTTGAATCCGAGGATAATTTGGTATTTCGATGTTGTTTTGAGTGATTAAAAGGCTCGACTAAGTTTGCATGTTGATATATGACTTGTTGATATGTTTTGTTGAAGTCCCTATAGGCTCGGGGTGATTCCAGATGGTTAACGGGGAGTTTGGAACCAGAAAAATGCAGATGAAGCTGTTGCTGCTGGTGTTTCTGCACCTGTGGAGTAGGAGCCGCAGGTGCGCTTGGGGAGCTGCAGATGCAAAAATAGAGGAACTGGGCTGGAACCGCAGGTGTGCAAGAGCGGTCACATCTGCGAGCCTGCAGATGCGAGGCTGAGTGGCAGATGCAGAAGTGAAGAGTTTGGTCTTTTCCGCAGAAGCGGAAGGTGATGCATAGGTGCGCACCGCAGGTGAGAAAGGGTTGGCCGTAGATGTGGAACCTGGTGTATTAAGTGAGTTCTGTACCTGCGATGGAAATTCCTTAGGTGTGGTGTCGCAAAAGCGGGCAAATGGACTGCAGGTACGATTTCACTTGGCAAAAGGTATAAATCGAAGACTTCATGAATTTTTGCTCATTTCCACCATTTTCAAGTCGGACCTTGGAGCTTTTGGGGTAATTTTTGAAGAGGATTCAAGGATATTTACTGAGACAAGTTACTTGAGCCCTATTATCATTAACTATGGTGTTTTTCCTTTGATTTTCCACATAATTAGTAGGATTTTTGAAGTGAAATAAGGGGTTAGTGCGTGGGATTTTGGAGAGAGTAATTTGGGTATTTGAGGGACCAAATAATATCAGATTTTGATAAAATTGGTATGGGTAGACTCGTGAGTGAATGGGCTTTCTAGTTTTGTGACTTTTGTCGGATTCCAAGACGTGGGCCCGAGGGCCGGGTTTGAGTCGATTTCAGGATTTGGCTTATAAGTTGGTATTTTCTTGTGGAGTTGGTTCCTTTAGCCTATATTAATCGTATTGTATTGCTTGTGACTAGATTCGGGACATCTGGAGGCTGATTTGATAGGCAAAGGCGTCGCATAGTAGGATTTTGTCTTGGTTTGAGGTAAGTAACGCTTCCAAACTCGGTTCTGAGGGTTTGAAATCCCGAACTATGTGTTATGTGATTAGTATTGAGGTGACGCACATGCCAAGTGATGGGCGTGTGGGCGTGCACCATGAGAAGTATGGCCAGGGTGATTCCATGGCACCGTTTAGTGACTCTATCCAGTTGATATCCATGTTTTCATCATGTGATAACATAGTTGAGCTGTAAATCATGCTAGATATCATATTTCAGCTTTGTGCTGGTATTCTTTGGACCCTTAGCGGTCGTTCCTTGCTGTCATCTCACTAGTTTTCACTTAATATTCCATACATAGTCATGATCATGCATTTTTATATCATATCTCAGTCTAAGTTAATTATTGACTCATCATATCATTGTTCTGGGTTGTTTTCATAACATTGTGAGCCGTGGTGAGACTGGAGAGGCTAATGACTGAGTGAGGCTGAGATCCTGGTTATGAGTGACAGTTATGGGATAGGGTTGCATGCTGTAGCGATTATATTGATGATTATGATAGCGCTTGGGCTGCAGGAGCCCCTCTGGAGTCTGTAACACACCCCTAGTGAGCGCAGTTGATACTATTGAGGGATGAATCTTCCCTGGACATGGATCTTGTCCAAAGCATTGATACCTGGAGATGGATCTTCTCCACAGGGCTAGAATGGCCTTCCTCGGTATTGAGTGACTGTTATCAGTGATGTATATATTCCGGGATGGATCTTCCCTAGGTTGGATGGCCATATACAGTACCGAGTGGTTGAGCACTTGAGAGTGGAAGTACATGGTGAATTTCATACATTCTGTGCATCGGCACGTAGAGATTAGCTGAGTTTTATACCTCACATTGTCCAGAGCTGTATTTACTTTACTGCTTGAGTTGAATACTTGAATTGAAAGCATGCCTACTTTCTGCATAGTTTACTTCTGTTTACCTGTTGAGATTAAGTTCGTCACTACCTATCAGTCCATAGCTTGTACTTTTTACATACAGAGTTGGTGTACTCACGTTACCCCCTATACCTTATGTGCAGATCCAGTATCTCTGGCCACGGTAGCAGCTGCTGATTATTTTCTGTTGTTGATCATTGAAGATAGTAAAGTAGATGCCTGGCGACCGCAGCTCTGCTTTCTTCTTCTCTATCTTCCCCGTAGTTGTATTTTGGATTTTTCCCAAACTATATTAGTCTTATTTTCATTAGAACTATTTGTAGTAGTGGCTTATGACTCAGTGACACCCTGATGTTTGGGGCTTTACTTTTCGTATTCTATTTTGAGTTAACTCTTGTTCCTTTTATGAAATTTTGCTTTACAAGATGTCTTTTGGCATAGATTTTAATGAATTATTTTAGTACTATGGAAGTCAACTGGCCTAGTACTATTGATAGGCGTCATCACGACAGTTTGAATTTAGGGTCATGACACAGAAAACATCCGAGTGAGTCATTGTTATAGAGAAGGAAACGAGGTGGTAGATGTTCTGGCAAAGGCACCCACTACTATACAGGAGAACAAGATATATTTATATGAGAACGATAAGCTAAAAGACTTTTGAGAATGAACAAGTTGCAGCTTCCATCCTTCAGGAGAAGGGCAAAAAAACACTCCACTAGTGTTTTAAACCTCCTTGAAGTTCTGAGATATAGTACTAGTACTATGTTTTAGTTTTTGTTGCTTGAATTTAAAATGTACTAGTACTTAGAACTCTCAAGTTCTTGACCATTAATCGTAAGTAGGAAACTGGTTCTAGTAACCTGTTCTCTTATATGGAGGTTGAAAGTACAAGGGGGATGAATTGCAGTATTTTTAAATTTCTAGTCAACTACTCTTCAGACCTAGTCGACTTATGCGGAGACAGCCTGCACCAAAACTGTTAGTACTTCAATTTAATTAGAAACTACTCACAACAAATAGTAAGGTGTATTATAAAATATGAGCGCAGTAAAATAAATGACACCGGGAATTTTATACAGGTTCGAAACCAAGGTGGTATCCTAATCTCGTCTCCTCGGGTTGCCAGGATGTTATCTCTTGAGCTCTTTGTAATTTGGGTTAAGTACAACTTGTGTGATTTTCAACGTTCACCACCAACGTTTACAGGGTTGGTTTTCGCTCGCTCACTAACAACGAACAAGGGTTGGTTTTCAAGCGTTCACCAACAACGACCCTTTGATTTTCAATCTCTCACCAAAGAAACGAACAACGACACAACCTCTCGGACACACTACCTCTCCAATATTTTTCTGTCTCTTTTCTCTCTTTTGTGTAAACAGTAAATTTAAAAGTGAATTGCAATGCTTGTTAAGAGTAGAACAAAGAACTTGTTGTTGGGTAGACAATTGTATAGAAGGTGTCGTACTTTATTCCTTCATAGAACTTGTATATTTATAGCCCTTTTAACTTGTTCTGGCTATTGCATAACCCAAGGAAATTTGACCGTTGCTCTTTTATTTGTTTCCATAATTTGCAGCTCCAGCACTTGTATGAATATGGATAGTATGTTGACTTGGCACTCCTTTGAAGATGGATATACCGTAGACATCTTTGCAATATTGATTTCCTTTCCTTGTTTGACTTCTTGTATTTGTACAGATCTTAATTGTCTCCACTTTTCTTTCTTGAATATGTAAAATCTTCATTGAGTACCAGTATGAGAATCCTTGTGTAGAGGATTCTTTTCCTTTTATGGTAGTAGAATATTTTCTCATTATTTGGATGTAATATCTTGGTTGATCTTCTTTATAAAACCTTGCATTTCATAATTAATTTATGATGCATCTCCACGTGCATCGTTCTTCAACCTTTGATAGTCTTGATTCAATATTCATGAGTTTCCATAAGAGCAATAGTCATTCTTTATATGGAACTCAAACGTATTTCCATACATTATTCTCTTTCCATACCAAAGAGGAAATGTAGTAAGAATATTTTTCCATAAACAATAGTGGCATCTTTGAACTCCTATTGGAGATATTCCTTTCTTGATCTTGGAAAATAATCTTCCATAATATAGATATTTGTTTTCATAGAAAATATATTCTTCTCCTATTATTGTTACACCCCATGTTTTCATATGTGAAAGTACACCATAAGTAAATTGATGGAAGCTCGAAAATAAGATGGTACATCTTGCATTTTCGTACGTTAAAGTTTCATCGTAAGTTAATTCACGTAAGTTCGGGAATAAGATTATTTTAAGATTATAAACATTATGCTATTTCAAAGAAGTGATAAGTAAATTCGTGAAGATGAGAAGGAAAGCAAATCGAAGAAAATGAGTTTCATCGAAGTTTGATATTTTGAGATAATATACGGTCCAAGCTATAATAACCGGTATTTATGAACTAGTGCCATACAAGATACCATAAGACGATGATATTGAGGTGTATAAAGTATGTTAAAAGTGAATAGTATTTTAAGTAATTCGAGATAATTCTTAATTATGTGGATAATTGGGTAATTGTGGATTTTTAAGTGAGAGATTAACTTGTAAATTGAATTTTGAGGATAATTATTTAAATGAGGTTTGAATAACTGTTAGGGAGACAATATCCACGTGGGTTTATGGAAACATGGCAGCAAATTGCCAACTATCCTTATACATAAGGAGGTGATGGCACAATCCATGTGCACCTTATCACATTTTTTGGAATGAAAGATTCTTTAAGAAGGCTTCTCTAAATTTCACAAAGTGAAAAGGCTAAGACTTTGTGAAACTATAGCAACAATACGGATGAAGATTAGGATCAAATTCACAAAGTGAGATAGATTGGCAATGTGATTTCGCTTCGACAAAATTTTATACGAAGTTATACTGCGTAATAGCAACGGGATTTGCAATTCTAAGAGAGCATGGTACAATTGTTTCTCAAGAATATCGCACGA
The DNA here is from genome assembly GCF_000715075.1 of Nicotiana tabacum. Taxonomy (NCBI): domain Eukaryota; kingdom Viridiplantae; phylum Streptophyta; class Magnoliopsida; order Solanales; family Solanaceae; genus Nicotiana; species Nicotiana tabacum. The sequence continues at coordinate 151,378,744 of NC_134090.1, read as the reverse complement.
ATTTTTCCCTACTTTGATCTGTCATTACGTATTTTCACAAAAGACACATGTTAGAGAGATTTTCAAGAGAATCAGTTCAGGTATGTTAAGGCTATCCCTTCTTTCTTTTGGCATGATCTATATGACATAACCGAAACGAGCAAATGCACAATTTCCATAAATGACTCTATTCATATAAATACTAGAGATTCTTATGTTCTTAATTCCCCATGTGTCATATTATTCTATCATCTGTTCATGGGTCTTAGAAAATACGTAAGTTGATAAAGTTTATTTCATGATATTACTCAAGGGCATAATAGTCTTGTGAACTTCCGAGAGATTTTATTGATGTACTTCTCACGCATTGCATTTATTTGTACATGTACATTGACCCATGACCAGATGGCATTATATACACGTATATATGTATATTATATGTATATGGGATATGGAAAAAGGTTATGGAATTATATACGCACCACCACCTGATCAGCTGGTATACATTGATGATTTTGCCCACAGTGGCCGAGATGATATGATGGGATGCCCTCAGAGGCTTGATGATGTTATGAATACATGCATCTATGCATGACATGATATTTATTGACATATGCATGACATTATAATATTAAATGATTTACATAGCTATTCATACTTACATGTTGAGTCTTTTTACTCTATACTACTCTCATGTCTATTGTTTACTGATTTTCATTCTTACATACTCGGTACATTATTTGTATTGACATTCCTTTTGCTTGGGGATGCTGCGTTTCATGCCCGTAGGTCCCGATAGACAGGTCGCGTGTACCTCAAGTAGGATATCATCTCAACGGAAGATGTTGGGGCGCTCCATTTGCTCCGGAGTTGCTTGTTTAGTCAGTATGCTTTAGACGTGTATTGTTTGGTATGGCGGGGCCCTGTCCCGACTTTAATTGATAAGTATGTACTCTTAGAGGCTTATAGACAGATGTCATGTATAAGGATACTTGTATGGCCTTGTCGGCCTATATTTTAAGTATATAATGGATCATATAGGCCTTATAGGCCCATATGTCATAGGTATAAGTTTCTATATACGGGTTGGATCATTCTATGTCAGGTATTCCCTCATGTTTATTCTGGTTAGCCCATGACGACACTTTTTGGCCCATTTATCTATGACAGTACGATAAGAAAGATATGTTACGTTGGTACTCGGTTGAGTAAGGCACCGGGTGCCCGTCGCAGCCCTTCGGTTTGGGTCGTGACAATTATATTGAAAATATTCCTTTCTTGATCTTGGAAAATAATTTTGTAACGACCCGACCGGCCGTTTTGAGATCTAGCACATTGTTCGGCGGTTTGAGGCCACGAGCAGCTACACTTCAGGTATTACAACTTGTTTACATGGTCGCAATTGAAATTCGGGAAGTTTGGAGTTGATTTGGAAAGAGAATTCTCATTTCGGAAGCTTTAAGTTGGAAGATTCTGACTAAGGTTGGATTTTGAGTAAACAACCTTGGAATCAAAATTTGAAGGTTCCAATAGGTTCGTATTATGATTTTGGACTTGGGTGTATGTCCGTATCGAGTTTAGTATGACCCGGGAGCATTTCGGCACCTATTGTGGAAGTTAGCATTTTGGAAGAATTTCATAAATTTGGTTGAAGTGAATTTCAATGTTATAGATGTCTGTTTGGGATTCCGAGTCTGGGAATAGCTCCATATGATGATTCTGTTGTTGGGAGCACATCCAAAAGTGAACTCGGAGGTCCATAGGTCATTTTATGGTCATTTGGCGAAAGTTAGAAATTTGAAGGTTTTTGAGGAGTTTGACCGGAAGTGGACTTTTTGATATAGGGGTCGGAATCTAATTTTGGAAGTTGAAGTACGTTCGTAATGTCAAATGTGACTTGTGTGCAAAATTTGAGGTCAATCGAACGTGATTTAATAGGTTTTGACATCGAATGTGGAAGTTGGAAGTTTTAAAGTTCATTAAGCTTGAATTGGGGTGCGATTCATGATTTTGGTACAGTTTGATATGATTTGAGGCCTCGAGCAGGTCCGTATTATGTCATGGGACTGGTTTGTGTGATTGGACGGGGTCCCGGGTGTCTCAGGTTAGTTTCAGAGGTTTTTGGGTTGTATCGCGATCTTATTTGATATTTCGACGTCGTTTTTTTGGGAATAAAGGGAACTATATTGTGAAAATGACCTTTTATTTGGGATTGAATTGAATCATTAGATCCGTATTGTAATTGCGGATCGAATATTGATGTCGTATGAGAGAGTTGTGCCCATTTCTGTGTCGGACAAAATTGTTGGTTTCTGGTGCGAAGATTTGTTCTTCGCGAACGCGAGAGAGGTTATGCAAACGCGAAGAAGGATTTCTGGGTTGTCCAGTCAATGCAAAAAATTGCTCTTCGCGAACGCTAAAGTCTCCCGCAAAGGCGATAAAGAAAAATCGCCTAGACAGTGTTTTAAAATGAGAATTTTAGTATTTTGGGCATATCTTGAGTTCTAGAGCTCCGTTTGAGGTGATTTTTGGGGCGTTGTTCTCGTTTCAACAAGGGGGTAAATATCTGACCTTTATTGTGATGTTTCTCCATGATTATTTCTGCTGGTTTCTATTTTTATCCGTGTTTGGATAGTAGAAATTGGGATTTTGAGCCCCAAATTTGAAAATGGTTAATCCTTGATTTGAGGGTCGATTCATGGAAAAAATTGGATGAATTTCTGGATATAGAACATATGAGTTATGAGAAATATTTATTTTCAATAAATTTTGAAATTCGGGCACGTGGGCCCGAGGGTGATTTTATCGACTTTCCGAGCGGAGTTGGGAATTGTTGTAAATAAAAATTTTTATGAGTACTAGAGTATATTTTCATTGGTTTGCACATTTTTTGGCTAGTTTTGGAGCGTTGGGTATCGATTTGAGGTGTTAGAGTGGCGTTGGAGCCGGTTATGAAACTTCAGAGCGAGGTAAGTCTCCTTTCTAACCTTGTAATAGGGGATTAACCCCATAGGTGAACTAAATTGTTATGTGCTTCTATTTGTGGGGGCTACGTACGCACGAGGTGACGAGAGTCCATACGTAGCTACTAGCTATGCCTATGTCTGGGTAGTTTTAGGCTTACATCATGCCTTGTTGATATTGGTGTTAATTTATGTTTTTGTTTGTCTTGAGAAGAAGCAAGATTGAGTTAGCTTATTAAATGTTTTGAAAGGAGTTGAAATTTAGGAAAGTTTGGGAACTTAAAAGTTTTCATTTGAAATTCGTAATTTAAAAAAAAATCGAGGCATACTTTAATAACTTAAGAATTCTATGCGTAACCGCGTCGCAAATATGATCCGCGAGCAGCGTAATTCCTTTAAAAAGCTACGGGCTGAATTTCTCTTGTTTTGAAAAGAATCAAGAAAGAGATATGATTCTAATGTTAAATTTATATTTTACCGCGTCGCATGTATGATTCGCGAGCGGAATATTTTCCTTCTACTACTCCTATGAGATCAGGTCGTTCGCTTCGACATGATTTATGTACTACAACACTCTCATGAGAGCGGGCCGTTCGCCTCGGCAGGTTAATACATGCATCTATTGTTCGCGTCGTTCGACCCTCGGCAGTGCATAGTTTACTTTTATGTTGGATCGGACCGTATACCTCGGCATTTCCTATATATATTATCCTCATGGAATTGTGCGTGATATTTGGCAAGAAGCTAGTGTATCTGAGGGATTTTCCCTGATTTTGTGATGACCCAAAAGGTCATCAATTGTTTTTTAAAAAATGAATTATGTGTTTTGAGGCCTTAAAAACCTCTTTCTATCTCACCTCGACTTGCATGCGCAGTCCGAGCGCGTAGCCGGAAAGCCATTATGTGAAATTCCATGAAAATGATGAATTTTGCCTTTAAAATGAATTTAAGTTGACTTTGGTCAACATTTTGGGTAAAAAGACATGGACCCATGATTTGACGGTCCGGAGGGTCCGTAGGAAAATATGGGACTTGGGAGTATGCCCGGAATTGAATTTCGAGGTTCCAAACCCGAGAAATGAATTTTTAAAAGAAATTATTTTGATGATTTATTTGTGTTTTTGAAAGTGAAATGTGTTTGAAACCATTGGTATCGGGCCCGTATTTTGTTTCCAGAGCCAGATACAAGTCTTATATATGATTTGAGTCGAGCCTGTTAAAATTAGTAAGAAACGGATTTGAAATGACGTGAATCTGACCTTATTTGAGAAATTTGGCAAATTTGAAGTTCTTAAGAAATTCCATGATTTTGATGCTAAACTCATAGTTGTTGATGTTATTTTGGTGATTTGAATGCACGAGCGAGTCCGTATGATATTTTTAGGTTGGTCTGAATGTTTAGTTTGAAGCCCCGAGGGCTCGGGTGAGTTTTGGATAGGCCACGGGGTAGATTTTGGAATTGAGAAATTGCAGACGTCAGCTGTTGTATTGCATGCCTGCAGGCTTCGCAAATGCGAACAATAGCCCAGGCCAGCTTACCTCGCAAATGCGAGAGATTGATCGCAAATGCGATCCCCCAGTTTTAGCCAGACGTCACAAATGCGACACATTGTTCGCAATTCCCACTATGCAAATGCGAAAACTGCTTCACAAATGCGAACTTAGCAGAAGCCTGGGTTCGCAATTACGAACCCTTGTCGCAACTACGACATCTGCAACCTGCAATTTTATAACTTAGCAGAAAATCTTTCATTTTTCACACTCTTTCAAAACCAAAACACTCTTGGGCAATTTATCAAAGACAACTCTTCTTCCAAATCGACTGTAAGTCAATTTTAACTCGTTTTCTTCAATAATTAACATCTTTTCACATGATTTCAACTCAAAATCAATGATTTTCATGGGGGAAATTGGGTGTTTTGGGTAGAACCTAGGTTTTTAAAAAATTGGGGATTTGGACCTTGATTTGAGGTCGATTTCAAAACAAATTATATATTTGAGTTCGTGGGGGAATGGGTAATTGGGTTTTGATTCGAACCTCGGGTTTTGACCATGTGGGCACGGGGGCGATTTTTGATTTTTTGGGTAAAACTTTAGAAAACTTATTTTCATGCATTAGAATTGATTCATTTAGCATTTATTGATGTAATTAAGTAACTTATGGCTAGATATGGGCAAATTGGCGGTGGAACCAAGGGGTAAAGCAATAGTTGAGACGTGAATTGTGTTCGTGGCATCGAGGTAACTGTTTGGTCTAACCTTAGCTTGAGGGATTAGGAGTCGTGTCTTATTTGCTACATGTTTATTGTGGTACAACATATAGGCATGGTGATAAGTATCTATACATCAGTGTCAAGCATGCCCGTGAGTCTGGTATTGTAATTGTTATGACTCCGTTGTGGTTTATTGTGCTTCACATGTTATTATCATTATTGTTCCCTTGCCGGGATGTTATTATCATTACTGTTCCCTTGCCGGGATATTATTATCATTATTGTTCCCTTGCCGGGATGTTATTGTCATATTATTGTTCCCTTGCCGGAATGTTTGTTTTGATATTATTATTCCCTTGCCGGGACTATTTTGTGATTGGTGTGGATAAAAAAAATGGGAGCAGGTTGCACGCCTGTAACAAGATATGTGAAATGGGAGCAGGTTGCACGCCTGCAACAAGATATGTGAAATGGGAGCGGGTTGCACACCTGCAATGAGATATACGAAATGTGTTTACCATGAAAATGGTAACAACAATTAAATTTGTAAATGGGATTCTAAAAATACGTGATCTATTCCCGAGCTAGTTGTTAGAGCAGTTGATGCTAATAATATGGAGTTTAATGATGAAATGCAAGCTAAAACGAGATAGTAATCGAACCGAGGGGCTTGCTGCCCGGGTATAGGTCTGGTCGATGGGGGCATCGGGGTCAACGTCACGGTCGAGTTCGAGCTATCGGGGATAGTCAAGAATGGGATAACAGTTGAGGATATAATTAAACAAGGCTTTTTACGGCCAATACTAAGTTGTATGATGAAGAACAAGTAAGAGAATGATGGATGTAAAGGTGGCCTCGGGCCAGTGAGAACAAGTAATTTAGAAAGAAAAGAGAGAGAGAGAGAGAGAGATTATTGCACTTGTGGAGAAAATGGAACAACCTTAGCCTTTTACAAGGTAGGGTGATTTCCCTTTATATAGGAGGGGAACTCGGCAACAAGTAAGTGGGCATTAATTACAAAGTATGGAGATGAGATGGCTTGACGTGATGCCTCAGCATAGACTCTAGATAGGCCAGCCTTGTCAGACTTAGCCGTGTGCCTTGGGAGTTTCCCCCTCTGACCTGGCTTCGATCTCCGTCTTCTTTGAGTCAGTCCTTGATGAGCCCCGAGTTCAGGAACTCGGCCGTGGGTTCCTATCCTTGAGGTCTCGAGGAAATCTTGCGAAATGACTTGAGAGGGAGAAATCAAGTCCTCTGATTTCTCAGTATACAGATAGTCTCCGCGTTTCCCAGAGCGAAATGATGTGAAACAATTTTGACACTTGACTCCTCGAGCTCTTTATGGCGACGTCATACCGATGATGCGACTCCTGGCGTGAGCTTTGTGGTAGCCGAGGCATCCACGGGCTTGTGTATTTTCGACTTCATTCAATGCACTCCCGATCCCCGCTCTCCAAGGCAAATGTACCGTCGTCGATTCGGTTTTCCAAGGATGCATTAGTTGCGTTTGTCACTCAATCTTTCAAAGCCTCGACGATCGCGTCGTAACCCCCATATAAATGGGGGTGTTTTGGCATTGTTTTTCCTATCCCAGTGCTTTCATTGGCTTATTTTCCCATTCCCTCTTATCATCTTCTTCTATCCTTGAACATCATGCTTGGGGCTCATGGCCTCAAGCCCGCTTGGTAGAGCTTCCTTAGATCTTGTTGCGGTCCTCTGCCGGGGCTTCCCTTTGTCGAGCATAATCATGCTGTCCCGTTACTGCTGTGGTCATTGACATACTTGCCTTTGTTGTTGCTGTTGGCTCGAGATGATGATGGACGGGGAATCGGTTTCCCCCTTATGTACATAGTCATTCGGACTATGCACCGTTGCTCACTCTCCTACGTAGGCCTGGTGTGGTACTTCATCTCTTGGGGTTTTTCTTTCCCAAGGGATAAAGTGGCACTATCGACCGTTGAGGCTGGGGCCCGATAAATCTTTAACCTTTGGCTTCGGGGGGCCATGTCTCTTTCTCTACCTCCTCTGCATCCCCTCCTTTTCCTTTTCTTCATCTCCTCCGGTGGGAATCCCTTGAGGGATTGAGGTGGGAACCTAAAAGAGGTGGTGATCGAAGGAATCGCCCTCGAGGATGCGTGCTCGAAGGGGCGGCGCTCGAGGATGCTGATACCGGAGATGGATCTTCAAGGATGGACCGGGCCCTCGGGTTTCATCACATCTACATTCTTCCGTTCCTCCACTTTAGGTGTAGATCTTTGTAGGCTTTTGTAATTGTTGTAAGGACCCCTCGAGGGCTGTTTGTACACAGATTTTTATGAATATGAATATACTCTATTGACTGCTTTTGATCTTTACCTTATTTATGTATGCTCTCATGCCCTTCGAGGCCTTTTGAATGTCTTCTTTTATTGTTGACCGCTGATATTTGACTTGGGCGTGAGCGTTCTTTCCGATCCTCTACCGATCGACATGGCTCTCTTCCGAACCCATCGTCGTACCTCGGACCAATCCTGAATTGATCTGATAGGCTCGGGATGTCGGGACCCTCCGAGTTGTATGGAGATAATATGCCAAATTTTGGGGCTTTCGAGGATGTTATCCTAAATGAAGGTCAGCTTTGGGTACCTCGGGTCACTTTTGATCTTGATGCAGATAGCCTTTTTTAAAATGCATAGGATAGACTTCTACTGAAGAGTTGCTTGTACTTAGGCGTTGCCTCGGACCTTCGTGGAGCTTTCGTGATCGGAGCTTTCTGTGCTTATCCCTCTTTTCAAAAAAGGGAATCATGAGACCAGGTACTGCCTCGCGTTGAGTGATGGCATTGAAAGATTCCTGAAGTTTAACTTCTTTTTGGCGGGGAGCCTCGAGGTAGAATGTTGTCTCGAGATTGGAGATAATACGGACAATTCCTTGAGTCCTCGCTTTTTGTCGAAGGATGCGTTCGTGATCGATTATCACCCCGTTGATCTGTATCAATGTTATTGGCTTCTCGGGCTCACTTTGGGTAGGTGAGTCATCGCTGCTCCTCACATATATGTGTGGCGGCTTCGGCTTCTTCGCAAGACCTCACTATTTTTAGATAGCTGCCCTTCCGCTTTGGCATAGGGTTCTTCATTTCTTCAGGCGCAAAAAGTGTTGGCGCACGCCCTTTCTCTGATCTGTTTGTTTTACCACAATCATGGCAACCACTTCGGAGCCGGCCCGACAGGTAGCGGGGAGTGCTGCTCCCAGCGTTCAGGAACCACGGGAGTTTGCTCTGAAGACGGTGTCTTTGATAATAGGGGAACATCTGGAGATAATGAGGAGGTACTGTGGATGGAGCGAGGGGATAGCGCTGCAGGTGCTTTCCCCGGATGAGAGTATTATAGACTCTACTGATGGATTCTTGAGCGTATACCTATATCCTTTCGCATTTGGTCCCCTTGATAGGGTCGTGCTTGATTTTTGCTTGAAGTGTCGGGTTACTTTGGCGCAGATACATCCGTCGTTATGGTGAGTGGTGCCGATGATGAGATTCGTTGTAGAGAAGGATGGGCTTCAATTCACTCTTAACCACCTCGTCAGGCTATACCGACCCATTTATCACCAGGGCCTGCTAACCCTGAGGTGTCGTTCGTCCATACCCTTTGTAGTTGATGACGAAGAGGACTGGGATCGAGAGTGTTAGTTGGTTTATCCGGGTCCGGACGGTCGACATTATCCCTGTGGAGATTTTGCCATTTCCCGAAGGGTGGAATTATGCACGTGAATAGAGCGTCTAGTGCTTTTTCAGATTTTGCCTATAGCAAAAATCAGTTGAGTAATAGTGGTGTCTCCTTTGTTACAGCAACTTCATGGACGCCGGTCGAAGTCCTTAACCTACCCGGCTGGGTCCGGAGGCTGGTGACCCATTCGACCTGCGATGAGCGTCGGTGGCGAGCTGTATTCCGTGCCAGATGGGGGCAAAATACCAAGGTATGCACACATGCTGCCTTTTCGTTGGCCTAATATTTGAGGCAACATTTACCTCCTTTCTTTTGTACTAGCTTTACCGTTTGTAGGTATTGGAAGGTTCTTCGGGATGACGGAGTGCTCTTCCGAAGGGGAGAAAGGGGCGTCGGCCTCCGAGCCAAGGGACAACTACGATAAACAGGATTGGCACCCACAGTTTGATAGAGCTTTTAGTGGTTTCAAATGGGCCCATGTTTTCGAGGAGAGGGCATCATCCGAGTCTGGGGCTGAAGAGGCAGAAACAACAGGAGTGTGTTCTGACTTCGAGGAAGTCCGTCGACTTCACTTCATGGTGAGTTTAGGTGCAGTTTTCCTGTATTCTGCATCCTCCTCCACCTATCGAGATTTCCTTGTGCACGCCTATGATAGGCTTATGACGGAGCTACTCTATCAAGGGCCCAGGCTTCAGAAAATTCTGGACGAGGGCGAGTCCCTTAGGCTTCTTAGCGAGGAGAAGGAGGTTGAGTTGCTGCATTGGCGATATGAGGCGTACCAGAGCTCGAATTACGAGAGCTATTTGATGGAGTAGGTAACTTTTTGCAGATCATGCTTTGCTCTCTTTGGACCTTAAGGTTAACCCCCTTTTTGTTATATTAGCTGCAGAAAAAGACGGAGGCCTTGGAGTACCTCAAGGGCGACATTGGCCGCGTCAGAACTGTTTTTGGCGAGCTAAGGGCTCATGTGCAAGCTTAATCTTTTAGAGGAGACATGCGCCTCAGACTAGGTCCCTGCCTTCAAAGCCCAACTCTGCTTGGCTAGTGACAATGCCAAAGTTCAAGCGGATATGGTTGGGAAACTTGAATCTGATCTCTCGAAGATCAAGGCTCAGATAATTGATGCCCGGGCTGAAGCGGCACTAAGCCTAACCAAAGCTAATTAGGAGATGGTGATTCGTATGAAAGACACTGCGGATTCTCAAGCCAAGCTGAAGCGAGCCCTCGACCGGGAGAAGAGGATCGAGGAATATGTTCGTGGCAGATCCCAAAGAGAGGTAATCGAGGAGATTGATGCAGGGGATTTGTTCTCTCGGAGGAATTGGCTCGAGAAAGGGAAGACGAGCGTGATACGCAGTCACTTCTTGCTAACAATGCGAAGAGCGAACCCGACAAGCTGTAGCCCTTTGGAGCACAGTGTAGATTTCGCTGTTTCCCCTCTTTGTATTTGATATATGTAGAGCATGTCTGTAGATGGAGAGTGCGCCTTTTTTGCGCATGTAAGAAAAGAGGAAACTTGAAGCTTTATTTCTTTTGCATCTCTTTCTGTATTGCTTTTGACCAGACGGGCTGGTTTCAGTGTTTGGCGGGATCCTCGTAGGTCCAGAACTGATCGGTCAGGCCTAGAGACTTTTAAGAGTGATCCTTGACATGAGCAGTCGTTGGGGCCTCCGTGATTTGCCAAGTTGTTTAGGCTTAGTCTCCGAGTCAGGCCTTGACTCAAGCTTGCCTGCCCTTAAATCATCTATGCCCATGTGGGAAAGTAGTAATTGTTCTTATTTCATGCCCTTGGGCATTTGCCGTTTCAACTATTTTGGGTCTAGTCTCCGAGTCGCATTGCGACTCGAGCTTGAATTGACCCTCAAGTTCTTTCCCGCCTGCATGGGCGGACAACGATGGCCTTTTGTGCTTCGGGTCGAAGTGACCTTATAGGTGGATGGCCTGGAGGCTCACTCGGCTGGCGATAGTGGCATTTATGCTGCGCCTTTAGGCATATTGTAGTTTAACCATTTCGGGTCCAGTCTCCAAGTCGCGTTGCGACTCGTGTTTTAATTGACCCTTTAGTACTTTCGATTTTCAGAGCGGCGATAGTGCCTCTTACGCTATTTTTGTCATTGAGACCTTTTAATATGTGGCCTAGAGGCTTGCATAGTTAACTATTTTGGATCCGGTCTCCGAATCGGGTTACGATTCGAGCTCATTTTAATCCTCAACTTGTCAATTTTCAAGCTTGCGACAATGGCTCTTATGCTGTATGGTCGTAGAGACCTTTTAGTGTGCGGCCCGTCTCATTTGGCTGGCGACAATGGCTCTTACGATGTTTTTCCCGTGGGATTTTTGTAGGCTTTGTTTTCCGCTCGTTAAGGTCTTTTGAAATAGTTTTGCCTAACCCGTCGTCGATTCTGGAAGAACGTCGATTTCAAGTCGTTATCGGCGATGTTTTGAGCACCTCGGAGGGTTCATATCTCATAGGATGAGTAGGTCGAAGCCTTGTGATTTGGAGCTAACATGGTCGAAGCTCATTTTTGCCTGTGGAGGGAAGCCTGTTTTAACCGGTTCTTTCCAAAGTATATTCAAAGTAGTGGCCTGCGATTTTTGTTTAGCGACAGTCGGGTGTCCCGGGTTTGCGTTAATTTGGTTGTATCAGCCATTTTAACCGTAGTCATATGTGTTTGGCTGGAGCCAATTTTTATCCTAAGTGATAATTTAGGCATCTACACCGAGGTTATGCCCTTTCGGGACTCTTACAAATGCGACGTATAGCCTGAACTTTGTGATTTTCATGCCTGTTAAGGTCTTACAGTTTGTCATGCCTATTGAGGTCTTACAGTTTTTGTTGTAATGTAGAATAGATCTGATTATGCCGAGTCTGCCCGCTAGGGGTCTTACAGTTTTGGGTTTTCCAACGCATGGCGATTAATGACAGTCTCCGAGTTATCGAGTTTGTTTAAGCTTGAAGATCGCTTCTCGTGAGCTTGAAATTGCCTTGTAGGGGCTTTATGAGCCCGGAGTTCCGACCATGGGGTCGTGCGAGTGCCAAATTATTGACGTTAAGTCTCCAAGTATTTCGGGATGCATTTGGCGGAGGGGTCCCTACCGGGAGTATACTTGAGATTTCCTTTTCTGGAGAATAAGATGCTGAAAAGATATCCTTTTATTGCTTGTTGTAAACATACATTGTTTCATTGTCGTAGGCACGGCCCGCGCGGGCGTGGCTCCCCAAACCATTCGATCCGGTACATAATTCCAATTGAGACTTAGTCTTCCATTTCCTGGTCCTCCCGAGGGGATGGTACCCTTAGAAGAAGATCATCGCTTATCGTTGGACTGTAGAAGAAGGCTTGCGACCTTATCGGATCCTCCTCTAGGGGGTACTTTGCTCCGCTAATAATCTTGCTGATGAGGCCCTCTTTGGGGCGGAAGCCCGATTAAGGGGAAAGAGCACGGCGAGCCCTTATTTTAAGGCCTAGGGATCTCTGGGTAGAGTTAGAACTTCTGAATGTCCTGGCCAGCTATCTGCATACAGTTTAGTGAAAAAATAACAAGGGAGTAAAGCAGTTCTTCCTCACTGCGGGTTGCGTAGGCAACGTTTGGAGATTTGGTATGTTCTTACCCTTTCGAGGCATGAGCCCCGATACAACCCTCCATTGTGTCTTATCAAGCTTGGCCGAAGATGTGGTTTGGTTACCCTTTAATCCTTCTAAGGGTGGGGGAATTGATGCTGGCGATGCGCCATATGGTGAAGAATTTCCTCTCGTCACATATTGCTCTCTGCCGACTTATTTTAGTTCTACCCTTTGCGAGGGATTTCATTCTTTTGGCGAAATGGGGTGGACGATGTCCCGGTGTAGTGTGCCGATGGTCGTCTGAATAAGACGTCCATGCTTTGTGCCTCCTTTGATGGTACAGAGATCGACTTCTTGACCCGAGCTCAGACGGGCCGTATCAAGAGAATGGTCTTTGTGGCAATTGTCATTTGGAATTCGCCAGGGATTCGGGATGCAGGAGCAATTTGGTCCGTTAGCCTGGACCACCCCATTGACTTTGGTCCAACATCGTTATTGTATGTGATCGAACCACCTGAATTCATAAACACATGTTTTATTTGAAATAGATCAAATGAGGGAGAGGGTTACCAATGCGTCAATGTGATGCCGAGGTGGAGTCTCGGTGTCCTTTTCCCTGGATGTAAGGTGTCCTTTGGAATATTTCCCTGGTTTAGCTTATGGTGATCACGATGTTTAGTATAGCAATGTTGAAATCGTACTCCGCTGGGCGGGGTTCCTCTGCCGGCTGTGCCTCGTCAGATCTGGTTCCTATGAAGGTTCCTCAAGGATATTGCCCTCGAGCTATTTCCCTACCATTGAGAGGTAGGTTGCATCTTGCAGCATTCCTCCCATCTACGACGCATGGATGGTGCCTCCATCTGTTTGACATTAGTTTCTTTGTCGAGAGCCTTCTCAGGTAGACCGAGCCCGTAGAGGTTCCCGGATGGTGTCCACAGTCTTGATTCGTGGTCGGTGCCGGGTACGGGCATCCGACCAGATCTCGGCTGGGTATCTGATCAAGCTTCATTTGAAATGACTTGGAGTCGTCAGTCATGCTTCGTTTAAACTTCGGGGGAAGGCCTATGTTGCCAAGTCATCCGAAACCGGGAGCGATCTCATTCGTCCTATCAGGGAATGAGGCGCGACTTCTTGTGGTATTTCATTCTCTTTTCTTCTGGCCTCAAATGTGTCATGTTCTTCCGTTACTGCTTCAATGGCATCGGCGTGTACTTCTACGGAGGAATCTGCTGGTATGGTAAGCGAGTTTGTGAGGTCAGGCGCTAGGTTGCGGTGCCACATCACGGTTTCTTTCGGGAGTGTTTCCCCGAACTTCTTCATCGAGACGGTCTCGAACTCATCATCTTGAGGGTCGCTACCTTTTTCCGCGCACGTGTAAGCGGTAGTGCGCTCGTCGGGGTCCGAGGTCCTATCGTACCTTGGGAGCTCCGATGTTCCGGATTTTCGTGAAGTGGGTTCCGGGACCGCTTCCCCGGGGGGACAACTTTTGCATGAACCTCTGCGAACGTGACTCGATCCTCTTAGAGAGATTCCCAAGCATCTTCGCTATGGCAGGGTCTGTTATCGATCCGTTGTTGCTTGATATTTCGGGTACTCATTCGGCGCAGGGAGCGATTTCTGGTGCTACTGTGCTAGGAGTCTTCGGATGGCTCTACAACTGAGTGATAGCCAACTGCTGTGCGTGCAACATTTTAAAAATATCGTGAAGGCTAACTTCCTATTCTTCCCGGGTTGGGGTTTTTTGAACTTGCTATCGGTCGCTGTGCCGTATGCTTCTATCGGTGTGAGAAGTTTCGTTGACTTGTTGTGCGTCCTGTGAATCTGTGTCCGCTAGAATCGGTTCGGGTGCGTTATCGAGATTTGTTGGTGGTTCTCTAGCGGCCGGGACAGCCACACCATTTTCCCCGTAGTTTTTGCGGTGTCATTCTCGACTCCGTTCACCGAGCCAGACATTTTGATCTGAAATCAAAGGATCTTGGATAAGAAAAAGTGTGAAAGATAATGTGCGCTTGTGCAATGGAACCAGCAAGAAAATAATCACTATTATTTTTAGCCCCACGGTGGGCGCCAAAGTGTTTACCGTGAAAATGGTAACAACAATTAAATTTGTAAATGGGATTCTAAAAATACGTGATCTATTCCTGAGCTAGTTGTCAGATCAGTTGATGTTAATAATATGGAGTTTAATGATAAAATGCAAGCTAAAACGAGATATTAATCCAACCGAGGAGCCTGCTGCCCGAGTATAGGTCTAGTCGATGGGGGACCTCAGGGTCGAGTTCGAGCTATCAGGGATAGTCAGGAATGGGATAACAGTTGAGGATATAATTAAACAAGGCTCTTTACGGCTAATACTAAACTATATGATGAAGAACAAGTAAGAGAAGGATGGATGTAAAGGTGGCCTCGGGCCAGTAAGAATAAGCAATTTAGAAAGAAAAGAGAGAGAGAGAGAGAGAGATTTTTACACTTGTGGAGAAAATGGAACAACCTCAACCTTTTACAAGGTAGGGTAAGTCCCCTTTATATAGGAGGGGATCTCTGCTACAAGTACGTGGGCATAAATAACAAAGTATGGAGATGAGATGGCTTGACATGATGCCTCAGCATAGGCTTTGGATATGTCGGCCCTGTCAAACTTAGTCGTGTGCCTTGGGAGTTTCCCCCTATATCCTGGCTTGGATCTCCATCTTCTCTGAGTCGGGCCTCGACAAGCCCCGAGGTCGGGAACTCGACCGTGGCTTCCTGTCCTCAGGATCTCAAGGCATTCTTGCGAATTGACTTGCGAGCGAGAAATCAAGTCCTCTGATTTCGCCTCGTACAAAATGGGAGCTGGTTGCACGCCTACAACGAGATATATGAAATGGGAGCGGGTTGCATGCCTGCAACGTGATATATGAAATGGGATTGGGTTGCATGCCTTCAACGAGATATATGAAATGGGATCGGGTTGCACGCCTGCAGCAAGATGTGAAATGAAAGTTAATTCTGCATTTATTTTCCTTATCCTTGTTAGTAATTGGATTTTGGTTTTATTATATTCTCTTGATATTCTGTTGTTATCTATTATTCCCCGAAGAATGTTTCCCCTGCCCAATTTTAATTGTAATTATCTGCTTCTATTTCCGGTATTTATGATATAACTGCACAGGTTTATTTGGTAGTCTAGTCCTAGCCTCATCACTACTTCGCTGAGGTTAGGCTAGACACTTACCAACACATGGGGTCGGTTGTGCTGATACTACACTCTGCACTCTTTTGTGCAGATGCTAGTGTTGTAGACTTAGAACTGCAGTGAGGTTGCTTCCTTTAGTCCAGCTGGCAACCCAAGGTAGTCCTGCAGGCGTTCGCGGGCCTTGGCGTCACCTCCTATCTTTCCTTTATCCTGTTTCCTTTACTTAATTCAGAAATAGTGTATCTTTTATCTTTCAGACTTTGTATGTAGTATTCTTAGACCATCTGTGAAACTATGACACCAAATTCTGGGTAGAGTTGTATTTAGACTTCCGCGGTTTGTATTAAGATAAATTATCAGATTTTGTCTTCCGCTTAATTATTTCCGCAATTTGCATGATATCTACTCATCACTGATAATGGTTTAAAATTGGAAAAGATTAAGTAATTATAATAATTTAGCTTGCCTAGCTTTCACCAGTAGGTGCCATTAAAGCTCTCGAGGGTGGGAAATCCGATTCATGACAAGTTGGTATCAGAGCTCTAGGTTACATGGGTTTCACAGTTCACAAACAAGCTTAGTAGAGTCTAAGGGATTAGTACGGAGACGTCTGTATTTATCCCTTAGAGGCTACGGAGTTAAGAAAAATTTCACTTCTATTCTTCACTGTCGTGCGGTTTTGTTCTCTCATTGTTAAATTGAAACCTTTACTCTTGTCCTTTTGCGAATGGCGAAGTCACATACCGCTTCTTCAGCCGAGCAGCAGCACAGACCGGTGATAGATCAACTATATCTTCGGAGGCTTTGTGGAGGTTGGATAGGTTTTCCCAAGATCTTCACTACTACTTTTAGCAGTGCATCTTCGGAGGATCCCTAGGATTATCTAGACAATTGTCATGAGGTTCTCAGGAACATAGGGATAGTGGAGACCAATGGGGTCGACTTTGCTACTTTTCGCTTATCTGGATCTGCCAAGACTTGGTGGAGGGATTATTGTTTGGTTAAACCAATTGGGTCACTAGCTTTGACTTGGGATTAGTTTAATCAGCTGTTTTAGAAAAGTTTCTTCCTGTCACTCAGAGAGAGATCTATCGGAGGCAGTTTGAGCGTCTCTAACAAGGTTCTATGACTGTTACTTAGACGAGACCAGGTTTATTGGTTTGGCCCATCATGCTCTACTTATACTTCCCACTAAGAGAGAGAGAGTGAGAAGGTTCCTTGAGGGGTTGATTCAGCCTATTTGACTTCAGATGGCTAAGGAGGCGGGGAGTAAGATTTCTTTTCAGAAGGCGGCCAATGTGGCTAGGAGAGTTGAGATGGTTCTATCCCAGGGAGGTGGTCAGGGGTCTGACAAGAGGCCTCGTCATTTAGGTAGATTCATTGGTGCCTCATCTGGAGGCAGGGATTCATATGGTAGAGGACATCCTCCTAGGCCTTTTCAGTCAGCACTTCAGGTTTCTCACGGTGCTTCAAGTGGCTGTGGTTCTCATATGTAGTATTTCGATAAGCAGACCTACAGTGCACCACCAGCTCCTATCAGTGTACTGTCGCTTTAGAGTTTTTCAGGTCGTTAGCCCCCGTAGCTGAGGGCTTGTTTTACCTGTGGCGACACGAGGCACATTTCTAGATATTGCCCTCGAGCACCGAGTAGTTCTTAGCAGCAGGGTTCCCGTGCCATGGTTTAGGCACCGAGTGTTCTACAGCCCGCCCAGCCAGCTAGAGGAGGGTGTAGAGGTGCTAGAGGTGAAGGTAGAGGTATTAGAGGTGGAGCTCAAGCCGCTAGAGGTAGAGGCCAGCCAGCAGCAGGCCATCCTAGAGATGTAGTTCAAGGTAGTGGGGCCCAGCCCCGATGTTATGCTCTTCCAGCCAGGCCGAGGCTGAGGCTTCCAATGCAGTTATCACAGGTATTGTTTTGGTTTGTAGTAGAGATGCTTCAGTTTTATTTGATCCAAGATCTACATACTCCTATGTGTCGTCTTATTTTGCACTGTATCTAGTCATGCCTAGTGATTCTTTGAGTGCTCATGTTTATGTGTCTACACTAGTGGGTGATTTTATTGTGGTAGATCGAGTCTATTGTTCATGTATAGTTGTGATTGGGGGTCTAGAGACTCGTGTAGATTTGCTCCTATTGGACATAGTTGATTTTGATGTCATATTGAGGATGGACTGGTTATCACCTTACCACACTATCTTGGACTATCATGCCAATAATGTGACCTTAGCCTTGCCGAGTTTACCCCGTTTAGAGTGGAGAGGGACTCCTGGCCATTCTACCTGTAGTGTTACCTCTTATATGAAGGCTCGACATATGGTCAAGAAGGGGTGTTTGGCCTATTTTGCCTATGTTCATGATTCTAGTGCTGAAGATTCTTCTATTGATTCTTTGTCTATTGTTCGTGAGTTCCCAGAGGTATTTTCTTCAGACCTGCCGAGTATGTCACCCGACAGGGATATGGACTTTTGCATTGATTTGGCACCGGGCAATCAGCCCATTTCTATCCTGCCGTATCGTATGGCCCTGCCTGAGTTGAAAGAGTTGAAGAAGTAGTTGCAAGACTTGCTTGAAAAAGGTTTCATTAGACCTAGTATTTTGCCTTGGGCTATGCCAGTGTTATTTGTTAAGAAGAACGACGGATCAATGCGAATGTGTATAGATTACCGACAGTTGAACAAGGTTACAATCAAGAATAAGTATCCATTGTCGAGGATTGATGATTTGTTTGATCAGCTTCAGGGTGCCAAGGTATTTTTGAAGATTGACGTGAGATCTGGATACCATCAGTTGAGGATAAGGGCATCCGATGTCCCTAAGACAGCTTTCCGCACTTGGTATGGGCATTGAGAGTTCTTGGTGATGTCATTCGGGTTGACAAATGCCCTAGCAGCTTTTATGGATTTGATGAACCAAGTGTTTATGCCTTACTTGGATACATTCGTGATAGTCTTCATTGATGATATTTTGATCTATTCCTGCATCCCGGAGGAGCATGAGCAGCATCTTACAGTGGTTCTTCAAACTCTGAGGGATAGTCAGTTGTATGCCAAGTTTTCGAAGTGTGAGTTTTGGTTGAGTTCAGTTGCATTCCTAGGTCATGTTGTATCTGTAGAAGGTATTTAGGGTGATCCGAAGAAGATTGAGGTAGTCAAGAACTGGCCTAGACCGACATCAGCTACAGAGATTCGGAGTTTCTTGAGATTGACAGGCTATTATCGTCAGTTTATGGAGGGGTTTTCATCTATCGCAACCCCGATGACCAGGTTGACCCAGAAGGGTGCCCAGTTCATGTGCTCAGACGAGTGTGAGGCAATCTTTCAGAAGCTCAAGACAGCTTTGTCTACGGCACCGGTGTTGGTTTTGCCCACAGGTTCAGGGCCCAGTTCACGGCAGTTGAAGATTTATGAGAAGAATTATCTAGTTCATGATTTGCAGTTGGAAGCCATTGTTCACGCGTTGAAGATTTGGAGGCATTATCTGTATGGCATGGCATGTGAGGTGTTCACGGATCACAAGAGTCTGCAGTATTTGTTCAAGCAGAAGGAGCTAAATTTGAGGCAGAGAAGGTGGTTGGAGCTATTAAAGGACTATGATATCATCATCTTATATCATCCAGGAAAGGCCAAGGTGGTGGCCGATGCTTTGAGTAAGAAGTCAGCCAATATAGGTTGTCTTGCTTATATTTCGGTCGGTGAGAGACCGCTTGCTTTGGATGTTCAGGCTTTGGCCAATCAGTTCGTGAGGTTGGATGTTTCTGAGCCTAGGCGTGTGTTAACTTGCACAGTCGCTCGTTCTTATTTATTGAAGCATATCCGAGAATGGAAGTATGATGATCCTCATTTGTGTGTCCTTAGAGACACGGTGTAACACGAAGGTGCCAAGCAGGTTACCTTAGGTGATGATGGAGTTTTGATATTGCAGGGTTGAGTTTGTGTTCCTAATGTAGATGGACTCCGATAGTTGATTTTAGACGAGGCCCATAGTTCCCGGTACTGTATTTATCCGGGCGCTGCTAAGATGTATCAGGATTTGCAGTAGCATTATTGGTGGAGGAGAATGAAGAAGGATATCGTTGCGTATGTGGCTCGTTGTTTGAATTGTCATCAGGTTAAGTACGAACATCAGAGACCTGTGGTTTGTTTAAGAGGATTGAGCTTCCTGAGTGGAAGCGGGAGCTTATCACTATGGACTTCGTTGTTGGACTCCCACAGACTCAGAGGAAGTTCGTTCAACTGTGGGTTATTGTTGATAGGTTGACTAAGTCAGCACATTTCATTCCTGTAGCAATCTCCTATTCTTCCGAGAGGTTAGCTGAGATCTATATCCGAGAGATAGTTCATCTTCATTGTGTGCCCGTGTCAATCATTTCGGAACGAGGTATGCAGTTTACCTCCTATTTTTAGAGAGTAGTTCAGCGAGAGTTGGGCACACATGTTGAGTTGAGCATAGCGTTTCATCCTCAGACGGACGGGCAGTCCGAGTGGACTATTCAGATTTTGGAGGATATGCTCCGAGCTTGTGTCATTGACTTTGGAGGCTCGTGGGACCAGTTTTTTCCTTTAGAAGAGTTTGCCTACAACAACAGCTACCAGTCGAGTATCCAGATGGCTCCTTATGAGGCTTTGTATGGTAGGCGGTGTCGGTCGCTGGTTGGATTGTTCGAGCCGGGAGAGGCTCGGTTGGTGGGTACAGATCTAGTTTAGGATGCCTCGGACAAGGTCAAGATTATTCAGGATAGGCTTCGTACAGCTCAGTCCAGGCAAAAGAGTTATGTCGACCGCAAGGTTCGTGATTTGGCATTCATGGTCGGTGACCCAGTATTGCTTCGAGTGTCGCCTATGAAGGGCGTGATGAGATTTGGGAATAAGAGCAAGCTTAGCCCTAGGTTCATTGGCCCGTTTGAGATTCTTGATCGAGTGGGAGAGGTGGCTTACAAACTTGCATTGTCGCAGAGCTTATTAGTCGTGCATCTAGTGTTTCATGTGTCCATGCTTCTGAAGTATCAAGGCGATCCATCCCATATGTTAGATTTTAGCACTGTCCAGTTGGACAAGACTTGTCTTATGAGGAGGAGCCGATAGCTATTCTAGACCGACAGGTTCGTCAGTTGAGATCGAAGAGATTTCCTTTGGTTCGTGTTCAGTGGAGAGGTCAGCCTGCTGAGGCATCAAACTAGGAGTCCGAATCCATTATGCGGAACCGTTATCCCCATATGTTCCCTAACTCAGGTACTTCCTTCTTATGTCCATTCGAGGACGAACGGTTGTTTTAGAGGTGGAGAATGTGATGACCCAAAAGGTCATCACTTGTTTTAAAAAAATGAATTATGTGTTTTGAGGCCTTAAAAACCTCTTTCTATCTCACCTCGACTTGCATGCGCAGTCCGAGCGCGTAGCCGGAAAGCCATTATGTGAAATTCCATGAAAATGATGAATTTTGCCTTTAAAATGAATTTAAGTTGACTTTGGTCAACATTTTGGGTAAAAAGACATGGACCCATGATTTGACGGTCCCGGAGGGTCCGTAGGAAAATATGGGACTTAGGAGTATGCCCGTAATCGAATTCCGAGGTCCCAAGCCCGAGAAATGAATTTTTAAAAGAAATTGTTTTGCTGAATTAATTATGAGTTTTTGAAAGTGAAATGTGTTTGAAACCATTGGTATCGGGCCCGTATTTTAGTTCCGGAGCCCGGTACATGTCTTATATATGATTTGAGTCGAGCCTGTGAAAATTGGTAAGAAACGGATTTGAAATAACGTGAATCGGACCTTATTTGAGAAATTTGGCAAATTTGAAGTTCTTAACTAATTCCATGATTTTGATGCTAAATTCATAGTTGTTGATGCTATTTTGGTGATTTGAATGCACGAGTGAGTCTGTATGATGTTTTTAGGTTGGTGTGCCTGTTTGGTTTGGAGCCCCGAGGGCTTGGGTGAGTTTTGGATAGGCCACGGGGTGGATTTTGGACTTGAGAAATTGCAGACTTCAGCTGTTGCATTGCAGTGCGAAGCCTGGCTCGCAAATGCGAGTTCGCAAATGCGTGCGAAGGCTTTATCGCAAATGCGAACAATAGCCCAGGCCAGCTTACCTCGCGAATGCGAGGGATTGATCGAAAATGCGATCCCCCAATTTTAGCCAGACGTTGCAAATGCGACACACTGTTCGCAATTCCCACTTCGCAAATGCAAACTTAGCAGAAGCCTGGGTTCGCAATTGCGAACCCTGGTCGCAATTGCGACATCTCCAACCTAAAATTTTATAACTTAGCCTAATGTCTTTCATTTTTCACACTCTTTCAAAACCAAAACACTTTTGGGCGATTTTTCAAAGATAACTCTTCTTCCAAAACACTCTTTCAAAGATGTAGAATTAACATCTTTTCACATGATTTCAACTCAAAATCAATGATTTTCATGGGGGAAATTGGGTGTTTTGGGTAGAACCTAGATTTTTCAAAAATTGGGAATTTGGACCTCGATTTGAGGTCCGATTTCAAAACAAATTATATATTTGAGTTCGTGGGGGAATGTGTAATCGGGTTTTGGTTCGAACCTTAGGTTTTGACCATGTGGGCCGGGGGGCGATTTTTGACTTTTTGGATAAATTTTGGAAAACTTATTTTCATGCATTAGAATTGATTTATTTAGCATTTATCGATGTAATTAAGTAACTTATGGCTAGATACGGGCGAATTAGTGGTGGAACCAAGGGGTAAAACGATAGTTGAGACGTGAATTGTGTTCGTGGCATCGGGGTAAGTGTTTGGTCTAACCTTAGCTTGAGGGATTAGGAGTCATGTCTTATTTGCTACGTGTTAATTGTGGAGTACAACGTATAGGCATGGTGACGAGTATCTATACGTCGGTGTCAAGCATGCCTATAAGTCTTGTATTGTAATTGTTATGACTCAGTTGTGGTTTATTGCGCTTCGCATGTTATTATCATTATTGTTCCCTTGCCGGGATGTTATTATCATTATTGTTCCCTTGCCGGGATGTTATTGTCATATTATTGTTCCCTTGCCGGGATGTTTGTTTTGATATTATTGTTCCCTTGCCGGGAGCGGGTTGCACGCCTGCAACAAGATATGTGAAATAGGAGCGAGTTGCACGCCTGCAACGAGATATGTGAAATGGGAGCGGGTTGCACGCCTGAAACGAGATATATGAAATGGGAATGGGTTGCACGCCTGCAACAAGATATATGAAATGGGAGCGGGTTGCACGCTTGCAATGAGATATATGAAATGGGATCGGGTGGCACGCCTGCAGCAAGATGTGAAATGAAAGTGAATTCTGCATTTATTTTCCTTATCCTTATTAGTAATTGGATTTTGGTTTCTTTATATTCTCTTGATATTCTGTTGTTATCTGTTATTCCCATAAGCATGTTTCCCCTGCCCAATTTTAATTGTAATTATCTGCTTCTATTTTCGCTATTTATGATATAACTGCACATGTTTATTTGGTAGTCTGGTCCTAGCCTCGTCATTACTTCGCCGAGGTTAGGCTAGACACTTACCAACACATGGGGTCGGTTGTGCTGATACTACACTTTGCACTATGTGCAGATCCCTATTTTGTATACTTCGGACCGCAGTGAGGTTGCTGCCTTCAGTCCAGTAGGTGACCCGAGGTAGTCTTGCAGGCGTCCGAGGGCCTTGGCGTTACCTCCTATCTTTCCTTTATCTGGTTTCCTTTACTTATTTCAGAAACAGTGTATCTTTTATCTTTCAAACTTTGTATGTAGTATTCTTAGGCCGTTTGTGAAATTTTGACACCAAATTCTGGGTAGAGTTATATTTAAACTTCCGCTGTTTGTATTAAGATAAATTATCAAAGTTTGTCTTCCGCTTAATTATTTCCGCTATTTGCATGATATCTAATCATCACTGATAATGGTTTAAAATTGGAAAAGGTTAAGTAATTAGAATAATTTGGCTTACCTAGCTTTCACTAGTAGGCGCCATCACGGCTCTCGAGGGTCAGAAATCCGGGTCGTGACAGATTTGAATCATGATAACTTCCTTGATGAAATCCACTATATCTATATATATGCTCCGGTTACGGAGGGAACTTGCTTGTTGGGATCTTGAGTAAAATTATAAAAATGGGAGTTGTATCACGTATTCTATACTTGTTTATTTCATATATTTACTCTGTTTCATATTTATTCACTTATTTACTATACCTGATATTATTGGACCACTAGTAAGTGTCGGAGTTGACCTCTTGTCACTACTTCTTCGAGGTTAGACTGGATACTTACTGGGTACGCGTTATTTTTGTACTCATACTACACTTGATGTACTTTTTGTTGTTCATGCACATGCATGGCTAGTGGCCTAGTGGGCGCAGCGGGATGGTAGACATGGGGACCTAGATGAGCTGCATCTTATGGACGATCCGCAACCAGCAGAGTCTCCTTTAGAGTATTTGTATTTCTTTTTTTTCTGTCCAAATTTGAATTCCGGACAGTTATTGTATTTTATTTTATTTCCTAGTAAATGCTCATGCACTTGTGATACCGTGTTCTGGGATGATGGGATATTTAGAATTGAAATTGGAAAACGTTATTATTATTCTTTAAAGTTCACTTTTTACTAGTTAAATTAAGGAAAATTTATGATTTCAGAAATATGAAAATGAGAATTTAATTAACTATTTAGTGTTGGCTTGTCTGACTATAGTGTCCGCTACCATCACGACCTTTAATGGATTTTGGATCGTGACAACATGGTATTAGAGCTCTAGGTTCACTTAGGTCTCACGAGTCTAGTAGAGTCTTGCGGATTGGTACGGAGATATATTTACTTATCTTCGAATTGATCCTTTTGAGGCTTGTACCTTTATTTCTTTCCTATTCAATCCTATGCGACGTGGAGCGCTTGCTATAGATCGAGAATTGAGGAATTGTAATGGTACTATAGATGCGGTGTGAGATGTTTCCCCCTGTGTAGTTGATTGGGCTATTGTCGTCGCCTTACAGAAGGATATTCCGTCATTTCAGCTTGGTAGCTATACTTCTAAGAGCTTTGAGGCTATACACAGGTTGCTATAATGCTCAAGAGTTTTTATCGCATAGTATCTATATGATGGTAAGATGCTTGCCTATGTGACAGAGTAGTGAATGACTTGAAAGAAGGTTTATTCTGTGCACGATTCAGATAATCGGTATTTTATTTCCGGTGGAGGAAAGGCAATCAGACTATAAATGTTCAGGTTTGGGTTGATGGAATAACGATAGTTGGTATTTTTGAGCGTGGTGTAATTTTCATCGGTGATGTGGATTCATTGTCCTTATTGAATACGTTAAGTTCGCTGGTGTTATGATTTTCTTTAATTCGCCTTTGGGGTAGAGTAGCGTGAAATAGTGCTGGAGAAGCGGCTATCAGAGATCGCAGTGTGCGGTGGTTAAGGATCGAATCAACATTCCTAGTATTAATGGCTCGAGAAAGATGATTCTCGGAAAGGGGTAAAGTTAGTAACGATCTATTGTTTCAAGTTCTACAGAGATAGATTTTGATTTAAAGCAACAACTAGGCAGTGAAGAATGAGGAAGGACATGTGGGAAGTGTCATGCAGTAGTTAAATTTCTAGAAGGCCAGGTATGAGAAACATGAGTCGAACGGTTGCTCAAAGGAGTAAGTTTGACCAGAGTGGGAGAGTGGTAGGGTAGCATATGGGTTCTGTGATCGGATGACTACACACCTTGAGAAATTCTTAGAGTGATTTGGGATTCATGGTAGATATTGACTAGGTCTAAGGACTTAATTTGGAATATTGGCTATTATACGAGGGAGACTGGATACAATAGAACATAGTTGCTTGATATGAAGAAAGGTACAGCATGACTTTGGATTGGAATATTCAGTCGCACATTTTAGTAGATGTCAAATGGGAAGTAAACGGGCTTGTATAGTTGGTGAATGGGCACGGACCCGGGATGGTTTATTGGTTTCATAGTAATTGTGCTCGATGCAACATCGTTGAAAGATTTCGAGGAATTTGGTGGGTCGATAGCACGAGGTCACGTCAGAGAGGAAGGATGAACCTTGGTGGGTTTCAGAGTTATGTAGATGTGGCTTCGAGCTAAGTGGGAAAGGCCCACCGCCTACGATTGGATTGCATGGTTATCTATTTGTGAGGTTCCTAGTTATCGGTGTATTGGTGGGTTATTACGACTAAGTAAAGAGAACATCAGTGGTGATTTGAGTGAAGGATTTGAAGAATATGTGCTATAATTGGCCCTGTTAATTTATGTTCAGGCTTTGGGAATACTCAGGATGTATGCTTCGTGTAGAGGTGATCTGCAAAGAAAGTGATCTAGCTGGGTGCTTCTTCTAGAGGGTGTTCATGTGCTAGAAAAGCCTTGGAGTTTTATATTTGAGACCAAGCCAGAGTGGGTGTCTCTCAACAACAGTCCTGGTGGATTCAAAGTTTAAAGTGCGGAGCCTAAGGGATTTGAGTCCATAGTATGTTTAAGTATCGAGCTTTTGCAGTGGATTATAATAAGGGAGCTTAGGGTATTTTGCGTTATCTTCGGTATGCGGTGTAGTATAAGAAGAATGGGAGAAAATGACTTTGGATTTATAAAAGAATTATCACAATGGGTATACTAGTTGAAGACGCGATTATGCGCACAAGGAGGGTATGAAATGGTTCGTGGGTTTTGAGACAATGTGGTCTTATGGAATGGGGTCACTTAGGACGAGTGTAGATTGAGTTCACTATGTTTTGAATGGAGCTAATATTATTATTCCTAAGGAAAGTCCAGGGTAAATTAGAATAAGTCTGATCGCAATGGTTGAATCGGCATAATGATGGCAATGATCAGCTCCTTCAGCGTGTTGAGTTACTCATGTGATTTGTGACGGTACGTACGAGGCTTGACGATCGCCGTAACTAATTTTATTTGGAGGCTTTCATTTATTGCGGCCTGTTATGTGCAGATGGATCTCGGAAGAGTTATGGTGGTTTAGATCACTACTTGAGGTTGGCATTTTCTGCGGATATAAGAATTCAGTCACATGTTGCAATGGTTCTCTTGAAATGAGTTAAGTAAAAGGTTTCTATATGATGAAGTGTTTACCCTATTAGTAGTTCAGAAGTTAAGATGAAACTCTTGTACTCTTGCGCATTGGCATGATTTAACTGCAGTGAACGACATGGAATTCAGAAGTTGAGGATCAAGGTTGCAGTTGGGTGTCGACAAGAATGTCAAGAGCTCGGATGAGTGAGAGAGAATTCAGATGGTTCATGTGAGAATTTATGCCTGAAGTATGCTCGGTTCATTTGGTTGTTGACTATGGGGGTTTGTTCGGATATGGTGGTTGTTCTTGTGTGTTATGGTGAAAAGGGTCATTATGAACCCTAGAAAGGTTATTAGACTCATACGGTGCAATCAGAATCGTCTTGAGGTCCGTGGATGGATCCAAATGTGAACGTGGGCTTTATATCATGCCGGATGTATTCATTTCAGCATAACGCTCCTTGTGGAGGAGTATTCAGACGTTAGATGTTGTTTAGTCGTTGGCTATTTCATGTAATACTATATTATGTCGTGTGAGTTGTGAAATGGCTTGATTAAATTTCATATGTATTGAGGTTCTGCGTAGAGATGGTGTTATATGAGCAGGATGGCTCTCGAGATTCAGATCATATATCGCACATTAGTTGCTTGAGTTTTGTAGCATATGGCGCTATCTGTCTCCTCAGGGATGGTATTATGCACTTAGCATGCTTGTTGCTAATATTCATATATTTTGTAGTAATAAGCCTTCTAGCTTGGTGAGTATCTCCTTATATAGATTTTATGTGTGGATAGGGTGGCACGCCGCCAGGGGTATGTTTTTTGTATCAGGTTGCGCGTCGTAACAGTGTGATGTCCAGTACAGTCCCAAATATCTATTTTTGTGCATTTTGTTTCCCATTTTCTGAGGACGGTTCATAACACATTTTCGGTTGTCTAATTAGTTACATGGGTTGAGTAGTCCTTTCCGGAGTTCTTTTTCCTTATGTGTCATAATCGGGTTGGTAGCGTGTTGGCACATTGTAGCATCATATGAGACTTTTCGCAATGTTTGAGGTAGCTTATTGCCTGAGCAGCTTGTACTGGGTGAGACAAGATTATGGGACCTAGGATCAGAGCGATCAGATTACATGAAGTTGACTAAAGAGCAAATATAGTTATTTGGTTCATAATGAGGCAATGGATCTTGTCAAGAGAAGGAACTCAATGAATTAGTGACTCAACATTTGGTCATGAATTTCTACATATATTTTCCATCGTGGCGGTATTGCTAGAGTTGAAACAAGACTTATATATGTCATGGGGTGTGTTGCAAGCATTAGATCCGTGTAATTTCGGCTATTGTTATCAAAGGATGTTATTATGGTCATGTAAGTTATGCAGTGCATATTGTGGATTCAGTAAAGTTATGCAATCATGTATTAGTGCATTGCATAGAGATTGATACGGTGTTCGTATGATGGAAGCGGGCCTGGTAGAGAATTTCGGATGTTGGAATTAGGCTCTAAAGCCCATTTGGTTAAGTAAAAGGGAATATCTTCATATTAGCTCGAGCTAATATGCTCAACTGAGTTGTGATAGCACTGGTAGGTGCATGAGGTGTTAAATAGTGATTTCAGACAACTCCGGAGCAGTCTTTAGCATGTTCGAGGACAAATGTATGTTTAAGTGGGAGAGAATGTAACGACCTGATCGGTCATTTTGGGATCTAGCACGTCATTTGGCGGTTTGAGGCCACGAGCAACTACACTTTAGGTATTACGACTTGTTTGCGTGGTTAGAATTGAAATTCGGGAAGTTTGGAGTTGATTTGGAAAGAGAATTCTCATTTCGGAAGCTTTAAGTTGAAAGATTCTGACTAAGGTCGGATTTTGAGTAAACGACATTGGAAACGGAATTTGAAGGTTCCAACAGGTTCGTATGATGATTTTGGACTTATATGTATGTCCAGATCGGGTTTTGGATGACCCGAGAGCGTTTCAGAACCTATTGTGAAAGTTAGCATTTTGGAATAATTTCATAAATTTGGGTTGAAATAAATTTCAATGTTATCGATGTCCGTTTGGGATTCCAAGTCTGGGAATAGCTCCGTATGGTGATTCTGTTGTTGGGAGCACGTCTGGAAGTTGATTCAGAGGTCCGTAGGTCATTTTGGGGTCATTTGGCGAAAGTTAGAAATTTCAAGGTTTTTGAGGAGTTTGATTGGAAGTGGACTTTTTTATTTCGGGGTTGGATTCTGATTCCGAAAGTTGGAGTAGGTCTATAGTGTCAAATGTGACTTTTATGCAAAATTCGAGGTCAATCGGACGTGATTTGATAGGTTTCAACATCGAATGTGGAAGTTGGAAGTTCTAAAGTTTATTAAGCTTGAATTGGGGTGCGATTAATGATTTTGATATTATTTAATGTGATTTGAGGCCTCGACCGGGTCCGTGTTATGTTATGGGACTGGTTTATGTGATTGGACGGGGTCCTGAGGGTCTCGGGTGAGTTTCGGAGGTGTTTGGGTTGTATCGCGCTCTTATTTGGTATTTCGACATCGGTTTTTGGGCATAAAGGGAACTATATTGAGCAAATGACCTTTGATTTGATTATTGACCATTTTCGTGTCGGACAAAATTGTTGGTTTCTGGTGCGAAAATTTGTTCTTCACGAATGCGAGAGAGGTTACGCGAACACGAAGAAGGATTTCTGGGTTGGCCGGTCAACGCGAAAAATTACTCTTCGCGAACACGAAGGTCCCCCGCGAAGGCGATGAAGAAAAATCGCCTAGACAGTATTTTAAACCGAGAATTTTAGTATTTTGGGCATATCTTGAGTTCTAGAACTCAGTTTGAAGTGATTTTCACGGCGTTGTTCTCATCTAAACAAGGGGGTAAATATCTGACCTTTATTTTTATGTTTCACTATGATTATTTCTTTTGGTTTCTATTTTTATCCGTGTTTGGATTATAGAAATTGGGATTTTTAGTCCCAAAGTTGAAAAATGGTAAATCCTTGATTTGAGGGTCGATTCATGGACGAAATTGGATGAATTTCTAGATATAGACCATATGAGTTATGGGTAATATTTATTTTCAATAAATTTCGAAATTCGGGCACGTAGGCCCGAGGGTGATTTTATCAATTTTCCAAGCAGAGTTGGGAATTGTTGTAAATAGAATTTGTTATGAGTATTAGAGTATATTTTCATTTTTTGCGCATTGTTTGGCTAGTTTTGGAGCGTTGGGCATCGATTTGAGGTTCTAGAGTGGTGCTGGAGCCGGTTATGGAACTTCAGAGCGAGGTAAGTCTCATTTCTAACCTTGTAAGAGGGAATTAAGTAGAACCATGGCTATGAGAAGTGTTACTCTTGAAGTTCCTGCCAACCATAGCCTTTTGAGAAAAACTGGTAGAGCTGATGTTTGGCTCGAGCCTCTAATTGGTGATATTGAGAAGAAGAAGATGGAGAGCTACAGCTGCCTGACTCTGATGAATGACATAGTTCATTCTACTTTGAAGGTATTTTTCCTTTACCAACAAGTTTTTATTAACCTTTGCTTGCAGATGGAGCAAACTTGGTTTGATGTCGAGTTCCAAGTACTAGACATATCAGCTACGTACAATTTTTTGTTAGGTCGACCTTGGATACATACTGCTGGGACCGTGGCTTCTACGCTACACCAGGTCGTGAAGTTTGAATGGAACCATCAGGAAGTAATCATTCACAGAGATGGAAGTAACCCTATTTACACTAGTCAAACTATCCCGGTTATCGAGAATAGAAGAAGGCTTGGTGGAGAAACTTATCACCATATTGAGCATGTCAACGCAATTGAGAAGGACAAGTGGTGGAGCAACAAAATAGAAAGCATACTGGCATGGTCTGGGTATGAACCCGGCGAAGGGCTTGTGAAAGATCTCTAGGGCATTACCAAACCAATACAGTTGAAACGTCATGGCACAACTTTCGGGCTGGGATATCCATACACCTGGCAAGAGTATGATGATTGGTCTCCTCCCTGGAGTGGTCCTTATTACCCTCTCGAGCAGCCGGTACCACACCTGAATCAGACTTTTCACCAGGCTGATACGATATGGGGATCTACAGAGGAACAAGCTCTGGCTGGGTTCAAGAACCTGTTCCTGGACAACGAGAATATGGATTGCAATGTGATTATTGAGGAGGAGGAGGAAAAAAGGCCTCACCATTCAGACTATGGAGAAGGGAGTTGTTCTCAGGAATTGGACCACCAAACCATCCCGGGCCCGTCGAGTCCCTGGGTAGCTTGGCTAGCTTGATTTATTTTTATAGCCATGCTAGAAATTTCAGATGTTTTCAGTAATTTTGTTTTAAAGACTCACTTTGTTTCAAAATAATTGCTCCATTCATTGAGCCATACTTGTTTTGGATATTTTCAAAATTCAGTCAATGCATTGCTATTTATTATTTATTATTATCTTTCACATTTTCTTTCTACAGTGTTATTAGTACTTTTCCTGATAAACCAGTGACTGTGACATGTAATGAGACAACGCAACATAAGGATAGTGACTCAAAAAAAAGAATGAAATACCTGAGGAAGTTTTCAAAGAGGTTGAGAACTTTAAGAACAAACCTAAGTCCAACCTGGACAAAACCGAAGCAATCAATTTGGGAGATGCCGACACCGTCAAGGAGACTCGCATAAGCATTCACTTATCACCTCCAGAGAAGGAAGAGTACATTCGTTTCCTAAAGAAATATGAGGATATCTTTGCATGGTCATATGATTACATGACCGGTCTGAGCACATCCATAGTGGCTTACAAGTTGCCTACTAATCCAATGTGTCCGCCAGTGATGCAGAAACTCAGAAAATTAAAACCAGATATGAGGTTGAAAATCAAGGAGGAAGTCACTAAGCAAATAAAAGCCAAAGTCCTCAAGGTATTTGAGTACCCAACCTGGTTAGCCAACATTGTACCGATTCCGAAGAAAGACGGGAAGGTCAGGGTATGTGTCGACTATCTGTCATCGATCATTTAAACAAGACCCCCGCCCAGATATACATCATGTCACTATTGCAAAATTCAGAGGCACATAAGAATGCTCTGATGAAGGTGTTAAATGAAGCTTATGTGTCCAACAATATCACCAACGGAGAAATAGCCAACATGGTAGGGCAAGTGCTGGAGAGTCACAAGATCACCTACCATGAGGATGAACTACCGCCTGAAGGGTTAAGTCACAACAGGGCACTGCATATTATGGTACAGTTTGAAGACAAATTCATTGCCAGGGTACTAATAGATGGGGGTTCAAGCCTCAACATTTGTCCATTGACTACTCTGAAAAGATTGCGAAAAGATTTCCACGAGATACGAGCAGGAAGTATGAACGTAAAAGCCTTTGATGGGTCTTAGAGGGCCACGATTGTTATGTGCTTCTATTTGTGGGGGCTAGGTACGTACGAGGTGATGAGAGTTCGTACGTAGCTACTAGCTATGCCTATGTTCGGGTAGTTTTAGGCTTACATCATGTCTTATTGATATTGTTGTTAATTTATGTTTTTGTTTGCCTTGAGAAGAAGCGAGATTGAGTTAGCTTATTAAATGTTTTGAAAGGAGTTGAAATTGAGGAATGTTTGGGAACTTAAAAAATTTCATTTGAAATTCGTAATTTAAAAGGAATTGAGGAATACTTTAATAACTTAAGAAAACTATGTGTAACCGCGTCGCTGGTATGATCCGCGAGCGGGGTAATTCCCTTAAAAAACTACGAGCTGAATTTCCCATATTTTGAAAAGAATCAAGAAATAGATATGATTTTAATGTTAAATTTATATTTTACTGCGTCACACATATGATTCGCGAGGCTTTTGAGAGGCTTGGGCCTACTGGTGCAGCACCCCTTACCTAGCAACAGTTCTCCATTCTCTTTCTATAGAAGTATGTGCTGCAGTCTCGTAGAGAGGAGCTGCGCAGGCAGTTTGAATGGTTGCGTCAAGGAGAGATGACTGTAATGCAGTATGAGATGAGGTTCTCCGAGTTAGCTCATCATGCTATTTGGTTAGTTCCGAAAAATAGAGAGAGGATTAGGAGGTTTGTTGATGGCCTCACTTATCAGCTTCGTATTCTCATGACCAAGGAGAGGGTGACTGGTGCTACCTTCGAGGAGGTTGCGGGCATTGCTTGTGAGATTGAGTCTGTTCGTCGCCAGGAGCGAAAGGAGAGGGAGGCCAAGAGGCCTCGAGGATCTGGTAGTTATAGTGGTGCTCCTTCGAGAAATCAGTTTCAGCACGGCAGAGGCCATGCATTCAGGTACGCTCAGCCAGCTCGCCCAGGTTATCATGGGGCGTCATTAGGTCATGGTTCTCACAATTCTCATCAGGGCCAATCATCACTTAGTGCACTTCCAGCTTAGAGTTCGTCTCGTGCTCCATCAGTTCAGGGCTCTTCTATGCCAGGTGCATCTACTAGTCATTCCGGTGTGAGGGGTTCCCTTCAGTCCTGAGAGTTGTTATGAGTGTGGAGAGATGGGTCATATGTAGAGGCAGTGCCCTCGTCGTATTGCGGGTTCATCTCATCAGAGGGGTCAGTCATCAGCTTCAGCGCCAGTTACTTCACCATCACCCACCCAGCCAGCTAGGGGTGGAGGTTAGTCAGCTAGGGGTCTCCCCAGAGGGGGAGGTCGATCAGGTGGCGATCAGGTCCGTTTCTATGCACTTCTAGCTAGATCTAATGCTATTGCTTCAGATGGTGTTATTACAGGTATTGTTTCAGTCTGCCACAGAGATGCTTCTTTATTATTTGATCCCGGTTCTACCTTTTCTTATGTGTCATCATACTTTGCTCGTTATTTGGGTATGCCCCCAGAGTCTCTTGCTTTACTTTTTCATGTATCTACCCCGGTGGGCGATACTTTTAATGTGTATCGATCGTGTGTGGTTGCAATTGGGGTCTGGAGACCCGAGTGGATCTTTTATTATTATGTATGGTAGATTTTGATGTCATTTTAGGCATGGATTGGCTATCTTCGTGTTGTGCTATTCTGGACTGTCATGCCAAGACAGTCACATTGGCTACACCGGGTGTGCCACAGATTAAGTGGCAAGGTGTGACTGATTATGTTCCCAGTAGAGTGATCTCGTTCTTGAAGGCCCAACATATGGTTGGGAAAGGTTGTCTTTCGTATCTAGCCTTTGTGAGGGATGTCGGTGCTGAGACTTCCAGTAATGATTATGTTCCAGTTGTGAGGGATTTTCCATATGTGCTTCCTGCAGACCTACTGGGCATGCCACCGGATAGGGATATTGATTTTGGTATTGACCTGGTGCTGGGCACTCAGCCCATTTCTATTCTGTCGTATCGTATGGCACCAACAGAGTTCAAGGAGTTAAAGGAGCAACTTCAGGAACTCCTTGATAAGGGGTTTATTCGGCCTAGTGTGTCACCTTAGGGTGTGCCGGTTCTATTTGTGAAGAAGAAGGATGGCACTATGAGTATGTGCATTGATTATATGCAATTGAACAAAGTAATAGTTAAGAACAAGTATCCTTTGCCTCGCATTGATGATTTATTCGACCAACTTTAGGGAGCGAGAGTGTTCTCCAAGATTGATCTCCGTTCGGATTATCACCAGTTGAAGATCAGGGACTCGGATATTCTTAAGACGGCTTTCAGGACCCGATATGGTCACTATGAGTTCTTGGTGATGTCTTTTGGGCTGACCAATGCCCCAGCAGCGTTCATGCATTTGATGAACAACGTGTTTCGGCCTTATCTTGACTCGTTTGTCATAGTCTTCATTGATTATATTCTGGTGTATTCACGTAGTCAGGAGGAGCATGCGCAACATTTGAGAGTTGTGTTGCAGATATTAAGGGAGGAGAAGCTTTATGCAAAATTCTCTAAGTGTGAGTTTTGGCTCAGTTTAGTGGCTTTCTTGGGGCACGTGGTGTCCAGCGAGGGTATTTAGGTTGATTTGAAAAAGATAGAGGCGGTTTACAGTTGGCCCTGACCGTCCTCAGCCATAGAGATTTGCAACTTTCTTGGTTTGGCAGGCTAATATCACTGTTTGTTCCGGAATTCTCATATATCACATCGCCCTTGACCAAGTTGACTCAGAAGGGTGCTTTATTTGTGTGGTCGGATAAGTGTGAGGAGAGCTTCCAGAAGCTCAAGACAACCTTGACCACAACTCCAGTGTTAGTTTTTCCCTCAGCTTCAGGTTCATATACCGTGAATTGTGATGCTTTGAGAGTTGGTATTGGTTGTGTATTGATGCAAAAGGGTAGAGTTATTGATTGTGTTTCTCGTCAGTTGAAGCCCCATGAGAAGAACTACCCCGTTCATGATTTGGAGTTGGCTGCCATAGATAACGCATTGAAGATTTGGTGGCATTACTTGTATGGTGTGTCTTGTGAGGCGTTTACTGATCATCGTAGCCTCCAGCACTTGTTCAAGCAGAAGGATCTTAATTTGAGGTAGCGGAGATGGTTGGAGTTGCTAAAGGATTATGATATCATTATATTGTACCATCCAGGAAAGGCCAATGTAGTGGACGATGCTTTTAGCCGAAAGACGGTGAGTATGGGATGTTTGGAATATATTCTAGTTGGGGAGAGACCTCTTGCAGTTGATGTTCAGGCCTTGGCCAATTTGTTCATGAGGTTGGATATTTCGGATCCTAGTCGGGTATTGGCTTGTGTGGTTTCTCGGTCTTCCTTATATGATCGCATCAGAGAGCGCCAGTATGATGATCTATATTTGCTTGTCCTTAAGGATAGAGTTCAGCATAATGATGCCAGAGATGTGACCATTGGTGATGATGGGGTGTTGAGGATGTAGGGCTGAATATGTGTGCCCAATGTGGATGGGCTTCTGGAGTTGTTTCTGGAGGAGGTCCATAGCTTGCGGTATTCCATTCATCTGGGTGCCGCGAAAATCTATCAGGATTTGAGGCAGCATTATTGGTAGAGGAGAATGAAGAAAGACATTGTAGGATTTGTAGCTCAGTGTCTTAATTGTGAGCAAGTGAAATATGAGCATCAGAGACCGAGTGTCTTACTTCAGCAGATGGATATTCCAGAGTGGAAGTGGGAGAGGATCACTATGGACTTTGTAGTTGGACTTCCACAGACTTTGAAGAAGTTTGATTCTATTTGGGTGATTGTGGATCGGCTGACCAAGTCCACGCACTTCATTCCTGTGTGTACTGCCTATTTTTCAGAGCGGTTGGTAGAGATCTATATCCGGGAGATTGTTCTTTTGTATGGCGTCCCAGTTTCCATCATTTCAGATAGGGGCACTCAATTTACTTCGCAGTTTTGGAGGTTTTTGCAGTGAGAGTTGGGTACTCAGGTTGAGTGGAGCACAACTTTTCACCCTCAGACGGACGGGCAGTCCAAGCGCACTATTTAGATATTGGAGGAAATGTTGCGTGCTTATGTCATTGATTTCGGAGGGTCATAGGATCGGTTTCTACCGATTGCAGAGTTTGCTTATAACAACAACTACCAGTCGAGTATTCAGATGGCTCCATATAAGGCTTTGTATGGTAGACGGTGTAGATCTCCAGCTGGTTGGTTTGAGTCGGGCGAGGCTAGGCTATTGGGGATAGACTTGGTTTAGGATGCCTTAGAAAAGGTGAAGGTAATTTAGGAGAGGCTTCGTACAGCGCGGTCGAGACAAAAGAGTTATGCTAACATGAGGGTTCGAGATGTGTCTTACATGGTTGGCGAGAAGGTTCTGGTTGAAGGTTTCGCCCATGAAGGGTGTTATGAGATTTGGGAAGAAGGGTAAATTGAGTCCTCCGTTCATTGGGCCTTTTGAGGTGCTTCAGAGGATTGGGGATGTGGCTTATGATCTTGCTTTGCCACCCAGCTTGTCGAGTGTGCATCCAGTATTTCATGTTTCTATGATCCGAAAGTATATTGGGGATCCGTCTCATGTTCTAGATTTCAGCACGGTTCAGTTGGATGATGATTTGACCTGTGATGTGGAGCCAGTAACTATTTTGGGTCGTCAGGTTCGAAAGTTGAGGTCAAAGGATATAGCTTCAGTGAAAGTGCAGTAGAGAGGTCGGCCCGTGGAGGAGGCTACATGGGAGACCGAGCGAGAGATGCAGAGCAGATATCCTCATATGTTTGAGGCTTCAGGTATGTTTCTTGGCTCGTTCGAGGACGAACATTTGTTTATGTTGGGGAGGATGTGACTACCCGGCTAGTCGTCTCATGAGTTACCGTTCCATTTCCCCCATTTCTGCTTCTTATTGCTTTGTTTATCGGTTCTATATGTGATCGGGTTGGTTGGCTCAGGTTCGGAAAGGATTTGGTAAGGTTTGAGACAGTTAGTCTCTTTTGAGGAATCCTAAGTTAGAAAGGTCAATCGGATGTTGAATTATGTGTTAAAGGGCTCGGATGTGAGTTCCGATGGTTCGGATAGCTTTGGGAGGTGATTTGGTACTTAGAAGCGTGATCGGAATGGGTTTTCGAAGTCCGTAGTAGATTTAGGCTTGTGTTAGCGAAATTGGATTTTTGGCAATTTCTGGTTGGTAGGTGAGGTTTTGACATAGGGGTCGGAATGGAATTCCGAGAGTTGCAGTAGTTCTATGGTGTCATTTGGGATGTGTGTGCAAAAGTTCAGGTCATTCAGACGTGGTTGGGTTGTTTTTTTTTATTAAAAGCGTAATTTAAAAGATTTTGGAATTCTTAGGCTTGAATACGATGAGAATTTGGTGTTTTGATGTTGTTTTGAGTGTTCCAAAGGTTGGAACAAGTTTGAATGAGGTTATGGGATATGTTGGCATGTTTGGTTGAGGTCTTGGGGGCCTCGGGTAAGTTTCGGGTGGTCAATCGAACCATTCCATAATGTTTGGAATTGCAGAAATTGCTGATCAGTGTTGCAGAGAAAATGGCCTTCGCATTCGTGAGTACGCCCTCGCGTTCGTGAAGGGTTAGCTGGTGACGGCTGGAACTTTAGCCTTTGCATTCGCGAGGAAGGCTCCGTATTCGCGAAGGGCTGGGTAAGTGGTCATCGCGTTCGCGTGAAGTGGATCGTGTTCGCGTAGAGGAATTTGGCAGCAGAGCTTCAGGGTATTTTCATTCATCGATTTTGCGAGTGAGGTAACGTGATCGCGAAGAGTGGTCTGAGGAAAGCATTGCATTCGCGCTGGGCATGTCGCAATCGCGAAGAGTAATTTTTGGTCAAAGTTGGATTGTGCTTTGCGAACGCGAGGCGTTGACAGCATTCGCGAAGAAGGATTTCAAGCCTGGGCAGAATGTTTAAATAGTCGTCTTCTCCGCAATTTTGGGGTTTATATCTTCCATTGTTGATCGTTTTTGAAGCTTTTTGAAGAGGATCGAAGAGGTATTCAAGCAGAATCACTTGGAGGTAAGATTCAAGGACTTAAAACTCGATTCTAATGTGAAATATACCTAATTAATCATAGAATTTAAGCCTAAAATTGAAGAACTGGGGCTTGAAATTAGAGACCTAGAATTTGGGATTTGAGGGATCATTTGTGGATAGATTTTGATGCTTTTGGTATGAATGAACTCGGGGAGTGATAAGGAATCCATTGATGTTAATTTTATCGGAATTCAAGACGTGGGCCCAGGGGTCGAGTTTTGGTAAATTCGGGATTTCTGTTGTAAACTGATTATTTCGCATGGGCTTCGTTCCCTTAGCATATTTTGACATTGTGATTATGATTTTGGATAGATTCGATGCGAGCTGAGACCGATTCGAGGGGCAAAGACGTCGTGGGCTAGAGTTTGGAACAGATTGAGGTGAGTAATGATTGTAAATGATGTTCTGAGGGTATGAAACCCCGGATTGCACATTGTTGTGCTATATTGAGGTGATGCACATGCTTGATGACGAGCGTGGGATCGTGCACTATTGGGGATTGTGACTTAGTTCGTCCCGAATGTCTATTTTTCCGCGTATTTGACTGAAATCTATTTGCTATCATTATGTTTTGGGCAGAATGCAATATTCAGGAATCGTGCCAACTATTTGAACCCTTAGGGAATTTTTATTGATATTTCCTCATTGTTTTGACTTTATACTTGAACTCAGTCATGCTATATTTTACTGTTTTCATAACTCAGCCATATTTACTCTGTTTTAACACTTAAATGATCTTTAAATGATATTTTGGGCTGAGAATTATGTTTTACTATTGCTCGAGTGGCTTGTGAGGATTTTGACTGAGTAAGGTCGAGGACCTATGTTGTGAGGAAACACTGATTATGATTATAAGGCCGAGGGCCTAAGATATGTACGCCATGAGGTGGTTTGTTGATATGACACCGAGAGCCTAGTGATGATGTCACGAGATGGCTTGATATTGCGCTTGGGCTGTAAGGGGTCCCTCCAGGAGTCTGCACACCCCCAGCGAGCACGGGTACCCATTGTGATGTGACATATAGCCCGAGGGGCTGGTATTGTCCTGAGATATTGCCCGAGTGGTGGATTTGTTGACATTGTGCCTGAAAGGCGAACCTTTATGTGTTTATCTTTCTTATTTATCTGTCATTACCTGTTTAATTGTTGAAAAGGTATTTCATGAAGTTTAAACCGAACTTAAATGATTTTACATATCTTTACTGATTCACTATTTTTACTGGTCTTACTGCTTCATTATAGCCTGTAATCCGCCTTACGTGTTTTCATATGTCTCAGTCATTTATTTATGATTATTACTCATTGAGTTGGAGTACTCACTTTACTCCCTACACCCCGTGTGCAGATTCAGGAATTGTTGATCCTGCCAGCGCAAGTTGAGAGCTCCCGGCAGACTTCAAAGTCCACGAGGTAGCTGCTTGGCGTCCGCAGACCCATCTTTCTCCCCCTTTATCCCATTTCTATCTCTTTATCAGTTGTTCTGTAATAGTTTAGTAGGCATTTCAGACTTGTAGCATATTGTTAGATTCTCATGACTAGTGACACCCTGATATCGGGCTGTATTGGGTTTATCTTCCGCAACTGTACTATTAACTGTTCACTTTTGGATTAATTATGATGTTTTAGACTTAAATTCTTATTGTTTGATTGCTTATAAATGAAATGGGAAGCATCAGCTGGCCTTGTCTTCATGAGAGGCGCCATCATGACCGGGTTCAGGTTTAGGGTCGTGACAAGTTGGTATCAGAGCCTACGTTACATAGGTCTCACGAGTCATGAGCAGGTTTAGTAGAGTCTTGCGGATCGGTACAGAGACATGTGTATTTATCCTCGAGAGGCTGCAGACCCTTTAGGAAAAACTTTATATTCATGAAATTCTTGTCGTGCTAATTTGTTTATCCGAGTACTAAACTTCTGTTATTCTGTTCTCTCACAGATGGTGAGGACACGCGCTACCGGTCAGGATGGACGATCACCAATACCACCAGCTATGGCCACTAGAGGCTGAGGATGCGGTCGTGGTCATGGTAGGGGCAAAGCAGCTACCCGCACAGCAGCTAGGGCAGCACCTACAGATCCACCAGCCGCCCTAATTTAGGATCAGGTCCCAGTTATGGACACTCCAACAGCACTAGCTCAGGCACCAGTTGTGCCTATTGTGATCCCGGGTCTTCAGGAGGCCTTGGCTCAGATCCTATCAGTTTGCACTGGCCTAGCTCAGGCGGTCTCAGCTACTACAGCCGCAGCTACTTCTCAGGCTGGGGGAGGCGCTCATACTTCCACCGCTTGCACACCTGAGCAGGTCGAGCAGGGACTTCAGACGCCGGGGGCACATCCAGCCCAGCTGGTTGCAGCTGGTCAGGACTATGTGATTCCTTACATGCTAGAGGACGAGCAGCATAGGTTGGAGAGGTTTGGTAGACTTCAGCCTCCGACCTTTAGTAGTGCAGAGGGCGAGGATGCCCAGGGTTTCTTGGATAAGTGTCAGAGGATGCTTCGTACATCGGGTATTCTGGAGACCAGTGGGGTTGCTTTCACTACTTATCAGTTTTCTGGAGCTGCCTTTACTTGGTGGGAGGATTTTGAGAGGCATAGGCCTGTTGGTGCAGCACCCTTACCTGGAAACAGTTCTCCATTTTCTTTCTAGAGAAGTATGTGTTGTAGTCTCGTAGAGAGGAGCTGCGCAGGCAGTTTGAGTGGTTGCATCAGGGAGAGATGACTGTGATGCAGTATGAGATGAGGTTCTCCAAGTTAGCTCATCATGCTATTTGGTTGGTTCCGATAGATAGAGAGAGGATTAGGAGGTTTGTTGATGGCCTCACTTATCAACTTCGTATTCTTATGATCAAGGAGAGGGTGACTGGTGCTACCTTCGAGGAGGTTGTGGACATTGCTCGTGAGATTGAGTCTGTTCGTCACCAGGAGCGAGAGAAGAGGGAGGCCAAGAGGCCTCGAGGATCTGGTAGTTATACTGGTGCTCCTTCGAGAGGTCAGTTTCAACACAGCGGATGTCATCCATTCAGGCATGCTCAGCCAGCTCGCCCAGGTTATCATGGGGCGTCATATGGTCATGGTTCTCAAAGTTCTCATTAGGGCCAATCATCACTTAGTGCCCTTCCAGCCTAGAGTTCGTCCCGTGCTCTATCAGTTAAGGGCTCATATATGCTAGTGCATCTGCTAGTCATTCCGGTACAAGGGGTTCCCTTAGGTCCCGTTCTCCAGCACTTGGGATTTGTTATGAGTGTGGAGAGATGGGTCATATGTTGAGGCAGTGTCCTCGTCGTCTTGCAAGTTCATCTCAGCGAGGGGTCAGTCATCAGCTTCAGCGCCAATTACTTCACCATCACCCGCCCAGCCAGCTAGGGGTGAAGGTTAGTCAGCTAGGGGTCGCCCCAGAGGGGGAGGTCGATCAGGTGGCGGTCAGGTCCGTTTTTATACACTTCTAGCTAGATCTATTGTTATTGCTTCAGATGCTGTTATTACAGGTATTGTTTCAGTTTGCCACAAAGATGCTTCAGTATTATTTGATCCTGGTTCCACCCTTTCTTATGTGTCATCATACTTTGCTCATTATTTGGATACGCCCCGTGAGTCTCTTGCTTCACCTGTTCATGTATCTACCCTGGTGGGCGATACTGTTATTGTAGACTGTGTGTACCAGTCGTGTGTGGTGGCTATTAGGGGTCTAGAGACCCGAATGGATCTTTTATTATTGTGTATGGTAGATTTTGATGTCATTTTGGGCATGGATTGGC
Source organism: Nicotiana tabacum (assembly GCF_000715075.1). Taxonomy (NCBI): domain Eukaryota; kingdom Viridiplantae; phylum Streptophyta; class Magnoliopsida; order Solanales; family Solanaceae; genus Nicotiana; species Nicotiana tabacum. The sequence goes on along the minus strand of NC_134090.1, from coordinate 151,336,986 downwards.
TATCTCCATGTTGTGCTATTCTGGACTGTCATGCCAAGATAGCCACATTAGCTATACCGGGTGTGCTATGGATTGAGTGGCGAGGTGTGACTGAATATGTTCCCAGTAGAGTGATATCGTTCTTGAAGGCTCAGCATATGATTGGGAAAGGTTGTCTTTCGTATCTATCCTTTGTGAGGGATGTTGGTGATGAGACTCCTAGTATTGATTCTATTCAAGTTGTGAGAGATTTTCCACATGTGTTTCCTGCAAACCTGTCGGGCATGCCACCTGACAAAATTATTGATTTTGGTATTGATAATGGTGCTGGGCACTCAGCCCATTTCTATTCTACCGTATCGTATGGCACCAGCGGAGTTGAAGGAATTAAAGGAGCAGGTTCAGGAACTCCTTCATTTGGCCTAGTGTGTCACCTTGGGGTGCACCGGTTTTATTTATGAAGAAGAAGGATGGCACTATGAGGATGTGCATTGATTATAGGCAATTGAACAAAGTAACAGTTAAGAACAAGTATCCTTTGCCTCGCATTGATGATTTATTCGACCAGCTTCAGGGAGCGAGAGTGTTCTCCAAGATAGATGTCCGTTCGGGTTATCACCAGTTGAAGATCAGGGACTCGGATATTCTTAAAACGGCTTTCAGGACCCGATATGGTCATTATGAGTTCTTGGTGAAGTCTTTTGGGTTTACCAATGCCCCAACAGTGTTCATGCATTTGATGAACAGCATATTCCAGCCCTATCTCGACTCATTTGTCATAGTCTTCATTGATGATATTCTGGTGTATTCGCATAGTCAGATGGAGCATGCGGAGCATTTGAGAGTTGTGTTGCAGAGATTAAGGGAGGAGAAGTTTTATGCAAAATTCTCCAAGTGTGAGTTTTGGCTCAGTTTAGTGGCCTTCTTAGGGCACGTGGTGTTCACTGAGGGTATACAGGTTGATCCGAAAAAGATAAATGTGGTTCAGAGTTTGCCCAAACCGTCCTCAGCCACATAGATTCGCAGCTTTCTTGGTTTGGCAGGCTATTATTGCTGGTTTGTTCAGGGATTCTCATCTATCGTATCGCCCTTGACCAAGTAGACTCAGAAGGGTGTTTCTTTTGTGTGGTCGGATGAGTGTGAGTAGAGCCTTTAGAAGCTCAAGACAGCCTTGACTACAGCTCTAGTATTAGTTTTGCTCTCAGCTTCAGGTTCATATGCCTTGTATTGTGATGCTTCGAGAGTGGGTATTGGTTGTGTATTGATGCAGAAAGGTAGAGTTATTGTTTATGTTTCTCGTCAGTTGAAGCCCAATGAGAAGAACTACCCCGTTCATGATTTGAAGTTGGCTGCCATGGTTCACTCGTTGAAGATTTGGAGGCATTACATGTATGGTGTGTCTTGTGAGGTGTTTACTGATCATCGTAGCCTTCAGCACTTGTTCAAACATAAGGATCTTAATTTGAGGCAACGGAGATGGTTGGTGTTGCTAAAGGATTATGATATCACTATATTGTGCCATCCAGGAAAGGCCAATGTGGTGGTCGATGTTTAGAGCCAAAAGGCGGTGAGTATGGGGAGTTTGGCATATATTCCAGTTGGGGAGAGACCTCTTGCCATTGATGTTCAGGCCTTGGCCAATTGGTTTTTGAGGTTAGATATTTCGGAGCCTAGTCAGGTATTGGCTTGTGTGGTTTCTCGGTCTTCCTTATATGATCGCATCAGAGAGCGCCAGTATGATGATCTGTATTTGCTTGTCCTTAAGGACAGAGTTCAGGATGATAACGCTAGAGATGTGACCATTGGTGATGAGGTGTTGAGGATGCAAGGCCGGATATGTGTGCCCAATGAGGATGGGCTTCGGGATTTGATTCTAGAGGAGGCCCACAGCTCGCGGTATTCTATTCATCCGGGTGCTGCAAAGATGTATCAGGATTTGAGGCAGCATTATTGGTGGAAGAGAATGAAGAAAGACATTGTAAGATTTGTAGCTCGGAGTCTCAATTTTCAGCAGGTGAAATATGAGCATCAGAGACCGGGTGTCTTGCTTCAGTATATGGATATTCCAGAGTGGAAGTGGGAGAGGGTCACTATGGATTTGTAGTTGGACTTCCACAGACTTTGAAGAAGTTCGATGCTATTTGGGTGATTGTGTATCGGCTGACCAAGTCCACGCACTTCATTTCTGTGTGTACTGCCTATTCTTCAGAGCAGTTGGTAGAGATCTATATCCGGGAGATTGTTCGTTTGTATGGCGTCCCGGTTTGCATCATTTCAGATAGGGGCACTCAGTTTACTTTGCAGTTTTTGAGGTTTTTGCACTGAGAGTTGGGTACTCAGGTTGAGTTGAGCACAACTTTTCACCCTCAGACGGACAGGCAGTCCAAGCGCACTATTTAGATATTGGAGGAAATGTTGCGTGCTTGTGTTATTGATTTTGGAGGGTCATGGGATCGGTTTCCCGCTTGCAGAGTTTTTTTATAACAACAACTACCAGTCGAGTATTCAGATGGCTCCATATGAGGCTTTGTATGGTAGACGGTGTAGATCTCTAGCTGGTTGGTTTGAGTCGGGCGAGGTTAGGCTATTGGGGATAGACTTGGTACAAGATGCCTTAGAAAAGGTGAAGGTAATTTAGGAGAGGCTTCGTATAGCGCGGTCGAGACAAAAGAGTTATGCTGACATGAGGGTTCGAGATTTGTCTTACATGGTTAGCGAGAAGGTTCTGTTGAAGGTTTCACCAATGAAGGGTGTTATGATATTTGGGAAGAAGGGTAAATTGAGTCCTCGGTTCATTGGGTCTTTTGAGTGCTTCAGAGGATTAGGGAGGTGGCTTATGAGCTTGCTTTTCCACCCAGCTTGTGGAGTGTGCATCCAGTATTTCAAGTTTCTATGCTCTGAAACTATATTGGGGATCCGTCTCATGTTCTGGATTTCAGTACGGTTCAGTTGGATGATGATTTTACCTATGATGTGGAGCCAGTAACTATTTTGGGTCGTCAGGTTCGAAAGTTGAGGTCAAAGGATATAGCTTTAGTGAAAGTGCAGTGGAGAGTTCGGCCCGTGGAGGAGGCTACCTAGGAGACCGAGCAAGAGATGCAGAGCAGATATCCTCACCTTATTGAGGCTTCAGGTATGTTTCTTGACTCGTCCAAGGACTAACGTTTGTTTAAGTTGGGGAGGATGTGACGACCCGGCCAGTCGTCTCATTAGTTACCACTTTGTTTCCCCCGTTTCTGCTTCTTATTGCTTTGTCTATTGGTTCTATATGTGATCGGGTTGGTTGGCTCGGGTTCGGAAAGGATTTGGTAAGGTTTGAGACACTTAGTCTCTTTTGAGGAAGCCTAAATTGGAAAAGTCAACCAAATGTTGACTTATGTGTTAGAGGGCTCGGATGTGAGTTCCGATGGTTTGGATAGCCTTTGGAGGTGATTTGGGACTTAGGAGCGTGATCAGAATGAGTTTTGGAGGTCCGGAGTATATTTAGGCTTGAGTTGGCGAAATTGGAATTTTGGCAATTTCCGGTTGGTAGGTGAGATTTTTATGTAGGGGTCAGAATGGAATTTCGAGAGTTGTAGTAATTTTGTGGTGTCATTTGGGATGTATGTGCAAAATTTCAAGTCATTCGGACATGGTTTGGTTGGGTTTTTGATAAAAAGCGTAATTTAGAAGATTTTCGAATTCTTATGCTTGAATCCATTGCGAATTTGGTGTTTTGATGTTATTTTGAGCATTCCGAAGGTTGGAACAAGTTTAAATGAGGTTATGGGATATGTTGGTATGTTTGGTTGAGGTCCTGGGGGCTTCGGGTAATTTTCAGTTGGTCAATCGGACCATTCTATGATGTTTGCAATTGCAGAAATTGTTGATTAGTGTTGCAGAGAAAATGGCCTTCGCGTTCGTGAGTAGGACCTCGCATTCGCAAAAGGTTAGCTGGTGAAGGCTGGAATTTTAGCCTTCGTGTTCGCGAGGAAGGCTCTGCATTCGCGAAGGGCTGGGTAAGTGGTCATCGCGTTCGCGTGAAGCAGACCGCGTTCGCGTAGAGGAATTTGGCAGCGAAGCTTCAGGGTATTTTTATTCATCACGTTCACGAGTGAGGTAACATGATCGCAAAGAGTGGTATGAGGAAAGCAACGTGTTCGCGCTGGGCATGTTACAATCGCAAAGAGTAATTTTTGGTCAAAGTTGGATTGTGCTTCCCGAACGCGAGGCATTGATCGCGTTCGCGAAGAAGGATTTCAGGCCTGGGCAGAATGTTTAAATAGTCATCTTGTCCGCGATTTTGGGGTTTATTTCTTACATTGTTGCTCGTTTTTGGAGCTTTTTGAAGAAGATCAAAGAGGGATTCAAGAGGAATTACTTGGAGGTAAGATTCATGGACTTAAAACTCAATTCTAATGTGAAATCTACTTAATTAATCATGGAATTTAAGCCTAAAATTGAAGAAGTAGGATTTGAAATTGGAGAACTAGAATTTGGGATTTGAGAGGTCGTTTGTGGATGGATTTTTATGCTTTTGGTATGAATGAACTCGGGGAGTGATAAGGAATCCATTGATGTGAATTTTATCTGAATCCGAGACGTGAGGCTGGGAGTCGGGTTTTGGTAATTTCGGGATTTGTGTTGTAAATTGATTATTTTCGCATGGGCTTCGTTCCCTTAGAATATTTTGACATCGTGATTCTGATTTTGGATAGATTCGACGCGAGTTGAGACCGATTCGAGGGGCAAAGACATCGTGGGATAGAGTTTGGACCGGATTGAGGTGGGTAATGATTGTAAATGATGTTCTGAGGGTATGAAACCCCAGATTGCACATCGTTGTGCTATATTTAGGTGACACACACACTTGATGATGAGCGTGGGGTCGTGCACTGTTGGGGATTGTGACTTAGTCCATCCCGAATGTCTATTTTTCCGCGTATTTGACTGAAATCTATTTGCTATCATTATGTTTTTGGTGGAATTCCATATTCAGGCCTCGTGCCAACTATTTGAACCCTTAGGGGATTTTTATTGATATTTCCTCACTGTTTTGACTTTATACTTGAACTCAGACATGCTATATTTCGCTGTTTTTGTAACTCATCCATGTTTACTCTATTTTAACACTTAAATGATCTTTAAATGATATTTTGGGCTAAAAATAATGTTTTACTATTGTCCGAGTGGCTTGTGAGGATTTTGACTTAGTAAGGTCGAGGGCCTATATTGTGAGGAAACACTGATTATGATTATGAGGCCGAGGGCCTAAGATATGTACGCCATGAGGTGGTTTGTTGATATGACGCCGAGAGCCTAGTGATGATGTCACGAGATGGCTTGATATTGCGCTTGGGCTGTAAGGGGTCCCTCCAGGAGTCTGCACACCCCCAGCGAGCATGGGTACCCATTGTGATGTGAGATATAGCCCGAGGGGCTGGTATTGTCCTGAGATATTGCCCGAGTGGTGGATTTGTTGACATTGTGCCCGAAGGGCGAACCTTTATGTGTTTATCTTTATTATTTATCTGTCATTACCTGTTTAATTGTTGAAAAGGTATTTCATGAAGTTTAAACCGAACTTAAATGATTTTACATATCTTTACTGATTTACTATTTTTACTGGTCTTACTGCTTCATTATAGCCTGTAATCCGCCTTACGTGTTTTCATATATCTCAGTCATTTATTTATGATTATTACTCATTGAGTTGGAGTACTCACTTTACTCCCTACACCCCGTGTGCAGATTCAGGAATTATTGATCCTGCCAACGCAAGTTGAGAGCTCCCAGCAGACTTCAAAGTCCACGAGGTAGTTGTTTGGCGTCCGCAAACCCATGTTTCTCCCCCTTTATCCCATTTCTATCTCTTTATCAGTTGTTCCGTAATCGTTTAGTAGGCATTTCAGACTTGTAGCATATTGTTAGATTCTCATGACTAGTGACACCCCGATATCGGACTGTATTGGGTTTATCTTCCGCAATTGTATTGTTAACTGTTCACTTTTGATTAATTATCATGTTTTAGACTTAAATTCTTATTGTTTGATTGCTTATAACTGAAATGGGAAGCGTCAGCTGGCCTTGTCTTCACGAGAGGCGCCATCACGACCAGGTTCGAGTTTAGGGTCGTAACAGAATATGTCAAGATTCTTACAAAGACAGTTGCAACCAAAGGAAATAAGATAACCAAAAATTAATTTTTCTTCCTTCCCATAGCTCAGATAAAATTTCATTCAAGATATGATCCAATAAAAAATGTTAAAGCACATATAAGCCAATGATGACAATTTATGCAAAAACGATGCTTTCTTTTCAAGTCTGCTTTCAACTGAGGCGCCAAACTAAAAATGTGAAAGATCATGCTTGTTGCAAGAAAATGTCAAAAAATACTATTAAAACTCACATCGATGATCACTGCAAATGCGCCATTTTCTAATTAAAAAAATATGATCTATACAAAAGTAAGGATAATCATCAATAGAAACATATATATGTACCTTCCAAGCTTTTGAGTGTCAAGACCTAATTTCCCGTCCGTTGAGTTTCATGATGGCACCTAGTCTTAGGTACTAGGTAAGCCTAATATTTACTAAATATCAACCATAATAAAGAAAGCCTAACAGTCTCAATATCGAAATCTTTTATAGAATTTACATATTTCCAAAACCGGCGGTACAAGTCATAAGCTCTACAGAGTTTCGCTACAACTTCTAAACATAACTGTATGGAAATAAGTACAACAGTGTGAATATAAAATAGGAAGGTGACTACGAAGCCTATGAATGCAGCAACAGGGTTACATTGAGTCTCCTCGGCATGAATCCGCACAGCTACTAACGATCAATACCTGGATCTGTAAAAAACAATGTATAGAAGTGTAGTATGAGCACACCACAATGGTGCCCAGTAAGTATCATGTCTAACCTCGGTAGAGTAGTGATGAGGAATAGTCAAGACACCCACTGGTCTAATAAACAGAACAAGTATAAATATTGGAACAACAGAGCATGATTTCTACATAAAGACTACGCGATATGGCTAACAATACAGTAATTTCAATAAAGAAGGGAACAATAAATATAGCGGAACACCATAATAAGGACATAGAAGAGTGAACGAAATCACAATCCAAATCCAAAATCACGAATACAGTAAAGATAAGTAATAACTCAGCAACTACGACAGTTTTCACATCAGGTCTTAGCCAACAAACTCCAATCACTTAGTCAAAACCTTCAAGTATAAATCTTTCAACTAAATTTTCGAATAGAATTTTTTTTTAGAATATAATCCTTTCCAATAAAGATATTTCGATATATACTTCCTTCAAATAAATATCTTTCACACATAGTTCTTTCAAAATAATACCTTCCGAATATACTCTTTTCAAATAATATCTTTCAAATATAAGTCACCATATGACACCTTATCTCATAGTCATATATTACAAGTCTCAATACCTGAACCCACACACTTGGTATTATGTGCCTTCATCACATCTCATAACCGCACTGACGACTCACGTGCCAAATCGATCCATTCTCGCATGGAAGGTAAGTAAACAAGGGTTTGCGTCTATACTCAGCAATATCAAGAAAACCACTTATCCGATAAGGTTTTTTAGCGTCGTGTATGCATGTACAAGTGTCCTAATATAGTTCGCATGCAACGACTCAGTTGGTCGTTTTGAGAGTTATAGCCATGTCACCCTTCTTTTATGTTTTTAGCTGTATTTTGACTTACCAGGTTAGTCGGTTTGGGTCCAGAGTGGTTTTGGAGTGAATTGAGATACTTATTCTCTTATGAGAAGGTTTAAGTTGGAAGAGTTTACCGTATGTTGACTTATATGTAAACAACCTTGGATATGAATTTTTATAGTTCTATTAGCTCCGTTAGGTGATTTTGGACTTAGGAGCGCGTCTCAAATGTTATTTGGAGGTCCGTAATAGAATTAGGATTGAATTGGCGAAAGTTGGAATTTTGGCGATCTTGGTCGACAGTGGAAAAATTTGATATCGGGGTCGGAATGGATTTTCGAAAGTTGGAGTAGCTTTGTGTTGTCATTTGCGACGTGTGTTTAAAATTTGAGGTCATTTGGACGTGGTTTGGTAGGTTTTAGCGTCGTTTGCGGAATTTGGAAATCTAGAGGTTCTTAGGCTTGAATCTGAGTGTAATTTGGTGTTTTGATATTGTTTGGACTAGTGCCATACAAGGTACCATGTGATCATGATAGTAATGTGTATAAAGTGTATTAAAAGTAAGTAATATTTTAAGTAATTTGAGATAATTCTTAATTATGTGGGTAATTGATTAATTATTGAATTAGTGAAAAATTACCAAGTTAATTAAGGAATTGGTAATTAATTAAGATGTTGATGGATAAGCCTAAAAGGCCCCCAACGTGGCAGAAAGTTTTGGCCAATTTAGTGACTCTTAAGTTACATGGAAAGGTGGCATAATTGGAGAAGGTTTGGTGGCCAAGTCTTACAAGGTGGGGCCCGCACCACCAAGACTTAAAAGACCTCTCTTTAATTCACAAAAATGGAATGGAGATGGTCACACTTTCTAAGTAACGGATGAATGCTCAACAATTCGTATGAAAATGCAGCAACGTGATATCACGATTCTAAGGAAGTACGGTACAATCTTTTTCAAGAATATCATACGGATTTTTCCCTAATTCAATCTGTCGTTACGCGTTCTTCGCAAAAGACATGTGTTAGAGAGATTGTTAAGAGAATTGGTTCAGGTATGTTAATGTTATCCCTTCTTTCTTTTTGGCATGATCCATACGATACAAACGAAACAAGCAAATACACAACTTCCATAAATGACTCTATCCATAGAAGTATTAGAGGTGCCTATGTTCTTGAATTCTCATATGTCTTATTATTCTATCGTCTATTTATGGGTCTCAGAATATACGCAAGTTGATAAAGTTTATTTTATGATACTAATCAGAGGTATAATGGTCTTATCACGCTCGGAGAGATTTTATTGACGTACTTCTCATGCATTACATTCATTTTGAATGTAGGTATGCATAACATTAGAATATTAAATGATTCACAAAGCTATATAGATGTACATGTTGAGTCTTTTACTCCATGTTTCTCTCATGTCTATTGTTTATTGATTTTCATTCCTTACATACTCGGTACATTATCTGTAGTGACATTCCTTTTGCATGGAGACGTTGCATTTCATGCCCCCACGTTCCGATAGACAGGTCGAGAGTCTTCCAAGTAGGCTATCAACTCAGCAAAAGATGTTGGTGTGCTTCATTTGCTCCGGAGTTGCTTGTTGGGTCAGTATGATTTAGACGTGTATTGTTTGGTATGGCGGGGTCCTATCCCGACCTTTATGATAATATGTACTCATAGAGGTTTGTAGATAGATTTCATATATACGGACACTTGTATGGCCTTGGTTGCCTATGTTTTGAGTATATAAAGGATCATGTCGGCCTTATAGGCCCGTACGTCATATGTATAAGTCGGTATATCAAGTTGAGGATTTTGTCATATTTTATTCTACTTATCGCACAATAGTCTTTCCATCTCATTTACCTATAAGAGTATGATACCAAAAGATATGTTACGTTGGTACTCGGTTGAGTAAGGTACCAGGTTCCCATCGCGACCCATCGAATTGGGTCGTGACAGAAATGGTATCAGAACAGTTTTGTCCCTTGGCCGGATGGGCATATACGTTACTGAGTGGTTGAGTATTTATATATGCCTGGAGATGGATTTCTCCACATGGTTAGATTTCCCCTTTTCCTTGGTATTGAGTGACTTGCTGTCAGTGTTGTATATGTTCAGGGATGGATTTCCCTCGGCCGGATGGCCATATCCAGTACCGAGTGGCTGAACACTTGAGAGTGGGAGTACGTTGTGCATTTCACATAGACGATGCATTGGCATGTAGAGGCAATTTAGTTATATATCTTAAACTGTTCAGATTTGTATTTACCTTATTACTTTGAGCTATCTATTTAACTGAAAGCATACCTACATTTCTGTACATTGTTTCTATTATATCTGTTGAGGTTGAGTTCGTCACTACCATTCAGTCCATAGTTTGGACTCATTACCTACTGAGTTGGTGTACTCACGTTACCCCTGCACCTTATGTGCAGATTCAGGCACTTTTTGGCCCAGTGGCGGTTGTTGATCGAGGCTTCAGGCTTAGGAGATTATTGAGGTATCTTCACGACGTTCGCAGGCCTTGGCTCTCCTTCTTATTCTCCAGTTGTATTTCATTTTCTTCTTTAGACATTGTAATAGACTATGTATTTCTCTAGACGCTCATGCACTTAGTGACACCCAGGTTTTGGGCTTGATTGTATCTTATTTTGGATTTTCTTATGTTTCAGTTAGTTTTCTTTAAATGTTAAAAGCTTCCATTAAATGTTTTCAAACTTATTGATGTTGTGTTGATTTGTTGAGTTGAGGTGGCCTAGTTCCACGATAGGAGCCATCACGACGGGTTAGGTTTTTGGCAGTGACAAGTTGGTAATAGAGCCTAGGTTACATAGGTCTCACAAGTGATGAGCGGGTTTAGTAGAGTCTTGCGGATCAGTATTGTCACGACCCGGATTTCCCACCCTCGGGAGTCGTGATGGCGCCTACTAGTGAAAGCTAGGCAAGCCAACCAATTGAACTATCTACCTTATTTTCATTTTTAATCCGATAACGGTTAAGAGCCAACAATTAGATAACAATAGAATTGAATAAGCGGAAGACTGCATTGTAGAGATTTAATAATACTGCTAATACCAAACCATAACAAATCTACCCAAGACAGGTGTCACAACTTCACAGACTGTCTAGGAGTACTACAAATAAAGGTCTGAAAGAAATAAATACAATACTGCCTCTGGAAATACATGAAAGAAATAGGAATAGTAGATAGAAGGAGACGCGCCAAGGCCTGCGGACGCCTGCAGGACTACCTCGGATCGCCTGATGAACAAGAAAACAGCAATCTCACTGCGGTTTGAAGTCTACAACACTGGGATCTGCACAAAAGAGTGCAGAGTGTATTATCAGCACAACCAACCCCATGTGCTGGTAAGTGCCTAGCCTAACCTCAGCGAAGTAGTGACGAGGCTAGGACCAGACTACCAAATAAACCTGTGCAATATAACGTACAAAAATAATAGGAAGCAGATAACAATGATGGCAACAATGACCAACCAGTGATGTAAATAGCAGGCCACAAGAACACCATAAATGTTTCTCAACAAATAATAGATACAAGTGCAATCAATTCATCAAGTCCTTCAAATATAAATCTTTCGCCTATAAATCCTTCAAGTAATAATCTCCAAGATAATATGCTTTTCAATGAATATATATCGAATATATTTCCTTTAAATAAAATATCTTTCAAATAAGCATCTTTCGAATATAATTCTTTCGAGTAAATGTCACCTTGTGACGCCTCATTCACTTAACATAAAGTAGAGTACAACTTCCAACCCAATTAGGAAATCAACAAGAAAATATGAAGTTATTTTTAGAAATCATTTGATAAAGAAGATACCCTTTTCAATTAAAGTACAATATCGAATGAATCCTTCACCTTTAATACGAGAAATCAATAAATCAAAACATAGTAGAAATTCCTTTTTTTTGTAAAGTACAACCTCAAACGGTTTAAGGAAAATTTAGTTGAGAAATCAATTGAGTTAAAAAAAATGTAACAATTGTTGAAATTTGGAGTATTGAACATATATATAAAAAAAAGTAAAAATAGAATATCAAGAGAATTATAAAGGAATCAAAATCCAATCACTAACAAGAATAAGGGAAACAAAAGCATATTTCACTTTCTTTTCACATCTTATTGCAGGCGTGCAACCCGGTCCCATTTCATGTATCTCGTGGCAGGCGTGCCACCCGCTTCCATTTCATGTATATCGTGGTAGGCGTACCACCCGCTCCCATTTCATTATGTCTTGTGGTAGGCGTACCACCTACTCCCATTTCATTATATCTTATGGTAGGCGTACCACCCGCTCCCATTTCATTATATCTTGTGGTAGGCGTACCACCCGCTCCCATTTCATTATATCTTGTGGTAGGCGTACCACCCGCTCCCATTTCATTATATATCTTGTGGTAGGCGTACCACCCGCTCCCATTTCATTATATATCTTGTGGTAGGCGTACCACCCGCTCCCATTTCATTATATATCTTGTGGTAGGCGTACCACCCGCTCCCAGTTACAAGCCAACAATAATCACAAGGAATCCCGGCAAGGGAACAAGAGCAATATAACAACTTTCCGGCAAGGGAACAATAATATTTCAACAACATCCCGGCAAGGGAACAATACTATCAAAACAAACATCCTGGGAAGGCAACAATAATATCAAACAAACATCCCGGTAAGGTAACAATAATATCAAACAAACATCCTGGCAAGGGAATAATGGTGATAATAACATATGAAGCGCAATAAACCACAACGGAGTCATAACAATTATAATACAAGACTCATGGACATGCTTGACACCAACGTATTGATACTCGTCACCATGCCTATACGTCGTACTCTACAATTAACATGTAGCAATTAAGACACAACTCCTAATCCCTCAAGCTAAGGTTAGACCAAACACTTACCTCGCTTTGCAACTAATTCAAAATTCCAACAAGCCTTTGCCTCGCGAATTCGTGCCCGAAATTCTCAAATCTAGTCATAAACAATTCGATTCAGTCAATAAAAATTATAGGAATTAATTCCATATGAAATTCTACATTTTCCATTAAAAATCCGAAATAGCACTAAAAATTTGCCCGTGGGGCCCACGTCTCGGAACCCGACAAAAATTACGGAATATGAAACCTCATCCAACCACGAGTCTAACCATACCAAAATTACTAAATTTCGATAACATTTCGACCCTCAAATCCTCAAATCTATCCGAGAGAGTTTTCAAACTCTTCAAACTAAATTCATAGATTTAATACCTAAACTAGTAATAGATTCGGGTAATCTAACCAAAATTAAGTTAAGAACACTTACCCCGTTGTTTTCTCTGAAAATCTCCCGAAAATCGCCTCTTCCCGAGCTCCAATTTGACATAAATGGAAGTCCCATTTTCAGAAATAAACATTCTGTCCAGAATTCGGGGGTTACTATTCACGTGTTGTTACTGTTCACGGAGTACTGTTCATGGGGTACTGTACACGGTATTGTTCACACATTGTGAAAGAAAATTCATCAGCCTTTCTATATCCGTTAACCTTCCGAAATCCACCCGAGGCCCTCAACAAAATACACCAACAAGTCCTAAAACATAATACAAGCTTAGTCGAAATCTGAAATCACATCAAACAATGCTAAATTCGTGAATCACACCCCCATTCAAGCCTAATGAAACTAAGAACATCCAACTTCTATATTCGATGCAAAAACCTATCAAATCAAGCCCGATTGACTTCAAATTTTTCACACAAGCCATAAATGATATAACAAAGCTAGGAAAATTTTTAGAACTAGATTCCGACCCCGATATCAAAAAGTCAACTCTCCGGTCAAACCTAAGAAATCTTTAACCTTAGATTTCTAGATTCCGTTAAATGACGATAATTTAATCTAGGGACCTCCAAATTCGATTTCAGGCATATGACCAAGTCCCAAAATCACGATACGGAACTGCCGGAATGGTCAAAACTTTTATCCGGGTTCGTTTGCTCAAAATATTGACCGAAGCCAACTTAGTTGAGTTTTAAAGCTCTAGTTCACAATTTAATCCATTTTTCACATAAAAACCTTCCGGAAAATTATACGGACTGTGCACGCAAGTCGAAGAATTATTGATACCGCTTTTAAGGTCTTAAAAATACCGAAATGATTATTGAATTTATAGATAACATTTTAGGTCATCACAAGTATAGAGACATATGTACTTATCTTCGAGAGGCTGCAGAACCCTTAGGAAACTTCACAATCTTGAATTCTTATCGTGCAAATCTTTTCATTTTGGTAACTAAACTTCTATTATTCTATTCTCTCACGAATAGTAAGGACACGTGCTATCGGTCAGGATGGACAACCACTAGTACCACCAGTTGGGGCCGCGAGAGGCCGAGGTCGCGGTAGAGGTCGTGGTAGGGGCAGGGGTGTAGCCCGTACAGCAGCTAGAGCAGCACCTGTAGATCCACCAGTTGCCCTAGTATAGGACCAGGTCCCAATTGCGGATGCACCATTGGGGCCAGCTTAGGCACCAATTGTGCCTTTCGTGATTCCAGGTCTTCAGGAGACCTTGGCTCAGATTCTGACCGTGTGCACCAGTCATGCTCAGGTGGTCTCTATTTCTACCATAGCAGCCACTTCCCAAGCCGGGGAAGGCACTCAGACTCCCGCCGCCTGCACACCTGAGTAGGTTGTTCAAGGACTTCTGACACCGGGGGCACCACCAGCCCAGCCGGTTGTAGCTGGAGCATGCCTGAAGGGACGGCCCCTGTCATGGTGAAACTAACCTCCCAAAGGAACACCACCAAAACTACCTGATCCACGAGGCCTCTTGGCCTCCCTCTTTATTCTCTCCTGGCAGCGAACTGACTCTATATCCCGAGCAATGTCAACAACCTCATCAAAAGAAGCACCAGACACACTTTCTCTAGTAAAAAAAGTCCATAGCTGATAAGTGAGGCCATCAATGAACCTCCTGATCCTCTCCTTATCTGTGGGAACCATCCATATAGCATGACAGGCCAACTCAGAGAATCTCATCTCATATTGCGTCACAGTCATATCATCCTGACGTAACTACTCGAACTGCTTGCGCAACTCCTCTCTACGGGACTACGGCACATACTTCTCCAGGAAGAGAATAGAGAACTGCTGCCATGTAAGGGGTGCTACACCAACCGACATACGCCTCTCATAAGCCTCCCACCAAGTGAAGACAACTTCAGAGAACTGAAAAGTAGTGAATGAGACCCCACTGGTCTCCAAAATACATGTTGTACGGAGAATCCTCTGATCACTTATCCAAGAAACCCTTGGCATCCTCGCCCTCTGCACCGCTGAAAGTCGGAGGCTGAAATCTACCAAAACTCTCCAAGCTATGCTGCTCAACATCAGGGATGGCAGGAACGACATAGAAATTCCAAACCAAAAAAATCAGAATTAAAAAAATAGTATTTTCTTTCTTCTTTAGAAGTCTCTCTTTTCAAAAATTCTCAAAAACAAAAAAAAAGGTAGATAAATCGAAATCCAAAAATATTTTCTTTCTTCTTTATGAGTCTTTCTTTCGGAAAAAAAATTCAAAATCCAAAAAAAAGAGTTAGTTTATTTCCTTTATTCCTGATTTTTTCGAACTATGCAAGATCTGATTCATATTTCCACATAATATTTAGGCAATCCACATCAGGTTCGATCGAATGGTTTTAAAAAAAACAAAAAAAAAAGAGAAAAAAAAAGAAATAAAAAGAGTTATTATTCTATCATGCTTGTTGTTTTGAAATAAAAGCTAGTTAAAGATGGTCGGTTTGTTAGTTTGCAATGGCGAGTCACAAAAACAATCCAAGATCCCTCGCAAATAAAAGCATCATCTCAACCAATGGAACAAGCACCACTGTTGTTGACTCAAAGTCATGAAAAGGCAAGTAGGCAAGTTGACAGTGAAAAATCAAAAAATGGAGGCAAATGTGGGGTTGACTTTACCGGATTTGAGCAATAGGACATGGCCTGCTCGGGATGATTTGATGATGGGGAGACATGATAATTCTTCTGAGTCCTTTAGTAAATTAGTTGCTTTGAAAATGCCCATGTCGTCAGTCCTAAAATCCGACAGCCAATATTGAGAATGTTTTTATCAAAAAGTCAAAATTTTAGTGTTGAATCAGAAGGAATAAAATGGTTGAATGTCGTAATAGTGTTGATGTGCAAATTTGTGGCTAAGACGGCGCTTAGTAACTGGAAAGTCACTCCTCTTTTAACCATGATAGCTTATTTTGTCGTCTTTTCTTCGTCTTTTTGTGTTATAGGGCCCTAATATGCTTTATTCAATAAGAAATAGCCAGTCATTTTGTGTCCATTTTGTGCATAGTTCTTTTCACGCTAGTTCTAGTGACATGACATGCATGCTAAATTTTTTGCCAGATCATAGAAAATTGATTTAGTCTTGAATTGGATAAGTGAGAAAGAGACACTTTTAAAGATGAATAAAGACATGAAATATTTGGAAAATAAGCATGAGTCAAGTTTACATGGAACCAAAGCATTCATGCTCGTGGGAGTTCAGGATCTCTACCTTTTGAATCATTGAAAAGATCGGTCTTAAGGATGATCAGACAGGTTGAAGTATGTTTAGCATTAAGAGATAGAAAACGTTTTTCAAAAGAAGGTGTATTCCAGACAACTTGAAATGGATCAGTTTAGTGGCAAAATGCATCTTCTACATCAAGACAAAATCCAAGAAAAGTCACCCAAATTTACAAGGGCCATTCACTGTGAGGAGAGTATTGCTCATACAGCTTTACACTGAAAATGACCCAGAAAGCAACATGTCCATCAATGTCGTGTTTTTGAAGGGCTAACATGATTGGCATTGTCAAGGCTAGGAGGCCTTTTTTCTGCTACCCAAATACTTTATATTCTTTATTACCACTTTTAAGCCTGTGTTAATTTCTTTGACCAACCTCTTTTGGAATCAAGTTTAGAGTCAAAAGTCCAAAAAAAATAAAATAAAAAAATAAAAAATAAAAATGAATAGAAAAGTCCATGCCCTAAGAGTACAAACTGGGGCAACTCTTAGAAAGTTCAAATCAAAAACATAGTCAAAGGTCTATGCCCCCAGAAAATAGAAGCTGGGCAATTTGTTTTGAATAAAAAAAGGAAAAAGAAAAAAAAGAAACAGAAAGAAAGATGGAAAAACAAATAGTTAGCTCAGATATTTGAACTACGTTTGACTTGATTCCTTTTAAGAAAAGAATACATAAGAAGCCTTACACGGTTCGATCCAACCAAATAAGAATTCAGAAGAAAAAAGAAAAAGGAAAAAAATTCAAAAATCCCCAATATCTGAAACTGGGGCACAAATTTTATTTCACTTTTGAGAGAGTCGATTCCAAGAGTTGTAAATCTACAATCCCCTAATTTTGAGTCTACTTTGAACCTTATGACATCCCTTCTTTCAAATCCTATCCAAAAACCTTCCAAATAAAGACTTCCTGATCAGTCTTTAAGAATGCCAAGAGACGCATGCAATAAGTAACAGTTGTCACGCGACATAGAACACTGTTAAGTTGCTAGTGAGAGAGTCTTACTAGTGAAAACCCTCACAGGAACTGTAAGGCGATGGTAAGTAGAGATAAATAAATGAGAGAGACTTGTTAGTGAAAATCCCTCGGGGCACCACTAGTCGAAAGTGAGTCGTGAAGCTGATGCAAAGGATTGGCATGAACAAGCTCGACTTCAAAGGTCATAAGAATGGTAAAAGGGAAAATTGGATTAGTTGATAGATCGGTCGTTAAGTCCAAAATGCATGGCATGACCATGAAGGCTAGTTATTGAAAAAAAAACTCTTCCTTCTTTTCTTCCCGATATGGGCATTTCTTGTTACATATTGTTTCTTCGCATCATTATGTCCTTTTCTTTGAGTCAATCCTTGTCAAAACAAGCAAAAAAAGATTTCAAAATCTACTACCAGCTTTTAAGTTGCGCAAAGTAAATTTGGCCAGCACACTCAGTTGTACTGTTAACATGCCTTGAGAATTCATGCAAAGGCTCCCCCAAAAGACTCTTGTTAGCCTATTTGGCGCAAGCAAAGATAACTTGTGATTCTCTCTGACAGACAAATTGCTCAAAAAGAAAGAAGTCATTTAAGATATCAGAAAAGTCACGTGAGCAAAGATCTCCAGTTGGGATAAGTCTGATTGAGCCACAAAACACTAATGGCCTTGGGAGAGAAACAATCAGGATTGATACAAAAAGTAGAGGCCGCTTGAAAGCAACAACAGAGTCTCCCAGTAGTGCAGCCAACTACCAATGTAGTCGGCCTTCTAAATGGACAAAAAACCATGCTGTCAAAGACATCAAGGCCACAAACTGTCCACCACCTTTTAAAACTGATAAAATTTTCTTGGTTTAAAGCAGGAACAAAGCAGTGCATAGAAAGTGATTCCAAAAAAAAGGATGAAAAATGAGAAGAAAAAAAAAGAAAAAAATAAAAAGAAGAGAAGAGCCGACAAAGGGAAGATTCTCAAATCTTTGCCTTTTTCTGCCTAACTAGTGTGCATAAAATTTTGCCATTGTTATTCACATTTTTCTTCCTAGGATAGAAAGTCCTAGTCTAATGGATTTTCTTCCCAATAGAAATCTTAGTCTGATGAATCTTTCTCCTAAGATAATAAATTGGAAAACCTAGTCTGATGAACTTTCTCTTAGGATAGACGTCTTAGTCTGATGAATCTTTCTCCTAAGATAAAAAACCTAGTCTGATGAATTTTCTCCTAGGATAAACATCTTAGTTTGATGAATTTTTCTCCTAAGATAAGGAAACCTAGTCTAATGAATTTTCTACTAGGATTTTAGTCTTAGTCTAATGAATCTTTCTCTTAAGATAACAAAAAAAACTAGTGTGATGAATCTTTCTCCTAAGATAAGAAAACCCTAGTCTGATGAATTTTCTCCTGGGATAAAAGTCTTAGTCGGATAAATCTTTCTCCTAAGAGAAGAAAACCTAGTCTGATGAATTTTCTCCTGGGATAGAAATCTTAGTCTGATGAATCTTTCTCCTCAGATAACACAAAAAAACCTAGTCTGATGAATTTCCTCCTAGGACAAAAATCTTAGTCTGATTAATCTTTCTCCTAAGATGGAAAACTTAGTCTGATGAATTTTCTCCTATGATAGAAATCTTAGTCTGATGAATCTTTCTCCTAAGATAATAAATTAGAAAACCTAGTCTAATAAATTTTTCTACTAGGATTAAAGTCTTAGTCTGATGAATTTTTCTCTCAAGATAAAAAGCCTAGTCTGATGAACTTTGTCCTAGGATAAAAATTTTTGTCTGATGAATCTTTATCCTAAGATAATAAAACCTAGTCTGATGAATTTTCTCCTAGGATTGAAGTCTTAGTCTGATGAATTTTTCTCCTAAGATAAGAAAACCTAGTTTGATGAATTTTCTCCTAGGATAAACGTCTTAGTCTGATGAATCTTTCTTCTAAGATAAGAAAACCTAGTCTGATGAATCTTTATCCTAAGTAAGAAAACCTAGTCAGATGAATCTCTCTCCTAGAATAAGAAATCTTAGTCTGATGAATCTTTCTCCTAGAATAGAAATCTTAGTCTGATGAATGTTTCTCCTAAGATAAACAACCTAGTTTGATGAACTTTCTCCTAGGATAAAAAGTCTTAGTCTGATGAATCTTTCTCCTAAGATAAGAAAATCTAGTCTGATGAATTTTCTCCTAGGATTAGAAATTTTAGTCTGATGAATCTTTCTCCTAAGACAAGAAAACCTAGTCTGATGATTTTTTTCTCCTAAGATAAAAATCTTAGTCTGATGAATCTTTCTCCTAAGACAAGAAAACCTAGTCTGATGAATCTTTCTCCTAGGATAAACATCTTAGTCCGATGAATCTTTCTCCTATGATAAGAAAACCTAGTATGATGAATTTTCTCCTAGGATAATTATAAAAAAAGAGAAGAAGTTTGGTTTGAGAAAAAAAATCATTTGTTCATGCCCTCAGAAAATAAGCGTTGGGGAACTTTTTTTTTTTTAACAAATGTTTTTGCTTTTTAAAAAAATCAAAAGGTAGTCGCATGTTAGCATAGGATACATCTTTCCCTAGCTACGTTTTCCAAAACATAGGGTCTCCACTCTCTAGTTGATGTTATTTCAGACATAGGGTCTCCACTCCCTAATCTCCCTTTCCAACATAGGATTTCCAATTCCTAGTTGATTTTATTTTAGACATAGGGTCTCCACTCCCTAGTATCCTTTTCCAACATAGGGTCTCAATTCCCTAGTTGATTTGATCTTAAACGCACGGTGCACCACGCCTTGATATCTTTGCCAATATATGGTATATCATTCCTTGGACACATTTTTCAAACATAAGGTACACCAATCCTTAGTTGAGACATATTTTTGACAATAAAGGATCACCGTCCAAAACAGAAAAAATCATCATGATCTTTTTGGGGTACACCATTCCTGACCTTTAATCCCTTTCGATAAAGAATTAGTTTAGAATTTTATTACAATAAGTCACAAAAATTTTCTAGTGAAAATTGGGGCAGAAACATTTCGCTTGTTTGTTTTGTTTTGGTGTTTGAGCAGGTTTTACCTCGAGGCACAAGGTTCAATATGACCAGAATAAGAAGTCTCAATCCAGAAAAAAAAGAAAAGAAAAAAAGAAGTGAATCCAAAATGCAGAAGCAGATGAAAAGATGTGGACTGCTCAAGACATGGCTGAAGTCACGAGCATTGCATTTCTTGTTTTGATCAGAAGAAGCCTTAGAAGAATGAACTAACACCTACAACTAGCAAGCATCAAGGTTTATCAGAGTCTGCATGAAGAACCATTCAAGACTCAAGATCAAGCTTTAGAAGACTTATAGATAGAAATCTTGTAACTTATAGCTGACAGGCATGTTTAGTTCCTTTTGATTTTTGATTTTGATGTAATAACAGAACCACGGACCGGAGCCTCGACGGAACCTCACTCGACTCTTCAACTCATCATTCCATCATTCTCCTTGAACTACACGTGACCTGATTCCCTTATAACCCGGGATATGTAGGTTGTCCAAAACCAGGACTCGGTTGCACTTTTGCACTCTTTTCTTTTATTTCGTTTCACTTTGAATAATGGTTTGGTCAAACATTAGCCACTTGGCTCACCTTGTCTTTGCCTGAAAACTCTTCATGTTTTCACCCAAAGAAGGGAATGCTGTGAGCACCTAATTTTTTACCATACTTATCTCTTTTCATCACTTTTTAGTATTTAAATATCTTTTAAGTTTAATCTTGATATTTTAGCTTTATTTTACCTTTATAGGTTTTATTTAAGAAAATTAAAGATCACAAAAAAAAATTGTATGTTTTTTAATTTTAAAATATTTAGCTAGTATTTTTATTTGTCCCTCTTAAATGAAACGAAAAAAATAATAATTAAAGCAAGAGCCAATGAGTCATTTCCATGTGGCAAGATTCTTCCTTATCTTTTGTAACAAACTCACATGCTCTCCCTCAAAACTCACATGCACATACACACTTTTTTTCTTGGGCACCAATTAATCTGTATACCTACACCTATAAAATACATACAAAGACACACACAAAAAAACGAGCACCTGCCATCCCCACAATCCACAGAGCTCAACAAACTCAAATCCACTTTCACTCTCCTCTTCATTATAATATACAAATCACACAACACAACACACACACATATAGAGGGACGAAACAGAGATAGAAAAACGCAAAGGGAAGGGAGTCACAACAACAGAGAAAAGACAAAAACAAAAACTAAAAAGGAAAGAGAGGGGAAAAACAAGAAAAAGCCAGATCGGGAAAGGAACAAAAAAAAAGGAGAATAAAGAAAAATGAGAGAAAAGTTTTCCTAAAAAATGGATGCACTGTTCTTCTTCTTCTACTACTACTGATCGTAGCTTCTTCTTCCTTTATCAAACCAAAACAAATGCAGCAATTGAGGTCTACAGCAAAACAATCACCCAAAACCCATGAACTAAGTTTCATCCTTTAGTAAATAGTCCCAAAACCAGCAGCAAAAACCCGATGAAATACCGTAAAATCAGCTTCTAAACCCCTCCATAAAATAGCACTTAAAACCAACTTGAAGCAGTCTCAAAGCATACCCAAAATCAGCTAAAAATGCACCAAACTCCAGCTCAAAAACAGCCACTTCTCTAAAAGTTTCGGTCGAGCATAGAGGTGTGTCGAGGTTCGAGGTTCGAAGTTCGAAGTTTGTCGAAGTCTTCGTTCGTGGTCCGCAAGCTCCAAATAATTTATTGTTGTACATTTGAGGTTCACTTATTGATATATTGGAAAGCTTATTCAAAGGTTCATCATTTATCCTCTTACCTAATTTTACTTAGAATATTGCTATGGCATTTTTTGTTCGAATAATGTTGCGTGGTTATCTGAAAATCGTGAATTTGGTTCTACTGCCTTAGTTGGTAGTATCTTTTAGCCTCAAATAATATTGATAAAGGAAGAAAATATAGCATTAAGTGGGCTTAGATTTAATCTGGTTAGATATTGCAATTTGGTTTGTTTGGTTTTAACATGTTGATTGGGCAGCACTATTTTCATAGCTGGTTATACGTTTGAGCTTTCACTGACTTTGCCGCAAAAATTGGGCCACTTAATAAGTGGACTAATAAACGAGAAAGGTCCAAGGTCTCTTATTTTAATAAGAATTGGGGTCGTCTAAGAGTTGGTGTGAAATGATCAAGTCGACCCATTTCTTTTTTTTTTACTACCAATATTCTTGTGCTTAAATTCATGAATAGTTCCATAAATTATACACTTCTCCACAGTGATTTTCATAG
The DNA here is from genome assembly GCF_000715075.1 of Nicotiana tabacum. NCBI lineage: Eukaryota > Viridiplantae > Streptophyta > Magnoliopsida > Solanales > Solanaceae > Nicotiana > Nicotiana tabacum. Next base: position 151,314,470 of record NC_134090.1, on the reverse strand, counting down.
ACTCTTGGCCTCGCAATAATCTCAAATTATCTTTAGGAAAATAATTTATGAATATCGTAGCTTGCTTTAGGCGCAAATAATAAATATCATTACTGTGGATACGGTTCCCATAGCATAGTCATGATACATAACCCCAATAAGAGTGTGCATTTCACGTGACTCGACAATAACTTCAAATAATAATAAAAACCAATATGTTGTAAATCGCGGGTGCGTTTCACGTGGCGCGATTCGCAATGTGTACCAAAAGAAAACGAGTGCGGGACATCGCGACTTGTTCAAACAACTTCCATAAATACTAAAAGCTATTTAAAAGATAAAAATGCACAATAGGTTTCAAATACGTATAATTCAGATAATTAGGCCAATTATTAAAAGTTGAGTGACTATGCTAAAACCAAAAAACTCGGAAATGCCTCACACCTTCTTCCGGGTTAACAGAATTTCTTACCCGACCTTCTATGTTCGCGGACCGTAAAAATAGAGTCAATTTCCTCGATTTGTGATTTTGAAATAAACTGATGACTTGGGACACCATAAATTATTCCAAGTGGCGACTCTGAATTGAATAAATAATCTCATTTCGATTAATGTTACTTTAATTGGAAAAACTCCATATCCCCTCGGGAAAAAGGAGGTGGGACAACAACCATCTTAGCTTATGAATTCATGAAAACTAGACATCTCAAATATCTCATAGTTCACAAACTATGACATTAGAATATATATATTTCTGATATAATAGACTGAAAGAAGTAAATAATACTTTGGTTTTCAAGAATAACGAGATGCTCACCAACGAAAAGCTGGGCTTTTAGATTTCTCAAGAAATGGGCTCACCCTCAATAGTAATCTCCGAAAGAAGTAAAAATTGCATGGCGCGCCCTATTTGGTCGCCCCTTTTAACTTATACCCATTTTGTTTTTTCGTTTGCATCTGTACCCTTTTTTGTTAAAAGCATTTTAAAAGGGCGGTTTTTCCATTCTTTAATAAAAAACTATTGACAAACTGCGGGACAAAAACTTAAGCATGTTTATGATGAAGTTTTAGCAAATGAACTAAAAAACATAAGCTTGTTTAGACTGAAGTATCGGATAAAACTCAGGGCAAAATTGTAGACTGTGTTACAAAATTTCAGCATGTTTTGGTATGAAGTTTTAGCAAATGAACTAAATAGCTTTAGCATGCATTAGTAAAAACTCTTTAGAAAATTACATACTGCAAGACAAAAACTTAAGCATGTTTAGTCTGAAGTTTTAGCAAATGAACTAACAAACTTAAGCATGTTTAGTCTGAAGTTTTAGCAAATGAACTAAATAACTGCAGCATGTTTTGTCTAAAGTTTTCAGAAATGAACTAAATAACTTCAGCATGCAATAGCAAAAACTCATTAGAAAATTACATACTGTAAGACAAAAACTTAAGCATTGATAGAAACTAAGTGTCACCAAATTGTATAGAGGACCAAGTTCTCAATCAGTTCTCATGGTAAGCAACAGACTGTAAAACCAAATAGTATAGGGAACCATGTTCTCCATCTGTTTTAGAGGTAAATCAGCAGTAAATAAAGAACACGTGATATTTATGTGGAAAACTCCTTGCTCAAGGGATTAAAAACCACAACCTACCCTAGTAGGATTTCAACTCCACTAAACCGAGCAACTTGAGATTACAACCTATTGATATCTAGGAATTAAACTATTAATCCCTCACTCCTTACAATAACTCTATTGCAAGCCCTTTGTAATAGTTCTATTACAAAGCAACAAACCTTGACTAACTCTAGTCAATATGAATTAAACTCTTAATCCCTTACCCCGTACAATAACTCTATTATAATCTTTTTGCAATAACTCAATTACAAAGCAACAAAATTTGACTAACTCTAGTCAAGAAACTAAACCAAATAGTGGTTTAAATATGTCCTACAAAGTGTCACGACCCTAAATTCGTACCCGGTCGTGATGGCGCCTATCGTGAAACAAGGCCAGCTGACACAACACCCAATTTATTTTAAACAATTATGATAACACAATTTAAGACATTAACATGCTAATAATCCCAAAATAAAAGTGATCTAGTACAATTTCTGGAAACCAACACAACCCAACATTGGGTCATCACCAGTCATAAGCATCTAACATAAGTCTAAGAGCATGAAAGAGTTTATACAGTATATTAAAGAACTAGAACAAAAAAATAAAATAGGAGGGAGAAACACTGAGTTGCGGATGCCGAGAAACTACCTAGTGGACTCCGAATAGCCTGTTGGGAGCAATCAACCCTCACTGGCAGGACCCGAAACTCCTGAATCTGCACACAGGGTGCAGGGAGTAAAGTGAGTACTCCAACTTAGTGAGTAATAAAAGTAAATGCAGTTGAGAGATAAGAAAACATGTAAAACACAGCGATATGCTTAAACAAGGCAGTGTAAAATCAATACAGTGCAATAAAATAGTGAAAACTTGTAAAACACCTCAATTCAATATAAGCTTCTTTAAAACATCCTTTAACAGTTAAACGAGTGAATGAAAAAAATAGTGAGAAAAGATAAACACATAAAACCAGCACCTCGGGCAAAGTACCAAAAGAATCAAACCCTCGGGCTATCTCACAATCACTCGTCTCTGCCCCTCGGGTAATAACATGGAACAACATCAGCCCCTCGTGCTATATCACATATCACACTAGGTACCCGCGCTCACTGGGGGTGTATAGACTCCGGGAGGGGCCCCTTACGGCCCAAGCACAATATCAAGCCATCTCGTGGCATAATCAAACAGGCTCTCGGCCTCATATCAAGCCACCTCGTGGCGTACAACTCAGGCCCTTGGCCTATTAATCATGAATCAGCTCAATAACCTTACAATACATGCCCTCGGCCCTACTCAGTCAGAAATCTCTAAAAGCCACTCAGGCATAGTAAAATATGATGCTCTGCTCAAAATATCATTTAAGATGTCAAAATAGAGTAAACATGGCTGAGTTATAAAAACAGTACAATATAGCATGACTGAGTACAGGTATAAAGTCAAAATAATGAGGAATAGCAGTAAAATTCCCCTAAGGGTCCAAAATAGTTGGCACGAGGCCCATATATGGCATTCAACCCAAAAGAAGATGATAGCAGACAGTGTTTAGTCAAATACACGGTAAAACAGTCACACGGGACGGACTAAGTCACAATCCCCAACGGTGCACGACCCCACACTCGTCATCTAGCATATGCGTCACCTCATAATAGCACAACGATGTGAAGTTCGGGATTTTATACCCTCAGGACAGCATTTACATTTATTACTCACCTAATCCGGTCCAAACTATAGCCCGCGATGCCTTTGCTTCTCGAATTGACCTCCGGATGCTCTAAATCTAACCAAAATCAGAACATAACCATCAAAATATGCTAAGGGAACAAAGACCACTCGAAAGTAATCAAATTATAACACGAATCCCGAAATTAACCAAAACCCGATCCCTAAGCCCACGTCTCGGAATCCGATAAAATTTACATCAACGGAATCCTTATCACCCCACGAGTTCATTTATATCAAAAGTACCAAAATTCGACCACAAATGGCCCCTCAAATCCTCAAGTCAAGGTCTCCAATTCCAAGCCCTAAACCCTCAATTTTCTTCCTTAATTTCCACTAATACCATGATTAACAATGGAAAAATGATCATAAACTCAAGTAATGAAACTTAGGGAACTTACCCAACTGATACTCTTCGTCTTCCCCTTGAAAATTCACTGCCCTAGCTCACTTCCCATCTTCAAAAATGGAGAACTTAGCAAATATTTGTGAAGGAAACATTATATACTTTCTGACCTAGGGATTCCACACCTGCAGTCCATCCACCACATCTGCGGTACCTTTTTTGAGGTCCAAGACACAGCATCTGCGGTTTTCACTTATGAGCCATTTTTCGCATCTGCGATGCATTGCCCGCACCTGCGCTATCGCAGGTGCGCTCCCTTAGCCGATTCTCCGGTTCCAGCTAATCCTCCTCTTTGCTACATCTGCGGCTCCATCTCCGCTTCTGTGAGCCCGCACCTGCGGTCCCCTAACCGCAGGTGCGGTTATGATAGCGGACTTAGCTTCAGCTGCTACATCCAAATTCCAAACTTTCTGCCAATTGTTACACCCTATATTTTCGTACATGAAAAATACGCCATAAATAAATTAATGAAAGCCCAGAAGTGAGATGTCATGTCCCGCAGTACTACATTACGAGGATGTTGCACCCTGTAGTATTGTACGTTGAATTTGTCGTAAGGTAATTGACATCAGTCCAAGGAAAAGATTACTTGGAGATTATAAATATCATGATATTTCAAACAAGTAATAAGTAAAATCGTAAAGATAAAAGAGGAAGCAAGTAAAAGAAAACGAATTTTTGTCCAAGTTTGGCATGATGAGATAAAATACGGCTCAATCTAAAATACTCGGTATTTATGGACTAGTACCATACAAGGTACTACATGACCATGATAGTAAGGTGTATAAGGTGTGTTAAAAGTGAGTAGTATTTTAAGCAATTTGAGATAATTCTTAATTATGTGGATAATTGATTAAGTGGATAAGAATATTTTTGGGCCACCAAGTGGCACAAATTTGCATGATGAGTCATAAGCATAAGATGCTTGCCACTTGTATACGTTGACACTTGACACTGCAACTAGATATCAACGTAGCATTTTTTGGCATGAGACTAAAACAAGAAATGTGAGTGGTTTAATTTATCAAGGGATTAACTAGATAACAAAAGTTTATAGCTTTAAAAATGAAACAATAGCTACCTTATCCAGAGATAGATAAGCTAGAAATAGTAGCAAGTATCCAATTATGTGCAATGCACAAAACAGATTCTTGACCTTCACTTTCCATAAAATATATGGTCACTTGAATAAGACCAGAAACGTTGGGTAATTAACACAACAAAAGGGTCCTTTAAGATGTCAAGATGAAGATGGTCATATTCAAAGTGACAAATGAGCTTCAGCAAAGTTCATACAAGATCCGATTATGCGTGGAATGCAATTCTAAGAAAGCACGGTACAATCTTTCTCAAGAATATCATGCGGATTTTTTCCTACTTTGATCTGTCGTTATGTGTTGTCTCAATTAACGGGTGTTAAAGGGATTGTCAAGAGAATTGACTCAGGTATGTTAAGGCTAAGCTCTTCTTTCATTTGGAATGATCTCGTCATTACATTCATATCCCGGAATTTACGTATATTTTGCTAGTCTCGCAAATTGCGTATATTTTCCTAGCGTTGTAAGTTATAATATTCTCCTTATCGGGACTGCATATTCAGTTGAGTATTTCCTTCTTCCAGTCAAGAGAGCAGATAATTTATATATATATAGTATTAAAAGTAGAGAGCAGAGAATTTATATATATATATATACAGTATTAAAAGTATTTTTATTACCATCGAGCTATAATCGATGGGCAGGCCCCTATTGGGCAACCTCTGATCAGATGGTAAGTTATATGACGATCCTACTATGGCCGAGCGCATATGGGCGAGCCCAGTTGGTTGAGATATAGAGCCTAGTATGGTCGAGCACTTATGATCGAGTTTACTATGGCAGAGCAGATATATATATGTATACCAAGCCTTATAAGGTCGGACAACTATTTTACTTACTATATTGAGAGAGTTGAGTCAGTATTAGCAGGTAAGCATATCTTCAGATTATTTTTGTCTTCCAAATACTTGCAGTTATTATATTATCAGTTCAGTTTCAGCTTTCAGTATATTGCCTTACATACTCAGTACATTATTTTGTACTAACGTCCCTTTTTGGGGGTGCTGTATTTCATGCGTGCAGGTCAGATGGACAGACGGGTAGGCCTCCTCACTAGGTATCGCCTGAGTTTAGCTTGATTGGTAAGCTCCAAGCCTTTCGGAGTTTCTGTGTCTAGAGCCTTATGTACATCTTCTGTGTGTGTGTGTGTGTGTGTGTATATATATATATATATATATATATATATATATATATATATATATATATATTATGAGTAGGTCGGGGAGTTGTTCCGATCACAGTATATCCATCAGTAGAGGCTTGTAGACATATCCTGTCAATTAGTGCAATATGTTAGGCTTGCAGGTCTTGTATGTATATTAAGTTGGTTTGTCAGCTATAGTAGTTATGATGGCCTTGTCGGCCCAGTTATATATTGACATTTAGTCAGCATTCGTAGTTATCTTGCAATGTAGCCCATGGCCAAAGTATGACATTATATGTTCAAAGTCCCTTAGTTGCAAGTTAGTACACAAGGATATGTGAGGCACTAGGTGTCAGTCTCGCCCCTAGGTTTGGGGCGTGACAAAAGTGGTATCAGAGCAATTCTATCCTAGGGAGTCTACAAGCCGTGTCTAGTAGAGTCTTGTTTATGGGCGTGTCGTGTACCACAGTTATAAGCAGGAGGCTACAGGGCATTTAAGACTGTCACTCTTTCTTCTTACTCTAGATCGTGTGGTAGAGCTCACTTATAAGAATTCAAGTCCCGAGCTTCTATTTTCATTGGTAATAAGACGATGCCTACATTTAGAAAGATGATTGAAAAGAGATATAGCTGTGGAAGTGTTGAATTAGAGAAACTCGACTTTGTATCATGCTTATGATAAGTAAAATGAGGTCTTCAGCAGATCATGTGTGTACTGAACGGTATAAGGCTCTTGATAAGGAGCCTTACGGCAAGAATGTCTATCCACCTTTATGGTGAAAGATAATGAGAGATTAAAAAGATAAATACAAGTTTCAACAAGTAAAAGAAGCAAGATGAAGAAGGGTACGAGGCGCCCAGTTAATGAAGGTTAACAACGTTTATAATTGAGGCAGAGGAACATAAGCTTTTTGAGTTATATTCAATATTAACAGAGGTATGTACAATTGGTCACACCCATTTCAGTTATGCCCTGTGGGGGCTAACAGGTATAGTTAAGAGAAGGATAGGATATCAAGATCCGGTTGGGGTTAGAGTAACCCCAATTGGTAAATGGATTACTTTCATTTGTTGGCATTTCCGAAGGGTATTACAAATGTGCCAATAGATCTTCTTGTGAGACACCCAGATGGCGCAATTATACCTTAAGTATGGCTCTCACCCCTAACAGAGCAAGGATGTTGAGCAATCCTAAGAGCCATTGGATAGAGCAAAGGGAAGCTAAAAGTGAAAGAATTTCGTATTGAAGTTTTCACAAGAAAAGGGATATGCAGAAATATTAGTAGAGTAATGAGAAGAGAAATAAGGAAGCATTATGAATAAGGTGTGATACATGGATAAAAACGGTAGAGTGTTACAGAACCTATAGTCAAATTAAGGAAGAGACGAAAGGTGATGGGCCTTAAGACAACGAAAGAATATAGGCCATAAGGTTATATCCTCATTTCAAGAAATAAGTTCGTGACTCCAACACGACTACCAGAGTGGAGAGTTAATCCCCAGAGTAATAGAAATAAGTATGTACTAGTAAACAAGATAAACATATTAGAACCAACATGGAGAATTTAGCCTCAGAGAATATCATTATAATACTTGAGATATATTCAAACAAGAGTCGGGGTAGTTAAAAGTACCATATGAATGTTACGGGGATAAAAGAAAGTGTCGTTGGGAAGGCAGTCAAAATATCCAATCAGAATCAACTATATAAGCAAAATGGCATGGAAGTAAGCGACTACAGATAATTATAGGCAAGTAAGGACATTAGAAAAGGTCCGTAATAAGCTCACAGCTTTAGGAGAGTCAAGGGTTATCCCTAAGTATTACAACGAAAGACTAGCTGAGGAGATAAGAAAGAAGGCTTCAACCTAAGAACAACGACCTAGAGAGGAAATGGTCGTGTAACAACAATCTTGCAACAACATTTTAAGCATTCCAAAGGAAATGGAACCTACCGTGACTAATGAATGGGAAGTAAGAGTTAAAAGTAATATTCGAAGATTATATGAGTTGTACGGAAATTCTGGCATGCGTGAGAGCTAAGATAAGCTAAGTATGCATGAAAAAAGGGGAAGAAAGATCAGGAAAGGTAATAGCTTACGTAAAAAGAAAGCTAAGATGGAACAAAAGAATTATTTGATCAATGATCCAGAGTTAGTATGTTATGGATAAACTTAAGATTTTGGAACATGATCCAGGCAGCATATTTGTTGACAATCATACAGCCATAGAAGGCTCCAGTATAAGTTAAAAGAAAGAATTAAACTCAGGGCATAGACAAATGATTGAATTGTTAGAAGATTGTATCATGGATATTCCATAATGCCCATGAAAGGCTAAGGTAATAACTGATACCGTGAGCCGCATATTGGAAGATAGCTTAAGCCTACGTAAAGGCTAATCGGAAGGAAGAGGAACTAAAGTATTACATCACCGAAGTAAATCAGGAGTCTGATTATTGGACCTACAAAAATTATAGAAGTTGTGCTGGGGAACATGACAGAATCACTCTTAATATTAAATGTTCAAGAAAAATAACACAATAACCATAATCTATAATGGCTCTACAAGGAAGCCAGTTAGAAGAAGTACCAACCTCATAAGAAGTTAGCACGAAGCTCTCATCGGATTGTGTATGTACCAGAGGTACGAGTATTATAATAGAGCTTCAAGTTATGGACGTGAACTACACCTAGGTGGAACAGAGGTTATGAAGGAGATAAAAGATATGATACAAGATTTCAAGTAAGTAAGGTAAAAGTGAACAACGTATGAGATACTCAAATGCAGAAAGTTGTAAATAGTCCATACTTCGGATAGAAGGTTATAAGCGCGGGGATCCAATAACCAGGAATGATCATGACATCGTCAGTGGTATGTCTTCCAACCTACTGTTTCTAAGTACTGAGAGATCTAGTTAAGAGAGTAGACAAGAGTTGGAGATGATGTGATGTATCTCTTGACGTTCCAGAATAACATAAGGAAATATATGGTGCAAGCAAGTTGAAGGAAAGTAGCGAGTATTATAAATGGATATTTATAGGTCGCAAGCTTAAGTATGGTAGAGCGACAATGTTTTGAGAAAACATGAGTAAGAATGAGGAAAGGCAAGTGAAAAAGTGACGAGAATGGATAAATCCTCAGGATTAAGTCCATGAAAATAAGATAGCTAATGGTTTCTCTAAGTTACAGAAAGTTCAGTATAGCCCGAATAAACTCAAAAAGGGTCTAAGACTAATAACATTCAGAAGAGATGGAATGTTGCCCTATTAATAGAATGAGGGGTAATTATTATAGACAAAAAATATGAAAATGATGACGTTTGGACCTTCAATTAAGTAATGATCTGACGGATAAAAGAAAGGGATCTCATGAATTGGACAGGATTAAAATACCCATGCAAGGTGAGTCATATTGGGGTATCGTGTGATACGGTTATGAAAGCAGGGTATCGTCCCAGGTGGATCAATCTAATCATTTCAGATGTTCCCCGATAAAACGTGAATCCTAGCTGCAATATTACATAAAAGGTTAAGTTATCAGGGATGGATTATGGATCAAAATTGAGGTGAATCAACAACTAATGGTTAAAAGTTATAAAGTATAAGAGGAGATTAGGTCGTCATTCTTAAAGATGAACGGTAATATGGGGGCATTAGAGGACATAGATTTATACGTACGAGATAAGCAATAAAAGTAAACTGAGATTTGGCAGCAGGCCTCAGTAACGAGAAATCGAGGTAAGTGTTATGGTATAGAATGACCTATGTAGATATAGTAAAGTCATACGAATGGATAACCAGGTCTATAAAATAAGATATAGCAGTATTCATAAGTTCGACAAAATACCAAGAGAAGAACTTCAGAATTGGCTAAAAGCTGGAGGAAAAAGGAGAAGAGAGTCGCATACGTACACTTACAAGGTCAGTGTCGTAGAACCTACATAATGGAAGGTAGCAGCAGTTATAAGATTGGAAGGAACTCGATCACAAGTCATGGCATGGGAAGAAGCCTAAAAGGGGGAAATGCCCTGGCCTTTAAACTTATTCACAGAACAATTTCCTAGATGGCAAAAGGACTACTAAAATATTCGCAAGAGCTACGGGATATGAGGACGATAAGAACATCAATCAACATTCGAGGACGAATCTTCCAAAAGGGGAATGATGTTACACCCCATATTTTCGTACATGAAAAATACGCAATAAATAAATTAATGAGAGCCCAGAAGTGAGATGTCACATCCCACAGTACGATATTACCACGATGTTGTACCCTATAGTGTTGTACGTTGAATTTATCGTAAGGTAATTGAAATCAGTCCAAGGAAAAGATTACTTGGAGATTATAAGGATCATGCTATTTCAAATAAGTAATAAGTAAATTCGTAAAAAAGGGGAAGCAAGTCAAAGAAAACGAATTTTTATTCAAGTTTGACATGTTGGGATAAAATACGGCTCAAGCTAAAATACTCGATATTAATGGACTAGTACCATTCAAGGTACTACATGACCATGATAGTAAGGTGTATAAGGTGTGTTAAAAGTGAGTAGTATTTTAAACAATTTGAGATAATTCTTAATTATGTGGATAATTGATTAAGTGGATAAGAATATTTTTGGGCCACCAAGTGGCACAAATTTTCATGATGAGTCATAAGCATAAGATGCTTGCCACTTGAATACGTTGACACTTGATACTGCAACTAGATATCAACGTAGAATTTTTTGGCATGAGACTAAAACAAGAAATGTGACTGGTTTAATTTATCAAGGGATTAACTATATAACAAAAGTTTATAGCCTTAAAAATGAAACAATAGCTACCTTATCCAGAGATAGATAAGCTAGAAATAGTAGCAAGTATCCAATTATGTGCAATACACAAAACACATTCTTGACTTAACTTTCCATAAAATATATGGTCACTTGAATAAGACCAGAAACGTTGGGTAATTAACACAACAAAAAGCTCCTTTAAGATGTCAAGATGAAGATGGTCATATTTACTAAGTAACAAATGAGCTTCAGCAAAGTTCATACAAGGTCCGATTATGCGTGGAATGCAATTTTAAGAAAGCACGGTACAATCTTTCTCAAGAATATCATGCGGATTTTTTCCTACTTTGATCTGCCATTATGTGTTGTCGCAATTAACGGGTGTTAAATTGATTGTCAAGAGAATTGACTCAGGTATGTTAAGGCTAAGCTCTTCTTTCATTTGGCATGATCGCGTCATTACATTCATATCCCGGAATTTAAGTATATTTTTCTAGTCTCGCAAATTGTGTATATTTTTCTAGTGTTGTAAGTTATAATATCTCTTTATCGGGACTGCATATTCAGTTGAGTATTTCCTTCTTCTAGTCAAGAGAACAGACAGTCAAGAGAGTAGAGAAGTTATATATATATAGTATTAAAAGTATTTTCATTACCATTGAGCTATAATCGATGGGCAGGACCCTATTGGGCAACCTCTGATCAGATGGTAAGTTATATGACGATCCTACTATGGCCGAGCGCATATGAGCGAGCCCAGTTGGTCAAGATACAGAGCCTAGTATGGTCGAGCTCTTATGAACGAGCCTACTACGGAAGAGCAGATATATATAATGTATATCGAGCCTTATAGGGACGGACAACTAATTTACTTACTATATTGAGAGAGTTGAGTCAGTATCGGCAGGTAAGCATATCTTCAGATAATCTTTGTCTTCCAGCTACTTGCAGTTATTATATTATCAGTTCAGTTTCAGTTTTCAGTATATTGCCTTACATACTCAGTACATTATTTCGTACAGGCGTCCCTTTTCTGGGGGCGATGTATTTCATGCGTGCAGGTCAGATAGACTAACGGGTAGGCCTTATTAATAGGTATTGCCTGAGTTCAGCTTGATTGGTAAGCTCCAAGCCTTTCGGAGTTTCTGGATCTAGAGCCTTATGTACATCTTGTATATATATATTTATGTAGGTTGGGTAGCTGTTCCGATCACAGTATATCCATCAGTAGAGGCTTGTAGACATATCCTGTCAAATAGTGCAATATGTTGGGCTTGCAGGTCTTGTATGTATATTTGGTTGGTTTGTCAGTTGTAATAGTTATGATGGCCTTGTCGGCCTAGTTATCTATTGATATTTAGTCTGCATTCGTAATTATCTTGCAATGTGGCCCATGGCCAAAGTATGACATCATATGTTCAGAGTCCCTTAGTTGCAAGTTATTACACAAGGATAGGTGAGGCACTGGGTGCTAGGCTCGCCCCTAGGTTCGGGGCGTGACACCAACCATCCGAAATCACCTCGAGGCCCTCGGGACCTCAACCAAAAGTACAACTAAGTCATATACCACTATCTAAACTTATACCAATCTTCAAAACACCTCAAACAACATCGAATCAACCAAATCACATCGAAATCATGCCTAAGAATCCTATCTGAAATGACCTGACATTTTGCACACACATCCCAAATGACCCAACGGACCTACTGCAACTCCCGGAATTCCATTCCGACCCCTACAGTAAAATGTCACCTATCAATCGGACAATGCCAAAATTCCAAGTTCGCCACTTCAAGCCTAAATCTACTCCGGACCTCCAAAACACATTCCGATCACGCTCCTAAGTATCAAATCATCTCCTGAAGCTATACGAACCATCAAAATTCACATCCGAGCCCTATTTCACATAAGTAAACATTCAGTTGACTTTTCCAACTTAAGCTTACTCAAAAGAGACTAAGTGTCTCAAACCTCACCAAAACCTTTCCGAACCCGAGCCAACCAACCCGATAACACATAATACCGACAATCAAAGCAATAAGAAGCAGAAATGGGGGAAACGGAGTGGTAACTCATGAGACGACTGGCCGGGTCGTCACATCCTCCCCCTCTTAAACAAACGTTCGTCCTCGAACGAGTCAAGAAATATACCTAAAGTCTCAAATAGGTGAGGATATTTGCTCCGTATCTCCCGCTCGGTTTCGAAGGTAGCCTCCTCTACGGGTCGACCTCTCCACTACACTTTTACTGAAGGTTTGAACTCAACTTTCGAACCTGACGCTCAAAAATAGCCACTGGCTCCACATCCAACTTAATTGTGCTGAAATCCAAAACATGCGATGGGTCGCAAATATACTTCCAGACCATAGAAACATGAAATACTAGATGCACACTCGGTAAACTGGGTGGAAAGGCAAGCTCATATGCCACCTCCCCAATCCTCCGAAGGACCTCAAAAGACCCAATGAATTGATGACTCAATTTACCCTTCTTCCCAAATCTCATAACACCCTTCATAAGCAAACTTTCAACAGAACCTTCTCACCGACCATGTAGGACACATCCCGAACCTTCCTGTCAGCATAACTCTTTTGTCTCAATTGCGCTGTACGAAGCCTCTCCTGAATCACCTTCAGCTTGTCTAAAGCATCCTGCACCAAGTCTGTACCCAATAGCCTAGCCTCACCCGATTGAAACCAGTCGACCGGAGATCTACACCGCCTCCCGTACAAAGCCTCATATGGAGCCATATGAATACTCGACTTGTAACTGTTATTATATGCAAACTCTGCGAGCGGTAGAAACTGATCCCATGACCCTCCAAAATCAATGATGCAAGCATGCAACATGTCCTCCAATATCTGAATAGTGCACTCGGACTGCCCGTCCGTCTGAGGGTGAAAAGTTGTGCTCAACTCAACTTGAGTACCCAACTCTCTTTGCACGGCTCTCCAAAACTACGAAGTAAACTGAGTACCTCTATCTGAAATGATGGAAACTGGAACACCATGCAAACGAACAATCTCCCGGATATAGATCCCTACCAACCGCTGTGAAAAATAGGTAATACACATAGGAATGAAGTGCACATACTTGGTCAGCCGATCCACAGTCACCCAAATAGCATCGAACTTTTTCAAAGTCCATGGAAATCCAACTACAAAATCCATAATGATCCTCTCCTACTTCCACTTTGGAATATCCATCTGCTAAAGCAAGACACCCAGTCTCTGATGCTCATATTTCACCTGCTGAAAATTCAGACACCGAGCTACAAATCCCACAATGTCCTTCTTCATTCTCCTCCACCAATAATGTTGACTCAGATCTTGATACATTTTCGCGGCACCCGGATGAATGGAATATCGCGAGCTATGGGCCTCCTCCAGAATTAACTCCTGAAGCCCATCCACATTGGGCACGCATATCCGGCCCTGCATCCTCAATACCCCATCATCACCAATAGTCACATCTCTGGCATCATCATGCTGAACTCTGTCCTTAAGGACAAGCAAATGAGTATCATCATACTGGCGCTCTCTAATGCGATCAAATAAGGAAGACCGAGAAATAACTCAAGCCAACACCCGACTGGGCTCCGAAATATCTAATCTCACGAACTGATTGGCCAAGGCATGAACATCGACTGCATGGGGTCTCTCCCCAACTGGAATATAGGCCAAACTCCCCATACTCACCGCCTTCCGGCTCAAAGCATCGGCCATTACATTGGAATTCCCCGGATGGTACAAGATAGTAATATCATAATCCTTTAGCAGCTCCAAACACCCTCGCGGCCTCAAATTTAGATCCTTTTGTTTGAACAAGTGTTGGAGGCTACAATGATCAGTAAACACCTCACAAGACACACCATACAAATAATGCCTCCAAATCTTCAACACGTGAACAATGGCAGCCAACTCCAAATCATGAATAGGGTAGTTCTTCCGATGGGGCTTCAATTAGCGAGAAGCATAAGCAATAACTCTACCCTCCTGCATCAACACATACCCAATACCGACTCTCGAAGCATCACAATATACGGTATATGAACTTGAAGCTTATGGTAAGACTAACACTAGAGATGTGGTCAAGGCTGTCTTGAGCTTCTGAAAGCTCCCCTCACACTCGTCCGACCACCTAAATGGAGCACCCTTTAGAGTCAACTTGGTCAAGGGCGATGCAATAGATGAAAATCCCTGAACAAACCGGCAGTAATAACCCGCCAAACCAAGAAAGCTGCAAATCTCTGTGGCTAAAGACGGTCTAGGCCAACTCTGAACCGCCTATACCTTCTTTAGACTAACCTGAATACCCTCGTTGGACACCACGTGCCCCAAGAAAGCCACTAAACTGAGCCGAAACTCACATTTGGAAAACTTTGCATAAAGCTTCTCCTCTCTCAACCTCTGCAACACAACTCTCATATGCTTCGTGTGCTCGTCCTGACTACGCGAGTACACCAGAATATCATCAATAAAAAAATCATGAACGAGTCGAGATAAGGCCGAAACACGTTGTTCATCAAATGCATGAACGTTGTCGGGGCATTGGTCAGCCCAAAAGACATAACAAGGAACTCATAATGACCATATCTGGTCCTGAAGGCTGTCTTAAGAATATCCGAGTGCCTGATCTTCAATTGGTGATAACCTGAACGGAGATCAATCTTGGAAAACACTCTCGCTCCCTGAAGTTGGTCAAACAAATCATCGATACGAGTAAAGGATACTTGTTCTTGATTGTTACTTTGTTCAACTGCCTGTAATCAATACACATCCTTATCGTGTTATCCTTCTTCTTCACAAATAGAACATGTGCACCCTAAGGCGACACACTAGGCCGAATAAACCCCTTATCAAGGAGTTCCTGAAGCTGCTCCTTCAGCTCCGCTAGTGCCACACGATACGGTGAATAAAAATGAGTTGAGTGCCCGGCACTAGATCATTACCAAAATAAATATCCATGTCTGGCGGCATACCCGACAGGTCTGTAGGAAATACATCGGGAAAATCCCTCACAATAGGAACATAATCAATACTGAGAGTCTCTGCACTGACATCCCTCATGAAGGCTAAGTTTAAAAGACAACACTTCCCAACCATACGTTGGGCCTTCAAGAATGAAATCACCCTACTGGGAAAAAACCAGTTGAACCTCGCCATTCAATCTATGGCACACCCGGCATAGCTAACGTCACTGTCTTAGCATGATAGTCCAAAATAGCATGACATGGAGATAGCCAATCCATGGCCAATATAACATTGAAATCTTTTATACATAACAACAGAAGATCCACTCGGGTCTCCAGACCCCCAATAGTCACCACACATGACCGGTACACACGGTCTAGAACAAAAATATCACCCACCGCAGTAGATACATGAACAGATGAAATAAGAGACACACGAGGCGTATCCAAATAACGAGCAAAGTATGATGACACATAAGAATAAGTGGAACCAGGATCAAATAATACAAAGGTATCTCTATGGAAGACTGAGACAATACCTGTGATCACGACGTCTAAAGCAATAGCATCGGGTCTAGTTGGAAGTGCATTGAAATGGGCCTGACCACCACCTAATCGACCTCCCCCTCTGGGGCGACCCCTAGCTGACTGTCCTCCACCCCTAGCTGGGTGGGTGGGTGGTGGTGAAGTAACTGGCGCTGAAGCTGATGGCTGACTCCTCTGCTGAGACGAACCCCCAAGACGATGAGGATACTGCCTCCATATGTGACCTAACTCTCCACACTCTTATCAACTCCCGGGTACTGGGAGATGGGGACTGAAGGGAAACCCTAGCACCGGAATGACTAGCAGATGCACCTAGCATAGAAGAGCCCTGAACTGAAAGAGCACGGAATGAACTCTGAGCTGGAAGGGCACTGAGTGATTAATGGACTTGATGAGAACTGTGTGAACCATGATTCGATAACGCCTCACGATAACCTGGGCGAGCTGACTGAGCATGTCTGAATAGACAGCCTCTGCTATGCTGAAGCTGACCTCTCGAAGGAGCACCACTATAACTACCAGATCCCCGAGGTCTCTTGGCCTCCCTCTCATCTCGCTCCTGGAGACGAACTGACTCAATCTCACGAGCAATGTCAACAACCTCCTCAAAAGTAGCACCAGACACCCTCTCCCTAGTCATGAGAATAAGAAGCTAATATGTGAGGCCATCAACGAACCTCTTGATCCTCTCTCTATTTATCGGAACCAACCAAATAGCATGACGAGCTAAATTTAAGAACCTCATCTCATACTGCATCATAGTCAAATCTCCCTGATGTAACCCCTCGTACTGCCTGTGTAGCTCCTCTTTGCGAGACTGGGTCACATACTTCTCCAAAAAGAGAACAGAGAACTGCTTCCAAGTAAGGGGTGTTGCACCAACAGGCCTACGCCTCTCATAAGCCTCCCACCAAGTGAAGGCAGCTCCAAAAAACTAAAAAGAAGTGAAAGCGACCCCGTTGGTCTCAAGAATACCCGTTGTGCAAAGAATCCTCTGACACTTGTCCAAGAAACCCTAGGCATCCTCGCCCTCTACACCACTGAAATTCGGAGGCTAGAGTCTACCAAACCTCTCCAACCTGCGTTGCTCGTCCTCTGGCATAGCAGGAGCTACATAATCCTGAGCAGCTGCAACCGGCTAGGCTGGAGGTGCCCCCGGTGTCTGAAGTCCCTGCACACCTACTCAAGTGTGCGAGCAGTGGGAGTTTGAGTGCCTCCCCCGACGTGAGAAGTAGTTGCGGCTGTAGTAACTGAGATCGTCTAAGCTAGGCCAGTGCATACTGATAGAATCTGAGCCAAGCCTCCTAAAGACCCCGAATCACAATAGGCACAGCTGGTACTTGAGATGGTGCTGCTGGAGAGTCCACAACTAGGACCTGATCATGAACTGGGGTGGCTAGTGGATCTTTGGGTGCTGTTTGGGCTATAGCCCTACCCTTACCGCGACCTCGATCACGTCCTCGGCCTCTAGTGGCCACAGCTGGTGGTACTGGTGGTCGTCCATCGTGACCGATCTCTCATGTCCTTACCATCTGTGAGAGAATAAAATAATAGAAGTTTAGTACTCGGGTCACAAATTCGTACGACAAGAATTTCAAGAATATAAAGTTTTCCTAAAGGTTCTGCAGCCTCTCGAGGATAAATACAGATGTCTTCGTACCGATCCACAAGACTCTACTAAACCTGCCCATGACTCGTAAGACCTATGTAACCTAGGCTCTGATACCAACTTGTCACAACCCTAAATCCGTACCTGGTCATGATGGCACCTATCATGAAACAAGGTTAATCGACACAACACCCAATTTATTTTAAATAATTATGATAACACAATTTAAGTCATTAACATGCTAATAATCCCAAAATATGATCTAGTACAATTTGCGGAAACCAACATACCCTGACATCGGGTCGTCACCAATCATGAGCATCTAACATAAGTCTAAGAGTATGAAAGAGTTTATACAGTCTATTATAGAACCAGAACAAGGGAAATAAAATAGGAGGGAGAAACACTGGGCTGCGGATGCCAAACAGCTACCTAGTGGACTCCGAATAGCCTACTGAGAGCAATCAACCCTCAGTGGTGGGACCCAAAGCTCCTGAATCTGCACACAGGGTGGAGGGAGTAAAACTTTACTCCAACTCAGTGAGTAATAAAAGTAAAAGCATGTGAGAGATAAGAAAACACGTAAAACACAGCGATATGCTAAAACAAGGTAGTGTAAAATCAATATAATGCAATAAAACAGTGAAAACTTTTAAAACACCTCAGTTCAGTATAAGCTTCTTTAAAACATCCTTTAACAGTTGAACGAGTGAATGAAAAAAATAGTGAGAAAAGATAAACATATAAAACCAACCCCTCGTGCTATCTCACAATCACTCGTCTCCATCCCTCGGGCAATAACATGGAACAACATCAGCCCCTCTGGCTATATCACATATCACATTGGGTACCCGCGCTCACTGGGGTGTACAGACTCCGGGAGGGGCCCCTTACGGCCCAAGCACAATATCATGCCATCTCTTGGCACAATCAAACAGGCTCTCGGCCTCATATCAAGCCACCTCGTGGCGTACAACTCAGGCCCTCGTCCTTATAATCATGAATCCGCTCAATAACCTCACAATATAGGCCCTCGGCCCTACTCAGTCAGAAATCTCTAAAAGCCACTAAGGTAGCGTAATATATGATGCACAGCTCAAAATATCATTTAAGATGTCAAAATAGAGTAAACATGACTGAGTCATAAAAACAGTAGAATATAGCATGACTAAGTACAAGTATAAAGTCAAAACAATGAGGAATAGCAGTAAAAATCCCCTAAGGGTCCAAAACAGTTTGCACGAGGCCCAAATATGGAATTCATCCCAAAACATGATGATAGCAAATAGTTTTCAGCCAAATACGCGGTAAAACAGTCACACAGGACGGACTAAGTCACAATCCCCAACGGTGCACAACCCCACGCTCGTCATCTAGCATGTGTGTCACCTCATAATAGCACAACGATGTGAAGTCCGGGGTTTCATACTCTCACGACAACATTTACAATCATTACTCATCTCAATCTGGTCCAATCTCTAGCCCACGATGCCTTTACCTCTGGAATAGGCCTCCGAATGCTCCAAATCTAACCAAAATTAGAACATAACCATCAAAATATGCTAAGGGAACAAAGCTCACTCGAAAGTAATCAAATTATAACACGAATCCCAAAATTAACCAAAACTCGACCCCCGTGCCCACGTCTCAGAATACGATACAACAAAATTCTTATCACCCCACGAGTTCATTCATATCAAAAGTTCCAAAATTCAACCACAAATGGCCCCTCAAATCCTCGAGTCAAGGTCTCCAATACCAAACCCTAATCCCTCAATTTTCTTCCTTAATTTCCACTAATACCATGATTAAATAATGGAAAAATGATCATAAACTCAAGTAATGAAGCTTAGGGAACTTACCCAACTGATACTCTTCCTTTTCCCCTTGAAATTCACTGCCCTAGCTCACTTCCCGTCTTAAAAAATGGAGAACTTAGCAAAAATTTGCGAAGCAATCATTATATACTTTCTTAACCTGGGATTCCGCACCTGCAGTCCATCCACCGCATCTGCGGTACCGCTTCTACGGTCCAAGATACCACATCTGCGGTTTTCACTTATGAGCCATTTTCCGCATCTGTGATGCATTGCCCGCACCTGCGCAGGTATGCTCCCTTAGCCGCTTTTGCAATTCCAGTTGATCCTCCTCTTGGCCACATCTACGCCTCTATCTCCGCTTCTGTGAGCCCGCACCTGCGGTCCCCTAGCCGCAGGTGCGGTTGTCACAGCAGACTTAGCTTCAGCTGCTACATCCAAATTCCAAACTTTCCGCCAATTATTCGAAATCACCCCAAAGCCCCCAGGACCTTAACCAAAAGCACAACCAAGTCATATACCACTATCCAAACTTATAACAATCTTCAAAATACCTCAAACAACATCGAATCAACCAAATCACATCGAAATCAAGCCTAAGAATCCAAAATCTCCCAATTTCCACTTTTGATCAAAATGTCTATCAAACCACGTTCGAATGACCTGACATTTTGCACACACATCCCAAATGACCCAACGGACCTACTACAACTCCCGAAATTCCATTCTGACATTTACATCAAAATCTCACCTATCAATCGGACAACGCCAAAATTCCAAGTTTGCCAATTCAAGCCTAAATCTACTCCGGACCCCCAAAACACATTTTGATCATGCTCCTAAATCCCAAATCATCTCCTGAAGCTATCCGAACTATCGGAATTCACATCTGAACCCTATTTCATATAAGTCAATATCCGGTTGACTTTTCCAACTTAATCTCACTCAAAAGAGACTAAATGTCCCAAACATCACCAAAACCTTTCCGAACCAGAGCCAACCAATCCGATAACACATAATACCGACAATCAAAGCAATAAGAAGCATGGGAAACGGAGCGGTAACTCATGAGACGACTGGCCGGGTCGTCACACAAAGAGACTTCTTGAAAGTAGTGTAGGATTACAAATGAAGAATAAAATAAGAGATATTCAACAAACCTAAGGACTTAAGATATATTCAATCTTTGGATCTATTCCTTGAGGTTGCAACAGCTTTGTTCTTGAGAGAGATGATGGCTAGCACTTGAGAGAATGTTATCTTTTGATTTCCAAGCGTTAGGGAGATGAAATCCCTTGCCTCATGTTGATAATATATGTGTGTGTGATGTCATCAAGGATGATATAATAAAGTGTCCTTTAGTTTGGCCTTAGTAAGCTACAATTGTGTTGTTGTACTGCTACCAGACGATATAGTGCAGCAGCCTACCAAACGGTACAGTGCAGCAGCCTACCAGACGGTACAGTGCATCAGCTTTTACAGTTGTAGAGTTGACTGTACAATGACCAGGGGAATTGATCCATATTTGTTCCCTCTACTATTCCCTTATCTGATTTCATTGAGAATTGTACCAGACATCTGACTAGTTACTCTGAACGCAAGAGAACTAATTGTATCAATTTCCTTATCTGGTTCTCTCATGAAGTTTGTCAAATCATAAAAACAAAAAATGCATAACTTATCAATATACCCCTTTTTGATGATGAAAAACTTAGAATTGATATTCCCCTGAGAACCAGATCTCCATATTGTTCCCCCCGAGAATCAAACCTAAGGAATTGATCACAACTTGTTCCTCGAGACTGTTTGGCAAATCATCAAAACACAAAATACCATAACTTATTAATTTCCCCCTTTTTGATGATGACAAATCCAAAAAAAATATCCCCCCTGAGAAACAGATTCCATATATGTACTAATCACATCTGGTTCGTAGCCGGTTCCTTGAGAACGTTTGTTATCATCAAAACATGAAACAACGTAACTTAGAGCAATTTCTTTTTTTTAATAATGACAAACCTAAATGATATTCCCCTTGAGAACCAGATTCCTCACATGTTTCCCTGTGGATCAGACCTATAATTAACATGTTATCAGCAATATTCCCCCTACGAAGCAGAACTATCTTTCTTGCACAACACAGCATAGCAATTCATTTCTGTTCCTCCCCCTATTAACACCTATGTAACTTCACCCTTTTGGCATCATTGAAAAGAATAACAGAAGAAATACAACCAAAAAGAAGTTCAGCAACATTAACTCATGTCACTGGGGCAACACAGAATAAACAATAACAAGAACAACAATTGAATGTCATTGCATTAAATAGAGTGATTGCCTATAGAAGAATATTTATAACAAAATCACAATAGTTTCAACAATACAGAATATGACAATATAAAACCAATGTCATCAACCATAGGGATCAAAAGAAGATAGGAATTCGAGGGAATTTTGATGAAGTGAAAGACATGGATCACTAGCAAGGAATGGTGAAATCATTCCAACCAACAAGTTGGTCTGGAAGATACTCAGTGTTCTATCGGGTTCCTGGGAGAGCAAGGTTAATGTTATTACTGAAGCCAAAGACCTGTAGAAGCTAACTATTGACGGGCGTATTGGAAATCTCAAAACTTATGAGATGAAGAGAAAGAAGGATCTCAAAAGAAGAGAGTCCAAGAGGGAGAATAACACGGTTCTCAAGGCTGCCAAGAAGGATTCAAGTAGTGATGAATCCGACATGGAGTATCTCACTCAAAGGTTCCAAAAGATGATTTCAAAAAATGGTGGGATTCCAAAGAAAGGAAGTTCCAACATGAATTTCAAAGGAAATGATTGATGTCATAAGTATGGAAAGCATGGACACTTTATTAAAGACTGTCCTCTTCACAAGCAGGATCATTACAAAACCAATACTAAAAATATGGCTAATAGGAATCAGGTCCCTGACAAAAAGTTCAAAAGAAGAGATGCTGCTGACAACATGGTAAAACAAGCCCTGGCTGACTGGGAAATTCCTCCGGTGAATCTACCAGACCGAAGGAAGAGGTCTCCTGTACAATCTCTGGCCTAAGAATCTATCTATCCCCTACTTCATCCCAGCATAAGGGAGTCCTACACTAGCTTCCATAGAGTGCCTCAAAAGGTGGCACGCCTATACTCGCATGAGAACTCTTGTTATAGGGAAACGTAACCAAGGGTAGATGTCTGTCCCAACAACCTCAAAATTCAAGGGATTACCTCTGTATAGCCTCTAATGTCTACAAGGACGGGAACGAGTGGAATCAATTTGTTCCAATTTCTGGCCTTGCACCGACCATTCAATGGACCATGGACTAAACGGCCACTACCTGAAAGGACTATGTCTAGGAGACCGTCCCCCCCCCACACAAGGTACATCTCGCGCCTATGGGCCGTTATAACTATCCAAGAATACACTCGAAACTGGAAGGAGAAACAAACCCACCCGGTGGATGACCGAGCAGAAAGGTGAAGATGACCAAGGAGATACATCTATGATGGTTGTAGACAATGGATTTTCAAAATATGAGTCTATCTTTGCACTCATGGCTAAATCTGATGATGATGAGGACAATGAGGAAGATGAGGTAATTTTTCTTCATGTTCAAAGAAATTTGAAAACTTACTCTAAGAAAAAAATGACGTCCTTAGCAAATGTGTTGATTGATGCCTATCATAGCCTTATTAATAAGAAAAATACTTTAATAGAAGAAATTGGTGACATAGAATAAGAGAGGGATAATATGGTAGTTTTCATTATAGATTTTAAAGAACAAGTGGAAGAAGTAACTAGAGAAAATAACTTGTTGAAAAACCAAATGAAAAAATGGATGGACAACACTAAGGGTAAAAGAAGTGGCTAGTGAGGCTCAACTTGAGCTTGAGAGTGAGCTTAAGAAAATGAAAACAAGTCTTGTTGCTGGGCTTGAAAAGAATAGACAACTTCAGGAGGATTTGAAAAGGGTTAAAAATGATCTTGATAAATCACTTATTTGTACCTGGTCCTCTGATGTAATAATGTCTATGCAAGAGTAATGGTAGATACAAGCAAGGAATCGTGTTCCAAAAGGCTAAAACTTCCTATAATTCCCATAGCAAGTATGTAACCATGGTTGATAGTTTGTTGTGTACTCACTATGGTCAAACGGTTCATTACAAGGACTTTTGTAAAACTAAAATTTAGACTTTGCAGAAAAACAAAGGCTTTGTTGAAAAGAGGCCTACTGTTGAGGAACCCAGTTCCCTGAAAAGAAAATATGTGCTGCCTGCATAGGCAACAGAAGTTTGATCCACCCATTCTATCATTATATGGGACCCAAGCTGGCTTAGGTTCCTAGGTCTAATCATTGATTTCGTCTGCAGGCTGGAGAGAGAGGTAGCAATCAAAAAATGATACATAAATAGCGGCTACTCTAAGCATAAAACTAGAAGAATGAATGATTTTTTCTCACTCTAGGCCTTCTAAGGTGGGAGTTTGTCCTTTAGAAACTACAAGAAGTCTATATTCTTGGTGTTGGCAAAATTGACAAAACACTCTCCCATGTAATTGAAAATATGTACTATGTGAATGGCTTGAAATATAACTTGTTGAGTGTGTCTCAAATATGTGATCAGGAAAAATAAAGTGAAGTTCTTCTCCAAATCTTGCACTTTCACCAATCTTAGAACCAATGAAATGGTATTGATAGCCAAGAGATTCAAGAACGTATATGTTGCAGACCTTGATTTACTGAATGGTTGTGATATAACATGCCTAAGTGTTATTGATGATGATGCAGAGTTATGGCACAGATGATTGTGGCATGCGAGTTTTTATTTGCTGAACAAGTCGGTTATGGAGGACCTGGTTTGTGGGCTGAAACATTCAACATTGCTTACTACTTGATTAACAAATACATGATCAGGTCCCTTCTCGAGAACTCTCTCTATGAACTGGGAGAAATTCCAAGCTGACTTACCCGAGAGCCTTTGGATGCAAAATGTTTTGTTCTCAACAGTGGTGGCAAATGGTCACATAACAAAGAAGATAAAGATGGAGAATTACAAATGCTCATGGTGAGGCTATAGATATTGCAGATGGAAAGACTGATTTGATAAGTCAATTCAAACGAAGTGATTAAGGAGATGAAACAGAATCTCCAAAAAGCACAAAGGAACCTGGTCCCTCTATTACCTCGACTGAAGCTGAACATAGGGTTGTTGATGCTGCATTAGATACTTCTAATATAGAATAAAGGAGTGGAAGTCATAATTTTGTTGATATCAATGATGTTTCAAATATGGAGGAACCTGGTCCTTCAAATTCTGAAGTTCAAGTATCCAACTAGAAGCAAAAGAGTTCAAATCCCTTCAAAATATAATCAAATCCTTAGACTTTGGTATTCAACCTAGTTCTAAGGCAAGGAACATGTTTGACCTCTCAGCCTTCTTGTCTCAAACCGAGCCTAAGAACATCAAAGAAACATTGAAAAATATTAACTGGATAACTGCTATGCAAGAAGAACTCCCATCAGCTGAGAGGAACAAAGTGTGGCACCTGGTCCCTAGGCCTTCAGACAGAATATTGATTGGAACCTGGCCCAAAAGACCCTCACTTGAAAGTTACCAAGGGAATTTTAAGGAATCCTAAGGGAACGCATGACCTGGTCCTCATCTATTTTTCAGGAGATACTTTTGACTTGGTTGGATATGCTAATGCTGATTGTGTTGAATATCTGGTGGATAGAAAGAGCACATCTAGAACGACACATTTTCTGGGGTCATGCTTGATCTTATGTGGTACAAAGAAATAAATTGTATGGCTCTTTCTACAGCTGAAGCTAAATACGTGATTGATGCTTCTTGTTGTGCTCAAATACTACAGATCATGCAGCAGCTGGAAGACTTTGGTTTGTTTTCTAATTGTGTACCGTTGCTATGTGACAATACCAGTGCTCTCAACATGGCCAAGAATCCAGTTCAACATAAGAGAACAAAACACATTGATGTGCGCCACCATTTTCTCACATGCAATGTTGAAAAAGGGCTCATCTGTATGAAATTTTTCCGCACAGAAGACCAGGTAGCAGGCATCTTCACCAAGGCATTGAGCAAGGAACACTTTGAAAGAAATTGTCTGGAGTTGGGGTTGATCAAACTTAACTAAAGACCTGGTCCCTCGATGATTGGCTATATTAAGAAGGAAAGGTACAATGTTAAAAAGTATTTTTTGGTGACATCTAACTCAAATCTATACTGTTACAGGTGTATATGCACGACAGTTTCAATACAAAACAAGTAAGAGTGACATTGTACTTCTAGGAGTTTTTGCTCAAATTTTCAAAAACTGTCAAGGAACCTGGTTCCTATGACTCAAGTTAGTAGTCTTTTAAATACTTATATGCCTTTTTAAACTGCTAAATTATAATGTCATTAATTTATTCCCGTCTCTCTCCAAAATTTTGAAGTCCAAAATGTTAAACCTTTTCTAAACTGACCCGTTGGCCCAAAAACCCATTTCCTTCTCTCACAACCAACCAAAATCAATTTGTTTTCTTCAAAAGTAAATCAACCTTATCTAAAAAAGAATACTTCTCTCCAAATATGCCAGAAGTGAACCCAACATTGTCACCTTCCAAAATCCTAACTCCATCTGAATCGAAACCTAAGAAGTCTTTGATAGATTTTGATGAGACTTTAAAGAACGGGGTAGATCTAATATTTTAGAGAGTGAGGCTGAAATTGTTGTTGGGTTTGTAGAGGACTTGAAGGATGGAGGAACCGGTGAATGTGCTGGAAAAAAAGGAACTAAATGAAGGACCTGGTCCCTCAAATCCTTCTTAGGATGTTACTTCTGATGATGATCTTTTTCTCGTGAGTTCTGTGCTTAAACAAACCTCCAATCCAGTAAAAAGGATTGATGAAAAGTAGGCTGATTGATGATGAAGTAGTGTGACCTACTGATGTGATGATTGTGGAAGAGAGTATGAAGTATAAAAAACTTCACTTGTGAGAAAGAAATAAATAAATGAAGAAAAGAAATTTGGATGAGAAAGATGCAATAGATGATAAGGGTGAATAGATTGAGAAGAAGAAGAGGGAGACATGGCCGCTTTGGGACAGAAAGGGTAGTGTAAGTGAGAAACCTGGTTCCTTACAGAAGTAAAAGGTGGAGTTATCAGGTTTGGAAAGGTAGAAGACTCTGAAGCCTCAAAAAGTGATATTAGGCAGAGTGTTGACTCTAACATTGCTGAAAAATGGAGGAACTTCTTGACATTGTTGAGTTCCAAAAATATAATCACTTCTTTGTTCCTCCAAGTCCCAACTTTTATGAATAAGAAGTAAAAACGTCTATGTTGTATGTGATACTCTGATGCTATATGTGTATCGGACTGAGTTTGTTCTTGATGAGGAGAAGCTTGAGGAGATTCTTGGTGACCTGATTGATGGTTCAGCCTGCTCAGATAGATTGAGAACCAGGTCCCCGTGGACCCTTGTCAGAATAATATGCTAAGTTGAGGATGAGAATGAAAGATCGAGGAAACAGGTGGAGGACCTAAGAGAGAAAATGATCATTGATCAAATGATTGTGAATGAATGAATTGACAAGCTAATCAAGGCCTTATCCCCTTAATTTTCTTCCTGCCTAGTGATCCATGTCTTTCACTTCATCAAAATTCCGTCGAATTCCTATCTTCTTTTGATCCCTATGGTTGATGACATTGGTACTTTAGTTGTTTATATTGTCATATTCTGTATTGTTGAAACTATTGTGCTTTTGTTATAAATATTCTTTTATGGGCAATCACTCTATTTTATGCAATGACATTCACTTGTTGTTCTTGTTATTGTTTATTCTGTGTTGCCCCAGTGTCATGAGTTAATGTTGTTGAACTTAATAGGGGGGAATAGAAACGAATTGATATGCTGTGTTGTGCAAGAAAGATAGCTCAGCTTCATAGGGGGAATGTTGATGATAACATGTTAATTATAGGTCTGATCCACAGGGAAACATGTGAGGAATCTGGTTCTCAAGGGGAATATCATTTAGGTTTGTCATTATTAAAAAAAGAAATTGCTCTAAGTTACGTTGTTTCATGTTTTGATGATAACAAACATTCTCAAGGAACCGGCTACGAACCAGATGTGATTAGTACATATATGGAATCTGATTCTCAGGGGGGAATATTTTTTTTCGATTTGTCATCATCAAAAAGGGGGAAATTAATAAGTTATGGTATTTTGTGTTTTAATAATTTGCCAAACTGTCTCGAGGAACAAGTTGTGATCAATTCCTTAGGTTTGATTCTCGGTGGGAACAATATTGAGATCTGGTTCTCAGGGGAATATCAATTCTAAGTTTTTCATCATCAAAAAGGGGGAAATTGATAAGTTATGCATTTTTTGTTTTTATGATTTGACAAACTTCATGAGAGAACCAGATAAGGAAATTGATACAATTAGTTCTCTTGCGTTCAGAGTAACTAGTCAGATGTCTGGTTCAATTCTCAATGAAATCAGATAAGGGAATAGTAGAGGGAACATATATAGATCAATTCCCTTGGTCATTGTACAGTCAACTCTACAATTGTAAAAGTTGATGCACTGTACCGTCTGGTAGGCTGCTGCACTGTACTGTTTGGTAGGCTGCTGCACTATATCGTCTGGCAACAGTACAACAACACAATTGTAGCTTACTAAGGCTAAACTAAAGGACACTTTATTATATAATCCTTGATGACATCACACACACATATATTATCAACATAAGGCAAGGGATTTCATCTCCCTAACGCTTGGAAATCAAAAGATAATATTCTCTCAAGTGCTAGCCATCATCTCTCTCAAGAACAAAGTTGTTGCAACCTCAAGGACCAGATCCAAAGATTGAATATATCTTAAGTCCTTAGGTTTGTTGAGTCTCTGTTATTTTGTTCTTCATTTGTAATCCTACACTACTTTCAAGAAGTCTCTTTGTGTGACGACCCGGCCAATCGTCTCATGAGTTACCGCTCCGTTCCCCCATTTCTGCTTCTTATTGCTTTGATTGTCGGTATTATGTGTTATCGGATTGGTTGGCTCGGGTTCGCAAAAGGTTTTGGTGAGGTTTGAGACATTTAGTCTCTTTTGAGTGAGCTTAAGTTGGAAACGTCAACCAGATATTGACTTATGTTAAATAGGGTTCAGATGTGAATTCTGATAGTTCGGATAGCTTCGGGAGATGATTTGAGATTTAGGAGCATGATCGGAATATGTTTTGGAGGTTCGGAGTAGATTTAGGCTTGAATTGGCGAACTTGGAATTTTGGCGTTGTCCAGTTGATAGGTGAGATTTTGATGTAGAGGTTGAAATGGAATTCCGGGAGTTGCAGTAGGTCCGTTGGGTTATTTGGGATGTGTGTGCAAAATGTCAGGTCATTCGAACGTGGTTTGATAGACTTTTTGATCAAAAGCAGAAATTGGGAGATTTTGGATTCTTAGGCTTGATTTCGATGTGATTTAGTTGATTCGACGTTGTTTGAGGTATTTTGAAGATTGTTATAAGTTTGGATAGTGGTATATGACATGGTTGTGCTTTTGGTTGAAGTCCTGGGGACCTCGGGGTGATTTCGAATAATTGGCGGAAAGTTTGGAATTTGGATGTATCAGCTGAAGCTAAGTCTGCTGTGACAACCGCACCTGCGGCTAGGGGACCGCAGGTGCGGGCTCACAGAAGCGGAGATGGAGCCGTAGATGTGGCCAAGAGGAGGATCAGCTGGAACTGCAGAAGCGGCTAAGGGACCGCACGTGCTATAGCGCAGGTGCGGGCAATGCATCGCAGATGCGGAAAATGGCTCATAAGTGAAAACCGCAGATGTGGTGTCTTAGACCGTAGAAGCGGTACTGCAGATGCGGTGGATGGACTGCAGGTGCAGAATCCCTGGGTAAGAAAGTATATAATATTTGCTTCGCAAATTTTTGCTAAGTTCTCCATTTTTGAAGAAGGGAAGTGAGCTAGGGCAGTGAATTTTAAGGGGAAAAGGAAGAGTATCAGTTGGGTAAGTTCCCTAAGCTTCATTACTTGAGTTTATGATCATTTTTCCATTATTTAATCATGATATTAGTGGAAATTAAGGATGAAAATTGAGGGATTAGGGTTTGGTATTGGAGACCTTGACTCGAGGATTTGAGGGGCCATTTGTGGTTGAATTTTGGAACTTTTGATATGAATGAACTCGTGGGGTGATAAGGATTTCGTTGTATCGGATTCTGAGACGTGGGCTCGGGGGTTGAGTTTTGGTTAATTTCGGGATTCGTGTTATAATTTGATTACTTTCGAGTGGGCTTTGTTCCCTTAGCATATTTTGATGGTTATGTTCTAATTTTTGTTAGATTTGGAGCACTCGGAGGCCGATTCGAGAGGTAAAGGCATCGTGGGCTAGAGATTGGACCGGATTGATATGAGTAATGATTGTAAATGTTGTCATGAGGGTATGAAACCCTGGACTTCACATCGCTGTGCTATTATGAGGTGACACACATGCTAGACAACGAGCGTGGGGTCGTGCACAGTTGGGGATTGTGACTTAGTCCGTCCCATGTGACTGTTTTACCGCGTATTTAACTGAAAACTATTTGCTATCATCATGTTTTGGGTTAAATGCCATATTTGGGCCTCGTGCAAACTGTTTTGGACCCTTAGGGGATTTTTACTGCTATTCCTCATTGTTTTGACTTTATAATTGTACTTAGTCATGCTATATTCTACTGTTTTTATGACTCGGCCATGTTTACTCTATTTTGACATCATAAATGATATTTTGAGCTGAGCATCATATTTTAGGCTACCCTAGTGGCTTTTAGAGATTTCTGACTGAGTAGGGCCGATGGCCTATATTGTGAGGTTATTGAGCTGATTCATGATTATAAGGACGAGGGCCTGAGTTGTACGCTACGAGGTGGCTTGATATGAGGCCGAGAGCCTGTTTGATCATGCTATGAGATGGCATGATATTGTGCTTGGGCCGTAAGGGGCCCCTCCCGGAGTCTGTACACCCCAGTGAGCGCGGGTACCCAATGTGATATGTGATATAGCCAGAGGGGCTGATGTTGTTCCATGTTATTGCCCGAGGGGTGGAGACGAGTGATTGTGAGATAGCACGAGGGGTTGGTTTTATGTGTTTATCTTTTCTCACTATTTTTTTCATTCACTTGTTTAACTGTTAAAGGATGTTTTAAAGAAGCTTATACTGAACTGAGGTGTTTTAAAAGTTTTCACTGTTTTATTGCATTATATTGATTTTACACTACCTTGTTTTAGCATATCGCTGTGTTTTACGTGTTTTCTTATCTCTCACCTGCTTTTACTTTTATTACTCACTGAGTTGGAGTAAAGTTTTACTCCCTGCACCCTGTATGCAGATTCAGGAGCTTTGGGTCCCGCCACTGAGGGTTGATTGCTCTCAGCAGGCTATTCGAAGTCCACTAGGTAGCTGCTTGGCATCCGCAACCCAGTATTTCTCCCTCCTATTTTATTTCCCTTGTTCTGGTTCTATAATAGACTGTATAAACTCTTTCATACTCTTAGACTTATGTTAGATGCTCATGATTGGTGACGACCCGATGTCAGGGTATGTTGGTTTCCGCAAATTGTACTAGATCATATTTTGGGATTATTAGCATGTTAATGACTTAAATTATGTTATCATAATTATTTAAAATAAATTGGGTGTTGTATCGACTAACCTTGTTTCACGATAGGCGCCATCATGACCAGGTACAGATTTAGGGTTGTGACAAATTGGTATCAGAGCCTATAGGTCTTACGAGTCATGGGCAGGTTTAGTAGAGTCTTGTGGATCGGTACGAAGACATCTGTATTTATCCTCGAGAGGCTGCATAACCTTTAGGAAAACTTTATATTCTTGAAATTCTTGTCGTTCAAATTTGTGACCCGAGTACTAAAATTATGTTATTCTATTCTCTCACAGATGGTGAGGAAACGAGAGACCGATCAGGATGGACGACCACCAGTACCACCAGCTGTGGCCACTAGAGGCTGAGGACATGATCGAAGTCGCGGTAGGGGCAGGGGTGTAGCCCGAACAGCACCCAAAGATCCACTAGCCGCCCCAGTTCATGATCAGGTCCCAGTTGTGGACGCTCCAGCAGCACCAGCTCAAGCACTAGCTGTGCCTATTGTGATTCAGGGTCTTTAGGAGGCTTGGCTCAGATTCTATCAGTATGCACTGGCCTAGGTCAGGCGGTCTCAGTTACTACAGCCGCAACTACTTCTCAGGTCGGGGGAGGCACTCAAACTCCCGAAGGGACTTCAGATATCGGGGGCACCTCCAGCCTAGCCGGTTGCAGTTGTTCAAGATTATGTAGCTCCTGCTACACCAGTGGACGAGCAACGCAGGTTGGAGAGGTTTGTAGACTCTAGCCTCCGACTTTCAGTGGTAGAGAGGGCGAGGATGCCTAGGGTTTCTTGGACAAGTGTCAGAGGATTCTTCGAACAATGGGTATTCTTGAGACCAACGGGGTCGCTTTCACTACTTTTTAGTTTTCTGGAGCTGCCTTCACTTGGTGAGAGGATTATGAGAGGCGTAGGCCTATTGGTGCAGCACCTCTTACCTGGCAGCAGTTCTCCATTATCTTTCTATAGAAGTATGTGCTGCAGTCTTGCAGAGAGGAGCTGCGCAGGCAGTTTGAATGGTTGCGTCAAGGAGAGATGACTGTAATGCAGTATGATATGAGGTTCTCCGAGTTAGCTCGTCATGCTATTTGGTTGGTTCCGATAGATAGATAGAGGATCAAGAGGTTCGTTGATGGCCTCACATATCAGCTTCGTATTCTCATAACTAGGGAGAGGGTGTCTGGTGCTACTTTTGAGGAGGTTGTTGACATTGCTCGTGAGATTGAGTCAGTTCATCTCCAGGAGCGAGATGAGAGGGAGTCCAAGAGACCTCGGGGATCTGGTAGTTATAGTGGTGCTCCTTCGAGAGGTCAGCTTCAGCACAGCAGAGGCCGTCCATTCAGACAAGCTCAATCAGCTCGCCCAGGTTATGGTGAGGCGTTATCGGATCATGGTTCCCACAGTTCTCATCAAGTCCATTAATCACTCAGTGCCCTTCCAGCTCAGAGTTCATTCCGTGCTCCATCAATTCAGGGCTCTTCTATGCCAGGTGCATCTGCTAGTCATTCCAGTGCTAGGGTTTCCCTTCAGTCCTCGTCTCCAGCACCCGGGAGTTTCTATGAGTGTGGAGAGATGGGTCATATGTGGAGGCAGTGTCTTCATCATCTTGGAGGTTCATCATAGTAGAGGAGTTAGTCATCGACTTCAGTGCCAGTTACTTCAATATCACCCACCCACCCAGCTAAGGGTGGAGAACAGTCAGCTAGGGGCCACCCCAGAGGGGGAGGTCAATTAGGTGGTGGTTAGGCCCGATTCTATGCACTTCCAGCTAGACCCGATGCTATTGCTTCATATGTCGTTATCACAGGTATTGTCTCAGTCTGCCATAGAGATGCCTTTGTATTATTTGATCCCGGTTCCACTTATTCTTATGTGTCATCATACTTTGCTCGTTATTTGGATACGCCTCGTGAGTCTCTTATTTCATCTGTTCGTGTATCTACTGCAGTGGGTGATATTGTTGTTCTAGACCATGTGTACCGGTCATGTGTGGTGACTATTAGGGGTCTGGAGACCCGAGTGGATCTTCTGTTGTTATGTATGAAAGACTTTGATGTTATATTGGCCATGGATTGGCTATCTCCATGTCGTTATATTTTGGACTACCATGTTAAGACAGTGACGTTGGCTATGCCGGGTGTTCCATAGATTGAATGGCGAGGTTCAACTGATTTTTCCCCAATAGGGTGATTTCGTTCTTGAAGGCCCAACGTATGGTTGGGAAGGGTTGTCTTTTATACTTAGCCTTTGTGAGGGACGTCGGTGCAGAGACTCCCAGTATTGATTATGTTCCTATTGTGAGGGATTTTCCCGATGTATTTCCTGGAGACTTGCCGAGTATGCCGCCATACATGGATATTGATTTTGGTATTGATCTAGTGTCGGGCACTCAATCCATTTCTATTTACCGTATCGTGTGGCACTAGCGGAGCTGAAGGAGCAACTTCAGGAACTCCTTGATAAGGGGTTTATTCGGCCTAGTGTGTCTCCTTGGGGTGCGCCTGTTCTATTTGTGAAAAAGAAGGATGGCACGATGAGGATGTGTATTGATTACAGGCAGTTGAACAAAGTAACAATCAAGAACAAGTATTCTTTGACTCGTATCGATGATTTGTTTGACCAACTTCAGGGAGCGAGAGTGTTTTCCAAGATTGATCTCCGTTCAGGTTATCACCAATTGAAGATCAGGCACTCAGATATTCTTAAGACAGCCTTCAGGACCAGATATGGTCATTATGAGTTCCTTGTTATGTCTTTTGGGATGACCAATGCCCCGACAACGTTCATGCATTTGATGAACAACGTGTTTCGGCCTTATCTCGACTCGTTCATGATTTTTTTTATTGATGATATTTTGGTGTACTCGCGTAGTCAGGACGAGCACACGGAGCATATGAGAGTTGTGTTGCACAGGTTGAGAGAGGAGAAACTTTACGCAAAGTTCTCCAAATGTGAGTTTTGGCTCAGTTTAGTGGCTTTCTTGGGGCACGTGGTGTCCACCGAGGGTATTCAGGTTAGTCTAAAGAAGGTATATGCAGATCAGAGTTGGCCTAGACCGTCCTTAGCCACAGAGATTTGCAGCTTTCTTGGTTTGGCAGGTTATTACTGCCGGTTTGTTCAGGGATTTTCCTCTATTGCATCGCCCTTGACCAAGTTGACTCAAAAGGGTGCTCCATTCAGGTGGTCGGACGAGTGTGAGGGGAGCTTTCAGAAGCTCAAGATAGCCTTTACCACAACTCTAGTGTTAGTCTTACCATAAGCTTCAGGTTCATATACCGTATATTGCGATGCTTCGAGAGTCGGTATTGGGTATGTGTTGATGCAGGAGGGTAGAGTTATTGCTTATGCTTCTCGCTAGTTGAAGCCCCATCAAAAGAACTACCCTATTCATGATTTGGAGTTGGCTGCCATTGTTCACGCATTGAAGATTTGGAGGCATTATTTGTATGGTGTGTCTTGTGAGGTGTTTACTGATCATCGTAGCCTCCAACACTTGTTCAAACAAAAGTATCTCAATTTGAGGCCGCAGAGGTGTTTGGAGCTGCTAAAGGATTATGATATTACTATCTTGCACCATCCGGGGAATGCCAATGTGGTGGCCGATGCTTTGAGCCGGAAGGCGGTGAGTATGGGGAGTTTGGCCTATATTCCAGTTGGGGAGAGACCCCTTGCAGTCGATGTTCATGTCTTGGCCAATCAGTTCGTGAGATTAGATATTTCGGAGCCCAGTCGGGTGTTGGCTTGAGTTATTTCTCGGTCTTCCTTATTTGATCGCATTAGAGAGCGCCAGTATGATGATACTCATTTGCTTGTCCTTAAGGACAGAGTTCAGCACGATAATGCTAGAGATGTGACTATTGGTGATGATGGGGTATTGAGGATGCAGGGCCGGATATGCGTGCCCAATGTGGATGGGCTTCAGGAGTTGATTCTGGAGGAGGCCCATATCTCGCGATATTCCATTCATTCGGGTGCCGCGAAAATGTATCAAGATCTGAGTCAACATTATTGGTGGAGGAGAATGAAGAAGGACATTGTGGGATTTGTAGCTCGGTGTCTAAATTTTCAGCAGGTGAAATATGAGCATCAGAGACCGGGTGTCTTGCTTCAGCAGATGGATATTCCAAAGTGGAAGTGGGAGAGGATCATTATGGATTTTGTAGTTGGATTTCCACGGACATTGAAAAAGTTCGATGCTATTTGGGTGACTGTGGATTGGCTGACCAAGTCTGCGCACTTCATTCCTGTGTGTATTACCTTTTTTCAGAGTGGTTGGTAGCGATCTATATCCGGGAGATTGTTCGTTTGCATGGTGTTCCGGTTTCCATCATTTCATATAGAGGTACTTAGTTTACTTCATAGTTTTGGAGAGCCGTGCAGAGAGAGTTGGGTACTCAAGTTGAGTTGAGCACAACTTTTCACCCTCAGTCGGACGGGCAGTCCGAACGCACTATTCAGATATTGGAGGACATGTTGCATGCTTGCATCATTGATTTTAGAGGGTCATGGGATCAGTTTCTACCGCTCACAGAGTTTTCATATAATAACAGTTACAAGTCGAGTATTCAGATGGCTCCATATGAGGCTTTGTACTGGAGGCGGTGTAGATCTCCGGTCGGCTGGTTTCAGTCGGGTGAGGCTAGGCTATTGGGTACAGACTTGGTGCAGGATGCTTTAGACAAGGTGAAGGTGATTCAGGAGAGGCTTCGTACAATGCAGTTGAGACAAAAGAGTTATGCTAACAGGAAGGTTCGGGATGTGTCCTACATGGTCGGTGAGAAGGTTCTGTTGAAAGTTTCACTTATGAAGGGTGTTATGAGATTTGGGAAGAAGGATAAATTGAGTCATCAGTTCATTGGGTCTTTTGAGGTCCTTCGGAGGATTGGGGAGGTGGCATATGAGCTTGCCTTGCCACCCAGTTTACCGAGTGTGCATCCAGTATTTCATGTTTCTATGCTCCAAAGTATATTGGCGACCCGTCGCATGTTTTGGATTTCAGCACAATTCAGTTGGATGTGGAGCCAGTGGCTATTTTGGAGCATCAGGTTCGAAAGATGAGTTCAAACCTTCAGTAAAAGTGTAGTGGAGAGGTCGACCCGTAGAGGAGGCTACCTTGGAAACCGAGCGGGAGATGCGGAGCAAATATCCTCACCTATTTGAGACTTTAGGTATATTTCTTGACTCGTTCGAGGACGAACGTTTGTTTAAGAGGGGGAGGATGTGACGATCCGGCCAGTCGTCTCATGAGTTACCACTCCGTTTCCACCATTTCTGCTTTTTATTGCTTTGATTGTCGGTATTATGTGTTATCGGGTTGGTTGGCTCGGGTTCGGAAAGGTTTTGGTGAGGTTGAGACACTTAGTCTCTTTTGAGTAAGCTTAAGTTGGAAAAGTCAACTGAATATCGACTTATGTGAAATAGGGCTCGGATGTGAATTTTGATGGTTCGTATAGCTTCAGGAGATGATTTGGGACTTAGGAGCGTGATCGGAATGTGTTTTGGAGGTACGGAGTAGATTTACGCTTGAAGTGGCGAACTTGGAATTTTGGCATTGTCTGATTGATAGGTGACATTTTACTGTAGGGGTCGGAATGGAATTCTGGGAGTTGCAGTAGGTCCGTTTGATCATTTGGGATGTGTGTGCAAAATGTCAGGTCATTCAGACGTGGTTTGATAGATGTTTTGCTCAAAAGCGGAAATTGGGAGATTTAGGATTCTTAGGCATGATTTCGATGTGATTTGGTTGATTCGATGTTGTTTGAGGTGTTTTAAAGATTGGTATAAGTTTGGATAGTGGTATATGACTTGGTTGTACTTTTGGTTGAGGTCCCGGGGGCCTCGAGGTGATTTCGGATGGTTGGTGTCACGCCCCGAACCTAGGGGCGAGCCTGGCACCCAGTGCCTCACATATCCTTGTGTAATAACTTGCAACAAAGGGACTCTGAACATATGATGTCATACTTTGGCCATGGGCCACATTGCAAGATAACTACGAATGCTGACTAAATGTCAATATATAACTGGGCCGACAAGTCCATCATAACTATTACAGCTGACAAACCAACCAAATATACATACAAGACCTGCAAGCCCAACATATTGCACTAATTGACAGGATATGTCTACAAGCCTCTACTGATGGATATACTGTGATCAAAACGGCTCCCCAACCTACATATATATATATATATATATATATATATATATATATACAAGAAGTACATAAGGCTCTAGACCCAGAAACTCCGAAAGGCTTGGAGCTTACCAATCAAGCTGAACTCAGACAATACCTATTAATGAGGCCTACCCGTTTGTCTATCTGACCTGCACGCATGAAATACAACGCCCCCAGAAAAGGGACGCCAGTACGAAATAATGTACTGAGTATGTAAGGCAATATACTGAAAGATGAATCTGAACTGATAATATAATAACTGCAAGTAGCTGGAAGACAAAGATTATCTGAAGATATACTTACCTGCTGATACTGACTCAACTCTCTCAATATAGTAAGTAAAATAGTTGTCCGTCCCTATAAGGCTCGGTATACAATATATATATTTGCTTTGCCATAGTAGGCTTGCTCATAAGCGCTCGGCCATACTAGGCTATGTACCTCGACCAACTGGGCTTGCCCATATGCGCTCGACCACAGTAGGATCGTCATATAACTTACCATCTAATCAGAGGTTGCCCAATAGGGGCCTGCCCATCGATTATAGCTCGATGGTAATGAAAATACTCTTAATACTATATATATATATATGTAAACTCTCTGCTCTTTTGATCGGAAGAAGGAAATTCTCAATTGAATATGCAGTCACGATAAAAAGAATATGGTAACTTACAAAACTAGGAAAATACAGACAATTTGCGAGACTAGAAAAATATACGTAAATTCCGGGATATGAATGTAATGACGAGATCATGCCAAATGAAAGAAGATCTTAGCCTTAACATACCTAAGTTGATTCTCTTGACAATCCCTTTAACACCCGTTAATTGCGACAACACATAATGGCAAATCAAAGTAGAAAACAATCTGCATGATATTCTTGAGAAAGATTGTACCGTGCTTTCTTAAAATTGCATTCCACGCGTAATCGGACCTTGTATAAACTTTGCGGAAGCTCATTTGTTACTTAGTAAATATGATCATCTTCATCTTGACATCTTAAAGGAGCCTTTTGTTGTGTTAATTACCCAAGGTTTCTGTTCTTATTCAAGTGACCATATATTTTATGGAAAGTTAAGGTCAAGAATTTGTTTTGTGTATTGCACATAATTGGATACTTGCTACTATTTCTAGCTTATCTATCTCTCGATAAGGTAGATATTGTTTCATTTTTAAAGCTATAAACTTTTGTTATCTAGTTAATCCCTTGATAAAGTAAACCACTCACATTTCTTGTTTTAGTCTCATGCCAAAAAATTCTATGTTGATATCTAGTTGCAGTGTCAAGTGTCAACGTATTCAAGTGGAAAGCATCTTATGCTTATGACTCATCATGCAAATTTGTGCCACTTGGTGGCCCAAAAATATTCTTATCCACATAATTAAGAATTATCTCAAATTGTTTAAAATACTACTCACTTTTAACACACCTTATACACCTTACTATCATGGTCATGTAGTACCTTGAATGGTACTAGTCCATAAATACCGAGTATTTTAGCTTGAGCCGTATTTTATCCCAACATGCCAAACTTGGACAAAAATTCATTTTCTTTGACTTGCTTCCCCTTTTTTACGAATTTACTTATTACTTATTTGAAATAGCATGATCCTTATAATCTCCAAGTAATCTTTTCTTTGGACTGATGTCAATTACCTTACGATAAATTCAACGTACAACACTACAGGTTACAACATCGTTGTCATATCGTACTGTGGGATGTGACATCTCACTTCTTGGCTCTCATTAATTTATTTATGGCGTATTTTTCATGTACGCAAATATGGGGTGTAACATCATTCTCCCCTTTGGAACATTCATCCTCGAATGTTGACTGATGTGCTTATCGTCCTCATATCCCGTAGCTCTTGCGAATACTTTAGTAGTCCTTTTGTCATCTAGGCAATTGTTCTGTGAATAAGTTTAAAGGCCAGGGCATTTCCCCCTTTTAGGCTTCTTCCCATGCCATGACTTGTGATCGAGTTCCTTCCAATCTCGTAACTGTTGCTACCTTCCATTATGCAGTTTCTACGACACTAACCTTGTAAGTGTGCCTATGCGACTCTCTTCTCCTTTTTCCTCCAGCTTTTAGCCAATCCTGAAGTTCTTCGCTTGGTATTTTGTCGAACTTATGAATACTGCTATATCTTATTTTATAGACCTAGTTATCCATTCGTATGACTTTACTACATCTACATCGGTCATACTATACCATAACGATTACCTTGATTTCTCGTTACTGAGGCCTGCTACCAAATCTCAGGTTACTTTCATTGCTTATCTTGTAAGTATAAATCTATGTCCTCTAATGCCCCCACATTACCGTTCATCTTTAAGAATGACGACCTAATCTCCTCTCATACTTTATAACTTTTATCCATTAGTTGTTGATTCACCTCAATTTTGATCCATAATCCATCCCTGATAACTTAACCTTTTATGTAATATTGCAGCTAGGATTCACGTTTTATCGGGGAACATCTGAAATGATTAGATTGATCCACCTGGGGCGATACCCTGCTATTATAACCGTATCTCACGATACCCCAATATGACTCACCTTGCATGGGTATTTTAATCCTGTCCAATTCATGAGATCCCTTTCTTTTATCCTTCAGATCATTACTTAATTGAAGGTCCAA
Source organism: Nicotiana tabacum (assembly GCF_000715075.1). Taxonomy (NCBI): domain Eukaryota; kingdom Viridiplantae; phylum Streptophyta; class Magnoliopsida; order Solanales; family Solanaceae; genus Nicotiana; species Nicotiana tabacum. Next base: position 151,274,295 of record NC_134090.1, on the reverse strand, counting down.
ACTCATCATTTTCATTTTTTTTGTCTATAATAATTACCCCTCATTCTATTAATAGGGAAACATTCCATCTCTTCTGAATGTTATTAGTCTTAGACCCTTTTTGAGTTTATTCAGGCTATACTGAACTTTCTGTAACTTAGAGAAACCATTAGCTATCTTGTTTTCATGGACTTAATCCTGAGGATTTATCCATTCTTGTCACTTTTTCACCTTCCTTTCCTCATTCTTACTCATGTTTTCTCAAAACATTGTCGCTCTACCATACTTAAGATTGCAACCTATAAATATCCATTTATAATAATCGCTACTTTCCTTCAACTTGCTTGCACCATATATTTCCTTATGTTATTCTGGAACATCAAGCGATACATCACATCATCTCCAACTCTTGTCTACTCTCTTAACTAGATCTCTCAGTACTTAGAAACAGTAGGTTGGAAGACATGCCACTGACGATGTCGCTATCATTCATGGTTATTGGATCCCCGTGCTTATAACCTTCTATCCGAAGTATGGACTATTTACAACTTTCTACATTTGAGTATCTCGTACATTGTTCACTTTTACCTTACTTACTTAAAATCTCGTATTATATCTTTTATATCCTTCATAACCTCCCTTCCACCTAGGTGTAGTTCACGTCCATAACTTGAAGCTCTATTATAATACTCGTACCTCTGGTACATACACAATCCGGTGAGAGCTTCGTGCTGACTTCTTATGAGGTTGGTACTTCTTCTAACTGGCTTTCCTGTAGAGCCATTATAGATTATGGTTATTGTGTTATTTTTCTTGAACATTTGATATTAAGAGTGATTCTGTCATGTTCCCCAGCATAACTTCTATAATTTTTGTAGGTCCAATAATGAGACTCCTGATTTACTTCGGTGATGTAATACTTTAGTTCATCTTCCTTCCGATTAGCCTTTACGTAGGCTTAATCTATCTTCCAATATGCGGCTCACGGTATCAGTTATTACCTTAGCCTTTCATGGGCGTTATGGAATACCCATGATACAGTCTTCTAACAATTCAATCCTTTGTCTATGCCCTGGGTTTAATTATTTCTTTTAACTTATACTGGAGTCTTCTATGGCTGTATGATTGTCAACAAATATGTTGCCTGGATCATGTTCCAAAATCTTGAGTTTATCCATAACATACTAACTCTGGATCATTGATCAAATAATTCTTTTGTTCCATCTTAGCTTTCGTTTTACGTAAGCTATTACCTTTCATGATCTTTCTTCCCCCTTTTTGCATGCATACTTAGCTTGTCTTAGCTCTCACGCATGCCAGAATTTCCGTACAACTCATATAATCTTCGAATATTACTTTTAACTCTTACTTCCCATTCATTAGTCACGGTAGGTTCCATTTCCTTTGGAATGCTTACAATGTTATTGCAAGATTGTTGTTACACGACCATTTCCTCTCTAGGTCGTTATGCTTAGGTTGAAACCTTCTTTCTTATCTCCTCAGCTAGTCTTTCGTTGTAATACTTAGGGATAACCCTTGACTCTCGTAAAGCTGTGAGCTTATTACGGATCTTTTCTAATGTCCTTACTTGCCTATAATTATCTGTAGTTGCTTACTTCCATGCCATTTTACTTATATAGTTGATTCTGATCGGATATTTTGACTGCTTTCCCAACGACACTTTCTTTTATCCCCGTAACATTCATACGGTACTTTTAACTACCCTGACTCTTGTTTGAATATATCTCAAGTATTATAATGATATTCTCCGAGGCTAAATTCTCCATGTTGGGTTCTAATATGTTTATCGTGTTTACTAATACATACTGATTTCTATTACTCTGGGGATTAACTCTCCACTCTGGTAGTCGTGTTGGAGTCACGAACTTATTTCTCGAAATGAGGATATAACCTTATGGCCTATATTCTTTCGTTGTCTTAAGGCCCATCACTTTTCGTCTCTTCCTTAATTTGACTATAGGTTCTGTAACACTCTACCGTGTTTATCCATGTATCACACCTTATTCATAATGCTTCCTTATTTCTCTTCTCATTACTCTACTAATATTTCTGCATATCCCTTTTCTTGTGAAAACTTCAATACAAAATTCTTTCAATTTTAGCTTCCCTTTGCTCTATCCAATGGCTCTTTTGATTGCTCAACATCCTTTCTCTGTTAGGGATGAGAGCCATACTTAAGGTAATATTGCGCCATCTGGGTGTCTCACAAAAAGATCTATTGGCACATTTGTAATACCCTTCGGAAATGCCAACAAATGAAAGTAATCCATTTACCAATTTGGGTTACTCTAACCCCAACCAGATCTTGATATCCCATCCTTCTTTTAACTATACCTGTTAGCCCCCACAGGGCATAACTGAAATGAGTCTGACCAATTGTACATACCTCTGTTACCATTGAATATAACTCAAAAATGCTTATGTTCCTCTGTCTCAATTATAATCGTTGTTAACCTTCATTAACTGGGCGCCTCGTACCCTTATTCATCTTGCTTCTTTTACTTGTTGAAACTTGTATTTATCTTTTTAATCTCTCATTGTCTTTCATCATAAAGGTGGATAGGCATTCTTGCCTTATGGCTCCTTATCAAGAGGCTTAAACCGTTCAGTACACATATGATCTGCTGAAGACCTCATTTTACTTATCATAAGCATGATACAGTTCCTCTAATTCAACACTTCCACAACTATATCTCTTATCAATCATCTTTCTAAATGTAGGCATCGTCTTATTACGAATGAAAATAGAAGCTCGGGACTTGAATTCTTATAAGTCAGCTCTACCACACGATCTAGAGTAAGAAGAAAGAGTGACAATCTTAAATGCCATGTAGCCTCCTACTTATAAGTGTGATACACGACACACCCATAAACAAGACTCTACTAGACATGGCTTGTAGACTCCCTAGGATAGAATTGCTCTGATACCACTTTTGTCACGCCCCGAACCTAGGGGCGAGACTGACACCCAGTGCCTCACCTATCCTTGTGTACTAACTTGCAACTAAGTGACTTGGAACATATAATGTCATACTTTGGCCATGGGCCACATTGCAAGATAACTACGAATGCTGACTAAATATCAATATATAACTGGGCCGACAAGGCCATCATAACTATTACAGCTGACAAACCAACTTAATATACATACAAGACCTGCAAGCCTAACATATTGCACTAATTTACAGGATATGTCCACAAGCCTCTACTGATGGATATACTATGATTGGAACAGCTACCCAACCTACTCATAACATATATATATATATATATATATATATATATATATATATATATATATATATATATATATATATATATACACACACACACACACACACACACACACACACACTCTAGACCCAGAAACTCCGAAAGGCTTGGAGCTTATCAATCAAGCTGAACTCAGGCAATACCTATTGAGGAGGCCTACCCGTCTGTCCATCTAACCTGCACGCATGAAATACAACACCCCCAGAAAAGGGACGCCAGAACGAAATAATGTACTGAGTATGTAAGGCAATATACTGAAAGTTGAAACTGAACTGATAATATAATAACTGCAAGTAGCTGGAAGACAAAGATTATCTGAAGATATGCTTACCTGCTGATACTGACTCAACTCTCTCAATATAGTAAGTAAAATAGTTGTCCGTCCCTATAAGGCTCGGTATACATTATATATATCTGCTCTGCCGTAGTAGGCTCGCTCATAAGCGCTCGACCATACTAGGCTCGCTCATATGCGCTCGGCCATAGTTGGATCGTCATATAACTTACCATCTGATCAGAGGTTGCCCAATAGGGGCCTGCCCATCGATTATAGCTCGATGGTAATGAAAATACTTTTAATACTATATATATATATATAACTTCTCTGCTCTCTTGACTTGAAGAATATATATATATATATATATATATATAAATTCTCTGCTCTCTTGACTGGAAGAAGGAAATACTCAACTGAATATGCAGTCCCGATAAGGAGAATATTATAACTTACAACGCTAGGAAAATATACGCAATTTGCGAGACTAGCAAAATATACGTAAATTCTAGTATATGAATGTAATGACGAGATCATGCCAAATGAAAGGAGAGCTTAGCCTTAACATACCTGAGTCGATTCTCTTGACAATACCTTTAACACCCGTTAATTACGACAACACATAGTGACAGATCAATGTAGGAAAAAATCCGCATGATATTCTTGAGAAAGATTGTACCGTGCTTTCTTAGAATTGCATTCCACGCATAATCGGATCTTGTATGAACTTTGCTGAAGCTCATTTGTCACTTTGTAAATATGACCATCTTCATCTTGACATCTTAAAGGAGCCTTTTGTTGTGTTAATTACCCAACGTTTCTGGTCTTATTCAAGTGACCATATATTTTATGGAAAGTGAAGGTCAAGAATCTGTTTTGTGCATTGCACATAATTGGATACTTGCTACTATTTCTAGCTTATCTATCTCTGGATAAGGTACTATTGTTTCATTTTTAAAGCTATAAACTTTTGTTATCTAGTTAATCCCTTGATAAATTAAACCACCCACATTTCTTGTTTTAGTCTCATGACAAAAAATGCTACGTTGATATGTAGTTGTCGTGTCAAGTGTCAATGTATTCAAGTGGTAAGCATCTTATGCTTATGACTCATCATGCAAATTTGTGCCACTTGGCGGCCCAAAAATATTCTTATCCACTTATTCAATTATCCACATAATTAAGAATTATCTCAAATTGCTTAAAATACTACTCACTTTTAACACACCTTATACACCTTACTATCATGGTCATGTAGTACCTTGTATGGTACTAGTTCATAAATACCGAGTATTTTATCTTGAGCCGTATTTTATCCCAACAAGCCAAACTTGGACAAAAATTCGTTTTCTTTTACTTGCTTCCCCTTTTATCTTTACGAATTTACTTATTACTTGTTTGAAATATCATGATCCTTATAATCTCCAAGTAATATTTTTCTTGGACTGATGTCAATTACCTTACGACAAATTCAACGTACAATACTACAGGGTGTAACATCCTCGTAATGTAGTACTGCGGGACGTGACATCTCACTTCTGGGCTCTCATTATTTATTTATGGCATATTTTTCATGTACGAAAATATGGGGTATAACAGTTGGCAGAATGTTTGGAATTTGGATGTAGCATCTGAAGCTAAGTCCGCTATCATAACCACACCTGCGGTTAGGGGACCATAGGTGAGGGCTCACAAAAGCGGAGATGGAGCCCCAGATGCAGCCAAGAGGAGGATTAGCTGGAACCGGAGAAGCGGCTAAGGGAGCGCACCTGCGATAGCAGGTGCGGGCAATGCATCGCAGATGTGAAAAATGGCTCATAAGTGAAAACCGCATATGCGATGTCTTGGACAACAAAAAAGGTACCGCAGATGCGGTGGATGGACTGCAGGTGCGGAATCCCTAGGCTAGAAAGTATGTAATGTTTCCTTCACGAATTTTTGCTAAGTTCTCCATTTTTTAAGATGGGAAGTGAGCTAGGGCAGTGAATTTTCAAGGGGAAGACGAAGAGTATCAGTTGGGTAAGTTCCCTAAGCTTCATTACTTGATTTTATGATCATTTTTCCATTATTTAATCATGGTATTAGTGGAAATTAAGGAAGAAAATAGAGGGTTTAGGGCTTGATATTGGAGACCTTGACTTGAGGATTTGAGGGGCCATTTGTGGTCGAATTTTGGTACTTTTGATATAAATGAACTCGTGGGGTGATAAGGATTCCGTTGATGTAAATTTTATCGGATTCCGAGACGTGGGCTTGGGGGTCGAGTTTTGGTTAATTTTGGGATTCGTGTTATAATTTGATTACTTTCGAGTGGTCTTTGTTCCCTTAGCATATTTTGATGGTTATGTTCTGATTTTGGTTAGATTTGGAGCATCCGGAGGCCGATTCGAGAGGCAAAGGCATCGCGGGCTAGAGTTTGGAGCGGATTAGGTGAGTAATGATTGTAAATGTTGTCCTGAGGGTATGAAATCCTGGACTTCACATCGTTGTGCTATTATGAGGTGACGCATATGCTAGATGACGAGTGTGGGGTCGTGTACCGTTGGGGATTGTGACTTAGTCCGTCCCGTGCGACTGTTTTACCGCGTATTTGACTAAAAACGGTTTGCTATCATCTTGTTTTGGGCTGAACGCCATATATGGGCCTCGTGTCAACTATTTTGGACCCTTAGGGTAATTTTATTGCTATTCCTCATTGTTTTGACTTTATACCTGTACTCAGTCATGCTATATTCTACTGTTTTTATAACTCAGCCATGTTTACTCTATTTTGACATCTTAAATGATATTTTGAGCCGAGCATCATATTTTACTATGCCCGAGTGGCTTTTAGAGATTTCTGACTGAGTAGGGCTGAGGGCATGTATTGTAAGGTTATTGAGCTGATTTATGATTATGAGGCCAAGGGCCTGAGTTGTGCGCCACGAGGTGGCTTGATTTGAGGCCGAGAGCCTGTTTGATTATGCCACGAGATGGCTTGATATTGTGCTTGGGCCATAAGAGGCCCCTCCTGTAGTCTATACACCCCCAATGAGCGCGGGTACCCAGTGTGATATGTGATATAGCCCGAGGGGCTGATGTTGTTCCATGTTATTGCCCGAGGGGTAGAGACGAGTGATTGTGAGATAGCCCGAGGGGCTGATTCTGTTGGTACTTTGTCCGAGGTGCTGGTTTTATGTGTTTATCTTTTCTCACTATTTTTTTAATTCACTCGTTTAACTATTAAAGGATGTTTTAAAGAAGCTTATACTGAATTGAGGTGTTTTACAAGTTTTCACTATTTTATTGCATTGTATTTATTTTACACTGCCTTGTTTAAGCATATCGCTATGTTTTACTTATTTTCTTATCTCTCAACTGCATTTAGTTTTATTACTCACTGAGTTGGAGTACTCACTTTACTCCCTGCACCCTGTGTGCAGATTCAGGAGTTTTGGGTCCTACTAGTGAGGGTTGATTGCTCCCAACAGGCTATTCGGAGTCTGCTAGGTAGCTGCTTGGCATCCGCAACTCAGTGTTTCTCCCTCCTATTTTATTTCTTTTGTTCTAGTTCTTTAATAGACTGTACAAACTCTTTCATACTCTTATACTTATGTTAGATGCTCATGACTGGTGACGACCCGATGTTGGGGTGTGTTGGTTTCTAGAAATTGTACTATATCACTTTTATTTTGGGATTATTAGCATGTTAATGTCTTAAATTGTGTTATCATAATTGTTTAAAATAAATTGGGTGTTGTGTTTGCTGGCCTTGTTTCACGATAGGCGCCATCACGACCGGGTACGAATTTAGGGTCGTGACACTTTGTAGGACATATTTAAACCACTATTTGGTTTAGTTTCTTGACTAGAGTTAGTCAAATTTTGTTGCTTTGTAATTGAGTTATTGCGAAAAGATTATAATAGAGTTATTGTAAGGGGTAAGGGATTAAGAGTTTAATTCCTATTGACTAGAGTTAGTCAAGGTTTGTTGCTTTGTAATAGAGCTATTGCAAAGGACTTGCAATAGAGTTATTGTAAGGAGTGAGGGATTAATAGTTTAATTCCTAGATATCAATAGGTTGTAATCTCAAGTTTGCTCGGTTTAGTGGAGTTGAAATCCTACTAGGGTAGGTTGTGGTTTTTAATCCCTTGAGCAAGGAGTTTGCCACATAAATATCACGTGTTCTTTATTTACTGCTGATTTACCTCTAGAACAGATAGAGAACCTGGTTCCCTATACTATTTGGTTTTACAGTCTGTTGCTTACCATGAGAACTGATAGAGAACTTGGTCCTCTATACAATTTGGTGACACTTAGTTTCTATCAATGCTTAAGTTTTTGTCTTACAGTATGTAATTTTCTAATGAGTTTTTGCTAATGCATGCTGAAGTTATTTAGTTCATTTCTGAAAACTTTAGACAAAACATGCTGAAGTTGTTTAGTTCATTTGCTAAAACTTCAGACTATACATGCTTAAGTTTTTTAGTTCATTTGCTAAAACTTCAGACTAAACATGCTTAAGTTTTTGTCTTGCAGTATGTAATTTTCTAAAGAGTTTTTACTAATGCATGCTAAAGTTATTTAGTTCATTTGCTAAAACTTCATACCAAAACATGCTGAAATTTTGTAACACAGTCTACAATTTTGCCCTGAGTTTTATCCGATACTTCAGTCTAAACAAGTTTATGTTTTTTAGTTTATTTGCTAAAACTTCATCCTAAACATGCTTAAGTTTTTGTCCCGCAGTTTGTCAATAGTTTTTTTATTAAAGAATGGAAAAACCGCCCTTTGAAAATGCTTTTAACAAAAAAAGGGTACGGATGCAAACGAAAAAACAAAATGGGTATAAGTTAAAAGGGGCGACCAAATAGGGCGCGCCATGCAATTTTTACTTCTTTCGGAGATGACTGTTGAGGGTGAGCCCATTTCTTGAGAAGTCTAAAAGCCTAGCTTTTCGTTGGTGAGCATCTCGTTATTCGTGAAAACCAAAGTATTATTTACTTCTTTCAGTCTATTATATCAGAAATATATATATAATCTAATGTCATAGTTTGTGAACTATGAGAGTTTGTGAACTATGAGATATTTGAGATGTCTAGTTTTCATGAATTCATAATCTAAGATGGTTGTTGTCACACCTCCTTTTTCCCGAGGGGATATGGAGTTTTTCCAATTAAAGTAACATTAATCGAAATGAGATTATTTATTCAATTCAGAGTTGCCACTTGGAATAATTTATAGTGTCCCAAGTCATCAGTTTATTTTAAAATCCCAAATCGAGGAAATTGACTCTATTTTTACGGTCCGCGAACAAAGAAGATCGGGTAAGGAATTCTGTTAACCCAGAAGAAGGTGTGAGGCATTTCCGAGTTTTTTGGTTTTAGCACGGTCGCTCAATAGTTAATAATTGGCCTAATTATCTGAATTATACGTATTTAAAACCTATTGTGCATTTTTACCTTTTAAATTGCTTTTAGTATTTATGGAAGTTGTTTGAATAAGTCGCGATGTCCTGCACTCGTTTGCTTTTGGTACACATTGCGAATTGCACCACGTGAAACGCACCCGCAATTTACATAATATTGGTTTTTATTATTATTTGAAGTTATGGTCGAGTCACGTGAAATGCACACCCTTATTGGGGGTTATGTATCATGACTATGCTATGGGAACCGTATCCACAGTAATGATATTTATTATTTGCGCCTAAAGCAAGCTACGATATTCATAAATTATTTTCCTAAAGATAATTTGAGATTATTGCGAGGCCAAGAGTCTATGAAAATCACTGTGGAGAAGTGTATAATTTATGGAACTATTCATGAATTTAAGCACAAGAATATTGGTAGTAAAAAAAAGAAATGGGTCGACTTGATCATTTCACACCAAGTCTTAGACGACCCCAATTCTTATTAAAATAAGAGACCTTGGACCTTTCTCGTTTATTAGTCTAGTTATTAAGTGGCCCAATTTTTGCGGCAAAGTCAATGAAAGCTCAAACTTATAACCAGCTATGAAAATAGTACTGCCCAATTAACATGTTAAAACCAAACAAACCAAATTGCAATATCTAACCAGATTAAATCTAAGCCCACTTAATGCTATATTTTCTTCCTTTATCAATATTATTTGAGGCTAAAAGATACTACCAACTAAGGCAGTAGAACCAAATTCACGATTTTTAGATAACCACGCAACATTATTCGAACAAAAAATGCCATAGCAATATTCTAAATAAAATTAGGTAAGAGGATAAATGATGAACCTTTGAATAAGCTTTCCAATATATCAACAAGTGAACCTCAAATGTACAACAATAAATCATTTGGAGCTTGCGGACCATGAACGAAGACTTCGACAAACTTCGAACTTCGAACCTCGAACCTCGACACACCTCTATGCTCGACCGAAACTTTTAGAGAAGTGGCTGTTTTTGAGCTGGAGTTTGGTGCATTTTTCACTGATTTTGGGTCTGCTTTGAGACTGCTTCAAGTTGGTTTTAAGTGTTGTTTTATGGAGGGGTTTAGAAGCTGATTTAACGGTATTTCATCGGGTTTTTGCTACTGGTTTTGGGACTATTTGCTAAAGGATGAAACTTAGTTCATGGGTTTTGGGTGATTGTTTTGCTGTAGACCTCAATTTTTGCATTTTTTTTTTGGTTTGATAAAGGAAGAAGAAGCTACGATCAATAGTAGTAGAAGAAGAAGAACAGTGCATCCATTTTTTAGGAAAACTTTTCTCTCATTTTGCTTTATTCTCCTTTTTTTGTTCCTTTCCCAATCTGACTTTTTCTTGTTTTTCCCCTCTCTTTCCTTTTTAGCTTTTTTTTTGTCTTTTCTCTATTGTTGTGACTCCCTTCCCTTTCCGTTTTTCTATCTCTGTTACGTCCCTCTATGTGTGTGTGTGTTGTGTTGTGTGATTTGTATATTATAATGAAGAGGAGAGTGAAAGTGGAATTGAGTTTGTTTAGCTCTGTGGATTGTGGAGATGGCAGGTGCTCGTTCTTTTTGTGTGTGTCTTTGTATGTATTTTATAGGTGTAGGTATACAGATTAATTGGTGGCCAAGAAAAAAAATGTGTATGTGCATGTGAGTTTTGAGGGAGAGCATGTGAGTTTGTTACAAAAGATAAGGAAGAATCTTGCCACATGGAAATGACTCATTTGCTCTTGCTTTAATTAATATTTTTTTTGTTTCTTTTAAGAGTGAAAAATAAAAATACTAGTTAAATATTTTAAAATTAAAAACATACAATTTTTTTTTTGTGATTTTTAATTTTCTTAAATAAAACCTATAAAGGTGAAATAAAGATAAAATATCAAGATTAAACTTAAAAGATATTTAAATACTAAAGTGATGAAAAGAGATAAGTATGGTCAAAAATTAGGTGCTCACAACATTCCCTTCTTTGGGTGGAAGCATGAAGAGTTTTCAGGCAAAGACAAGGTGAGCCAAGTGGCTAATTTTTGACCAAGCCATTATTCAAAGTGAAACGAAATAAAAGAAAAGAGTGCAAAAGTGCAACCGAGTCCTGGTTTTGGACAACCTACATATCCCGGGATATAAGGGAATCATGTCACGTGTAGTTCAAGGAGAATGATGGAATGATGAGTTGAAGAGTCGAGTGAGGTTCCGTCGAGGCTCCGGTCCGTGGTTCTATTATTACATAAAAATCAAAATCAAAAGGAACTAAACATGTCTGTCAGCTATAAGTTACAAGATTTCTATCTATAAGTATTCTAAAGCTTGATCTTGAGTCTTGAATGGTTCTTCATGCAGACTCTGATGAACCTTGATGCTTGCTAGTTGTAGGTGTTAGTTCATTCTTCTAAGGCTTCTTCTAATCAAAACAAGAAATGCAATGCTCGTGACTTCATCCATGTCTTGAGCAGTCCACATCTTTTCATTTGCTTCTGCATTTTGGATTCACTTTTTTTTTTCTTTTTTTTTTCTGGATTGAGACTTCTTATTCTGGTCATATCGAACCCTGTGCCTCGAGGTAAAACCTGCTCAAACACCAAAACAAAACAAACAAGCGAAATTTTTCTGCCCCAATTTTCACTAGAAAAATTTTGTGACTTATTGTAATAAAATTCTAAACTAATTCTTTATTGAAAGTGATAAAAGGCCAGGAATGGTGTACCCCTAAAAGATCATGATGATTTTTTCTGTTTTGGACGGTGATCCTTTATTGTCAAAAAGATGTCTCAACTAAGGATTGGTGTACCTTATGTTGGAAAAATGTGTCCAAGGAATGATATACCATATATTGGCAAAGATATCAAGGCGTGGTGCACCCTGCATTTAAGATCAAATCAACTAGGGAATTGAGACCTTATGTTGGAAAAGGAGACTAGGGAGTGGAGACCCTATGTCTAAATTAAAATCAACTAGGGAGTGGAGACCCTATGTTGGAAAAGGAGACTAGGGAGTAGAGACCCTATGTCTGAAATAACATCAACTAGAGAGTGGAGACCCTATGTTTTGGAAAACGTAGCTAGGGAAAGATGTATCTTATGCTAACATGCGACTACCTTTTGATTTTTTTAAAAAGCAAAAACATTTGTTAAAAAAAAGTTCCCCAACGCTTATTTTCTGAGGGCATGAACAAACGATTTTTTTTTCTCAAACTAAACTTCTTCTCTTTTTTTATAATTATCCTAGGAGAAAATTCATCAGATTAGGTTTTCATATCTTAGGAGAAAAATTCATCAGACTAAAACTTCAATCTTAGGAGAAAATTCATCAGACTGGGTTTTATTATCTTAGGAGAAAGATTCATCGGACAAAGATTTTTATCCTAGAAGAAAGTTCATCAGACTAGGGCTTTTTATCTTGAGAGAAAAATTCATCAGACTAAGACTTCAATCCTAGTAGAAAAATTTATTAGACTAGGTTTTCTAATTTATTATCTTAGGAGAATGATTCATCAGACTAAGATTTCTATCCTAGGAGAAAATACATCAGACTAAGTTTTCCATCTTAGGAGAAAGATTCATTAGACTAAGATTTCTGTCCTAGGAGGAAATTCATCATACTAGGTTTTTTTGTGTTATCTGAGGAGAAAGATTCATCAGACTAAGATTTCTATCCCAGGAGAAAATTCATTAGACTAGGTTTTCTTCTCTTAGGAGAAAGATTTATCCGACTAAGACTTTTATCCCAGGAGAAAATTCATTAGACTAGGTTTTTCTTATCTTAGGAGAAAGATTCATCACACTAAGACGTTTATCCTAGGAGAAAGATTCATCAGACTAGTTTTTTTTGTTATCTGAAGAGAAAGATTCATCAGACTAAGACTAAAATCCTAGGAGAAAATTCATTAGACTAGGTTTCCTTATCTTAGGAGAAAAATACATCAGACTAAGATGTTTATCCTATGAGAAAATTCATCAGACTAGGTTTTTTATCTTAGGAGAAAGATTCATCAGACTAAGACGTCTATCCTAGGAGAAAGTTCATCAGACTAGGTTTTCCAATTTATTATCTTAGGAGAAAGATTTATCAGACTAAGATTTCTATTGGGAGGAAAATCCATTAGACTAGGACTTTTAATCCTAGGAAGAATAATGTGAATAGCAATGGCAAAATTTTATGCACACTAGCAAGGCAGAAAAAGGCAAAGATTTGAGAAACTTCCCTTTGTCGGCTCTTCTTTTTTTTTTATTTTCTTCTCTTTTTTTCTTTTTTTTTTCTTCTCATTTTTCATCCTTTTTTTTGGAATCACTTTCTATGCATTGCTTTGTTCCTGCTTTAAACCAAGAAAATTTTATCAGTTTTAAAAGGTGGTGGACGGTTTGTGGCCTTGATGTCTTTGACAGCTTGGCTTTTTGTCCATTTAGAAGGCCGACTACATTGGTAGTTGGCTGCACTGCTGGGAGACTCTGTTGTTGCTTTCAAGGGGTCTCTACTTTCTGTATCAATCCTGATTGTTTCGCTCCCAAGGCCATTAGTATTTTGTGGTCAATCAGACTTATCCCAACTTGAGATCTTTGCTTACGCGACTTTTCTGATATCTTAAATGACTTCTTTCTTTTTGAGCAATTTGTTTGTCAGAGAGAATCAAAAGTTATCTTTGCTTGTGCCAAATAGGCTAACAAGAGTCTTTTGGGGGAGCCTTTTCATGAATTCTCAAGGCATGTTAACAGTACAACTGAGTGTGCTGGCCAAATTTACTTTGTGCAACTGAAAAGCTGGTAGTAGATTTTGAAATCTTTTTTTGCTTGTTTTCACAAGGATTGACTCAAAGAAAAGGACATAATGATGCGAAGAAACAATATGTAACAAGAAATGCCCATATCGGGAAGAAAAGAAGGAAGAGTTTTTTTTTCAATAACTAGCCTTCATGGTCATGCCATGCATTTTGGACTTAACGACCGATCTATCAACTAATCCAATTTTCCCTTTTACCATTCTTATGACCTTTTAAGTGGAGTTTGTTCATGCCAATCCTTTGCATCAGCTTCACGACTCACTTTCGACTAGTGGTGCCCCGAGGGATTTTCACCAACAAGCCTCTCTCATTTATTTATCTCTACTTACCATCGCCTTATAGTTCCTGTGAGGGTTTTCACTAGTAAGACTCTCTCATTTTTCTTTTTTTTCTTTCTTGTGTGAGCAACTTAATAGTGTTCTATGTCGCGTGACAACTGTTACTTATTACATACATCTCTTGGCATTCTTGAAGACTGACCGGGAAGTCTTTATTTGGAAGGTTTTTGGATAGGATTTGAAAGAAGGGATGTCATAAGGTTCAAAGTAGACTCAAAATTAGCGGGTTGTAGACTTACAACTCTTGGAATCGACTCTCTCAAAAGTGAAATAAAATTTGTACCCCAGTTTCAGATATTGGGGATTTTTTGGATTTTTTTCATTTTTCTTTTTTTCTTCTGAATTCTTATTTGGTTGGATCGAACCGTGTAAGGCTTCTTATGTATACTTTTTCTTAAAAGTAATCAAGTCAAACGTAGTTCAAACATCTGAGCTAACTATTTGTTTTTCCATCTTTCTTTCTATTTCTTTTTTTTTTCTTTTTCCTTTTTTTATTCAAAACAAGTTGCCCAACTTCTATTTTCTGGGGGCATAGACCTTTGACTGTTTTTTTGATTTGAACTTTCTAAGAGTTGCCCCAGTTTGTACTCTTAGGGAATGGACTTTTCTATTCATTTTCATTTTTTATTTTTTTTATTTAATTTTTTTTGGACTTTTGACTCTAAACTTGATTCCAAAAGAGGATGGTCAAAGAAAATAACACGGGCTTAAAAGTGATAATAACGAGTATAAAGTATTTGGGTAGCAGAAAAAAGGCCTCCTAGCCTTGAGAATCAATCACGTTAGCCCTTCAAAAACACGACATTGATGGACATGTTGCTTTCTGGGTCATTTTCAGTGTAAAGCTGTATGAGCAATACTCTCCTTGCAGTGAATGGCCCTTGTAAATTTGGGTGACTTTTCTTGGATTTTGTCTTGATGTAGAAGATGCATTTTGCCACTAAACTGATCCATTTCAAGTTGTCTGGAATACACCTTCTTTTGAAAAACTCTTTCTATCTCTTAATGCTAAACATACTTCAACCTGTCTGATCATCCTTAAGACCGATCTTTTCAATCATTCAAAAGGTAGAGATCCTGAACTCCCACGAGCATGAATGCTTTGGTTCCATGTAAACTTGACTCATGCTTATTTTCCAAATATTTCATATCTTTATTCATCTTCAAAAGTGTCTCTTTCTCACTTATCCAATTCAAGACTAAATCAATTTTTTATGATCTGGCAAAAAATTCCGCATGCATGTCATGTCACTAGAACTAGCGTGAAAAGAACTATGCACAAAATGGACACAAAATGACTGGCTATTTTTTTATTGAATAAAGGATATTAGGGCCCGATAACACAAAAAGAAGAAGAAAAGACGACAAAATAAGCTATCATGTCTAAAAGAAGAGTGACCTTCCAGTTACTAAGCGACGTCTTAGCCACAAATTTGCACATCAACACTATTACGACATTCAACTTTTTTATTCCTTCTGATTCAACACTAAAATTTTGACTTTTTGATAAAAACATTCTCAATATTGGCTGTCGGATTTCAGGACTGACGACATGGGCATTTTCAAAGCAACTAATTTATTAAAGGACTCAGAAGAATTCTCATGTCTCTCCATCATCAAATCATCCCGAGCAGGCCATGTCTATTGCTCAAATCCGGTAAAGTCAACCCCACATTTGCCTCCATTTTTTGATTTTTCACTGTCAACTTGCCTACTTGCCTTTTCATGACTTTGAGTCAACAACAGTGGTGCTTGTTCCATTGGTTGAGAGGATGCTTTTATTTGCGAGGGATCTTGGATTGTTTTTGTGACTCGCCATTGCAAACTAACAAACTGACCATCTTTAACTAGCTTTTATTTCAAAACAACAAGCATGATAGAATAATAACTCTTTTTCTTTCTTTTTTTTTCTCTTTTTTTTTGTTTTTTTAAAACCATTCGATCGAACCTGATGTGGATTGCCTAAATATTATGTGGAAATATGAATCAGATCTTGCATAGTTTTAAAAAATCAGGAATAAAGGAAATAAATTAACTCTTTTTTTGGATTTTGAATTTTTTTTTCGAAAGAAAGACTCATAAATAAGAAAGAAAATATTTTTGGATTTCGATTTGTCTACTTTTTTTGTTTTTTTTTGTTTTTGAGAATTTTTGAAAAGAGAGACTTCTAAAGAAGAAAGAAAATACTATTTTTTGAATTCTGATTTTTTTGGTTTGGAATTTCTATGTGGTTCCTGCCATGCCTGATGATGAGCAGCATAGGTTGGAGAGTTTTGGTAGATTTCAGCCTCCGACTTTCAGCGGTGCAGAGGGCGAGGATGCCCAGGGTTTTTTGGATAAGTGATCAGAGGATTCTCCGTACAACATGTATTTTGGAGACCAGTGGGGTCTCATTCACTACTTTTCAGTTCTCTGAAGCTGTCTTCACTTGGTGTGAGGCTTATGAGAGGCGTATGTCGGGATTCCTTGTGATTATTATTGGCTTGTAACTGGGAGCGGGTGGTACGCCAACCACAAGATATATAATGAAATGGGAGCGGGTGCTACGCCTACCACAAGATATATAATGAAATGGGAGCGGGTGGTATGCCTACCACAAGAGATATAATGAAATGGGAGCGGGTGGTACGCCTACCACAAGATATAATGAAATGGGAGCGGGTGGTACGCCTACCACAAGATATAATGAAATGGGAGCGGGTGGTACGCCTACCACAAGATATAATGAAATGGGAGCGGGTGGTACGCCTACCACAAGATATAATGAAATGGGAGCGGGTGGTACGCCTACCACAAGATATAATGAAATGGGAGCGGGTGGTACGCCTACCACAAGATATAATGAAATGGGAGCGGGTGGTACGCCTACCACAAGACATAATGAAATGGGAGCGGGTGGTACGCCTACCACGAGATACATGAAATGGAAGCGGATGGCACGCCTTCCACGAGATACATGAAATGGGATCGGGTTGCACGCCTGCAACAAGATGTGAAAAGAAAGTGAAATATGCGTTTGTTTCCCTTATTCTTGTTAGTGATTGGATTTTGATTCCTTTATAATTCTCTTGATATTCTATTTTTACTTTTTTTTTTATATATGTTCAATACTCCAAATTTCAACAATTGTTACATTTTTTTAACTCAATTGATTTCTCAACTAAATTTTCCTTAAACCGTTTGAGGTTGTACTTTACAAAAAAAAGGAATTTCTACTATGTTTTGATTTATTGATTTCTCGTATTAAAGGTGAAGGATTCATTCGATATTGTACTTTAATTGAAAAGGGTATCTTCTTTATCAAATGATTTCTAAAAATAACTTCATATT
Organism: Nicotiana tabacum; assembly: GCF_000715075.1. Classification (NCBI taxonomy): domain Eukaryota; kingdom Viridiplantae; phylum Streptophyta; class Magnoliopsida; order Solanales; family Solanaceae; genus Nicotiana; species Nicotiana tabacum. Next base: position 151,256,885 of record NC_134090.1, on the reverse strand, counting down.
TTCTTGTTGATTTCCTAATAGGGTTGGAAGTTGTACTCTACTTTATGTTAAGTGAATGAGGCGTCACAAGGTAACATTTACTCGAAAGAATTATATTCGAAAGATGCTTATTTGAAAGATATTTTATTTAAAGGAAATATATTCGATATATATTCATTGAAAAGCATATTATCTTGGAGATTATTACTTGAAGGATTTATAGGCGAAAGATTTATATTTGAAGGACTTGATGAATTGATTGCACTTGTATCTATTTTTGTTAAGAAACATTTATGGTGTTCTTGTGGCCTGCTATTTACATCACTGGTTGGTCATTGTTATCTGCTTCCTATTATTTTTGTACGCTTTATTGCACAGGTTTATTTGGTAGTCCGGTCCTAGCCTCGTCACTACTTCGCCGAGGTTAGACTAGGCACTTACCAGCACATGGGGTCGGTTGTGCTGATACTATACTCTGCACTCTTTTGTGTAGATCCCAGTGTTGTAGACTTCGGACCGCAGTGAGATTGTTGTTTTCTTGTTCATCAGGCGATCCGAGGTAATCCTGCAGGCATCCGCAGGCCTTGGCGCGTCTCCTTCTATCTACTATTCCTATTTCTTTCATGTATTTCTAGAGATAGTATTGTATTTATTCTTTCACACCTTTATTTGTAGTACTTCTAGATAGTCTGTGAAGTTGGGACACCAGTCTTGGGTAGATTTGTTATGGTTTGGTATTAGCAGTATTATTAAATCTCTACAATGCAGTCTTCCGCTTATTCAATTCTATTGTTATCTAATTGTTGGCTCTTAACCGTTATCGGATTAAAAATGGAAATAAGGTAGATAGTTCAATTGGTTGGCTTGCCTAGCTTTCACTAGTAGGCGCCATCACGACTCCCGAGGGTGGGAAATCCAGGTCGTGACAAGTTGGTATTAGAGCTCTAGGTTACATAGGTCTCACAATTCACAGACAAACTTAGTAGAGTTTGAGGGATCGGTACGGAGACGTCTGTATTTATCCCCTAGAGGCTACAGAGTTAGGAAAAGTTTCACTCCCATTCTTCTATATCGTGCAATTTTTTTCTCTCATTGCTAAATTGAAACCTCTACTCTTGTCCTTTCACAAATGGCGAGGTCACGTGCCACTTTTTCAGCCAAACAATGTCACAAACCAGTGATTGATCAATTACGTCTTCGGAGACTTTGCGGAGGCTGGATAGGTCTCACCAAGCTCTTCACTTCCATTTTCAGCGGTGCATCTTTTGAGGACCCGCGGGATTATCTTGACCTCTGCTATGAAGTATTGCAGAACGTGAGAATAGTCAAAAGTGATGGGGTTGATTTTGCTATGTTTTAGATGACAAGTAGAGGTAGTGGAAAGATAATGTATTTACTAGACCAGTTGTGGCTCCGACGGAAGATTTAGACGTATCAAGAGATCACCTAATGAATCATGTTGGGGTTCAACGTACCTTGACGTCTAGTTGATTTATTTGAGTTGTGAAGGTCAAATATTGTGGATTATTGGATGTTGTGACCTATGGCTTCGTGCCAAGTGAGGGGAGTCCACTATCAACGATCAAATTGCGGGGCCATGTGTTATACCAATTTTGGCCTGAGATGTATTTATGTGGTATTGAAAGGTTTTCCAAAAAGTTGTATATGATTAAGAGTTGATATTTGAATGGAATGATGATTAGACTTGAGATATTCCCTCATCCTTAATAATTCTACATTTCAGTATCAGCGGGGTCATGGAAACATATTCAGTATACTCGTAGTGCTTAAGTTAATCACAACACTCACGTGGGGTAGTCATCTTTTAATGTACCAGTGGCATGGAATTTCCTGCAATGGTTATTTAAGTTATCCGGTACAGACTCAGTAGGAGCAGTCGAACTGCGGATGGGTTGTTATGAAAATGGCGATACTAGGAACTTCCTGAGAAATTATCTTAGACTTGGGAGAGACATATTTCATCAAAGCACTCAGGCTACTTTCCCCATTGCAGTTACTACTCCACTTACATGACCAACCATAGGTAGGGGTCAGGATATTAGAGGTGGAGGTGAGACTCCTAGAGATGGAGACCCAGTCCGTTGATATATTTTCTATGGTATGGTTGAGCTTGCTACACCAGACGGTATCGTTATAAGTACGGTCTCGAATTATTATAAAGTCAAAATTTCCTTAACTTGATTCGGTTTTGAGTATCGAGGAAAGTTCTCCTATTGTGCTCCACTTATGAGTGAGCTTTGTAATTCTTAAATCTACACATTTGAATAATTTTGTTGGGAGATTATATGGAGATAGCCATGTCTATCGTTTTGTGTTGGTCACTAAAAATAGTTGTGAGGCTAAAAGTGACTTTTATGAATCTATTCGATGAGTTTAATGTAATTTCTAAATAATTGATTTTAGTTGTAAATTATATGCCCTACCGGTATGAGGGATCATTGTATGTTGTGATTTTGTCTGGCCAAGATTATTTGAAAGAAGGAATAAAGGAAATGGAATTTAGTTGGCACAATGTGCAAAATACTTGTGATTCAGAGTTGAGGATGAGATCCTCACATTTTTATATGAGATGAAATATTTAAACCGGGCTACAAGCTGAGGTGGATGTTATATAAGGACGAGGTCCTGATGGTGAAAATTTTATGTGTTTAAATTCTCCTTTTGTGAAATTAAAATTTGTGCTATAGAACTTGTAGGGAGTCATGCCTATTAGGCTTACTTGAAAATTCTTGTATGAATATTTCTGTGCATAATTTGCCAAAATTGTATTGTAACTATTGAGTTTTAGCCTACAAGGTGAGAGCCCAGGGGCGTTAAATTGTGACTCGTTACTTCGGGTAAGTAATTATAAGATCTCCATGCATTGTTGTTAGTAAACTGGAGGTTTGAAATGAAATTTTGTTAACATGAGGTTAATTGGCGATGTTGTAATTTATTATGAACAACCATTAAGACCAGAGATATGGTTATGGTCATACATGTGATGCATTTTATGTCAAGATATCATTGTGATAATGGCGTGCTTGTAATGCAGAGATTAGTGTTATTGATATATACTTTGTGGTGCGTTGTTGGGTCATGGACATGTTGTTAGGAGTTGTTTTGGTGTTACACTGACAGGTAGATAGGCCCAATTACAGGGGAGACTCTGCAGGAATTTCTGCAAAATTTGGGAGTTAGAAAAATTTGGGATATTGAGATGTGCAAAGAAAAAGATAAGTTACATTATGTGTTGGAGGACATACTCTACTTCTCATTTGAGGATGAATGACCAGAAGTCGGGGAGAATGTAATACCCCGTATTTGATGGGTGCATAGGCACGCGTTGCTATAGCCTATCAGGACTAATATCGTGTGTTGACGTAAAAAAAATCGGACCTTTCTAGAAATGATTGGAGTGTAAGAAATTTGGTCTTGAAGTTTACGAATATGGATAAAGGAAATGATCTCAATTGAAATGGTATTGTCGGACTTATGTCGAATGCGATAATGTGGGATCAACCACGAATAATAGTGTAAAAGTAAAATCATCAATTTGGTAACTTGAGAATAATTCTTAGTACGTTCGAGGACGAACGTTTGTTTTAGAAGTGGAGAATGTGATGACCCAAAATGTAATCTTTAAATTAAATAATCATCTCGGTATTTTTAAGACCTTAAAAGCGGTATCAATAATTCCTCGACTTGCGTGCGCAGTCCATATAATTTTCCGGAAGGTTTTTATGTGAAAAATGGATTAAATTGTGAACTAGAGCTTTAAAACTCAACTAAGTTGACTTCGGTCAATATTTTGAGCAAATGAACCCGGATAAAAGTTTTGACCATTTCGGTAGTTCCGTATCGTGATTTGGGACTTGGTCATATACCCTAAATCGAATTTGGAGATCCCTAGATTAAATTATCGTCATTTAACGGAATCTAGAAATCTAAGGTTAAAGATTTCTTAGGTTTGACCGGAGAGTTGACTTTTTGATATGGGGGTCGGAATCTAGTTCTAAATATTTTCCTAGCTTTGTTATATCATTTATGACTTGTGTGCAAAATTTGAAGTCAATCGGACTTGATTTGATTGGTTTTTGCATCGAATATAGAAGTTGGATGTTCTTAGTTTCATTAGGCTTGAATGGGGGTGTGATTCACGATTTTAGCATTGTTTGATGCGATTTGAGATTTCGACTAAGTCTGTATTATGTTTTAGGACTTGTTGGTGTATTTTGTTGAGGTCCCGAGGGCCTCGGGTGGATTTCGGAAGGTTAACGGATATAAAAAGGCTGCTGAATTTTCTTTTACAACGTGTGAATAGTACCGTGTACAGTACCCCGTTACAGTACCGTGTACAGTACCGTATACAGTGCCCCGTGAACAGTAACAACGCGTGAACATTAACCCCCGAATTCTGGACAGAATGTTTATTTCTGAAAATGGGACTTTTTCCATTTTTGTCAAATTGGAGCTCGGGAAGAGGCGATTTTCGGGAGATTTTCAGAGAAAACAACGGGGTAAGTGTTCTTAACTTAATTTTTGTAAGATTACCCGAATATATTACTAGTTTTGGTATTAAATCTATGAATTTAGTTGGAAGAGTTTGAAAACTCTTTCGGATAGATTTGAGGATTTGAGGGTCGAAATGTTATCGTAATTTAGTAATTTTGGTATGGTTATACTCGTGGTTGGATGAGGTTTCATATTTCGTAGTTTTTGTTGGGTTCCGAGATGTGGGCCCCACAGGTAAATTTTTAGTGCAATTTCGGATTTTTAATGAAAAATGTAGAATTTCATATGGAATTAATTCCTATAATTTTTATTGACTGAATCGAATTGTTTCTGACTAGATTTGAGAATTTCGGGCACGAATTCGCGAGGCAAAGGCTTGCTGGAATTTTGAATTGGTTGCAAAGCGAGGTAAGTGTTTGGTCTAACCTTAGCTTGAGGGATTAGGAGTTGTGTCTTAATTGCTACATGTTAATTGTAGAGTACGACGTATAGGCATGGTGACGAGTATCTATACGTTGGTGTCAAGCATGTCCGTGAGTCTTGTATTATAATTGTTATGACTCCGTTGTGGTTTATTGCGCTTCATATGTTATTATCACCATTGTTCCCTTGCCAGGATGTTTGTTTGATATTATTGTTGCCTTGCCTGGATGTTTGTTTAAATATTATTGTTGCCTTGCCAGGATGTTTGTTTTGATAGTATTGTTCCCTGGCTGGGATGTTATTGAAATATTATTGTTTCCTTGCCGGAAAGTTGTTATATTGCTCTTGTTCCCTTGTCGGGATTCCTTGTGATTATTGTTGGCTTGTAACTGGGAGCGGGTGGTACGCCTTCCACAAGATATATAATGAAATGGGAGAGGGTGGTACGCCTACCACAAGATATATAATGAAATGGGAGCGGGTGGTACGCCTACCACAAGATATATAATGAAATGGGAGCGAGTGGTATACCTACCACAAGATATATAATGAAATGGGAGCGGGTGGTACGCCTACCACAAAATATAATGAAATGGAAGTGGGTGGTACGCCTACCACAAGATATATTGAAATGGGAGCGGGTGGTATGCCTACCATAAGATATAATGAAATGGGAGCGGGTGGTACGCCTACCACAAGATATAATGAAATGGGAGCGGGTGGTATGCCTACCATAAGACATAATGAAATGGGAGCGGGTGGTACGCCTACCACGAGATACATGAAATGGAAGCGGATGGCACGCCTTCCACGAGATACATGAAATGGGATCGGGTTGCACGCCTGCAACAAGATGTGAAAAGAAAGTGAAATATGCGTTTGTTTCCCTTATTCTTGTTAGTGATTGGATTTTGATACCTTTATAATTCTCTTGATATTCTATTTTTACTTTTTTTTATATATTTTCAATACTCCAAATTTCAACAATTTTTACATTTTTTTTAACTCAATTGATTTCTCAACTAAATTTTCCTTAAACCATTTGAGGTTGTACTTTACAAAAAAAAGGAATTTCTACTATGTTTTGATTTATTGATTTCTCGTATTAAAGGTGAAGGATTCATTCGATATTGTACTTTAATTGAAAAGGGTATCTTCTTTATCAAATGATTTCTAAAAATAACTTCATATTTTCTTGTTGATTTCCTAATTGGGTTGGAAGTTGTACTCTACTTTATGTTAAGTGAGTGAGGCGTCACAAGGTGACATTTACTCGAAAGAATTATATTCGAAAGATGCTTATTTGAAAGATATTTTATTTAAAGGAAATATATTCGATATATATTCATTGAAAAGCATATTATCTTGGAGATTATTACTTGAAGGATTTATAGGCGAAAGATTTATATTTGAAAGACTTGATGAATTGATTGCACTTGTATCTATTTTTTCTTTAGACACATTTATGGTGTTCTTGTGGCCTGCTATTTACATCACTGGTTGGTCATTGTTGCCATCACTGTTATCTGCTTCCTATTATTTTTGTACGCTATATTGCACAGGTTTATTTGGTAGTCTGGTCCTAGCCTCGTCACTACTTTGTCGAGGTTAAGCTAGGCACTTACCAGCACATGGGGTCGGTTGTGCTGATACTACACTTTGCACTCTTTTGTGCAGATCCCAGTGTTGTAGACTTCGGACCGCAGTGAGATTGCTGTTTTCTTGTTCATCAGGCGATCCGAGGTAGTCTTGCAGGCGTCCGCAGGCCTTGGCGCGTCTCCTTCTATCTACTATTCCTGTTTCTTTCATGTATTTCCAGAGACAGTGTTGTATTTATTTCTTTCAGACCTTTATTTGTAGTACTCCTAGACAGTTTGTGAAGTTGTGACACAAGTCTTGGGTAGATTTGTTATGGTTTGGTATTAGCAGTATTATGAAATCTCTACAATGCAGTCTTCCGCTTATTCAATTCTATTGTTATCTAATTGTTGGCTCTTAACCGTTATCGGATTAAAAATGGAAATAAGGTAGATAGTTCAATTGGTTGGCTTGCCTAGCTTTCACTAGTAGGCGCCATCACGACTCCCGAGGGTGGGAAATCCGGGTCGTGACAATACTGATCCGCAAGACTCTACTAAACCCGCTCATCACTTGTGAGACCTATGTAACCTAGGCTCTATTACCAACTTGTCACTGCCAAAAACCTAACCCGTCGTGATGGCTCCTATCATGGAACTAGGCCACCTCAACTCAACAAACCAACACAACATCAATAAGTTTGAAAACATTTAATGGAAGCTTTTAACATTTAAAGAAAACTGACTGAAACATAAGAAATTCCAAAATAAGATACAATCAAGCCCAAACCTGGGTGTCACTAAGTGCATGAGCGTCTAGAGAAATACATAGTCTATTACAATGCCTAAAGAAGAAAATGAAATACAACTGGAGAATAAGAAGGAGAGCCAAGGCCTGCGAACGTCGTGAAGATACCTCAATAATCTCCTAAGCCTGAAGCCTCGATCAACAACCGCCACTGGGCCAAAAAGTGCCTGAATCTGCACATAAGGTGTAGGGGGTAACGTGAGTACACCAACTCAGTAAGTAATGAGTTCAAACTATGGACTGAATGGTAATGACGAACTCAACCTCAACAGATATAATAGAAACAATGTACAGAAACGTAGGCATGCTTTCAGTTAAATAGATAGCTCAAAGTAAAAAGGTAAATACAAATCTGAACAGTTTAAAATATATAACTAAATTGCCTCTTCATGCCAACACACCGTCTATGTGAAATGCACAACGTACTCACACTCTCAAGTGTTCAGCCACTCGGTACTGGATATGGCCATCCGGCCGAGGGAAATCCATCCCTGAACATATACAACACTGACAGCAAGTCACTCAATACCAAGGAAAAGGGGAAATCTAACCATGTGGAGAAATCCATCTCCAGGCATATATAAATACTCAACCACTCAGTAACGTATATGCCTATCCGGCCAAGGGACAAAACTGCTCTGATACCATTTCTATCATAACCCAATTTGATGGGCCGCGATGGGTACCTGGTACCTTACTCAACCGAGTACCAACATAACATATCTTTTGGTATCATACTCTTATAGGTAAATGAGATGGAAAGACTATCATGCGATAAGTAGAATAAAATATGACAAAATCCTCAACTTGATATACCAACTTATACATATGACGTACGGGCCTATAAGGCCGACATGATCCTTTATATACTCAAAACATAGGCAACCAAGGCCATACAAGTGTCCGTATATATGAAATCTATCTACAAACCTCTATGAGTACATATTATCATAAAGGTCGAGATAGGGCCCCGCCATACCAAACAATACACATCTAAATCATACTGACCCAACAAGCAACTCCGGAGCAAATGAAGCACACCAACATCTTCTGTTGAGTTGATAGCCTACTTGGAAGACTCTCGACCTGTCTATCAGAACTTGGGGGCATGAAACGCAGCGTATCCATGCAAAAGGAATGTCAATACAGATAATGTATCGAGTATGTAAGGAATGAAAATCCGTAAACAATAGACATGAGAGAAACATGGAGTAAAAGACTCAACATGTATATCTATATAGCTTTGTGAATCATTTAACATTTTAATGTTATGCATATGCATATAAATGTCATACCATGCATAGGTATATGCGTTTATAACAAAATCAAGCATGTGAAGGCATCCCATCATATCATTTCGGCCACTGTGGGCAAATCATCAACATATACCAGCTGATCAGGTGGTGGTGCGTATATAACGCCGTAACCTTTTACCATATCCCATATAAATATAATATACATATATATGCATATATAACTCCATCTGGTGATGGGTCAATGTACATGTGTAAATGCATGAAATGCATTAGAAATATGTTCAGAAGATTTTCTCGAAATTCCATAAAAATTTATATGCCTTTCGGATAAATTTTATCAAATACATATTTTTCTGAGACCCATGAACATAAGATATAATAATAACCCACATGGGAAAATCAAGAATATAGGCACCTCTAATACTACTATGGATAGAGTCATTTATGGAAGTTGTGTATTTGCTTGTTTCGTTTATTCGTATGGATCATGCCAAAAAGAAAGAAGGGATAGCCTTAACATACCTGAACCAATTCTCTTAACAATCTCTCTAACACACGTCTTTTGCGAAGAACACGTAATGACTGATTGAATTAGGGAAAAATCCGTATGATATTCTTGAGAAAGATTGTACCGTACTTCTTTAGAATCGCGATATCACGTTGCTGCATTTTCATACAAATTGTTGAGCATTCATCCGTTACTTAGAAAGTGTGACCATCTCCATTCCATTTTTGTGAATTAAAGAGAGGTCTTTTAAGTCTTGGTGGTGCGGGCCCCACCTTGTAAGACTTGGCCACCAAACCTTCTCCAATTATGCCACCTTTCCATGTAACTTAAGAGTCACTAAATATGCCAAAACTTTTTGCCACGTTGGGGGCCTTTTAGGCTTATCCAAATTTTCACCCCTTCTCCTTAATCAATTTATTAATCCTTCACTAATTTAATAATTAACCAATTACCCACATAATTAAGAATTATCTCAAATTACTTAAAATACTACTTACTTTTAATACACTTTATACACATTACTATCATGATCACATGGTACCTTGTATGGCACTAGTCCAAACACTATCAAAACACCAAATTACACTCAGATTCAAGCCTAAGAACCTCTAGATTTCTAAATTCCGCAAACGACGCCAAAACCTACCAAACCACGTCCGAGTGACCTCAAATTTTACACACACGTCGCAAATGACAACACAAACCTACTCCAACTTTCGAAAATCCATTCCGACCCCGATATCAAATTTTTCCACTGTCGACCAAGATCGCCAAAATTCCAACTTTCGCCAATTCAAGCCTAATTCTATTACGGACCTCCAAATAACATTCGGGACGCGCTCCTAAGTCCAAAATCACCTAACGGAGCTAATAGAACCATAAAAAATTCAAATCCAAGGTTGTTTACACATAAGTCAACATACGGTAAACTCTTCCAACTTAAACCTTCTCATAAGAGACTAAGTATCTCAATTCACTCCAAAACCACTCTGGACCCGAACCGACTAACCTGGTAAGTCAAAATACAGCTAAAAACATAAAAGAAGGGTGACAGGGCTATAACTCTTGAAACGACCGGCTGAGTCGTTGCATACGAACTATATTATGACATTTGCACATGCATACACGTAGCTAAGCAACCTTATCAGATAAGAGGTTTTCTTGATATTGCTGAGTATAGACGCAAACCCTTGTTTACTTACCTTCCATGCGAGAATGGATCTATTTGGCACGTGAGTCGTCAGTGCGGTTATGAGATGTGATAAAGGCACATAATACCAAGTGTGTGGGTTCAGGTATTGAGACTTGTAAAATATGACTATGAGATAAGGTGTCACATGGTGACTTATATTCGAAAGATATTATTTGAAAAGAGTATATTCGGAAGGTATTATTTTGAAAGAACTATGTGTGAAAGATATTTATTTGAAGGAAGTATATATCGAAATATCTTTATTGGAAAGGATTATATTCTAAAAAAAAATTCTATTTGAAAATTTAGGCGAAAGATTTATACTTGAAGGTTTTGACTAAGTGATTGGAGTTTGTTGGCTAAGACCTGATGTGAAAATTGTCGTAGTTGTTGAGTTATTACTTATCTTTACTGTATTCATGATTTTGGATTTGGATTGTGATTTCATTCACTCTTCTATGTCTTTATTATGGTGTTCCGCTATATTTATTGTTCCCTTCCTTATTGAAATTACTGTATTGTTAGCCATATCGCGTAGTCTTTATGTAGAAATCATGCTCTGTTGTTCCAATATTTATACTTGTTCTGTTTATTAGACCAGTGGGTGTCTTACTATTCCTCATCACTACTCTACCGAGGTTAGACATGATACTTACTGGGCACCACTGATCGTTAGTAGCTGTGCGGATTTATGCTGAGGAGACTCAATGTAACCCTGTTGCTGCATTCACAGGCTTCGGAGTCACCTTTCTATTTTATATTCACATTGTTGTACTTATTTACATACAGTTATGTTTAGAAGTTGTAGCGAAAATCTGTAGAGCTTATGACTTGTACTGCCAGTTTTGGAAATATGTAAACTCTATAAAAGATTTCTATATTGAGACTGTTAGGCTTTCTTTATTATGGTTGATATTTAGTAAATATTAGGCTTACCTAGTACCTAAGACTAGGTGCCATCATGAAACTCAACGGACGGGAAATTAGGTCGTGACACTCAAAAGCTTGGAAGGTACATATATATGTTTCTATTGATGATTATCCTTACTTTTGCATAGATCATATTTTTTTAATAAGAAAATGGCACATTTGCAGTGATCATTGATGTGAGTTTTAATAGTATTTGTTTGACATTTTCTTGCAACAAGCATGATCTTTCACATTTTTAGTTTGGCACCTCAGTTGAAAGCAGACTTGAAAAGAAAGCATCGTTTTTGCATAAATCGTCATCATTGGCTTATATGTGCTTTAATATTTTTTATTGGATCTTATCTTGAATGAAATTCTGTCTGAGCTATGGGAAGGAAGAAAAATTAATTTTTGGTTATCTTATTTCCTTTGGTTGCAATTGTCTTTGTAAGACTGTTGACATATTCTGTCACGACCCTAAACTCGAACCTGGTCGTGATGGCGCCTCTCGTGAAGACAAGGCCAGCTGACGCTTCCCATTTCAGTTATAAGCAATCAAACAATAAGAATTTAAGTCTAAAACATGATAATTAATCAAAAAGTGAACAGTTAACAATACAATTGCGGAAAATAAACCCAACACAGCCCGATACCGGGGTGTCACTAGTCATGAGCATCTAACAATATGCTACAAGTCTGAAATGCCTACTAAACTATTACAGAACAACTGATAAAGAGATAGAAATGAGATAAAGTGGGAGAAACACGGGTCTGCGGACGCCAAGTAGCTACCTCATGGACTCCGAAGTCGGCCGGAAGCTCTCAACTCGCGCTGGCAGGATCAACAACGCCTGAATCTGCACACGAGGTGCAGGGAGTAAAGTGAGTACTCAAACTCAATGAGTAATAATCATAAATAAACGATTGAGAGATATGAAAACACGTAAGGCACATTACAGGCTATAATGAAGCAGTAAGACTAATAAAAACAGTGAATCAACAAAGATATGTAAAATCATTTAAGTTCGGTTTAAACTTCATGAAATACCTTTTCAACAATTAAACAGGTAATGACAGACAAATAAGAAAGATAAATACATAAAAGTTCGCCCCTCGGGAACAATATCAACAAAACCGCCCCTCGGGCAATATCTTAGAACAATACCAGCCCCTCGGGCTATATCTCACATCACAATGGGTACCTACACTCACTGGGGGTATGCAGACTCTCGGAGGGCCCCCTTACGGCCCAAGCGCAATATCAAGCCATCTCGTGGCATCATGACTAAGCTCTCGGCCTCACATCAACAAGCCACCTCGTGGCATACATATCTCAGGCCCTCGGCCTCATAATCATAATCAATGTTTCTCACAACATAGGCCCTCGACCTTACTAAGTCAAAATCCTCACAAGCCACTCGGACAATAGTAAAACATTATTCTTAGCCCAAAATATCATTTAAAGATCATTTAAGTGTTAAAATAGAGTAAACATGGATGAGTTACGAAAACAGTGAAATATAGCATGACTAAGTTCAAGTATAAAGTCAAAATAGTGAGGAAATATCAATAAAAATCCCCTAAGGGTTCAAATAGTTGGCACGAGGCCTGAATATGGAATTCCACCCAAAACATAATGATAGCAAACAGATTTCAGTCAAATACGCAAAAAAATAGACATTCGGGATGGACTAAGTCACAATCCCCAATAGTGCACGACCCCACACTCATCATCAAGTGTGTGTGTCACCTCAATATAGCACAACGATGTGCAATCCGAGGTTTCATACCCTCAGAACATCATTTACAATCATTACCCACCTCAATCCGGTCCAAACTCTAGCCCACGGCGCCTTTGCCCCTCTAATCGGTCTCAAATCGCGTCGAATCTATCCAAAATCAGAATCACGATGTCAAAATATGCTAAGGGAACGAAGCCCATGCGAAAATAATCAATTTACAACATAAATCCCCAAATTACCAAAACCCGACCCCCGGCCCCACGTCTCGGATTACGATAAAATTCACATCAATGGATTCCTTATCACTCCCCGAGTTCATTCATACCAAAAGCATCAAAATCCATCCACAAACGACCTCTCAAATCCCAAATTCTAGTTCTCCAATTTAAAATACTACTTCTTCAATTTTAGGCTTAAATTCCATGATTAATTAAGTAGATTTCACATTAGAATCGAGTTTTAAATCCATGAATCTTACCTCCAAATGATTCCTCTTGAATCCCTCTTTTATCTTCTTCAAAAAGCTCCAAAAACGATCAACAATGTAAGAAATAAACCCCAAAATCGCGGACAAGACGACTATTTAAACATTCTGCCCAGGCCTGAAATCCTTCTTCGCGAAAACGATCAATGCCTCGCGTTCGGGAAGCACAATCCAACTTTAACCAAAAATTAATCTTTGCGATGGTAACATGCCCAACGCGAACATGATGCTTTCCTCAGACCACTCTTTGCGATTATGTTACCTCACTCGTGAACGCGATGAATAAAAATACCCTGAAACTCCGCTGCCAAATTCCTCTGCGCGAACGCGGTCTACTTCACGCGAACGCGATGACCACTTACCCAGCCCTTCGCGAACGCAGAGCCTTTCTCGCAAACACGAAGGCTAAAATTCCAGCCTTCACCAGCTAACCCTTCGCGAATGCGAGGTCCTACTCACGAACGCGAAGGCCATTTTCTCTGCAACACTAATCAATAATTTATGCAATTCCAAACATCATAGAATGGTCTGATTGACCACCTGAAACTTACCCGAGGCCCCCGGGACCTCAACCAAACATACCAACATATCCCATAACCTCATTTAAACTTGTTCCAACCTTCGGAATGCTCAAAACAACATCAAAACACCAAATTCGCATCGGATTCAAGCATAAGAATTCCAAAATCTTCTAAATTATGCTTTTTATAAAAAAACCCAACCAAACCATGTCCGAATGAATTTAAATTTTGCACATGCATCCAAATGATACCACGAAACTACTACAACTCTCAGAATTCCATTCTGACCCCTACATAAAAATCTCACTTACCAACCGAAAATTGCCAAAAATCCAATTTCGCCAACTCAAGCCTAAATCTACTCCGGACCTCCAAAACTCATTCCGATCACGCTCCTAAGTCCCAAATCACCTCCAGAAGCTATCCAAACCATCGGAACTCACATCCGAGCCCTCTAACACATAAGTCAACATTTGGTTGACTTTTCCAATTTAGGCTTCCTCAAAAGAGACTAAGTGTCTCAAACCTTACCAAATCCTTTCCGAACCCGAGCCAACCAACCCGATCACATATAGAACCGATAGACAAAGAAATAAGAAGCAGAAATGGGGGAAACAGAATGGTAACTCATGAGACGACTGGTCGGGTCGTCACATCCTCCCCAACTTAAACAAACGTTAGTCCTTGGACGAGTCCAAGAAACATACCTGAAGCCTCAAACAGGTGAGGATATTTGCTCTGCATCTCTTGCTCGGTTTCCTAGGTAGCCTCCTCCACGGGCCGACCTCTCCACTGCACTTTCACTGAAGCTATATCCTTTGACCTCAACTTTCGAACCTGACGACCCAAAATAGTTACTGGCTCCACATCATAGGTCAAATCGTCATCCAACTGAACCGTGCTGAAATCCAGAACATGAGACGGATCCCCAATATACTTTCAGAGCATAGAAACATGAAATACCGGATGCACACTCGACAAGCTGGGTGGAAAAGCAAGCTCATAAGCCACCTCCCTAAACCTCTGAAGCACTTAAAAGGCCCAATGAACCGAGGACTCAATTTACCCTTCTTCCCAAATATCATAACACCCTTCATGGGTGAAACCTTCAACAGAACCTTCTCGCCAACCATGTAAGACACATCTCGAACCCTCCTGTCAGCATAACTCTTTTGTCTCGACGGCGCTGTACGAAGCCTCTCCTAAATTACCTTCACCTTTTCTAAGGCATCCTGTACCAAGTCTATCCCCAATAGCCTAGCCTCGCCCGACTCAAACCAACCAGCTGGAGATCTACACCGTCTCCCATACAAAGCCTCATATGGAGTCATCTGAATACTCGACTGGTAGTTGTTGTTATAAGCAAACTCTGCAAGCGGTAGAAACCGATCCTATGACCCTCCGAAATCAATGACACAAGCATGCAACATGTCCTCCAATATCTAAATAGTGCGCTTGGACTGGCCGTCCGTCTGAGGGTGAAAAGTTGTGCTCAACTCAACCTGAGTACCCAACTCTCACTACAAAAACCTCCAAAACTGCAAAGTAAACTAAGTGCCCCTATCTGAAATGATGGAAACTGGGACGCCATACAAACGAACAATCTCCCGGATATAGTTCTCGACCAACCGCTCTGAAAAATAGGTAGTACACACAGGAATGAAGTGCGTGGACTTGGTCAGCCGATCCACAATCACCCAAATAGCATCGAACTTCTTCAAAGTCTGTGGAAGTCCAACTACAAACCCATAGTGATCCTCTTCCACTTCCACTCTGGAATATCCATCTACTGAAGCAAGACACCCGGTCTCTGATGCTCATATTTCACCAGCTGAAAATTGAGACACCGAGCTACAAATCTTACAATGTCTTTCTTCATTCTCCTCCAACAATAATGCTGCCTCAAATCCTGATACATCTTTGCAGCACCCGGATGAATGGAATACCGCGAGCTATGGGCCTCCTCTAGAATCAACTCCCGAAGCCCATCCTCATTGGGCACACATATCCGGCCTTGCATCCTCAACACCTCATCACTAATGGTCACATCTCTAGCATAATCATCCTGAACTCTGTCCTTAAGGATAAGCAAATACAGATCATCATACTGGCGCTCTCTGATGCGATCATATAAGGAAGACCGAGAAAACATACAAGCCAATACCTGACTAGGCTCCGAAATATCCAACCTCAAAAACCAATTGGCCAAGTCCTGAACATCAACTGCAAGAGGTCTCTCCCCAACTGGAATATATGCCAAACTCCCCATACTCACCGCCTTTTGGCTCTAAACATCGACCACCACATTGGCCTTTCTCGGATGGCATAATATAGTGATATCATAATCCTTTAGCAACACCAACCATCTCCGTTGCATCAAATTAAGATCCTTATGCTTGAACAAGTGCTGAAGGCTACGATGATCAATAAACACCTCACAAGACACACCATACAAGTAATGCCTCCAAATCTTCAACGAGTGAACCATGGCAGCCAACTCCAAATCATGAACGGGGTAGTTCTTCTCATGGGGCTTCAACTGACGAGAAACATAAACAATAACTCTACCCTTCTGCATCAATACACAACCAATATCAACTCTCGAAACATCACAATACAAGGCATATAAACTTGAAGCTGAGGGCAAAACTAACACTAGAGTTGTGGTCAAGGCTGTCTTGAGCTTCTAGAAGCTCTACTCATACTCATCCGACCACACAAATGAAGCACCTTTATGAGTCTACTTGGTCAAGGGCAATACGATAGATGAGAATCCCTGAACAAACTAGCAATAATAGCCTTCCAAACCAAGAAAGCTGCGAATCTCTATGGCTGAGGACGGTCTGGTCCAACTCTGAACCACCTTTATCTTTTTCGGATCAACCTGTATACCCTCAGTGAACACCACGTGCCCTAAGAAGGCCACTGAACTGAGCCAAAACTCACACTTGGAGAATTTTGCATAACGCTTCTCCTCCCTTAATCTCTGCAACACAAATCTCAAATGCTCTGCGTGCTCCTTCTGACTACGCAAATACACCAGAATATCATCAGTGAAGGCTATGACAAACGAGTCGAGATAGGGCTGGAATATGTTGTTCATCAAATGCATGAACACTACTGGGGCATTGGTAAACCCAAAAGACATCACCAAGAACTCATAATGACCATATCGGGTTCTGAAAGCCGTTTTAAGAATATCCGAGTCCCTGATCTTCAACTGGTGATAACCCGAACGGAGATCAATCTTGGAGAACACTCTCGCTCCCTGAAGCTGGTCGAATAAATCATCAATGCGAGGCAAAGGATACTTGTTCTTAACTGTTACTTTGTTCAATTGCCTATAATCAATGCACATCCTCATAGTGCCATCCTTCTTCTTCATAAATAAAACCCGCGCACCCCAAGGTGACACACTAGGCCAAATAAACCCCTTATCAAGGAGTTCCTGAACCTGCTCCTTTAATTCCTTCATCTCCGTTGGTGCCATACGATACGGTGGAATAGAAATGGGTTGAGTGCCCGGCACCATTGTCAATACCAAAATCAATATCTTTGTCCGGTGGCATGCCCGGCAGGTTTGCAGGAAACAGATCTGGAAAATCCCTCACAACTTGAATAAAATTAATACTAGGAGTCTCATCACCGACATCCCTCACAAAGGATAGATATGAAAGACAACCTTTCCCAACCATATGTTGAGCCTTCAAGAACGAGATCACTCTATTGGGAACATATTCAGTAACACCTCGCCACTCAATCCATGGCACACCCGGTATAGCCAATGTGGCTGTCTTAGCATGACAGTCCAGAATAGCACAACATGGATATAGCCAATCCATGCCCAAAATGACATCAAAATCTACCATACACAATAATAAAAGATCCACTCGGGTCTCTAGACCCCTAATAACCACCACACATGACCGGTACACACGGTATACAACAACAGTATCGCCCACCAGGGTAGATACATGAACAGGTGAAGTAAGAGACTCACGGGGTGTACCCAAATAATGAGCAAAGTATGATGACACTTAAGAAAAGGTGGAACCGGGATCAAATAATACAGAAGCATCTTTGTGGCAAACTGAAACAATACCTGTAATAACAGCATCTAAAGCAATAGCATTAGATCTAGCTAGAAGTGCATAGAAACGGACCTGACCGCCACCTGATCGACCTCCCCCTCTGGGGCGACCCCTAGCTGACTAACCTCCACCCCTAGCTAGCTGGGCGGGTGATGGTGAAGTAATTGGCGCTGAAGCTAATGACTGACCCCTCGCTGAGATGAACCCGCAAAACGACGAGGACACTGCCTCCACATATGACCCATCTCTCCACACTCATAACAACTCCCAAGTGCTGGAGAACGGGACTGAAGGGAACCCCTCACACCGGAATGACTAGCAGATGCACTAGCATAGATGAGCCCTTAACTGATAGAGCACGGGACGAACTCTGGGATGGAAGGGCACTATGTGATGACTGGCCCTAATGAGAACTTTGAGAACCATGACCCGATGACACCCCATGATAACCTGGGCGAGCTGGCTGAGCATGCCTGAATGGATGACATCCGTCGTGCTGAAACTGACCTCTCGAATGAGCACTAGTATAACTACCAGATCCTCGAGGCCTCTTTGCCTCCCTCTCCTCTCGCTCCTAGTGACGAACAGACTCAATCTCACGAGCAATGTACACAACCTCCTCGAAGGTAGCACCAGTCACCCTCTCCCTGGTCATAAGAATACGAAGCTGATAAGTGAGGCCATCAACAAACCTCTTAATCCTCTCTCTATCTGTCGGAACCAACCAAATAGCAAGATGAGCTAACTTGGAGAACCTCATCTCATACTGCATCACAGTCATCTCTCCCTGACGCAACCACTCAAACTGCCTGCGCAACTCCTCTCTACGAGACTACGGCACATACTTCTCCAGAAAGAAAATGGAGAACTACTGCCAAGTAAGGGTGATGCACCAACAGGCCTATGCCTCTCAAAAGCCTCCCACCAAGTAAAGGCAGCTCCAGAAAACTGATAAGTAGTGAAAGCAACCCCACTGGTCTCCAGAATACTCGATGTACGAAGCATCCTCTAACACTTATCCAAGAACTGGTGCCTGAGCTAGTGCTGTTGGAGCGTCCATAACTGGGCCTATTCCTAAATTAAGGCGGCTGATGGATCTGCAGGTGCTTCCCTAGCTATTGTGCGGGTCACACCTCTGCCCCTATTGCGACCACGACCGCATCCTCAGCATCTAGTGGCCACAACTGGTGGTATTGGTGATCGTCCATCCTGACCGGTAGCGCGTGTCCTCACCATCTGTGAAAGAATAGAATAACAGAAGTTTAGTACTCGAATAAACAAATTAGCACGACAAGAATTTCATGAATATGAAGTTTTTCCTAAAGGTTTTGCAGCCTCTCGAGGATAAATACATACGTCTCTGTACCGATCCGCAAGACTCTACTAAACTTGCTCATGACTCGTGAGACCTATGTAACCTAGGCTCTGATACCAACTTGTCACGAACCAAAACCTAAACTCGGTCGTGATGGCGCCTCTCATTAAGACAAGGCCAACTGATGCTTCCCATTTCATTTATAAGCAATCAAACAATAAGAATTTAAGTATAAAACATGATAATTAATCCAAAAGTGAACAGTTAATAGTACAGTTGCGGAAGATAAACCTAATACAACCCGATATCGGGGTGTCACTAGTCATGAGAATCTAACAATATGCTACAAGTCTGAAATGCCTACTAAACTACTACAGAACAACTGATAAAGATATAGAAATGGGATAAAGGGGGAGAAACTTGGATCTGCGGACGCCAAGCAGATACCTCATGGACTTTGAAGTCTGTTGGGAGCTCTCAACTCGCGCTGGAAGGATCAGCAATGCCTGAATCTGCACACGGTGTGTAGGGAGTAAAGTGAGTACTCCAACTCAATGAGTAATAATCATAAATAAATGGCTTAGAGATATGAAAACACGTAAGGGAGATTACAGGCTATAATGAAGTAGTAAGACCAGTAAAAATAGTGAATCAGTAAAGATATGTAAAATCGTTTAAGTTCGGTTTAAACTTCATGAAATACCTTTTCAACAATTAAACAGGTAATGACAGATAAATAAGAAAGATAAACACATAAAGGTTCGCCCTTCGGGCACAATGTCAACAAATCCACCACTCGGGCAATATCTCAGGACAATACCAGCCCTCGAGCTATATCTCACATCACAATGGGTACCCGTACTCGCTGGGGTTGTGCAGACTCCTGGAGGGACCCCTTACAGCCCAAGAGCAATATTAAGTCATCTCGTGACATCATCACTAGGCTCTCAGCGTCATATCAACAAGTCACCTCATGGCGTACATATCTTAGGCCCTCGACCTCATAATCATAATCAGTGTTTCCTCACAACATAGGCCCTCGACCTTACTCAGTCAAAATCCTCACAAGCCACTCGAGCAATAGTAAAACATAATTCTCAGCCCAAAATATCATTTAAAGATCATTTAAGTGTTAAAACAGAGTAAACATGGCTGAGTTATAAAAACAGTAAAATATAGCATGACTGAGTTCAAGTATAAAGTCAAAACAATGAGGAAATATCAATAAAAATCCCCTAAGGGTTCAAATAGTTGGCACGAGGCCTGAATATGGCATTCTGCCCAAAACATAATGATAGCAAATAGATTTCAGTCAAATACGCGGAAAAATAGACATCCGGGACAAACTAACTCACAATCCCCAATAGTGCATGACCCCACGCTCGTCATCAAGCGTGTGCGTCACCTCAATATAGCACAACGATGTGCAATCCGGGGTTTCATACCCTCAGAACATCATTTACAATCATTACTCACCTCAATCCGGTCCAAACTCTAGCCCACGACGTCTTTTCCCCTCGAATCGGTCTCATATCGCATCGAATCTATCCAAAATCAGAATCACGATGACAAAATATGCTAAGGGAACGAAGCCCATGCGAAAATAATCAATTTACAACACAAATCCCGAATTTACCAAAACTCGACCCCGGGGCCCACATCTTGAATTCCGATAAAATTAACATCAATGGATTCCTTATCACTCCCCGAGTTCATTCATACCTAAAGCATCATAATCCATCCACAAATGACCCCTCAAATCCCAAATTCTAGGTCTCTAATTTCAAGCCCCAGTTCTTCAATTTTAGGCTTAAATTCCATGATTAATTAGGTAGATTTCACATTAGAATCGAGTTTTAAGTCCTTGAATCTTACCTTCAAGTGATTCCGCTTGAATCCCTCTTCGATCCTCTTCAAAAAGCTCCAAAAACGATCAACAATGGAAGATATAAACCCCAAAATTGCGGAGAAGACGACTATTTAAACATTCTGCCCAGGCTTGAAATCCTTCTTCGCGAATGCTGTCAACGCCTCGCGTTCGCAAAGCACAATCCAACTTTGACCAAAAATTAATCTTCGCGATTGCGACATGCCCAGCGCGAACGCAATGCTTTCCTCAGACAACTTTTCGCGATCGCGTTACCTCACTCGCGAAATCGATGAATGAAAATACCCTGAAGCTCTACTGCCAAATACCTCTATGCGAACACGGTCCACTTCACGCGAACGCGATTACCACTTACCCAGCCCTTCGCGAATACAGAGCCTTCTCGCGAATGCGAAGGCTAAAGTTCCAGCCATCACCATCTAACCCTTCGCGAACGCGAGGGCATACTCACGAATGCGAAGGACATTTTCTCTGCAACACTGATCAGCAATTTCTGCAATTCCAAACATCATGGAATGGTTTTATTGACCACCCGAAACTTACCCGAGGCCCCCAAGACCTCAACCAAACATGCCAACATATCCCATAACCTCATGTAAACTTGTTCCAACCTTTGGAACACTCAAAACAACATCAAAACACCAAATTCACATCGTATTCAAGAATAAGAATTCCAAATTCTTTTAAATTACGCTTTTGATAAAAAACCCAACCCAACCACGTCTGAATGACCTGAAATTTTGCGCACATATCCCAAATGACACCATAGAACTACTACAACTCTCAAAATTCCATTCCGACCCCTATGTCAAAACCTCACCTACCAACCGGAAATTGCCAAAAATCCAATTTCGCTAACTCAAGCCTAAATCTACTCCGGACTTCGAAAACCCATTCCGATCACGTTTCTAAGTACCAAATCACCTCCCAAAGCTATCCGAACCATCAAAACTCACATCCGAGCCCTTTAACACATAATTCAACATCTGATTGACCTTTCTAACATAGGCTTCCTCAAAAGAGACTAAGTGTCTCAAACCTTACCAAATCCTTTCCAAACCCGAGCCAACCAACCCGATCACATATAGAACCGATAGACAAAGCAATAAGAAGCAGAAATGGGGGAAATGGAACGGTAACTCATGAGACAACTAGTTGTGTCGTCACATCCTCCCCAACTTAAACAAATATTCGTCCTCGAACGAGTCAAGAAACATACCTGAAGCCTCAAACATAAGAGGATATCTGCTTTACATCTCTCGCTCGGTCTCCCAGGTAGCCTTCTCCACGGCCCGACCTCTCTACTGCACTTTCACTGAAGTTATGTCTTTTGACCTCAACTTTCAAACCTGACAACCCAAAACAGTTACTGGCTCCACATCACAGGTCAAATCATCATCCAACTGAACCGTGCTGAAATTCAGAACATGAGACAGATCCCCAATATACTTTCGGATCATAGAAACATGAAATACCGGATGCACACTCGACAAAATGGGTGGCAAAGCAAGCTCATAAGCCACCTCCTCAATCCTCCGAAGCACCTCAAAAGGCCCAACGAACCGAGAACTCAATTTACCCTTCTTCCCAAATCTCATAACACCCTTCATGGGTGAAACCTTCAACAAGAACCTTCTCGCCAACCATGTAAGACAAATCTCGAACCCTCATGTTAGCATAACTCTTTTGTCTCGACCGCGCTGTACGAAGCCTCTCATAAATTACCTTCACCTTTTCTAAGGCATCTTGTACCAAGTCTATCCCCAATAGCCTAGCCTCGCCTGACTCAAACCAACCAGCTGGAGATCTACACCGTCTCCCATACAAAGCCTCATATGGAGCCATCTGAATACTTGACTGGTAGTTGTTGTTATAAGCAAACTCTGCAAGCGGTAGAAACTGATCCCATGACCCTCCGAAATCAATGACGCAAGCACGCAACATGTCTTCCAATATCTGAATAGTGCGCTTGGACTGCCCGTCCATCTGAGAGTGAAAAGTTGTGCTCAACTCAACTTGAGTACCCAACTCTCACTGCACAGACCTCCAAAACTGCAAAGTAAACTAAGTGCCCCTATCTTAAATGATGGAAACTGGGACACCATGCAAACGAACAATCTCCTAGATATAGATCTCTGCCAACCGCTCTGAAGAATAGGTAGTACACATAGGAATGAAGTGCACAGACTTGGTCAGCCGATCCACAATTACCCAAATAACATTGAACTTCTTCAAAGTCCATGGAAGTCCAACTACCAAGTACATAGTGATCCTCTCCCACTTCCACTCTGGAATATCCATCTGCTGAAGCAAGACACTCAATCTTTGATGCTCATATTTCACTTGATGACAATTAAGACACCGAGCTACAAATCTTACAATGTCTTTCTTCATTCTCCTCTACTAATAATGCTGCCTCAAATCCTAATACATTTTCGCGGCACCCAGATGAATGGAATAACGCAAGCTATGGGCCTCCTCCAGAAACAACTCCCAAACCCCATCCACATTGGGCACACATATTTAGCCCTACATCCTCAACACCCCATCATCACCAATGGTCACATCTCTGGCATCATTATGCTGAACTCTGTCCTTAAGGACAAGCAAATATAGATCATCATACTGGCGCTCTCTGATGCGATCATATAAGGAAGACCGAGAAACCACACAAGCCAATACCCAACTAGGATCCGAAATATCCAACCTCACGAACCAATTGACCAAGGCCTGAACATCAACTGCAAGAGGTCTCTCCCCAAATAGAATATATTCCAAACTTCCCATACTCACCGCCTTTCGGCTAAAAGCATCGTCCACCACATTGGCCTTTCCTGGATGGTACAATATAATGATATCATAATCCTTTAGCAACTCCAACCATCTCCGCTACCTCAAATTAAGATCCTTCTGCCTGAACAAGTGTTGGAGGCTGATGATCAGTAAACACCTCACAAGACACACCATACAAGTAATGCCACCAAATCTTCAATGCGTGATCTATGGCAACCAACTCCAAATTATGAACGGGGTAGTTCTTCTCATGGGGCTTCAACTGACGAGAAACATAATCAATAACGCTACCCTCCTGCATTAATACACAACCAATACCAACTCTCGAAGCATCACAATTCACGGTATATGAACCTGAAGCTGAGGGCAAAACTAACACTGGAGTTGTGGTCAAGGTTGTCTTGAGCTTTTGGAAGCTCTCCTCACACTTATCCGACCACACAAATAAAGCACCCTTCTGAGTCAACTTGGTCAAGGGAGATGTGATAGATGAGAATCCTGGAACAAACGGCGATATTAGCCTGCCAAACCAAGAAAGTTGCGAATCTCTGTGGCTGAGGACAGTCAGGGCCAACTCCGAACCGCCTTTATCTTTTTCAAATCAACCTAAATACCCTCGCTGGACACCACGTTCCCCAAGAAAGCCACTAAACTGTGCCAAAACTCACACTTAAAGAATTTTGCATAAAGCTTCTCCTCCCTTAATATCTGCAACACAACTCTCAAATGCTCTACATGCTCCTCCTAACTACGCGAATACACCAGAATATCATCAATGAAGACTATGACAAATGAGTCAAGATAAGGCCGGAACACGCTGTTCATCAAATACATGAACGCTGCTGGGGCATTGGTCAGCCCAAAAGACATCACCAAGAACTCATAGTGACCATATCGGGTCCTAAAAGTCGTCTTAAGAATATTCGAGTCCCTGATCTTCAACTGGTGATAATCCGAACGGAGATCAATCTTGGAGAACACTCTCGCTCCCTAAAGCTGGTCGAATAAATCATCAATGCGAGGCAAAGGATACTTGTTCTTAACTATTACTTTGTTCAATTGCATATAATCAATGCACATCCTTATAGTGCCATCCTTCTTCTTCACAAATATAACCGGCACACCCTAAGGTGACACACTAGGCCGAATAAACCCCTTATCAAGGAGTTCCTGAAGCTGCTCCTTCAACTCCGTTGGTGCCATATGATACGACAGAATAGAAATGGGTTGAGTGCCCAGCACCAGGTCAATACCAAAATCAATATCCCTATCCGGTGGCATGCCTAGTAGGTCTGCAGGAAGCACATATGGAAAATCCCTCACAAGTGGAATAGAATCAATACTAGAAGTCTCAGCACCGACATCCCTCACAAAGGCTAGATACGAAAGACAACCTTTCCCAACCATATGCTGGGCCTTCAAGAACGAGATCACTCTACTGGGAACATAATCAGTCACACCTTGCCACTCAATCCGTGGCACACCCGATGTAGCCAATGTGACTGTCTTGGCATGACAGTCTAGAATAGCACGACACGAAGATAGCCAATCCATGCCTAAAATGACATCACAATCTACCATACACTATATTAAAAGATCCACTCGGGTCTTCAGACCCCCAATTGCAACCACACACGATCGGTACACATGGTATACATTAAAAGTATCGCCCACCGGGGTAGATACATGAAAAAGTGAAGCAAGAGACTCACGGGGCATACCCAAATAACGAGCAAAGTATGATGACACATAAGAAAAGGTGGAACCGAGATCAAATAATACAGAAGCATCTGTATGGCAGACTGAAACAATACCTGTAATAACAGCTCTGAAGCAATAGCATTAGATCTAGCTAGAAGTGCATAGAAACGGACCTGACCGCCACCTGATCGACCTCCCCCTCTGGGGCGACCCCTAGCTGACTAACCTCCACCCCTAGCTGGATGGGTGGGTGATTGGCGCTGAAGCTGATGACTGACCCCTCTACTGAGATGAACCCGCAAGACGACGAGGGCACTGCCTCTACATATGACCCATCTCTCCACACTCATAACAACTCCCAGGACTGAAGGGAACCCCTCACACCGGAATGATTAGCAGATGCACCTGGCATAGAAGAGCCCTGAACTAATAGAGCACGAGACGAACTCTAAGATGGAAGTGCACTAAGTGATGATTGGCCCTGATGAGAACTGTGAGAACCATGACCCAATAATGCCCCATGATAACCTGGGCGAGCTGGCTGAGCGTGCCTGAATGTATGGCCTCTGCCGTGCTGAAACTGACCTCTCGAAGGAGCACCACTATAACTATCAGATCCTCGAGGCTTCTTGGACTCCCTCTCCTTTTGCTCCTGGCGACGAACAGACTCAATCTCACGAGCAATGCCCGCAACCTCCTCGAAGGTAGCACCAGTCACCCTCTCCTTGGTCTTGAGAATACGAAGCTGGTAAGTGAGGCCATCAACAAACCTCCTAATCCTCTTTCTATTTGTTGGAACCAACCAAATAGCATGACGAGCTAACTCGGAGAACCTCATCTCATACTGCATTACAATCATCTCTCCTTGACGCAACCATTCAAACTGCCTGCGCAGCTCCTCTCTGCGAGACTGCAGCACATACTTCTCTAGAAAGAGAATGGAGAGTTGCTGCCAGGTAAGGGGTGCTGCACCAATAGGCCTACGCCTCTCAAAAGCCTTGCGAATCATATGTGTGACGCAGTAAACTATAAATTTAACATTAAAATCATATCTATTTCTTGATTCTTTTCAAAATAAGGGAAATTCAACTCGTAGCTTTTCAAGGGAATTATCCTGCTCGCGGATCATACTTGCGACGCGGTTACACATAGTTTTCTTAAGTTATTAAAGTATTCCTCAATTCCTTTTAAATTACGAATTTCAAATGAAAACTTTTAAGTTCCCAAACTTTCCTCAATTTCAACTCCTTTCAAAACATTTAATAAGCTAACTCAATCTCGCTTCTTCTCAAGACAAACAAAAACATAAATTAACAACAATATCAATAAGATATGATGTAAGCCTAAAACTACCTGGACATAGGCATAGCTAGTAGCAACGTACGGACTCTCATCACCTCGTATGTACGTAGCCCCCACAAATAGAAGCACATAACAATTTAGTTCCCCTATGGGGTTAATTCCCTCTTACAAGGTTAGAAATGAGACTTACCTCGCTCTGAAGTTCCATAACCGGCTCCAAAGCCACCCTAGAACCTCAAATCGATGCCCAACGCTCCAAAACTAGCCAAACAATGCACAAAAAAAATAAAAATATACTCTAATACTCATAACAAATTCTATTTACAACAATTCCCAACTCTGCTTGGAAAATCAATAAAATCACTCTCAGGTCCACGTGCCCGAATTTGGAAATTTATTGAAAATAAATATTACCCATAACTCATATGGTCTATATCTAGAAATTCATCCAATTTCGTCCATGAATCGACCCTCAAATCAAGGATTTACCATTTTTCAACTTTGGGACTCAAAATCCCAATTTCTACAATCCAAACACGGATAAAAACAGAAACCAAAAGAAATAATCATAGAGAAACATAAAAATAAAGGTCAGATATTTACCCCTTTGTTTAGATGAGAACAACGCTGTGAAAATCACCTCAAACTGCACTCTAGAACTCAAGATATTCCCAAAATACTAAAATTCTCGGTTTAAAATACTGTCCAGGCGATTTTTCTTCATCGCCTTCGCGGGAGACCTTCGTATTCGCGAAAAGCAATTTTTCGCGTTGACCGGCCAACCCAGAAATCCTTCTTCGTGTTCGCGTAACCTCTCTCGCGTTCGTGAAGAACAAATCTTCGCACCAGAAACCAACAATTTTGTCCGACACGAAAATGGTCAATAACTCTCTCATACGACATCGAAATTCAACGATTCTTATTTCTATGGCTTTGTAATTACAACACATATCTAATACTTGACTCCAATCACAAATCAAAGGTCATTTGCTCAATATAGTTCCCTTTATGCCCATAAACCGATGTCGAAATACCAAATAAGAGCGCGATACAACCCAAACACCTCTGAAACTCACCCGAGACCCTCGGGACCCCGTCCAAGCACATAAACCAGTCCCATAACATAACGCGGACCTAATCGAGGCCTCAAATCACATTAAATAATATCAAAATCATTAATCGCACCCCAATTCAAGCTTAATAAACTTTAGAACTTCCAACTTCCACATTCGATGCCGAAACCTATCAAATCACGTCCGATAGACCTCAAATTTTGCACACAAGTCACATTTGACACTACAGACCTACTCCAATTTTTGGAATCAAAATCCAACCCCGAAATAAAAAAGTCCACTTCCGATCAAACTCCTTAAAAACATTCAAATTTCTAACTTTCGCCAAGTGACCCCAAAATGACCTACGGACCTCCGAATCCACTTCCGGACGCGCTCCCAACAACAGAATCACCATACGGAGCTATTCCCAGACTTGGAATCCCAAACAGACATCGATAACATTGAAATTTACCTCAACCCAAATTTATGAAATTCTTCCAAAATGCTAACTTTCACAATAGGTTCCGAAATGCTCCCGGATCATCCAAAACCCGATTTGGACATACATATAAGTCCAAAATCATCATACAAACCTGTTGGAACCTTCAAATTCCCTTTCCAATGTCGTTTACTCAAAATCCAACCTTAGTCAGAATCTTTCAACTTAAAGCTTCCGAAATGAGAATTCTCTTTCCAAATCAACTCCGAACTTCCCGAATTTCAATTCTAACCACGCAAACAAGTCGTAATACCTAAAGTGTAGCTGCTCGTGGCCTCAAACAGCCGAACGACGTGCTAGATCTCAAAATGACCGGTCGGGTCATTACATTCTCTCCTACTTAAACATACATTTGTCCTCGAACATGCTAAAGACTGCTCTGGAGTTGTCTGAAATCACTATTTAACACCTCGTGCACTTACCCGTGCTATCACAACTCAGTTGAGCATATTAGATCGAGCTAATATGAAGATATTCCCTTTTACTCAGCCAAATGGGCTTTAGAGCCCAATTCCAACATCTAAAATTATCTACCAGGCACGCTTCCATCATACGAACACCGTATCAATCTCTATGCAATGCACCAATACATGATTGCATAACTTTGCTGAATCCACAATATGCACTGCATAACTTACATGACCATAATAACATCCTTTGATAACAATAGCCGAAATTTCACGAATCCGATGCTTGTAACGCACCCCATGACATATATAAGTCTTGTTTCAACTCTAACAATACCGCCACGATGGAAAAGATATGTAGAAATTCATGACCAAATGTTGGGTCACTAATTCATTGAGTTCCTTCTCTTGACAAGATCCATTGCCTCATTATGAACCAAATAACTATATTTGCTCTTGAGTCAACTTCATGTAACCCGATTATGATACATAAGGAAAAAGAACTCCGGAAAGGACTACTCAACCCATGTAACTAATAATACAACCGAAAATGTGTTATGAACCGTCCTCAGAAAATGGGAAACCAAATGCACAAAAATAGATATAGGGGACTGTACTCGACATCACACTGTTACAACGCGCAACCCGATACAAAAAACATACTCGTGGCGGCGTACCACCCTATCCGCACATAAAATCTATATAAGGAGATACTCACCAAGCTAGAAGGCTTATTACTACAAAATATCCGAATATTGGCAACAAGCATGCTAAGTGCATAATACCATCCCTGGGGAGACAGATAGCGCCATATGCTATAAAACTCAAACAACTAATGTGTGATATATGATCTGAATCTCGAGAGCCATCCTGCTCACATAATACCATCTCTACGCAGAACCTCAACACATATGAAATTTAATCAAGTCGTTTCACAACTCACACAACATAATATAGTATTACATGAAATAGCCGACGACGAAACAACATCTAACTTCCGAATACTCCTCCACAAGGAGCGTTATGCTGAAATGAATACATCCGGCATGATATAAAGCCCACGTTCACATTTAGATCCATCCACGGACCTCAAGACGATTCTGATCGCACCGTACGAGTCTAATAACCTTTCTAGGGTTCATAATGACCCTTTTCACCATAACACACAAGAACAACCACCATATCCGAACAAACCCCCATAGTCAACAACCAAATGAACCGAGCATACTTCAGGCATAAATTCTCACATGAACCATCTAAATTCTTTCCCACTCATTCGAGCTCTTGACATTCTTGTCGACACCCAACTGCAACCTTGATCCTCAGCTTCCGAATTCCATGTCGTTCACTGCACTTAAATCATGCCAATGCGCAAGAGTACAAGAGTTTCATCTTAACTTCTGAACTACTAATAGGTTAAACACTTCATCATATAGAAACCTTTTACTTAACTCATTTCAAGAGAACCATTGCAACATGTGACTGAATTCTTATATCCGCAGAAAATGCCAACCTCAAGTAGTGGTCTAAACCACCATAACTCTTCCGAGATCCATCTACACATAACAGGCCGCAATAAACGAAAGCCTCTAAATAAAATTAGTTACGGCGACCGTCAAGCCTCGTACGTACCGTCACAAATCACATGAGTAACTCAACATGCTAAAGGAGCTGATAATTGCCATCATTATGCTGATTCAACCATTGCGATCCGACTTATACTAACTTACCCTGGACTTGCCTTAGGAATAATAATATTAGCTCCATTCAAAACATAGTGAACTCAATCTACACTCGTCCTAAGTAACCCCATTCCATAAGACCACATTGTCTCAAAACCCACGAACCATTTCGTACCCTCCTTGTGCGCATAATCGCGTCTTCAACTAGTACACCCATTCTGATAATTCTTTTATAAATACAAAGTCATTTTCTCCAATTCTTCTTATACTACACCGCATACCGAAGATAACGCAAAATACCCCAAGCTCTCTTATTATCTTAGGCTCCGCACTTTAAACTTTGAATCCACCAGGACCGTTGTTGAGAGTCACCCACTCTGGCTTGGTCTCAAATATAAAACTCCAAGGCTTTGCTAGTACATGAACACCCTATCGAAGAAGCACCCGGCTGGATCACTTTATTTGTAGATCACCTCTACACGAAGCATACATCCTGAGTATTCCCAAAGCCTGAACATAAATTAACAGGGCCAATTATAGCACATATTCTTCAAATCCTTCGCTCAAATCACCATTGATGTTCTCTTTACTTAGTCGTAATAACCCACTAATACACCGATAACTAGGAACCTCACAAATAGATAACCATGCAATCCAATCGTAGGCGGTGGGCATTTCCCACTTAGCTCGAAGCCACATCTGCATAACTCTGAAACCCAACAAGGTTCATCCTTCCTCTATGACGT
Source organism: Nicotiana tabacum (assembly GCF_000715075.1). NCBI lineage: Eukaryota > Viridiplantae > Streptophyta > Magnoliopsida > Solanales > Solanaceae > Nicotiana > Nicotiana tabacum. The sequence goes on along the minus strand of NC_134090.1, from coordinate 151,225,492 downwards.
GACCTCGTGCTATCGACCCACCAAATGCCTCAAAATCTTTCAACGATGCTGCACCGAGCACAATTACTATGTCCAATAAACCATCCCGGGTTCGTGCCCATTCACCAACTGTACAAGCTCGTTCACTTCCCATTTGACATCCACTAAAATGTGCGACTGTATATTCCAATCCAAAGTCATGTTGTACCTTTCTTCATATCAAGCAACTCTTTTCTATTGTATCCAATCTCCCTCGTATAATAGCCAATATTCCAAATTAAGTCTTTAGACCTAGTCACTATCTACCATGAATCCCAAATCACTCTAAGAATTTCTCAAGGCGTGTAGTCATCCGATCACAGAACCCATATGCTACCCTGCCACTCTCCCACTCTGGTCAAATTTACTCATTTGAGCAACTGTTCGACTCCTGTTTCTCATACCTGGCCTTCTAGAAATTTAACTACTGCATGACACTTCCCACATGTCCTTCCTCATTCTTCACTACCCAGTTGTTGCTTTAAATCAAAATCTATCTCTATAGCACTTGAAACAATAGATCGTTACTAACTTTACCCCTTTCCGAGAATCATCTTTCTCGAGCCATCAATACTAGGAATGCTGATTCGATCCTTAACCACCGCACACTGCGATCTCTGATAGCCGCTTCTACAGCACTATTTCACGCTACTCTACCCCAAAGGCGAATTGAAGAAAACTATAACACCAGCGAACTTAGCGTATTCAATAAGGACAATGACTCCACATCACCGATGAAAATTACACCACGCTCAAAAATACCAACTCTCGTTATTCCATCAACCCAAACCTGAACATTTATAGTCCGATTGTCTTTCCTCCACCGGAAATAAAATACTGAATCTCTTAATCGTGCACAGAATAAACCTCCTTTCAAGTCATTCACTGCTTTGTCACATAGGCAAGCATCTTACCATCATATAGATACTATGCAATAAAAACTCTTGAGCATTATAGCAACCTGTGTATAGCCTCAAAGCTCTTAGAAGTACAGCTACCAAGCTGAAATGACGGAATATCCTTCCGTAAGGCGACGACAATAGCCCAATCAACTACACAGGGTGAAACATCTCGCACCGCATTTGTAGTACCATTACAATTCATCAATTCTCGATCTATATCAAGCGCTTCATGTCACATAGGATTGAATAGGAAAGAAATAAAGGTACAAGCCTCAAAAGGATCAATTCGCACGAAGAGAAATCAAGAAGGGAAGTGCTCCTAACAGCCTTGTAGCCTCTCGAAGATAAGTAAATATATCTCCGGACCAATCCGCAAGACTCTACTAGACTCGTGAGACCTAAGTGAACCTAGTGATCTAATACCATGTTGTCACGACCCAAAATCAATTAAAGGTCGTGATGGTAGCGGACACTACTGTCAGGCAAGCCAACACTAAATAGTTAATTAAATTCTCATTTTCATATTTCTGAAATCATAAATTTTCCTCAATTTAACTAGTAAAAAGTGAACTTTAAAGAATAATAATAACATTTTCCAATTTCAATTCTAAATATCCCATAATCATCCCAGAACACGATATCACAAGTGCATGAGCATTTACTAGGAAATAAAATAAAATACAATAACTGTCTGGAATTCAAATTTGGACAGAAAAAAAAGAAATACAAATACTCTAAAGGAGACTCTGCTGGTTGCGGATCGTCCATAAGATGCAGCTTATCTAGGTCCCCATGTCAACCATCCCGATGCTCCCACTAGGCCACTAGCCATGCATGTGCATGAACAACAAAATGTACATCAAGTGTAGTATGAGTACAAAAATAATGCGTACCCAGTAAGTATCCAGTCTAACCTCAAAGAAGTAGTGACGAGAGGTCAACTCCGACACTTACTAGTGGTCCAATAATATCAAGTATAGTAAATAAGTGAATAAATATGAAACAGAGTAAATATATGAAATAAACAAGTATAGAATACGTGATACAACTCCCCTTTTTATAATTTTACTCAAGATCCCAACAAGCAAGTTCCCTCCGTAATCGGAGCATATATATAGATATAGTGGATTTCATCAATGAAGTTGTCATGATTCAAATCTGTCACGACCCAGATTTTTCACCCTCGAGAGCCGTGATGGCGCCTACTGGTGAAAGCTAGGTAAGCCAAATTATTCTAATTACTTAACCTTTTCCAGGTTTAAACCATTATCAGTGATGATTAGATATCATGCAAATAGCGGAAATAATTAAGCGGAAGACAAAATTTGATAATTTATCTTAATACAAACTGCGGAAGTCTAAATACAACTCTACCCAGAATTTGGTGTCAAAATTTCATAGACGGTCTAAGAATACTACATACAAAGTCTGAAAGATAAAAGATACACTGTTTGTGAAATAAGTAAAGGAAACCGGATAAAGGAAAGATAGGAGGTGACGCCAAGGCCCTAGGACGCCTGCATGACTACCTCGGGTCACCTACTGGACTGAAGGCAGCAACCTCACTACGGTCCGAAGTATACAAAACAGGGATCTGCACACAAGTGTGCAGGGTGTAGTATCAGTACAACCGACCCCATGTGCTGGTAAGTGTCTAGCCTAACCTCGGTGAAGTAATGGCGAGGCTAGGACCAGACTACCAAATAAACATGTGCAGTTATATCATAAATAGCGAAAATAGAAGCAGATAATTTCAATTAAAATTGGGCAGGGGAAACATGCTTCGGGGAATAACAGATAACAACAGAATATCAAGAGAATATAAAGAAACCAAAATCCAATTACTAACAAGGATAAGGAAAATAAATGCAAAATTCACTTTCATTTCACATCTTGCTGCAGGCGTGCCACCCGATCCCATTTCATATATCTCGTTGCAAGCGTGCAACCCGCTCCCATTTCATATATCTTGTTGCAGGCGTGCAACCCGTTCTCATTTCATATATCTCGTTGCAGGCGTTCAACCCGCTCCCATTTCACATATCTCGTTGCAGGCGTGCAACCCGCTCCCATTTCATATATCTTGTTGCAGGCGTGCAACCCGCTCCCGGCAAGGGAACAATAATATAAAAACAAACATCCCGGCAAGGGAACAATAATATGACAATAACATCCCGGCAAGGGAACAATAATGATAATAACATCCCGACAAGGGAACAATAATGATAATAACATACGAAGCGCAATAAACCACAACTGAGTCATAACAATTACAATACCAGACTTATGGGCATGCTTGACACCGACGTATAGATACTCGTCACCATGCCTATACTGTACTCCACAATTAACACGTAGCAAATAAGACACGACTCCTAATCCCTCAAGTTAAGGTTAGACCAAACACTTACCTCGATGCTACAAACACAATTCACGTCTCAACTATCGCTTTACCCCTTGGTTCCACCACTAATTCGCCAGTATCTAGCCATAAGTTATTTAATTACATCGATAAACGCTAAATAAATCAATTATAATGCATGAAAATAAGTTTTCCAAAATTTATCCAAAAAGTCAAAAATTGCCCCCGGGCCCACATGGTCAAAACCTGAGGTTCGAACCAAAACCTGATTACCCATTCCCCCACGAACTCAAATATATAATTTGTTTTGAAATTGGACCTCAAATCGAGGTACAAATTCCCAATTTTTGAAAAACCTAGGTTCTACCCAAAACACCCAATTTCCCCCATGAAAATCATTGATTTTGAGTTGAAATCAGGTGAAAAGATGTTAGTGATTGAAGAAAACGAGTTAAAATTTACTTACAATCGATTTGGAAGAAGAGTTATATTTGAAAAATCGTCCAAGAGTGTTTTGGTTTTGAAAGAGTGTGAAAAATGAAAGATTTTAGGCTAAATTATAAAATTTTAGGTTGGAGATGTCGCAATTGCGACCAGGGTTCGCAATTGCGACCTGGGTTCGCAATTCTTCTGCTAAGTTCGCATTTGCGAAGTGGGAATTGCGAACAATGTGTCGCATTTGCGACGTCTGGCTAAAACTGGGGGATCGCATTTGCGATCAATACCTCGCATTCGCGAGGTAAGCTGCCCTGGCTATTGTTCGCATTTGCGATAAAGCCTTCGCACGCATTTGCGAACTCGCATTTGCGAGCCAGGCTTCGCAAATGCGAAGCCTGCAGGCCTGCAATGCAACAGCTAAAGTCTGCAATTTCTCAAGTCCAAAATCCACCCCGTGGCCTATCCAAAACTCACCCGAACCCTCGGGGCTCCCAACCAAATAGGCACATCAACCTAAAAACATCATACAGACTAACTCGTGCATTTAAATCACCAAAATAGCATCAACAACTATGAATTTAGCATCAAAATCATGGAATTACTTAAGAACTTCAAATTTGCCAAATTTCTCAAATAAGGTCCGATTCACGTTATTTCAAAATTCGTTTCTTACCAATTTTCACAGGCTCGACTCAAATCATATATAAGACATGTACCGGGCTCCAGAACTAAAATACGGGCCCGATACCAATGGTTTCAAACACATTTCACTTTCAAAAACTCATAATTAATTCAGCAAAATAATTTCTTTCAAAAATTCATTTCTCGAGCTTGAGACCTCGGAATTCGATTCCGGGCATACTCCTAAGTCCCATATTTTCCTACGGACCCTCCTGGACCGTCAAATCATGGGTCTATGTCTTTTTACCCAAAATGTTGACCAAAGTCAACTTAAATTCATTTTAAAGGCAAAATTCATCATTTTTCACGAAATTTCACATAATGGCTTTCCGGCTACGCGCTCGGACTGCGCATGCAAATCGAGGTGAGATAGAAAGAGGTTTTTAAGGCCTCAGAACACATAATTCATTTTTTTAAAACAAGTGATGACCTTTTGGGTCATCACATTCTCCACCTCTAAAACAACCGTTCGTCCTCGAATGGACATAAGAAAGAAGTACCTGAGTTGGGGAACAGATGGGGATAACGGTTCCGCATATTGGATTCGGACTCCTAGGTTGATGCCTCAGCAGGCTGACCTCTCCACTGAACACGAACCAAAGGAAATCTCTTCGATCTCAACTGATGAACCTGCCGGTATAGAATAGCTATCGGCTCCTCCTCATAAGACAAGTCTTGTCCAACTGGACAGTGCTAAAATCTAACACGTGGGATGGATCGCCTTGATACTTCAGAAGCATGGACACATGAAACACTAGATGCACGGCTAATAAGCTCTGCGGCAATGCAAGTTTGTAAGCCACCTCTCCCACTCGATCAAGAATCTCAAACGGGCCAATGAACCTAGGTCTAAGCTTGCTCTTATTCCCAAATCTCATCACGCCCTTCATAGGCGACACTCGAAGCAATACCCGCTCACCGACCATGAATGCCAAATCACGAACCTTGCGGTCGACATAACTCTTTTGCCTGGACTGAGCTGTACGAAGCATATCCTGAATAATCTTGACCTTGTCCAAGGCATCCTAAACTAGATCTGTACCCAACAATCGAGCCTCTCCCGGCTCGAACAATCCAACCGGCGACCGACACCACCTACCATACAAAGCCTCATAAGGAGCCATCTGGATACTCGACTGGTAGTTGTTGTTGTAGGCAAACTCTGCTAAAGGCAAAAACTAGTCCCACGAGCCTCCAAAGTCAATGACACAAGCTCGGAGCATATCCTCCAAAATCTGAATAGTCCACTCGGACTGCCCGTCTGTCTAAGGATGAAACGCTATGCTCAACTCAACCTGTGTGCCCAACTCTCGCTGAACTGCTCTCTATAAATGGGAGGTAAACTGCATGCCTCGGTTCGAAATGATTGACACGGGCACACCATGAAGACGAACTATATCTCGGATATAGATCTCAGCTAACCTCTCGGAAGAATAGGAGACTGCCACAGGAATGAAATGTGCTGACTTAGTCAACCTATCAACAATAACCCACAGTGCATCGAACTTCCTCTGAGTTTGTGGGAGTCCAATAACGAAGTCCATAGTGATATGCTCCCACTTCCACCCGGGAAGCTCAATCCTCTGAAACAAACCACAGGTCTCTAATGCTCGTACTTAACCTGCTGACAATTCAAACAACGAGCCACATACGTAACGATATCCTTCTTCATTCTCCTCCACCAATAATGCTACCGGAAATCCTGATACATCTTAGCAGCGCCCGGATGAATAGAGTACCGGGAACTATGGGCCTCCTCTAAAATCAACTCTCGGAGTCCATCTACATTAGGCACACAAACTCAACCCTACAATATCAAAACTCCATCATCACCTAAGGTAACCTGCTTGGCACCTTCGTGCTACACCGTGTCTCTAAGGACACACAAATGAGGATCATCATACTGCCATTCTCGGATATGCTCCAATAAAGAAGAACGAGCGACTGTGCAAGCTAACACACGGCTAGGCTCAGAAACATCCAACCTCACGAACTGATTGGCCAAAGCCTGAACATCCAAAGCAAGCGGTCTCTCACCGAATGAAATATAAGCAAGACTGCCTATATTGGCTGACTTCTTACTCAAAGCATCAACCACCACATTGGCCTTTCCCGGATGATATAAGATGATGATATCATAGTCCTTTAATAGCTCCAACCACCTTCTCTGCCTCAAATTTAGCTCCTTCTACTTGAACAAATATTGCAAACTCTTGTGATCCGTGAACACCTCACATGCCATACCATACAGATAATGCCTCCAAATCATCAACGCGTGAACAGTGGCTGCCAACTGCAAATCATGAACTAGATAATTCTTCTCATGAATTTTCAACTGCCGTGAAGCATATGCAATGACCTTGCTATCCTGCATCAACACTACACCAAGTTCAATACAAGATGCATCACAATAAACTATATAAGGCCCTGAACCTGTGGGCAAAACCAACACTAGTGCCGTAGACAAAGCCATCTTGAGCTTCTGAAAGCTTGCCTCACACTCGTCTGAGCACATGAATTGGGCACCCTTCTGGGTCAACCTGGTCATCGGGATTGCGATAGATGAAAATTCCTCCATAAACCGACGATAATAGCCTATCAATCCCAAGAAACTCCGAATCTCTGTAGCTGATGCCGGTCTAGGCCAGTTCTTGACTACCTCAATCTTCTTTGGATCAACCTGAATACCTTCTGCAGATACAACATGACCTAGGAATGCAACCGAATTCAACCAAAACTCACACTTCGAAAACTTGGCATACAACTGACTATCCCTCAGAGTCTGAAGAACCACTCTAAGATGCTGCTCATGCTCCTCCGGGCTGCAGGAATAGATCAAAATATCATCAATGAAGACTATCACGAATGAATCCAATGCCTAAACACTTGGTTCATCAAATCCATAAAAGCTGCTAGGGCATTTGTCAACCCGAATGACATCACCAAGAACTCTCAATGCCCATACCAAGTGCGGAAAGCTGTCTTAGGGACATCGGATGCCCTAATCCTCAACTGATGGTATCCAGATCTCAAGTCAATCTTCAAAAATACCTTGGCACCCTGAAGCTGATCAAACAAATCATCAATCCTCGACAATGGATACTTATTCTTGATTGTAACCTTGTTCAACTGCCGGTAATCTATACACATTCGCATCGATCCATCCTTCTTCTTAACAAATAACACTGGCACACCCCAAGGCAAAATACTAGGTCTAATGAAACCTTTTTCAAGCAAGTCTTGCAACTACTTCTTCAACTCTTTCAACTTAAGCAGGGCCATACGATATGGCAGGATAGAAATGGGCTGATTGCCCGGTGCCAAATCAATGCAAAAGTCCATATCCCTGTCGGGTGACATACCCGGCAGGTCTGAAGGAAATACCTCTGGGAACTCACGAACAACAGACACAGAATCAATAGAAGAATCCTCAGCACTAGAATCATGAACATAGTACAAATAGGCCAAACACCCCTTCTTCACCATACGCCGAGCCTTCATATAAGAGGTAACACTACAGGTAGAATGGCCAGGAGTCCCTCTCCACTCTAAACGGGGTAAACTCGGCAAGGCTAAGGTCACATTATTGGCATGATAGTCCAAGATAGTGTGGTAAGGTGATAACCAGTCCATCCCCAATATGACATCAAAATCAACCATGTCCAATAGGAGCAAATCTACACGAGTATCTAGACCCCCAATCACAACTATACATGAACAATGGACTCGATCTATCACAATAGAATCACCCACCGGTGTAGACACATAAACATGAGCACTCAAAGAAACACTAGGCATGACTAGATACGGTACAAAATAAGACGACACATAGGAGTATATAGATCTTGGATCAAATAAAACTAAAGCATATCTACTACAAACCAAAACAATACCTGTGATAACTGCATTGGAAGCCTCGGCCTCGGCCTGGCTGGAAGAGCATAACATTGGGGTTGGACCCCACTACCTTGAACTACATCTCTAGGACAGACTGCTGTTGGCTGGCCTCCACCTCTAGAGGCTTGAGCTCCACCTCTAATACCTCTACCTTCACCTCTAGCACCTCTACCCCCACCTCTAGCTAGCTGGGTGGGCTGTAGAACACTCGGTGCCTGAACCATGGCACGGGAACCCCGCTGCTAAGAACTACTCGGTGCTCGAGGGCAATATCTAGCAATGTGCCTCGTGTCACCATAGGTAAAACAATCCCTCGGCTGCGGGGGATGACGACCCAAAAAACTTTGAAGCGACGGTACACTGATAGAAGGCTGGTGGTGCACTGTAGATCTGCTGATCGAAATACTACATATGAGAACCACGGCCACCTGAAGCACCGTGAGAAACCTGAAGTGCTGACTGAAAAGGCCTAGGAGGATGTCCTCTACCATACGAATCCCTGCCTCCATATGAGGCACCACTGAATCTGTCTGAATGACGAGGCCTCTTGTCAGACCCCTGACCACCTCCCTGGGATAGAACCATCTAAACTCTCCTAGCCACATTGGCCGCCTTCTGAAAAGAAATCTCACTCCCCGCCTCCTTAGCCATCTGAAGTCAAATAGGCTGAATCAACCCCTCAAGGAACCTTCTCACTCTCTCTCTCTTAGTGGGAAGTATAAGTAGAGCATGACGGGCCAAAATAATAAACCTGGTCTCGTCTAAGTAACAGTCATAGAACCTTGTTAGAGACGCTCAAACTGCCTCTGATATATCTCTCTCTGAGTGACCGGAAGAAACTTTTCTAAAACAGCTGGGAAAACTAATCCCAAGTCAAAGCTAGTGACCCAATTGGTTTAACCAAACAATAATCCCTCCACCAAGTCTTGGCGGATCCAGATAAGCGAAAATTAGCAATGTCGACCCCATTGGTCTCCACTATCCTTATGTTCCTGAGAACCTCATGACAATTGTCTAGATAATCCTAGGGATCCTCCGAAGATGCACTACTGAAAGAAGTAGTGAAGAGCTTGGTGAAACCTATCCAACCTCCACAAAGCCTCTAAAGACATAGCTGATCTATCACCGGTCTGTGCTGCTGCTCGGCTGAAGAAGCGGTACGTGACTTCGCCATTCGCAAAAGGACAAGAGTAGAGGTTTCAATTTAACAATGAGAGAACAAAACCGCACGACAGAGAAGAATGGAAGTGAAACTTTTCTTAACTCCGTAGCCTCTAGGGGATAAATACAGATGTCTCTGTACTGATCCCTCAGACTCTACTAAGCTTGTCTGTGAACTGTAAAACCCATGTAACCTAGAGCTCTGATACCAACTTGTCATGAACAGGATTTCCCACCCTCGAGAGTTTTAATGACACCTACTGGTGAAAGCTAGGCAAGCTAAATTATTCTAATTACTTAATCTTTTCCAATTTTAAACCATTATCAGTGATGAGTAGATATCATGCAAATTGCGGAAATAATTAAGTGGAAGAAAAAATCTGATAATTTATCTTAATACAAACCGCGGAAGTTTAAATACAACTCTACCCAGAATTTGGTGTCATAGTTTCGCATACGGTCTAAGAATACTACATACAAAGTCTGAAAGATAAAAGATACACTATTTCTGAAATAAGTAAAGGAAACAGGATAAAGGAAAGATAGGAGGTGACGCCAAGGCCCGTGAACACCTGCAGGACTTCCTCGGGTTGCCAGCTGGACTGAAAGCAGCAACCTCACTGCAGTCCGAAGTCTACAACACTAGGATCTGCACAAAAGAGTGCAGAGTGTAGTATCAACACAACCGAACCCATGTGCTGGTAAGTGTCTAGCCTAACCTCAGCGAAGTAGTGACGAGGCTAGGACTAGACTACCAAATAAACCTGTGCAGTTATATCATAAATACCGAAAATAGAAGCAGATAATTACAATTAAACTTGGGCAGGGGAAACATTCTTCGGGGAATAATAGATAACAACAGAATATCAAGAGAATTTAAAGAAACCAAAATCCAATTACTAATCTCGTTGCAGGCGTGCAACCCGATCCCATTTCATTTATCTCGTTGCAGGCATGCAACCCAATCCCATTTCATATATCTCATTGCAGGCGTGCAACCCTCTCCCATTTCATATATCTCGTTGTAGGCGTGCAACCTGCTCCCATTTTGTACGAGGCGAAATCAGAGGACTTGATTTCTCGCTCTCAAGTCAATTCGCAAGAATGCCTTGAGATCCCGAGGACAGGAAGCCACGGCCGAGTTCCCGACCTCGGTGCTTGTCGAGGCCCGACTCAGAGAAGACGGAGATCAAAGCCAGGACAGAGGAGGAAACTCCCAAGGCACACAGCTAAGTCTGACAGGGCCGGCCTATCCAAAGCCTATGATGAGGCATCATGTCAAGCCATCTCATCTCCATACTTTGTTATTAATGCCCACGTACTTGTAGCCGAGTTCCCCTCCTATATAAAGGGGACTCACCCTACCTTGTTAAAGGCTGGGGTTGTTCCATTTTCTCCACAAGTGCAATAATATCTCTCTCTCTCTCTCTTTTCTTTCTAAATTGCTTGTTCTCACTAGCCCGAGGCCACCTTTACATTCATCCTTCTCTTACTTGTTCTTCATCATATAGCTTAGTATTAGCCGTAAAGAGCCTTGTTTAATTATATCCTCAACCGTTATCCCATTCGTGACTATCCCCGATAGCTCGAACTCAACCCTGAGGTCCCCCATCGACCAGACCTATACTCGGGCAGCAGGCTCCTCGGTTGGATTACTATCTCGTTTTAGCTTGCATTTTATCATTAAACTCCATATTATTAGCATCAACTGATCTGACAACTAGATCGAGAATAGATCACGTATTTTTAGAATCCCATTTACAAATTTAATTGTTGTTACCATTTTCACAGTAAACAGTTTGGCGCCCACCGTGGGGCTAAAAATAATAGTGATTATTTTCTTGCTGGTTTCATTGCACAAGCGCACATTATCTTTCACACTTTTTCTTATCCAAGATCCTTTGACTTCAGATCAAAATGTCTGGCTCGGTGAACGGAGTCGAGAATGACACTGCGAAAACCACGGGGAAAATGGCGTGGCTGTCCCGGCAGTTGGAGCACCACCAACGAATCCCGATAACGCACCCGGACCGATTCTAGCGGACGCAGATTCACAGGACGCACAACAAGTCAACGAAACTTCTCATACCGATAGAAGCATACGGCACAACGACTGATAGCAAGTTTAAAAAACCCCAGCCTGGGAAGAATAGGAAGTTAGCCTTCACGATATTTTTGAAATGTTGCACGCACAGCAGTTGGCTATCACTCAGTTGTAGAGCCATCCGAAGACTCCTAGCACAGTAGCGCTGGAAATCACTCCCTGCACCGAACGAGTACCCGAAAGATCAAGCAACAACGGATCGATAACAGACTCTTCCATAGAGAAGATGCTTGGGAATCTATCCAAGAGGATCTAGTCAGGTTCGCGGAGGTTCATGCAACAGTTGTCCCCCCGGGGAAGCGGTCCCGGAACCCACTTCACAAAAATCTGGAACGTCGGATCTCCCAAGGTACGATAGGACCTCGGACCTCGACGAGCGCACCACCGCTTACACGTGCGCGAAAAAAGGTAGCGACCCTCAAGATGATGAGTTCAAGACCGTCTCAATGAAGAAGTTCGGGGAAACACTCTCTAAAGAAACCGTAATGTGGCACCGCAGCCTAGCGCCTGACCTTACAAACTCGCTTACCATACCAGCAGATTCCTCCATAGAAGTACACGCCGATGCCATTAAAGCAGTAACGGAAGAACCTGACACATCTGAGGCCAGATGAAAAGAGAATGAAATACCACAAGAAGTCGCGCCTCATTCCCTGATAGGACGAATGAGATCGCTCCCGGTTTCGGATGATTGGGCAACATAGGCCTTCGCCCAAAGTTTAAACGAAGAATGCCCGACGACTCCAAGTCATTTCAAACGAAGCTTGATCAGATACCTAGCCGAGATCTGGGTGGATGCTCGTACCTGGCACCGACCACGAATCAAGACTGTGGACACCGTCCGGGAACATCTATGGGCTAGGTCTACCTGAGCAGGCTCCCGACAAAGAAACTAATATCAAATAGATGGAGGTACCATCCATGCGTCGTGGATAGGAGGAATGCTGCAAGATGCAACCTACCTCGCAATGGTAGGGAAATAGCTCGAGGGCAATATCCTCGAGGAACCTTCAGAGCAACCAGATCTGACGAGGCACAGCCGGCAGAGGAACCCCGCCCAGTGGAGTACGATTTCAACATTGCTATACCAAACATCGTAATCACCATAAGCTAAACCAGGGAAATATTCCGAAGGACACCCTTACATCCAGGGAAAAGGACACCGAGACTCCGCCTCGGCATCACACTGATGCATTGGTAACCCTCTCCCTCATTTGATCTATTTCAAATAAAACATGTGTTCATGAATTCAGGTGGTTCGATCACATACAACAACGATGTTGGACCAAAGTCAATGGGGCGGTCCAAGCTAACGGACCAAATTGCTCCTGCATCGCGAATCCCTGGCGAATTCCAAATGACAATCGCCACAAAGACCATTCTCTTGATACGGCCCGTCTGAGCTCGGGTCAGGACGTCGATCTATGTACCATCAAAGGAGGCACAAAGCATGGACGTCTTATTCAGACGACCGCCGGCACACTACCCTGGGACATCGTCCACCCCATTTCGCCAAAAGAATGAAATCCCTCGCAAAGGGTAAAACTAAAATAAGTCGGCAGAGAGCAATATGTGACGAGAGGAAATTCTTCACCATATGGCGCATCGCCAACATCAATTCCCCCACCCTTAGAAGGATTAAAGGGTAACCAAACCACATCTTCGGCCAAGCTTGACAAGACACAATGGAGGGCTGTATCGGGGCACATGCCTCGAAAGGGTAAGAACATACCAAATCTCCAAATGTTGCCTACACATCCCGCGGTGAGGAAGAACTGCTTTACTCCCTTGTTATTTTTTCACTAACCTGTATGCAGACAGCTGGCCAGGACATTCAGAAGTTCTAACTCTACCTAGAGATCCCTAGGCCTTAAAATAAGGGCTCGCCGCGCTCTTTCCCCTTAATCGGGCTTCCGCCCCAAAGAGGGCCTCGTCAGCAAGATTATTAGCGGAGCAAAGTACCCCTAGAGGAGGATCCAATAAGGTCGCAAGCCTTCTTCTACAGTCCAATGATGAGCGATGATCTTCTTCTAAGGGCACCATCCCCTCGGGAGGACCGGGAAATGGCAGACTAAGTCTCAATTTGAATTATGTACCGGATCGAATGGTTCGGGGAGCCACGCCCGCGTGGGTCGTGCCTACGACAATGAAACAATGTATGTTTACACCAAGCAATAAAAGGATATCTTTTCAGCATCTTATTCTCCAGAAAAAGAAAACTCAAGTATACTCCCGGTAGGGACCCATCCACCAAATGCATCCCGAAATACTTGGAGACTTAACGTCAATAATTTGGCACTCACACGACCCTAGGGTCGGAACTCCGGGCTCATAAAGCCCCTACAAGGCAATTCCGAGCTCACGAGAAGCGGTCTTCAAGCTTAAACAAACTCGATGACTCGGAGACTGTCATTAATCGCCATGCGTTGGAAAATCCAAAACTGTAAGACCCCTAGCGGGCAGACTCGGTGTAACCAGATCTATTCTACATTACAACAAAAACTGTAAGACCTCAATAGGCATGACAAACTGTAAGACCTCAACAAGCATGAAAATCACTAAGTTCAGGCTATACGTCGCATTTGTAAGAGTCCCGAAAGGGCATAACCTCGATGTAGATGCCTAAATTATCACTCAGGATCAAAAATGTCTCCAGCCAAACACATATGACTATGGTCAAAACGGCTGATACAACCAAATTAACGCGAATCCGGGACACCTGACTGTCGCTAAACAAAAATTGCAGGACACTACTTTGAATATACTTTGGAAAGAATCGGTTAAAACAGGCTTCCCTCAACAGGCAAAAATGAGCTTCGACCATGTTAGCTCCAAATCACAAGGCTTCGACCTACTCATCCTATGAGCTATGAACCTGCCGAGGTGCTCAAAACATCACCGATAACGACTTGAAATCGAGGTTCTTCCGGAGTCGACGACGGGTTAGGCAAAACTATTTCAAAAGACCTTAACGAGCGGAAAACAAAGCCTACAAAAATCCCACGGGAAAAACATCGTAAGAGCCATTGTCGCTAGCCAAACGAGCCTACGGGCCGCACACTAAAAGGTCTCTACGACCAAACAGCGTAAGAGCCATTGTCGCCAGCTTGAAAATTGACAAGTTGAGGATTAAAATGAGCTCGAATTGTAACCCGATTCGGAGACCGGATCCAAAATAGTTAACTATGCAAGCCTCTAGGCCACATATTAAAAGGTCTCAATGACTAAAACAGCGTAAGAGGCACTATCACCGCTCTGAAAATTGAAAGTACTTAAGTGTCAATTAAAACACGAGTCACAACGCGACTTGGAGACTTGACCCGAAATGGTTAAACTACAATATGCCTAAGGGCGCGGCATAAATGCCACTATCGCCAGCCGAGTGAGCCTCCGGGCCATCCACCTATAAGGTCACTTCGACCCGAAGCACAAAAGGCCATCGTCGTCCGCCCATGCAGGCAGGAAAGAACTTGAGGGTCAATTCAAGCTCGAGTCGCAATGCGACTCAGAGACTAGATAGTCGAAATGGCAAATGCCCAAGGGCATGAAATGAGAACAATTACTACTTGCCCACATGGGCATAGATAATTTAAGGGCAGGCAAGCTCGAGTCAAGGCCTGACTCGGAGACTAAGCCTAAACAAATTGGCAAAGCACAGAGGCCCCAACGCCTGCTCACGTCAAGGATCACTCTTAAAAGTTTTTGGGCCTGCCCGATCAGTTCTGGACCTACAAGGATCCCGCCAAACACTGAAACCAGCTCGCCTGGTGAAAAGCAATACAGAAAGAGATGTAGAAGAAATAAAGCTTCAAGTTTCCTCTTTTCTTACATGTGCAAAAAAGGCGCACTCTCCATCTACAGACATGCTCTTCATATATCAAATACAAAGGGGGGAAACGACGAAATCTACACTCTGCTCCAAAGGTATATAGCTTGCCGGGTTCGTTCTTCGCGTTGCTAGCAAGAAGTGACCGCGTATCACGCTCGTCTGCCCTTGCTCGAGCCAATTCCTCCGAGAGAACGAAGCCCCTGCATCGATCTCCTCGATTACCTCTCTTTGGGATCTTCCACGAACATATTCCTCGATCCTCTTCTCCTGGTCGAGGGCTCGCTTCAGCTCGGCTTGAGCATCCACAGCGTCTTTCATACGAATCTCCATCTCCTAATTAGCCTTGGTTACGCTTAGTGCCGCTTCAGCCCGGGCACCAATTATCTCAGCCCTGATCTTCGAGAGATCAGATTCAAGTTTCTCGACCATACCCGCTTGAACTTTGGCATTGTCACTAGCCAAGCGGAGTTGGGATTCGAAGGAAGGGACCTAGTCTGAGGCGCCTGTCTCCTCTAAAAGATTAAGCTTGCACCTGAGCCCTTAGCTCGCCACAAAGAGTTCTGACGCGGCCAATGTCGCCCTTGAGGTACTCCAAGGCCTCCGTCTTTTTCTGTAGCTAATATAACAAAAAGGGGGTTAACCTTAAGGTCCAAAGGGAGCAAAGCACGAACTGTAAAAAGTTACCTACTCCATCAAATAGCTCTCGTAATTCGAGCTCCGGTACACCTCATATCGCCAATGCAGCAACTCAACCTCCTTCTCCTCGCTAAGAAGCCTAAGAGACTCGCCCTCGTCCAGAATTTTCTGAAGCCTGGGCCCTTGACAGAGCAGCTCCGTCATAAGCCTATCATAGGCGTGCACAAGCAAATCTCGATAGGGGGAGGAGGATGCAGAATACAGGAAAACTGCACCTAAACTCACCATGAAGTGAAGTCGACAGACTTCCTTGAAGTCAGAACACACTCTTGTTGTTCCTGCCTCTTCATCCCCAGACTCGGATGATGCCCTCTCCTCGAAAACATGGGCCCGTTTGAAACAACTAAAAGCTCTATCAAATTGCGGGTGCCAATCCTGTTTATCGCAGTTGTCCCTTGGCTCGGAGGCCGACGCCCCTTTCTCCCCTTCGGAAGAGCACTCCGTCATCCCGAAGAACCTTCCAATACCTACAAATAGTAAAGCTAGTACAAAAGAAAGGAGGGAAATGTTGCCTCAAATATTAGGACAAGGAAAAGGCAGCATGTGCGCATACCTTGATATTTTGCCCCCATCTGGCACGGAATACAGCTCGCCACCGACGCTCATCGCAGGTCGAATGGGTCACTAGCCTCCGGACCCAGCCGGGTAGGTTAAGGACTTCGCCCGGCGTCCATGAAGTTGTTGTAACAAGGGAGACACCACTATTACTCAACTGATTTTCGCTATAGGCAAAATCTGAAAAAACACTAGACGCGTTGTTCACGTTCATAATTCCACCCTTCGGGAAATGACAAAAGCTCCACAGGGATAATGTCGACCGTCCGGACCCGGATAAACCAACTAACGCTCTCGATCCCAGTCCTCTTCGTCATCAACTACAAAGGGTATAGACGAACGACATCTCAGGGTTAGCAAGCCCTGGTGATAAATGGGCCGGTATAGCCTGATGATGTGGTTAAGCGTGAATTGAAGCCCATCCTTCTCCACAAAGAATCTCATCATCAGCACCATTTGCTATAATGACGGATGTATCTGCGCCAAAGTAACCCGACACTTCAAGCAAAAATCAAGCACGACCCTATCAAGGGGACCAAATGCGAAAGGATATAGGTATACGCTCAAGAATCCATCAGTAGAGTCCGTAATACTCTCATCCGGGGAAAGCACCTGCAGCGCTATCCCCTCGCTCCATCCACAGTACCTCCTCACCATCTCCAGATGTTCCCCTCTTATCAAAGACACCATCTTCAGAGCAAACTCCCGTGGTTCCTGAGCGCTGGGAGCAGCACTCCCCGCTACCTGTCGGGCCGGCCCCGAAGTGGTTGCCATGATTGTGGTAAAACAAACAGATCAAAGCAAGGGCGTGCGCCAACACTTTTTGCGCCTGAAGAAATGAAGAACCCTATGACAAAGCGGAAGGGCAGATATCTAAAAATAGTGAGGTCTTACGAAGAAGCCGAAGCCGCCACACATATATGCGAGGAGCAGGAATGACTCACCTACCCAAAGTGAGCCCGGGAAGCCAATAACATCGATACAGATCAACGGGGTGATAATCGATCTCAAAAGCATCTTTCGACAAGAAGCGAGGACTCGAGGAATCGTCCGTATTATCTCCAATCTCGAGACAACATTCTACCTCGAGGCTCCCCGCAAAAAAGAAGTTGAACTTCAGGAATCTTTCAACACCATCACTTGACGCGAGGCAGTACCTGGTCTCATGATTCCCTTTTTTGAAAAGAGGGATAATCACAGGAAGCTCCAATCACGAAAGCTCCACGAAGGTTCGAGGCAGCGCCTAAGTACAGTAAACTCTTCAGCAGAAGTCTATCCTATGCATATTAAAAAAGGCTATCTGCATCAAGATCAAAAGGGACCCCAGGTATCCAAAGCTGACCTTCATTCAGGATAACATCCTCGAAGGCCTCGAAATTCGGCATATTATCTCCATACAACTCGGAGGGTCCCGACAGCCCGAGCCTATCAGATCAATTCAGGATTAGTCCGAGCTACGACGATGGGTTCGGAAGAGAGCCATGTCGATCGGCAGAGGATCGGAAAGAACGCTCACACCCAAGTCAAATATCAGCGATCAACAATAAAAGAAGACATTCAAAAGGCCTCGAAGGGCATGAGAGCATACAGAAATAAGGTAAATATCAAAAGTAGAAGTCAATAGAGTATATTCATATTCATAAAAATCCGTGTACAAACAGCCCTCGAGGGGTCCTTACATACAATTACAAAAGCCTACAAATATCTACACCTAAAGTGGAGGAACGGAAGAATGTAGATGTGATGAAACCCGAGGGCCCGGTCCACCCTTGAAGATCCATCTCCGGTATCAGCGTCCTCGAGCGCCGCCCCTTCGAGCACGCATCCTGGAGGGAGATTCCTTCGACCACCACCTCCTCTAGGTTCCCACCTCAATCCCTCAAGGGATTCCCACCGGAGGAGATGAAGAAAAGGAAAAAGAGGGGACGCAGAGGAGGTAGAGAAAAGAGACATGGCCCCCCGAAGCCAAAGGTTGAAGATTTAGCGGGCCCCAGCCTCAATGGCCGGTAGTGCCACTTTATCCCTTGGGAAAGAAAAACACCAAGAGATGAAGTACCACACCAGTCCTAGGTAGGAGAGTGAGCAGCGGTGCATAGTCCGAATGACTATGTACATAAGGGGGAAACCGATTCCCCGTCCATCATCATCTCGAGCCATCAACAATAGCAAAGGCAAGTATGTCAATGACCATAGCAGTAACGGGACAGCATGATTATGCTCGACAAAGGGAAGCCCCGGCAGAGGGTCGCAAGCGGGCTTGAGGCCATGAGCCCCAAGCATGATGTTCAAGGATAGAAGAAGATGATAAGAGGGAATGGGAAAATAAGCGAATGAAAGCACTAGGATAGGAAAAACAATGCCAAAACGTCCCCATTTATATGGGGGTTACGACGCGGTCGTCTAGGCTTTGAAAGATTGAGTGACAGATGCAACTAATGCATCCTTGGAAAACCGAATCGATGGCGGTACGTTTGCCTTGGAGAGTGGGAATCGGGAGTGCATTGAATGAAGTCGACAATACACAAGCCCGTGGATGCCCCGGCTACCACAAAGTTCACGCCAGGAGTCGCATCATTGGTATGACATCGCCATAAGGAGCTCAAGGAGTCAAGTGTCAAAATCGTTTCACATTACTTCGCTCTGGGAAACGCGGAGACTATCTGTATATGGAGAAATCAGAGGACTTGATTTCTCCCTCTCAAGTCATTTCGCAAGAATTCCTCGAGACCTCGAGGATAGGAACCCATGGCCGAGTTCCTAAACTCGGGGATCGTCAAGGCCTGATTCAAAGAAGACGGAGATCGAAGCCAGGACAGAGGGGGAAACTCCCAAGGCACACGGCTAAGTCTGACGGGGCTGGCCTATCTAGAGTCTATACTGAGGCATCACGTCAAGCCATCTCATCTCCATACTTTGTAATTAATGCCCACATACTTGTTGCCGAGTTCCCCTTCTATATAAAGGGATCTTTCCCTACCTTGTAAAAGTCTAAGGTTGTTCCATTTTCTCCACAAGTGCAACAATATCTCTCTCTCTCTCATTTCTTTCTAAATTACTTGTTCTCACTAGCCCGAGGCCACCTTTACATCCATCATTCTCTTACTTGTTCTTCATCATACAACTTAGTATTGACTATAAAGAGCCTTGTTTAATTATATCCTCAACTGTTATCCCATTCCCGACTATCCCCGATAGCCCAAACTCGACCCTAACGTTGACCCCGATGTCCCCCATCGACCAGACCTATACCCGGGCAGCAAGCCCCTCAGTTCAATTACTATCTCTTTTTAGCTTGCATTTCATCATTAAACTCCATATTATTAGCTTCAACTGCTCTAACAACTTGCTCGGGAATAGATCACGTATTTTTAGAATCTCATTTACAAATTTAATTGTTGTTACCATTTTCATGGTAAACACATTTCGTATATCTCATTGCAGGTGTGCAACCCGCTCCCATTTCACATATCTTGTTGCAAGCGTGCAACCTGCTCCCATTTCACATATCTTGTTATAGGCGTGCAACCTGCTCCCATTTCTTTTATCCACACCAATCACAAAAGGGTCCTGACAAGGGAACAATAATATCAAAACAAACATTCCGGCAAGGGAACAATAATATGGCAATAACATCCCGGCAAGGGAACAATAATGATAATAATATCCTGGCAAGGGAACAGTAATGATAATAACATCCCGTCAAGGGAACAATAATGATAATAACATGTGAAGCACAATAGAGTCATAACAATTACAATACCAGACTCACGGTCATGCTTGACACTGATGTATAGATACTTATCACCATGCCTATACGTTCTACCACAATTAACACGTAGAAAATAAGACACGACTCCTAATCCCTCAAGCTAAGATTAGACCAAACAGTTACCTCGATGCCACGAACACAATTCACGTCTCAACTATCATTTTACCCCTTGGTTCCACCACCAATTTGCCCGTATCTAGCCATAAGTTACTTAATTACATCAATAAACGCTAAATGAATCAATTCTAATGCATGAAAATAAGTTTTCCAAAGTTTTACCCAAAAAGTCAAAAATCGCCCTCGTGCCCACATGGTCAAAACCCGAGGTTCGAATCAAAACCCAATTACCCATTCCCCCACGAACTCAAATATATAATTTGTTTTGAAATCGGACCTCAAATCAAGGTCCAAATCCCCAATTTTTTAAAAACCTAGGTTCTACCCAAAACACCCAATTTTCCCCATGAACATCATTGATATTGAGTTGAAATCATATGAAAAGATGTTAATTATTGAAGAAAACGAGTTAAAATTGACTTACAATCGATTTGGAAGAAGAGTTGTCTTTGATAAATTGCCCAAGAGTGTTTTGGTTTTGAAAGAGTGTGAAAAATGAAAGATTTTAGGCTAAGTTATAAAATTGCAGGTTGCAGATGTCGCAATTGCAACCAGGGTTCGTAATTGCGAACCCGGACTTCTGCTAAGTTCGCATTTGCGAAGCAGTTTTCGCTTTTGCGAAGTGGGAATTGCGAACAATGTGTCTCATTTGTGACGTCTGGCTAAAACTGGGGGATCGCATTTGCGATCAATCCCTCGCATTTGCGAGGTAAGCTGTCCTGGGCTATTGTTCGCATTTGCGAGCCAGGCTTCGCAAATATGCGAAGCCTGCAGGCATGCAATGCAATAGCTGACGTCTGCAATTTCTCAATTCCAAAATCTACCCCGTGGCCTATCCAAAACTCACCCGAGCCCTCGGGGCTTCAAACTAAACATGCACACCAACCTAAAAATATCATACGGACTCGCTCGTGCATTCAAATCGCAAAAATAACATTAACAACTATGAATTTAACATCAAAATCATGGAATTTCTTAAGAACTTCAAATTTGCCAAATTTCTCAAATAAGGTCCGATTCACGTCATTTCAAATCTATTTATTACTAATTTTAACAGGCTCGACTCAAATCATATATAAGACTTGTATCGGGCCCGAACCAAAATACGGACCCTCTGGGACCGTCAAATCATGGGTTCGGGTCCGTTTACCCAAAATGTTGATCGAAGTCAACTTAAACTCATTTTAAAGGCAAAATTCATCATTTTTCACGGATTTTCACATAATGGCTTTCTGGCTACGCATCCGGACTACGCACGCAAATTGAGGTGAGACAGAAAGAGGGTTTTAAGGCCTCAAAACACAAAATTCATTTTTTTTAAAACAAGTGATGACCTTTTGGGTCATCACAAAATCAGGGAAAATCCCTCATATACACTAGCTTCTTGCCGAATATCATGCACGATTCCATGAGGATAATATATATAGGAAATGTCGAGGCATATAGTCCGATCCAACATAAAAGTAAACTATGCACTGCCGAGGGTCGAACGACGCGAACAATAGATGCATGTATTAACCTGTCGAGGCGAACGGCCCGCTCTCATGAGAGTGTGATACATAAATCCTATCGAGGCGAACGACTTGATCCCATAGGAGTAATAGATGGAAAATATCCCGCTCGCGGATCATACATGCGACGCGGTAAAATATAAATTTAACATTAGAATCATATCTCTTTCTTGATTCTTTTCAAAACAAGAGAAATTCAGCCCGTAGCTTTTTAAAGGAATTACCCTGCTCGCGGATCATATTTGCGACGCGGTTACGCATAGATTTCTTAAGTTATTAAAGTATTCCTCGATTTTTTTTAAATTACGAATTTCAGATGAAAACTTTTAAGTTCCCAAACTTTCCTAAATTTCAACTCCTTTCAAAACATTTAATAAGCTAACTCAATCTTGCTTCTTCTCAAGACAAACAAAAACATAAATTAACACCAATATCAACAAGGCATGATGTAAGCCTAAAACTACCCGGACATAGGCATAGCTAGTAGCTACGTATGGACTCTCGTCACCTCGTGCGTACGTAGCCCCCACAAATAGAAGCACATAACAATTTAGTTCACCTATGGGGTTAATCCCCTCTTACAAGGTTAGAAAGGAGACTTACCTCGCTCTAAAGTTCCATAACCGGCTCCAACGCCACTCTAACACCTCAAATCGATAACCAACGCTCCAAAACTAGCCAAAAAATGTGCAAACCAATGAAAATATACTCTAATACTCATAAAAAATTTATTTACAACAATTCCCAACTCCGCTCGGAAAGTCGATAAAATCACCCTCGGGCCCACGTGCCCGAATTTCAAAATTTATTGAAAATAAATATTTCCTATAACTCATATGGTCTATATCCAGAAATTCATCCAATTTCTTCCATGAATCGACCCTCAAATCAAGGATTTACCATTTTCAACTTTGGAGCTCAAAATCCCAATTTCTACTATCCAAACACGGATAAAAAAAGAAACCAACAGAAATAATCATGGAGAAACATCAAAATAAAGGTAAGATATTTACCCCCTTGTTGAGACGAGAACAACGCCCCAAAAATCACCTCAAACGGAGCTCTAGAACTCAAGATATGCCCAAAATACTAAAATTCTCATTTTAAAACTCTGTCTAGGCGATTTTTCATTATCGCCTTTGCGGGAGACTTTCGCGTTCGCGAAGAGCAATTTACAACACGGATCTAATGATTCAATTTAATCCCAAATAAAAGGTCGTTTTATCAATATAGTTCACTTTATTCCCAAAAAACGACGTCGAAATATCAAATAAGAGCGTGATACAACCCAAAAACCTCTGAAACTCACCTAAGACACCGGGGACCCCGTCCAATCACACAAACCAGTCCCATAACATAATACGGACCTGCTCAAGGCCTCAAATCATATCAAACTATATCAAAATCATGAATCGCACTCCAATTCAAGCTTAATGAACTTTAGAACTTCCAACTTCCACATTCGATGTCAAAACCTATTAAATCACGTTCGATTGACCTCAAATTTTGCACACAATTCACATTTGACATTACGAACGTACTTCAACTTCCGAAATTAGATTCCGACCCCTATATCAAAAAGTCCACTTCCGGTCAAACTCCTCAAAAACCTTCAAATTTCTAACTTTCGCCAAATGACCCCAAAATGACCTATGGACCTCCGAGTTCACTTCTGGATGCGCTCCAAACAATAGAATCATCATATGGAGCTATTCCCAGACTCGGAATCCCAAACAGACATCTATAACACTAAAATTCACTTCAACCCAAATTTATAAAATTCTTCCAAAATGCTAACTTCCACAATAGGTGCCGAAATGCTCTCGGGTCATACTAAACTCGATACGGACATACACCCAAGTCCAAAATCATAATACGAACCTATTGGAATCTTCAAATTCTGATTCCGAGGTTGTTTACTCAAAATCCAACCTTAGTCAGAATCTTCCAACTTAAAGCTTCCGAAATGAGAATTCTCTTTCCAAATCAACTCCGAACTTCCCGAATTTCAATTGCGACCATGTAAACAAGTTGTAATACCTGAAGTGTAGCTGCTCGTGGCCTCAAACCGCCGAACGATGTGCTAGATCTCAAAACGACCGGTCGGTTCGTTACAAAATTATTTTCCAAGATCAAGAAAGGAATATTTTCAATATAATTGTCACGACCCAAACCGAAGGGCTGCGATGGGCACCCGGTGCCTTACTCAACCGAGTACCAATATAACATATCTTTATTATCGTACTATCATTGATAAATGGGCCAAAAAGTGTCGTCATGGGCTAACCAGAATAAACATGAGGGAATACCTGACATAGAACGACCCAACCCGTATATAGAAACTCATACCTATGACATATGGGCCTATAAGGCCTATATGATCCATTATATACTTAAAATATAGGCCGACAAGGCCATGCAAGTATCCATATATATGACATCTGTCTATAAGCCTCTAAGAGTACATACTTATCAATTAAAGTCGGGACAGGGCCCCGCCATACCAAACAATACACGTCTAAAGCATACTAACTAAACAAGCAACTCCGGAGCAAATGGAGCGCACCAACATCTTCCGTTGAGCTGATAGCCTACTTGAGGTACACTAGACCTGTCTATCGGGACCTGCGGGCATGAAACGCAGTGTCCCCAAGCAAAAGGGATGTCAATACAAATAATGTACCGAGTATGTAAGAATGAAAATCAGTAAACAATAGACATGAGAGTAACATGGAGTAAAAAGACTCAACATGTAAGTATGAATAGCTATGTAAATCATTTAATATTATAATGTCATGCATATGTCAATAAATATCATGTCGTGCATAGATGCATGTATTCATAACATCATCAAGCCTCTGAGGGAATCCCATCATATCATCTCGGCCACTGTGGGAAAAATCATCAATGTATACCAGCTGATCAAGTGGTGGTGCGTATATAATGCTATAACTTTTTTCCATATCCCATATACATATAATATACATATATACGTGTATATAATGCCATCTGGTCATGGGTGGTCAATGTACATGTACAAATAAATGCAATACGTGAGAAGTACGTCAATAAAATCTCTCGGAAGGTCATAAGACTATTATGCCCTTGAGTAATATCATGAAATAAACTTTATCAACTTACATATTTTCTGAGACTCATGAACATATGATAGAATAATATGACACATGGGGAATTAAGAACATAAGAATCTCTAGTATTTATATGAATAGAGTCATTTATGGAAATTGTGCATTTGCTCGTTTCGGTTATGTCATATAGATCATGCCAAAAGAAAGAAGGGATAGCCTTAACATACCTAAACCGATTCTCTTGAAAATCCCTCTAACATGTGTCTTTTGTGAAAATACGTAATGACAGATCAAAGTAGGGAAAAATTCGTGCGATATTCTTGAGAAAAAATTGTATCATGCTCTCTTAGAATTGCAAATCTCGTTGCTATGACGCAATATAACTTCGTATAAAATTTTGTCGAAGCGAAATCACATTGCCAATCTATCTCACTTTGTGAATTTGATCCTAGTCTTCGTACGTATTGTTGCTATAATTTCACAAAGTCTTAGCCATTTCACTTTGTGAAATTTAGAGAAGCCTTCTTAAAGAATCTTTCATTCCCAAAAATGTGATAAGGTGCACATGGATTGTGCCACCACCTCCTTATGTATAAGGATAGTTGGCAATTTGCTGCCATGTTTCCATAAACCCACGTGGATATTGTCCTCCTAACAGTTATTCAAACCTCATTTAAATAATTATCCTCAAAATTCAATTTACAAGTTAATCTCTCACTTAAAAATCCACAATTACCCAATTATCCACATAATTAAGAATTATTTCAATTACTTAAAATACTATTCACTTTAACATACTTTATACACCTCAATATCATCGTCTTGTGGTACCTTGTATGGCACTAGTCCATAAATACCGGTTACTATAGCTTGGACCGTATATTATCTCAAAATATCAAACTTCGATGAAACTCATTTTCTTCGATTCGCTTTCCCTATCATCTTCACGAATTTACTTATCACTTGTTTGAAATAGCATAATGTTTATAATCTCAAAATAATCTCATTCTCGAACTTACGTAAATTAACTTACGATGAAACTTTAACGTACGAAAATACAGGATGTAACATCTTATTTTCGAGCTTCCATCAATTTACTTATGGTGTACTTTCACATATGAAAACATGGAGTGTAACAATAATAGGGGAAGAATATATTTTCTATGAAAACAAATGTCTATATTATGGAAGATTATTTTCCAAGATCAAGAAAGGAATATCTCCAATAGGAGTTCAAAGATGCCACTATTGTTTATGGAAAAATATTCTTACTACATTTCCTCTTTGGTATAGAAAGAGAATAATGTATGGAAATACGTTTGAGTTCCATATAAAGAATGACTATTGCTCTTATGGAAACTCATGAATATTGAATCAAGACTATCGAAGGTTGAAGAACGATGCACGTGGAGATGCATCATAAATTAATTATGAAATGCAAGGTTTTATAAAAAAGATCAACCAAGATATTGCATCCAAATAATGAGAAAATATTCTACTACCATAAAAGAAAAAGAATCCTCTACACAAGGATTCTCATACTGGTACTCAATGAAGATTTTACATATTCAAGAAAGAAAAGTGGAGACAATTAAGATCTGTCCAAATACAAAAAGTCAAACAAGGAAAGGAAATCAATATTGCAAAGATGCCTACGGTATATCCATCTTCAAAGGAGTGCCAAGTCAACATACTATCCATATTCATACAAGTGTTGGAGCTGCAAATTATAGAAACAAATAAAAGAGCAACGGTCAAATTTCCTTGGGTTATGCAATAGCTAGAACAAGTTAAAAGGGCTATAAATATACAAGTTCTATGAAGGAATAAAGTACGACACCTTCTATACAATTGTCTACCCAACAACAAGTTCTTTGTTCTACTCTTAACAAGCATTGCAATTCACTTTTAAATTTACTATTTATACAAAAGAGAGAAAAGAGACAGAAAAATATTGGAGAGGTAGTGTTTCCGATAGGTTGTGTCGTTGTTCGTTTCTTTGGTGAGAGAATGAAAATCAAAGGGTTGTTATTGGTGAACGCTTGAAAACCAACCCTTGTTTGTTGTTAGTGAGCGACCGAAAACCAACCCTGTAAACGTTGGTGGTGAACGTTGAAAATCACATAAGTTGTACTTAACCAAAATTACAAAGAGCTCAAGAGATAACATCCTTTCAACCCAAGGAGACTAGATTAGGATACCACATTGGTTTCGAACCTGTATAAAATTCCCGGTGTCATTATTTTACTACACTCATATTTTATAATACACCTTACTATTTGTTGTGAGTAGCTTCTAATTAAATTGAAGTACTAACAGTTTTGGTGCAGGCTGTCTCCGCATAAGTCGACTAGGTCTGAAGAGTAGTTGACTAGAAATTTAAAAATACTGCAATTCATCCCCCTTGTACTTTCAACCTCCATATAAGAGAACAGGTTACTAGAACCAGTTTCCTACTTACGATTAATGGTCAAGACCCTGAGAGTTCTAAGTACTAGTACATTTTAAATTCAAGCAACAAAAACTAAAACATAGTACTAGTACTATATCTCAGAACTTCAAGGAGGGTTAAAACACTAGTGGAGTATTTTTTTACCCTTTGGAAGCTGCAACTTGTTCATTCTCAAAAGTCTTTTAGCTTATCGTTCTCATATAAATATATTTTGTTCTCCTGTATAGTAGTGGCTGCCTTTGCCAGAGCATCTACCACCTCGTTTCCTTCTCTATAACAATGACTCACTCGGATGTTTTCTGTGTCACGACCCTAAACTCAAACTGTCGTGATGGCGCCTATCAATAGTACTAGGCCAGTTGACTTCCATAGTACTAAAATAATTCATTAAAAGCTATGCCAAAAGACATCTTGTAAAGCATAATTTCATAAAAGGAACAAGAGTTGAACTCAAAATAGAATATGAAAAGTAAAGCCCCAAACATCAGGGTGTCACTGAGTCATAAGCCACTGCTACAAACGGTTCTAATGAAAACAAGACTAATATAGTTTGGGAAAAATCCAAAATACAACTATAGGGAAGATAGAGAAGAAGAAAGCAGAGTTGCGGTCGCCAGGCATCTACTTTATTGTCTTCAATGATCCACAACAGAAAATAATTAGCAGCTGCTACCGTGGCCAGAGATACCTGGATCTGCACATAAGGTGTAGGGGTAACGTGAGTACACCAACTCAGTATGTAACAAGTACAAGCTATGGACTGATAGGTAGTGACGAATTTAATCTCAACAGGTAAACAGAAGTAAACTATGTAGAAAGTAGGCACACTTTCAATTCAAGTATTCAACTCAAGCAGTAAAGTAAATACAGATCTGGACAATGTGAGGTATAAAGCTCAGCTAATCTCTACGTGCCAATGCACAGAATGTATGAAATGCACCATGTACTTCCACTCTCAAGTGCTCAACCACTCGGTATTGTATATGGCCATCCAACCCAGGGAAGATCCATCCCGGAATATATACATCACTAATAACAGTCACTCAATACTGAGGAAGGCCATTCTAGCCCTGTGGAGAAGATCCATCTCCAGGTATCAATGCTTTGGACAAGATCCATGTCCAGGGAAGATCCATCCCTCAATAGTATCAACTGCGCTCCCTAGATGTGTGTTACAGACTCCAGAGGGGCTCCTGCAGCCCAAGCGCTATCATAATCATCAATATAACCGCTACAGCGTGCAACCCTATCCCATAACTGTCACTCATAACTAGGATCTCAGCCTCACTCAGTCATTAGCCTCTCCAGTCTCACCACGGCTCACAATGTCATGAAAACAACCCAGAACAATGATATGATGAGTCAATAATTAACTTAGACTGAGATATGATATAAAAATGCATGATCATGACTATGTATGGAATATTAAGTTAAAACTAGTGAGATGACAGCAAGGAACGACCGCTAAGGGTCCAAAGAATACCAGCACAAAGCCTAAACATGATATCTAGCATGATTTACAGCTCAACTACATTATCACATGATGAAAACATGGATATCAACTGGATAGAGTCACTAAACGGTGCCATGAAATCACCCTAGCCATACTTTTCATTGTGCACGCCCACACGCCCATCACTTGGCATGTGCGTCACCTCAATACTAATCACATAACACATAGTTCAGGGTTTCGAACCCTCAGAACCGAGTTTGGAAGTGTTACTTACCTCAAACCAAGACAAAATCCTACTCTGCGACGCCTTTGCCTATCAAATCAACCTCCAAATGTCCCGAATCTAGTCACAAGCAATACAATACGATTAATATTGGCTAAAGGAACCAACTCCACAAGAAAATACCAACTTATAAGCCAAATCCTGAAATCGACTCAAACCCGGCCCTCGGGCCCACGTCTTGGAATCCGACAAAAGTCACAAAACTAGAAAGCCCATTCACTCACGAGTCTACCCATACCAATTTTATCAAAATCTGATATTATTTGGTCCCTCAAATACCCAAATTACTCTCTCCAAAATCCCACGCACTAACCCCTTATTTCACTTCAAAAATCCTACTAATTATGTGGAAAATCAAAGGAAAAACACCATAGTTAATGATAATAGGGCTCAAGTAACTTGCCTCAGTAAATATCCTTGAATCCTCTTCAAACATCACCCCAAAAGCTCCAAGGTACGACTTGAAAATGGTGGAAATGAGCAAAAATTCGTGAAGTCTTCGATTTATACCTTTTGCCCAGTGAAATCGTACCTGCAGTCCATTTGCCCGCTTCTGCGACACCGCACCTACGGAATTTCCATCGCAGGTACATAACTCACTTAATACACCAGGTTCCGCATCTACGGCCAACCCTTTCTCACCTGCGGTGCACACCTACGCATCACCTTCCGTTTCTACGGAAAAGACCAAACTCTTCACTTCCGCATCTGCCACTCAGCCTTGCATCTGCGGGCTCGCAGATGTGACCGCTCTTGCACACCTGTGGTTCCAGCCAAGTTCCACTATTTTTGCATTTGTAGCTCCCCAAGCGCACCTGCGGCTCCCACTCCACAGGTGCAGAAACACCAGCAGCAACGGCTTCATCTGCATTTTTTTGGTTCCAAACTCCCCGTTAACCATCTGGAATCACCCCGAGCCTATCAGGACTTCAACCAAACATATCAACAAGTCATATATCAACATGCAAACGTAGTCTAGCCTTTGAATCACTCAAAACAACATCGAAATACCAAATTATCCTCTGATTCAAGCCTAAGACCTTCTACACTTTCGAGCTACGTAAATGATGCCGAAACCTATTAAACTATGTCTGAATGACCTCAAATTTTATACACACATCATAAATGACACCAAAAATCTATTCCAACTTTCGGAAATCCATTTCGACCCTGATATCAAATTTTCCACTACCGACCAAAATCGCTGAATTTTCAACTTTTGCCAATTCAAGCCTAATTTTACTATGGACCTCTAAAAACACATTCCATATGCACTCCTAAGTTCAAAATCACCTAATGGAGCTAACGGGACCATCAAAATTTAAATCCAAAATCGTTACACATAAGTCAACATCCTGTTGACCTTTCTAACTCAGGCTCATCTCAAAGAGACTAAGTGTCTCAAATCCTCTCAGAAACCACTCCAGACCCAAACCAGTTGACCTGACATATCATAATATAGCTGAAGAAGAAAAGAAGCAGAAATAGGGAAATGGGGCTATAACTCTTGAAACGACCGGCCGGATCGTTACACTCTGCTTTATCTTTTCCAGGATATATAGCTTCAATTATTGATTGTAATCTTCATGGTGGTTTGGACTGTCCATTGATCATGTTAACAATTATCATGGAGTCCAACTGCACCTCCAACTTGTTGACTTGTTGATCACAACACCTTGAGATCCCAATTAAAGTTGTGTGAGCTTCAGTAAAATTGTTAGTGTAGAATTGGGTGGGATATACAAAAGACATATTCATGTCCCCGTTTCTATTTCTGACAATTCCCCTAGCTCATGCCTTATTTTGAGACTTCATATAGCTGCCATCTGTATTGAGTTTCCACGAATTACTAGTCTACTTTTTCCTGTTCACCATGATACTAGTAATTCTTCGTTTGTAATTTTCTATTAGAAAGCAAACATCTTTTCAGTTCCAGGTGTACTCTATTTTGCTGAATTTCTTCCCCATTGTCACCTTTACTTGAAATAGAAAATGGTGATAAGTGCTATTAGAAGATATTTGTGTTTGCTCATACTTACTCTTGCACCTTATTTTTCAGATTTCCCAACATAAAATGTTAGGGGTGATATGGAGAAGATACTTGTGGACATAGTTTTTAGTTGGTGCCTTCCAGCATTGCCAAAAGCAATTTATGACATTATCTCCGGTAAACATAATCCCTAGCGGAATAGAGATTTGCCTCTAGGACTAATTTGGTAGTGTCGCTTCCAATAAAAAACATGATCAGTTGTATCATTCTTGGGAACCTTGCAATAAGATCATCTTGAAACCAAGTTAAAAGTAAACCTATGCATAAAATCATCAAGAGGTAATTTCTTTTTGAGGAGTTTCCACATGAAGAATGAAATTTTGAAAGGAATTTCTTTAATCCAAATGTAAGAAGTTGTAGGAAGGGGCTGTTTTTTCTTTCCGAGAAATTAGAAGACTGAGGAACATGAGAAAGTCCCATTTGGAAAGAGATTCCATATAGCCTTGTCATTGAAAGTAGGAACCCCAATGTTAATATCACTAATAATATCTATAAGATAACTTGGCATATCATATGTGATGTTGCCCAGGTACCAATGATTATCATGAACAAAAGAGTAGATGTTTTCATTGCCAGGTTTAGGAGTAAGTTCTAGTAAGTGGAAAAGGGAGCCTTTACAGGTCCAATTAACCCACCAAAAAAGAGTATTTCCTTTTTTGATTTTCCAACTTATGTTTTGCTCAATCCTCTCTCTAATGGTGAGAAGATCTTTCCAACTTCTAGAGTGCTTACAGCTGATCACTTTAGAGAGTAGATTGCTCATTTGACAATATTTTGATTTAAAGAAATCAGACCAAAGAGAGTTCTCAGTTCTCAATCTCCACCACCTCTTAGCATAGAATGAGTTACATAAATCAAGTAAACTCTTAAATCCTAAACCTCCTTCCTCTTTAGGGTAACACATCTTGCTCCAGGAACTCTAGTGATAGCTATTTTTCATATCTCTTTGCCCCCAAAAAAGTTGGAAAAGTGCACCTCTAACTCTTTTAGGATAGTTTTTGGAGGTTGAAGAGCGGCAAATATATGAAGAGCCTGGGACTCTAGGATATGATTAATAATAATAGCTTTTCCACTTGGAGATAAAAACATGTCTTGCCAACCTACTATTTTGTTAATGAACTTTTTGGAAATGTCTGCAAAATAGCAGATCTTCTTCCTGCCTGAGTAGATGGGACAACCAAGACAAGTGAAAGTGAATGGTGAGTTTTCGTACCCTGTCTATTTCCTTATTCTTCTATTGGAACGTCTATTGGTGTTCTCATGGATCAAGAATATTTTTTTTATCTTTGTTTATCGCTTGACTTGATGCTTGTTAGTTCCTATTGAGTTTCCTCATGATAAGTTTGATTTATCTTCTATCCCCAGAGGTGAAGTGAATCAAATCATCTGCATAGCCAAGATGATTAATTTGAGGTGCCCTTTTGTGCATTGAAAAACTAATAAAGTCCTCTTTCAAGTGTAGATATGTAATGACCCGATCGGTCGTTTCGTGAATTGGAGCCCCATTTCTCCCATTTCTAATTCTTTATTTATTGTTCAGCTGTATTGTATCATATCAAATTGGTTGGTTTGAGTCCGGAGTGGTTTTGGAGTGGAATGAGACACTTAGTCTCTTATTTAGAAGCTTAAGTTGGAAAAGTCAACTGGATATTGACTTATGTGTAAATGATCTCATATATGAATTTTGATGGTTCGGTTAGCTTCGTTAGGTAATTTTGGGCTTGGGAGCGTGTCTGGAATGTGATTTGGAGGTCTGTGGTAGATTTAGGCTTGAATTGGCAAAATTGGAAATTTGGCATTTCACTATCGGTAGTGGAAATTTTGATATCGGGGTCGAAATGAAATTTTGGAAATTGGTATATGTCCGTAGTGTCATTTTTGACATGTGGGAAAATTTCAAGTCATTCGGAGGTAATTTGGTCTGTCTCGGCATTGTTTGCAGAATTCGGAAGTTTGGAGGTTCTTAGGTTTGAATCCGAGGGTAATTTGGTGTTTGATGTTGTTTTTAGTGTTTCGAAGGTTTAATAAGTTTGAATGGTGATATGTGACTTGTTGGTACATTGGTTGAGGTCCCGAGGGCCTCGGGATAAATTTGGATGGTTGATAGAACACTTGGAATTGAGTTGGTGCAGCTGAGATTTGCTGCTTCTGTCATTTCTGCACCTGCGGATTGGGGACTGCAGGTGCGAGGTCGTAGATGCAAAGGGGAGGCCGCAGATGCGGTTTTGTCCAGTTGAAGCTTGAACGTAGGTGCGAGGTTATAGCCGCATATGCGTAGTTTTGCGGATAAGTGGAATCCGCAGGTGCGCTTGATGGACCGCATATGCGATAGCGCAGGTGCGCTCATTTGGACCGCTGGTGTGAGACTTCTGGGCAGAAAGTATAAAAGTCATGCTTCGCGGATTTTTCCCATTCTTCACCATTTTTGGACGAGTTTGGAGCTTTGGGCAGTGATTTTCAAGAGGAATCGAAGGTTATCAGTTTGGCTTTATTATTAGTGTTTGTGATGATATTCCACCGTTTAATCATGAAATTAGTGGGAATTTGGGGAGAAGTTGAAGGGGTTAGGGCATGAGTTTTGGAGAGTTTTGATTGAGGATTTGAGGACCATTTGAGGTCGTATTTTGATGATTTTAGTATGTATAGACTCAGGGAGTGAAAGTAGTTTCTAGTTTTGTAATTTTCGTCGGATTCTGAGATGTGGTCCTGGAGGCCAGGTTTGGGTGAACTTTCAGGATTTTGTGTTGAATTGCTAGTTTTGTTTGGAATTGATTCCTTGGCCTATATTGATTGCACTGTATTGCTTTTGGTTTGATTAGGGACGTTTGGAGGCCGATTCCGGAGGCAAAGGCGTAGCGGAGTAGGATTTGGCTTGGTTTGGGGTAAGTAACGCTTCCAAACTTGGTTCTGAGGGTTCGAAATCCCAAACTATGTGTTATGTGATTTATATTGAGGTGACGCAAATGCCAAGTGACGAGCGAATGGGCGTGCACCGTGAGAATTGTGGCCTGGTTCATTCCATGGCACCGCTTAGCGACTCCTTCTTGCTGATATCTGTGTTGTGATTATGTGACTAAGTAATTTTTTTGCAGGAAATATTATTGTACTCATGCCTTGCCTCTTACTACGACTTTAAAGGGTGGTATTAGCACCATGTGCTCATTCTCTTGAAGAAGGAAAAGAGGCATGCACAAGCATGAGAGCTGTCATCAGGATCTTAATGCAAAACTGGAGGTGCAGCAATTTAATGGGTACGATGATAGTTCTTTTGATGATAAATAAGCCTTCCTCTTTCCTCAAAAATGAAGGCAACAACAACATGCTAGACGTTCAAACTGAGGCAATGAGGCATGAATGGCAAAGGCAAATAACAAGGCAAGTTTTTCTACACCTAAAGGATAACTGGGGATCCACATGGGCTTGCATATCAAAACAACATTGGAGATGGACGCAACAGCAAGTAATTCCAATAAAGATCTGGACAGAAGCAACCAAAAATGAAGATGCAAACAAACAGGGATACAAAAGGATCATATGGGTAGTACAACTGTTCTGTACAATGGGTAGCAAGGATCAAAAGAAAATTATTGTCAAATGCAAGATGATTTGGGCAATGAATGTTAATGGCAATGGTTGGAAGAAAACTAATGGGACCAAAGCTATAAGCGTGCACACGTACTATGTAGCAGGACTGAGCCTAAAAATTATAATCCAAAAGATTATACATCATCACAGTAGGTGCTCTTTTAGTATGCAAATTGTCCTATCAATGTGGAGTATTTTGCTAAACATTGGTAATAGGATTTATGTAGCACTCATATTTTACTTCTTTCATCGTTTAAGACCTCCTAAATTTTGTAATTGTTGTAATTTTCTCTTTTGATTTATATATAAAAAACTAGCCCTAGGCACTTGCCTAGAGGATCGCAAAAAAAAAACTCGGTTCAGAGACTCGAATTTGGTCTGAAAGAGTTAGGGGTTCTAAAACAATGATAGCAAGTAACACGTAGAACATAGTAGCAGAATTCAAAGAAAAATAGAGTAGAAGAAGCTAATACAAAATATAATAGAGAAGACTAATAAGAACAATAGAAGAAGCATGCTAAGAAATTTTAGAAGAAACTTTAAACAGAGCTCAGTAAAAGGAACTTAATAAGAAAACTTAAGAACTTAATTAGAAAATATAGTAGGAGAAACATATCAGAACACAGTAGAGAAAGCATACAGTAGAAAAGCATACGAGAACATAGTATAGGAAAATACAGCAGAAGAAGCACGTAAGAACATGGTAGAAGAAAATACAAGAACCCAGTAGAAACAAATACACATAAAAGGAAAAAGAAAGTTAGAAAACACTTAAATACTTTTAAAAAACCCTAGATCAGAAAAGAAAGAATTTGAAAGTAGTTTTTTGAAAGAAAAGTCAGGAAAACATTTAAGACCTTAAGGAAAGCATGGATCTGGAACAGATCTGAGGGAATCGGAAAAACCTCGAAGGGTTAGGGTTTCAGAAGAACCCTAGAAATGAGAAAAGCTTTGAAAAGTCACTGATCTGAGTCGGAGAGGTCAGGATCAGGATCAAACACCCATGGCACACCGGAGCAAGGACGGAGATGGCCGTGGAACCTCGAATCGACAGAGGTCTGGGTACAAACCTTCAAGGTCAGGCCTTGAATCTTCAGAGATTAGGTGTATAAGAGCAACAGGAGGTAGGTATAAGACTCCTATAGCCCTGGAAGCCATGGATTCTGGTGGCTTTCAGGGTGGAAGCGGTAAGAGGAGGCTAGGGTTCTGAGAAGACTAGAAAGAGTTTGAGAGAGTGGAGGGTTTCAGAGGCAGCGGGTAAGTGAAAATGACTTAGGGTTAATGGGGTTGGTGAATTAAAAAAGGAAAGGAGAGAATGTCGCCATTGATCATTTTGATCAACAACCTGGATTAAACGGGGAGCCGGGCGGGTTAGATTTTATTGTGTCAGGGGAGGGTAATTTTAGGAATTGGGCTGTGGTTCAACTGGGTTTAATTGGGGTAAATTAGGCTAAAATTGAAATAAGTAGGGCTAGTATTTAAATAGCCACTATTTCCTTATTTATTTTATAATAAATAGTAAAATAATTTCTGAAAACAAATTAAAGGTACTAAATTAATTAATAATATAAAAATATTAAATTAATAATACAGGAATCAATTTTGTAATTATAAACTAATTAAATCTTAAAATGGGCTAATATTGCAATTATACGCAATTTGGCTTTAAAAATACTAAATAAATTTGTAAAAATGTACCAAAATTGTACTAGATATATTTTAGTATAAATATGAGAGTCCAATAAATGAATTACCAAAATGATAATTTTGGGAATAATTATTGGGTTTTTCTTGATAAAATAGGGCAGTAAATTGATTTAAAAATCATTTAAAAAAACGATATACTTATATATGCATATACATGCTATTTGAAAGGCATTTTGCATATAAAAAGTACAGGGAAAAATTGGGTATCAACAACTGTCCCTCTTTACCCGAGAAGGATGAAAGAGTTATCGGGTAAAGATATGATGGCCAATTTGACCGAACGGAATGGTTTGAAGAATTTGACCGAGCTCTGGCTCCTGAGCTGCCTACATATCCCTGGTCTTACAGGAATCAGGCCATATGTAGTTCAGGATCCGTCGGCGGAATACGCCGATGGATATTTTTCAAGACGGACGCGATATTTAGGTTGGGATGGATGGTTAGAGTCAAGTAGAGCTGTAGGAATTGGAGCGGGGTTACTCCTACTGAGACGGTTGTTGCTCAACGGTTTACCTGCAAATAAGAAATACAAGTGTATATTGTGTGGAAATTTAAACGTGATGCAAGTTCCCGTCGGACCATGAATGTTGTCTTTGGATGGTTAGGATGACGTCCTTGGACCATGACACCCTGGGCCATGAAGCGTATGATAAGGGATTCGCAGGCCATGAAATGATGCTCTCGGGCTATGAGAATGATGCCTTCGAACTATGACGCCTTTGAATAATGATATGCAAAAGATAAAGGGGTCCTCCGGCCATGGCATGGCGTTCTTGGGCTATGAAAATGGTGCCTCCGAACAATGACGCCTTTGGAAAGATTGGCGATCTTTCAACCCATGAGATGCAGAAGGTGGCGATCTTTCAGCCGATGCAAGATGTAAATGAAGTGAAAATCTTTCAGCCGATGCAAGATGTAAATAAAGTGGCGATATTTCAGCCATGCAAGATGTAGATAAAGTGGCGATCTTTTAGCCGATGCAAGATGTAAATGAAGTGGTGATCTTTCAGCCATGCAGAATGTAAATATAGTGGTGATCTTTCAGCCATGCAGATGGAGGTAGAGCTTAACCTCGGAAGGCAGAATGGTAGCCTTAGGCAATGCAGGGAATGCAGATGGAGACAGAGCTTAGTCTCGAAAGGCAGAATGCCAGCCTTATGCAATGTAGAGAATGCAGATGGGGACAGAGCTTAGTCTCGGAAGGCAGAATGGTAGCCTTATGCAATGAAGAGAATGAAGATGGAGACAGAGCTTAGTTTTGGAAGGCAGAATGGTAGCCTTATGCAATGCGGAGAATGTAGGTGGAGCCAGAGCTTAGTCTCGGAAGGCAGAATGGTAGCCTTATCCAATGCAAAGAATGTAGGTGAAGACAGAGCTTAGTCTCGGAAGGCAGAATGGTAGCCTTATGCAATACAGAGAATGCAGATGGAGACAGAGCTTAATCTCGGAAGGCAGAATGATAGCCTTATGCAGGAAGTAAAAATGGCAAATGACAATAGAGTTTTTTAGCTGATAGCGGATTGCGGTATCGTGATTGCTGGGGATATTGTGCCTGCTGGGGACACTATTGTGTGCGGATAGCAGTTGCAAGAAAGTGCAACGGTTCGGAGAGTTGTATTCCTGAACTTTGTGAGTGAGCGTATAGTATATTTGATGATTTTGCAACTCAAGTGCCTGCATCCAAAAAAATTGCGAGTTTGTAAAAGGGGAAAGGTTAGTTCGTATCCTCGCTGGCTTTGCTTGACCTGCTCGACATTGATTCGGCGATACTGTATATATAACTGGGGTAGCGTTTCTAAACAAGACAATTTTAGTAAAAGCATAACATAAGTATATAATTAAGAATAGTTTTCTTTAGATGAACCAATGACTGCGACATGGTTCAAGACATTGCAACTTCTCTTGCACCGGAATTCTGAGGGTCCTTCTCAAAATTCTTCCCTAGTTTACTGGGTTGCTGCTTCTGACGGTTGTTAATGATAAATGGCTGGAATCGACTTCGGAA
The DNA here is from genome assembly GCF_000715075.1 of Nicotiana tabacum. Taxonomy (NCBI): domain Eukaryota; kingdom Viridiplantae; phylum Streptophyta; class Magnoliopsida; order Solanales; family Solanaceae; genus Nicotiana; species Nicotiana tabacum. The sequence continues at coordinate 151,186,828 of NC_134090.1, read as the reverse complement.
TTTTGAGGGGCCTCCTCAAAATTTTGCCCCAGTTTCCAATAGCGGGGGAAATGAAAATTTTATTGAATTGTGGCCGAACACATAGGGTGTTACAACCCATATCCATACGCGTTAGTTCATACCATATATTAGTTAACATAAATCCAAGAAGTAATTACCTTTGAGATGATAAGAAGTTAATCCTATTGGTCTTAAGTGATACAAGGGTGTATAAGGGTGATTAATAAGTATTAGAAGTTAAACGAATCAAGGATGTTGTAACTCGTATTTTTAGGTAAACCTAGAGGTTCTTAATACACTCAAAAGGTCATGTATTAAGGTATTTGAATCATATAATATCTATATCATAAGTCTTGAAGTCAAACGAGTTATGAAACAAAAGTCGACAAATGTTGTCGCAACTTAGGTTCATAATTTTACATAAACATTAGGTCAAATGTTTCTAAGATTTTCTCCCAATTTACAAGGAATTACGGGGTGATCTACCCACAAAATTAAAGATATATGAGTCTTATTTTTAACGCATTAAACTGTTTGTCAATACGATCTCGAAGTATAGGGATATTCATATTTTTGCAAGTCTGCGCAGATTGGTAGGTGACAAGTAGGTGCATCACCTACTTGCCAAAATGAGAGGACAAAAGTAAAAGTCCCAAAGTAGTCCAAGATAGTACTTTTAAGGGATTATAAATTCATTTATTTCACTTTTATTTCATACCTTCAAAACCAAATTAAACCCCTGCAACTCCTCCCCAAAAATCCCACACAAACCCTAATCGATTTTCCCTCTCTTTCAAGTTCTATTGAAGATAAAACCTAGAGTTTGAAGAACCAAGGGAAGGTCTGAGTTATCCAAAAAGTAAGGTAAGTTACTACCCTCTTTCATACATTTTTTCTGCTGTGAATTCATGGTAATTCGTTCTATACATGTAAGAACTCACGGGACGGTGATCGGAAGCCGTGAGTTCGAGTTATTCACTTGTAGCGGACTGTATTGTGGACTGTTTTGTGTTGTTGTTGGGCTGCGTGGTTTACTAATGTTTTTTGGAGTTTTGGAGGTGGAAGGGGGTGGAGAAACACCATATATATGTAGGGTTGTGGGTAGATAGTTCTCCGTAACATTTCCGGGTCGTTTGACACGACTACGGTGGCCGTTGTATGTATGAAGTGATTAGGTTGTACGTGGACTGTTTTGGGAGGCTCAATATGATTAATATTGATGATGTTTGGGCTGTTTGGTGATTTTTTTGAATTGTGTGAAGTCATATATATAGGGGAGGTGTTGTCCGTTTCATCGTAAAATAGGTTGTGGTCGATACATAATAGTTATGACGCTTAAATGATAACGATAGTATCGTTTCTCTTATTGTAGACTAAGGAGTTGTGACAATTACATAGCTTGAGATTGGGGCAGTATATACAAGGTATGTGAGGCTATCCCTTTCCTTCTTTTGCACGACTCCGATTGTACATAATGTAATTAACGAGCTTCCAAAGATACTCTACTCTTAGAAGCTAGCAGTACTTACATTGTTTTCCCTCTTATGGAACGATTGATGTTAATGTTGCTTCTCTTATTCTTATGTTATCAATGTTGTTGGTACTTCCTGATTCTTATAAGGTTCATAGTGAAGAGTTAGTCCTAATAACGTGTACAGAGGATACCGACCTTACGTCACTCCGAAAGGATTAGAATGTGATTCCATGAGTCGAGCATGCATTATATATATGTATCTATTTTACTCTACCGAGTCGTGCTATAGTCGGCCAGGTACGGCACCTATTGTGCAACCACTGATCAGTTGGATTTTACCGAGTTCCACGTGGCCGGGTACGATACTACCAAGTCTTATGATGGCCGGGACGTTTTTTTTACCGAGCCTATTACGGCCGGATACGATATGATGATGATGATGCCCACAGAGGCGTATGATTTAAAAGTTTATGTATTTATATATATGTATCATGCATTTCATATCAGTATCCCTCAGAGGTACTTAGATATTACAGGTTGTATATTCTCTATCCCTGCTTACATTACTGTTCGTATTTATGGTTCCCTACCTTACATACTCAGTACTTTATTCGTACTGACGTCCTTTTGATTGTGGACGCTGCATGTCGTGCTGCAGGCGCTGATAGATAGGCAGGTGCAGCTTCCCCACCACAGTAGGTTGTCCAGTTCAACAGTGATTGGCGAGATCCCTTCTTCGGACTTGTCGTGGTTTTGGTATGCATAGATATTATGGGTATGTCAGGGCCCTATTCCGGCTATATTGCAAAACTTATGTTCATTTAGAGGCTCATAGACAGGTGTCAACTCATGTATTGTTTGGTATGCCTTGTCGGCTGGTTTTTGTTGTATAGTCTTTTATGGTAGCATGGTAGCTCGTACCTTATATGTAGTTTCTTGATTGTCTGGTCATCCCATGTTATGTTTGTTCATGCCATCATATTTTATTGTTGGTTGTCCATGATCCATGCCTACTATTTATATTGATCTCGTCAACCTAAAAGATAATAAAGAAGGTTAGATAAAATGTACGTTGGTGCTCGGCAAGTATGGTCGCGTGCTAGTCATGGCCCTCCAGTTTGGGTCGTGACAAACTTGGTATCAGAGCAAGTGTGTCCTAGGGGTTGTCTATGAGCCGTGTCTAGTAGAATCTTGATTATGAATGTGTAGCGCGCCACATTTATAATCAGGAGGCTACATGACATCTAGGGTTGTTACCTTCTTCATGAATCTAGATCGTGCGTATAGTTGAGTCGTAAGTGTTCGTCTCTAATATTCACCTTGTTTTCTTTCAGTGATGCCTTCGACTAGGAAGCAAACGATTAGTAGACGGCTTGATACAATAGCGGGAGAGGGTACCACTCAGGTGCCCCAAGCCAGAGCAGGACAACGTGAGGCTCAGAGTGAGATGCCCTCTCATACCTCATCTACTCTGTCTCCTCCAGAGGATATTAGGGGGCACCCAGCACCTCCAGTTCCTCCGTCTGGCACTACAAACCAGGATATGCGGAGTGCTTTGCAGTTGTTGACTAGCTTTTTACAACCAAAAGAAAATGAAACATACCTTTGAAATTGAAAATGAATCAAGCTCGGAACACTGGAACAGGACAGCAACGTCTTCGACACTTTGTTTGCCCAGAATTTGTGTGGAGTGAGGAATCGAATCAAGCAAGAAATCGCCGCCTATAACCCTAAATTAGTTTGATGCAGAAAATCAGAAATTAAAAAAATTATGCATTTGAACTCTGAACTCAAAAAGTTCAAAACTTAAAAATATAAAAGCTCAGAAGAAACCTCAGAGAGTACTAGGATGAGATGAGATGAGACTTACAAAACTTACAAAAGTAGTGAAGTTAACCAGTGAAGATGAGATGAGACTCGAGCTCGACTGTCGACTGGTCGTAAGTCGTAACTCGTAGACTCGCAGTCGATTCTCAATTCAGATGATATCCTAAGCCCTAATGCCCTAATTTGATTCAGATGGTCTAAGAGAGAAGAGATTAGAGAGGAAGAGTAATGGGCTTGGGGCTTGGGTAATTGGGCTTGGGAGAGCTGGGAGTGGGTGGGACGGTATGGCCGTATGGGGCTATGGGCTTAGATATAGTCATATATAGTATATAGGTCATTGGGATTAGATAATAGATATAGTCATATATATTATATAGGTTCACCAAATTTTCGGTATTTCGGTTTACCGAAATTGTAAAATTATAATACCGAGAACCGAACCGAAATACCGAAATACCAAAAATCAAGTACCGAATTAGACCGAAATACCGAAAAAACCGAAACCGAAATACCAAATTATTTTGGTTCGGTTCGGAATTCGGTTTTTCGGATTTTATGCCCACCCCTACTTCTAACTACTCATTGGTCCATTCTCATATCAATATTTCTGTGTAATCTCTCTTGGGTTATATCCTTATCTTAACTTACCTCTTGCATTGGCTCCTTATGTATCAAGTGTTTATTCGCACTTATTTATCAATAACATCTCAAGCCGGAACCCTTACTTACTATCCCCGACATCGTTCTTGCATAATGTTCTAAAGTCACGACATATCTGTAGGATCTGAATAAATGCAATCTCATTCCTTTCGCCTTTCTACCACATTTTTCCTTTACTATTCCATAGTTACCTGAACCGCTTAACTCCGACTAAATACCACATTACACCATCTTCCTCCCTTTTAAGGGAGTACTAAGATTTGGTGCTATGACGATTTATCTATAGATATTTTACCTCTTCATCTTTGGCGTCTTTTCACATCATCAATGACCCTTGCTCGCCTTATGGTAACCCTTCTGTACTAGGGATCACTGAATTCCTTATGCAAAAGGGTGACACCTAGTTTAACTGGTACACTAGTTGTTTAAGCTTAACTCTACTCACAATGCTTGCTTTCGAGAAGCGTCTTCCTGAATGAACTTTAAAGGTTATTCTTTTGTTGTCCATTATATTATTGCTAGAACGATCTCTGAAATTCTCACGATGTCGACTATTATCTAATCTTCTTATCCCTAATCCATGTTAAGTTTATTTTGTTCACTAGCCCACACTAATTTCTATTAATCCGAGGCTCTAACTTTTTCTTCTGGTAATTACGTTAGACTCACCAACTCATTTCTTGAAATGAGGCTATGACTTTAGGGCTTATACTCTTGTATTGTCTCAAGGCCTGTCTCCTCTTGTCTTTTTCCTTCACTTGAATATAGACTTTGTCACTCTGTCATATTTGACTTACCGTTATTACCCATTTATCACATCTTACTCATAATACTTTATTTACTCTCTTCTTATTCTCCAGCTAAATTTCTGTCTATTACTTTATTATGTAAACTTCAACAAAATGTTCTTTCACTTTTAGCTTCCCTTGATTCATCTCACTGGCTCTTCGGGATGCCTAACTTTCTCTCTCTTTTTTTACTAGGGGCGGGATTCATACTAAAGTAAATATTTATCTCTTCTAGGATTCCAGTGCCAATCTTCTAAATTTTCTGGACATTCTAGTATTTCATATCTAAATGTACTATTCTAGGGTGCACCATCGAGGTTTCTCACAAGGAGAACTATTACCGCATTTGCAATATCCTTCGAAAATGTAAGCTAATGCTAACAATCCATCCACAATTTTGGGTTAGTCCAACCCCAGCTAGACCCTAATATCCCATATCTCTATTATACTATATCAATCAACTCCAATAGGGCATAACTGAGATGGGTGTGGCCAATTGTATAGATCTCTGTTATTGTTGAAGGTAACTCAGAATACTTATATTTCTCTGCCTGAATTAAGGTGATGCTGAGGGAGATAAGGAAAGTACTAAGAGCGAGGATGGTGATTATGAGGCTATTTTTTATGATGATGATGATGATGCTGATGATACAGACGAGTCATTATATGGTGGATATTATTGGAGAGACAAGTGACCTAGAACCTGATGCTAGACAGGCTAAACTGAATGAAAAGAGTAGTAAATTAAGATCTAGTGAAGTTAATACTGATGAGATACCTAAAGGACCTGTAGCTATAGACCCGGATTTTGAAGACATATATAAAGATAAGAGTTCCAAATATGTTGGGAAGTTGGGAGGGGATGAGCAATATTTGGACAGTTCAGATCCAACAGTGATGATACAGATGATGAAGCAGTTGAAGAAGATGGGGTGCATAACCCTAAACGAAGAAGATACAGCAGCAGTGTATACTTTGATCCTGCTTGTAAGAAAATTTGTTTCCAGTTGGAAATGGCTTTTGAAAGTGTTAAATAGTTCAGAACTGCTTTGTAAGATTATGTTGTACAAAGAAGAGTTCAAATTAAGTTGAGGCCTAATGAGCAACATAGGGTTAGGGCAAAATGTGTGAACTCAACAAGATGAAGATGGCATATTTTGGGAAGCTTGGAGGGACATACAAGGAATTTCATTGTCAGCAGCTACTATCATGTTCATAAGTGTCTCAGAGCAACCAAAATCAAGATGGCTAATACAGCATGGGTAGCTAAACATTTCAATGACAAGATTATCGACCAACCTGACATAAAGCTTAGGAAGTTGCAAGATTTGATTAGGATAAAGTATGTTGTGTATGTGGGAAAAACCTTATGTGTTAGGGCTAAACATCAAGTCATAGGTAAGTATCTGGGTGATTACAAGCAGGAGTTTTCTAGAATATATGATTATGCTGACATGCTGAAGTCTACAAACTTTGGCAGTACTGTTGTTGTGAAGACTTCAAATGAGACAATACTCGGTAAAGAGGTATTTGTGGGGGTCTACATTTGTCTACATGCTTGCAAAGTAGGTTGGTTGGAAGGATGTAGAAATGCTATTGGCTTTGATGGAGCATTTTTGAAGGGTGTGTCTAAAGGTGAGCTACTACCATGTATTGATAAAGATGGTAACAACCAAATGTACCTTGTTATTTGGGCAGTGGTTGAAAAGGAGACAAAGAACACAAGGTCATGATTGTTTAGTTGTCTGATGCCTGATTTGCAGCTCACAAAATCCCAAGGTGAAGGGATGGCCATCATTTCTGATATGCAGAAGGTATATATTTCACCTTTATTCTTCCTATAATTACTTTATATATGTTTATGATATTATAACTCTCTTAAGAGCTTAAGGGACTTGTTCAAACTGTGGCTGAGTTGATGCAAAATGTTGAGCATAGAATGTGTGCAAGACACATATGGAGCAACTAGAAACAAAAGTGGAAAAGTGAAGAAAGATGGAAGAAGTTTTGGGCATGTGCAAGGTCTTCATTTTAAAGCATATCTGAAGGATAAGATAGATGAGTTGGCAGAATTGGGTAACGGTAAGATCATTGAGGATTTACTGAGATACCCCCAAACAATGTTGGTGTTGAGAATTCTTTAAAGATTGGAGTAAATGTGATTATGTGGAGAACAACATGTGTGAGACTTTTAATAGGTGGATCTTGTCTGCTAGGCACAAGTCTATCATAACCATGTTAGAAGAGATTAAAGTGAAGGTGATGGAGGGGATGACTACCATGAGAGAATTTGCAACAAGTTGGATTTCTAATGTATCTCCTATGGCAATAGGGTACACAGAGGAACAATCTCAATATGTAGTTAAGCATGAATTTAAACGGAATTGGGACACTAAGTATGAGATACAACATGGGGTTTACAAACATATTGTTGACTTTTTAACAATAAATGCACATGTAGATCATGGCAGTTCAAAGGAATACCATGCTCTTATGCAATATGTGCAATGTTTTTAACAGATTTGAGTCTGTTGACTATGTTGTTCACTGGTACAAGAAAGAAACATACCTAAAGGCTTTCAGTTGTTACATACAACCAGTAACCAACATGGAGATGTGTCCATCAACTCAGAATCCCACTGTTGAGCCTCCTGTAATTACTAAGATTCCTGGTAGATCTAAGAAAAATAAAAAACTGTATGCGGCGAAATCAGAGGGCCTAATTTCTTGCTATCAAGTCACTTCAGAAGAATGCCTCGAGACCCCGAGGATGTGGAGTTGAGACCGAGTCCCCTCCCTCGGGGCTCGTCGAGGCCCGACTCAAAAAAGATGAAGATCAAGGCTAGAGTGAAACGGGGGATTCCTCAAGGCACGTGGCTAAGTCTGACAGAGCCGGCCTACCCAGAGCCTATATCGAGGCATTGCGTCTAGCCATCCCATCTTCATGCTTTTATAATTAATGCACGTTGTACAATAACAGGATTCCCCTCCTATATAAAGGGAATCCTCACCTCTTTGTAAGGGTGGTTGTTGCTCCCACTGCTCTACACAAGATCAATAATAATTCTCTCTCTCTCTTTTCTCTCTAACTTACTCGCTCGAGGCTACTCTTTCCATTTATTGCTTTTAGTGTTCTTCATTTATTGCTTGATATGGGCCATAAAGAGTCCTTTATAATTATATCCTAACTGTTATCCCCTTTCCGGTCACCCCCGATAGCTCGAGCTCGAGCCGGGTATCGACCTCGAGGCCTTTCATCACCCTTCATCGATCATTCTGAAGTCCGGGTAGCAAGCCCCTCGGTTTTATTACTGCCCCGTTTTAACTTCTATTTCGTCATTAAACTTCATACTCCTAGCATCAACTGCTCTAACAACTAGCATAAAAATAGATCACATATTTTTAGAGTCCCATTTACAAATTTAATTATTGTTACCATTTTCATGGTAAACAGTTTGGTGCCTACCATGGGGATAAAAATAATAGTGATTATTTTCTTGCTGGTTTCATTACACAAACGCAAGTTATATTTCACGCTTTTTCTTGTCCAAGATCTTTTGATTTCAGACCAAAATGTCTGGCTCGGCACAAAGTTGAGAATGACTACCTTGAAAACCACGGAGAAAACGGTGTGGTTGTTCCAGTCGTTGGCACGCCGCCGCAGAACCCCGATAATGCACATGGACCGATCCAACAGACGCGGGTTCGCAAGATGCACATCAGGTCGACAAAACCACACACACTAACGGAAACATGCAACAAAACGACCAACAGGAAGCCCAGAAGACCCCATCTCGGGAAGTACAGGAAGTTAGTCTTCATGATATTTTTGAAATATTGCAGGCACAACAGTTGGCTATCGCTCAGTTGCAAAGCCACCCGAAGACTCCCAGCACAGTAGCGCCGGAAACTACTCCCCCAGACGAACAGGTACCGAAAAGGTCAAGCAACAACGAATCAGTAGCCGATCCTGCCATCATGAAAATGCTGGAGGACCTCCCCAAAAGGATCGAGTCAGGCGAGAAAATGATAGCAGCCAACGATAAGAAGGTCGAAACTTATAACTTCAGAGTCGACCAAATCCCGGGCGTGCCCCTGGTCCTGAAGGGTGTACATTCGAGGAAGTTCGTACAACAGTCGTTCCCAGAAGAAGCGGCTCTGAAACCCATTCGAAAGAAGGTCAAAATGATAGAACTCCCAAGGTACAATGGGACCTCAGATCCCAACAAACACATCACTGCCTATACGAGCGCGGTGAAAGGCAATGACACACAAGATAATGAGATCGAGTACATCTTATTGAAGAGGTTCGGAGAAACACTCTCAAAGGGGGCCACGATGTGGCATCATATCCTAGCTCCCAACCCCATAAACTCACTTACCATACTAGCAGATTCTTTCATGAAGGCACACACCGGTGCCATCGAAGCAACGACGAGAAAGCCCGACGCATCCGAGATTGAGCAAAGGGAGAATGAAATGTTGCTAGAATTCGCATCTAGTTCCCAGATGGAACGAATGGGACTACCCCCAGTCTCAAATGGCTGGGCAGTGCAGGCCTTCACGCAAAGCCTAAACGAGCAAAGCCTGGTGATTTCAAGACAATTGAAACAGAACTTGATCGGGTATCCAGCCATGACCTGGTCGGATGCCCACATCCGGAACCAGTCGCAAATCAGGGTCGTGGATGACCAACTGAGAGCCCTCTCGGGCTCAGTATACCCAAGCAGGCTCCTAGCAAAGAAACCGATGCCAAGCAAGGAGAGATACTGGTCGTACACCGCAGATAGGAGGAATGCCCCGAGATGCAACCTACCTCGCTACGATCGGAGAATAAATTGAGGACAATATCCTCGAGGAATCGTCAACAGACCCAGATTCAATGGGGACACAAGGCCAGCAAGGGCGCCTTGCCCATCAGGATACAATTTCAACATCGATGTATCAGACATCGTGTTCACCATCGGTAAAACCAGGGATGCCAAATGGACCAGGCCTATTTAGTCGAATCCCTCTCAGAGGAATCAAAGCTTGGTGTGTGAACTATATAATACGCACGGACACGGGGCAAAAGATGGCCACCAGCTCCGAAGGAACAAAGCCAAGCCTCTAAACAAAAATCATCGCCGAGAACTGTCGAGCGATCAGATTCAGGTTCAGTTCTGAGTAAGGAAGGCGACCAAGAATAACGAAGCAAATGGGCCGCGACATACTACCACGATAGTGGAGGAGCGACGACACTCTCTAAGAACTTATAAAGAATAAGGTAAAAATGCTTGTCACCGGGGAAAAGTAGATCTAGGGATGTATTCCCGAGGATGCCCTCACGTTCAGCAAAGAGGACACGGAGACCTTGTCTCCACCTCACACGGACGCACTGGCAACCCTCTTCCTCATTCGATCCATTTCAAATAAAACATGTGCTCATGAATTCAGGTGGCTCGATTAACATTGTCGGGCCGAGGATGATAGGGCGGCTCGGACCACCGGGTCAAATCACGCTCGTCTCTCGAATCTTTGGCAAATTCCAAATGGCGATCGCAACGACAAGGAGAAAGACCATTCTCTCAGTCAGGGCTGGCTTAGACTAGAATGCCAAGTTTTGTATCATCAAAGGAGGGGCAAGGCATGGACGCCTTATTCAGACGATCGCGGACGTACTGCGTGAAGGCAGTGTCATCCCCCCTTCGCCAAAGGGATAAAATTCCCCACAAGCAACGGAATTAAAACTGTCTGCAGGAAGCAACACGCGGCAAGGGGAATGTTCGCATCACATAACGTATCGTCGACACCAATATCTCCACTCTCGAAAGAGTCAAAGGGTAAGCAAATCATGTCTTCGTTCAAGCCCAATTAAACACAGCGGAGGGTTGTACTAGAGCCCTCGCTCCAAAATAGCAGGGACATATCGGACCTCAGAACATCTCCTGCGTATCCTGCAATAAGGTAAAACTACCTCTCTCCTTCATTATTTTATAACTTGTATGCAGACATCCGGCCAGGGCGTTCGGAAGTGTTAACCCTACCCGAAGATCCTAAGGCCTTAACGGCACCCATCACACTCTTTCCCCTCGGCCAGACTTTTGCCCCGAAAAGGGTCTCGCCAGCAAGGTTCTTAGTGGGGCGACGTGCCTCCTAACAAGGATTCAACAAGCCTACTGGACTTTCTTCGCAATCAACCCTGTACCGTGACAAACGAGGTTCCAATAGGAAATGATGTACCAGGCTAAACGGTCGAATGAATCGTGTCAGCATAAGTCGGGCTTACGGCAACACAACGGCATGTATTCACGCCAAGCAATCAAAGAATATCTTTCGCCGAAATCATCTCGTACTCCAAAAAAAGAAAAATTAGGCATGCTCATGGCAAGGATCCCCCCACCCATCGAGTACGTCCCGAATACTCGGAGACTTAGTGTCAACAATTTGGCACCCGCACGACCTCAGGGTCGGAACTTCGGGTTCATAAGGCCCCAACGAGGCAATTCCGAGCTCACGAGTATCGGTCTTCAGGCCGAAGCAAACTCGATGAGTCGGAGACTACCGTCAATCGCCATTCACTGGAAAACCCGAGGCCGTAAGACCACGAGCAAACAGACTCGGTCTAGATAGATCTATTTTACAAAGCAACAGAAATTGTAAGACATCAATGGCATGGCAAAACTGTAAGACCTCAACGGCATGACAAAACTATAGGACCTCAATGGCATGACAAAACTGTAAGACCTCAACAGGCATGAAAAAATTGTAAGACCTTACTATAGGCATAAAACTCAATCCCAAAGTTTAGGCAATATGTCGCATTTGTAAGACTCCCAAAAGGTCATACCCTCAATGTAGACACCTAAACTACCACATTCGGGATCAAAAACGGCTTTGGCTGAACATATATGAGTATTGTCAAAATGGCTGCACTAGCCAAATTAATGCGACTCGGGGACGCTCGATCGTCACTAACAAAATCATAGGCCATTACTTCGAATATACTTTGGAAAGCACCGGTTAAAACAGGCTACCCTCAACAAGCAAACGAGCTTCGACCATGTCAGCTCCAAATCACAAGGCTTCGAGCTACTCAGCCTATGAGCCAAACCTTCCGATGTGCTCGAACATCGCCACTAACGACTTGAAATCGAGGTTCTTCACGAACTGACGACAGGTCAGGCAAAATTATTTCAAAAAAGACCTTAACGAGGGAAAAACAAAGCCTACATATGCCCATCGGCAAAAGCGTAAGAGCCATTGTCGCCATCCAAACGAGCCTCAGGGCCGCACACTAAAAGGTCGCAACGACCAAAAGCGTAAGAGCCACTGTCACCAACTTAAAAATTGAAAACTTGAGCACTAAAATAAGCTTGAGTCGTAACCCGATTCAGAGACCGGATCCAAAATAGTTAACTATACATGCCTAAGGGCATAGCGTAAGAGCCACCATCGCCAGCTTCACGAGCCTCAGGGCCACATACCTAAAAGGTCGTTTCGACCCAAGGCGTAAAGAGCTATTGTCATCCGCCCATGCGGGCACAAAAAATAACTTGAGGGTTAATTAAGCTCGAGTTGCAACCCGACTCGGAGACTGAACCCAAAATAATTAAAATACAAATGCCTAAGAGCAAGGCGTAAGAGCCATTGTCATCCGCCCATGCAGGCACAAAAGATTGAAGGTCAAGTAGGCTCGAGTCAAAACCTGACTCGGAGAGGGCCTACCTGATGAGCTCCGGAACCGTGTTACGAATCTAAGGATTCTCGCCAACTCCAAAGCTAGCCCGCCCGGTCAAAAGCAAAGTAGAAAGGGATACATAAAAGATAAAAGCTTCAGCTTTTCTTTTATTTAAATACGCAAAAAGTGCATTCTCCATCTACAAACATGCTCTGCGAATATCAAATACAAATGGCAAAATATACGCTCCGCTCCAGAAGGCTACGGCCTACCATCCCCATCTTCACTCTCCGCAGCATCGGCAAGAAGTGACTGAGCATCATGCTCGTCCGCCCTCGCTCGAGCCAACTCTTCTAGGAGAACGAAACCCCTGGTGCCAATCTCTTCAAGTACCTCTCTTCGGGATCTGCAATGAATATATTCCTCGATCCTCTTTTCACGATCGAGGGTCCACTTCAACTCGGCTTGGGCATCAGTAGTGTCCTTCAAATAAATCGCCATCTCCTGATTAGCCTTAGTCGACTTAATGCTGCTTCAGCTCGAGCATCGACTATTTCAGCCCTGGCCTTCGAGAGTTCTAACTCGAGCTGAGCGATCATATGCGCTTGAACTGAAGCATTGTCACGAGCCAAGTGAAGTTGGGCCTCGAAGGAGGGAACTTTAGCCAAGGCACCCTTCTCCTCTGAAGCTTCAGCCTGCACCTGAGCTCTTAGTTCACCACAAGCATTTCTAACTCGGTCGGCTTCGCCCCTAAGGTACTCTAGAGCCTCCGTCTTTTTCTGCAGCTGAGATAGGCAAAAGATTAACCTTGAGGGTTAAAAAAGCAAAATGCATACTACGAGAGGTTACCTACTCCATCAAATAGCTCTCGTAATTTGAGCTCCGATACGCCTCGTATCGCCTGTGCATCAACTCAACCTCCTTCTCCTCGTAGAGGAGCCTAATGGACCTACCCTCATCCAGAGCTTCCCGAAGCCTAGCCCCATGACGGAGCAGATAAGACCTAAGCCTATCAAAGGCTTGCAGAAGGAAAATTCAATACAGAATGGAAGACACGAAATGCGGAAGGACTATGCCGAAACTCACTGCAAAGTGAAGCTAGCGGACTTCCTCGAAGGCCGAGCACACTCCCGTTGGTCCAGTTCCCTAGGCCCTAGAAGAACCAACCTCGGTTGAAGCATGATCACTCAGAGGAACCACCGCTCCAGAACCAAAGACTTCAGGAACAACAGGTTCCGGCGATGTTCTCTCCAAGAAGACACGGCCCCGTTTAGCCCCGCTAAAATCTCCATCGCACTGCGAGTGCATATCCCGATTATCACCATCGTCCCTTGGCTCGGAGGCCGGCAACTCCTCCCCCTCTCGGAGGAGCACAACCTCGCCCCTAGGGACGATCTGATACCTACGACGGCAAAGCTAGTACAAAAGAAAGAGGAAAATGTCATCTCAAATATACGAAGGCCAAGGTAAAGGCAGCGTACGCACATAACTTGGTATTTTGCTTCCCATCTGCCCCGGGACACGACTCGCCACCTACGCTCATCGCAAGTCGAATGGGTCGCCAACCTCCAAACCTAGCCGGGCAAATCAGGAACTTCGCTCGGCGCCCACGAAGTTGCTGCAGAAAAGGAGGAAGCACAATTACTAAACTGGTTTTCGCTATAAGAGAATCTAAGAAAGCACGAGACACTCCACTCACACGCATAATTCCATCCCTCGAGAAACGGCATTAGTTCCACGGGGATAACGTCAGTCGTCCGGACCCGGACGAATCGACTGACCCATTCTCGATCTTCATCTTCCTCATCATCAACAACAAAGGGCGTGGACGAACGGCACCGCAAGGTTAGTAGGCTTCAATGATGAAAGGGCTGGTACAGCCTGATGAGGTGACTGAGCGTGAATTTAAGACCTGCCTTCTCTGCAAAGAATCTCATCATCAGCACTACTCGCCAAAATGACGGATGTCTGCGCCAAAGTAACCTGATACTTCAAGCAGAAATCAAGCACGACCCGATCAAGGGGGCCTAGTGCGAAAGTGTACAAGTTTACGTTCAGGAATCTATCAGCGGGGTCCGTAATACCTTCATCTGGGGAAAGCACATGCAACGCTACCCCCTCGCCCCATCTACAGTCTCTCCTCACCATCTCCGGATGTTCCTCTCTTATCGAAGACATAGTCTTCAAAATAAACTCCCGCAAATCCTGAGCATGGGGTGTGGAACTCTCCCCTACCTGCCAGGCAGGCCCTGAAGTAGCAGTCATGACTATGGTAGAATTGGCAAACTAAAGCAGGGACCTACACCAACACTTCTGCACTTAAGGTAATGAAGGACTTTATGCCAAGGCGGAAGGGTAGCTATCTAAAATAGTGGGATCTTACAAAGAAGGAAGAGCCGCCTCATGTATATGTGGGAAACAGCAACGATTCACCTACCTAGGATAAGCTCGGGGAGGACAACGGCCTCGGTATAGATCTTGAGATAGTACCCGACCCTGGAGATCTCCGTCCAGAAGAAGTTAGACCCCGGAAGGTCAACGACGACGTCTCCAGCTCCGAAGTGGTACCCGACCTCGAAGTTCTCCCTCGAGAATAAAAATAAGCACGTCGAGATCCATCCACGAGGGCTTGACCTTAGGAAGTCGCCTAAGTACATATAGCCCCTTCCTCAAAAACTTGCCTACGAACACCTTAAAAGGTTATCTACGTCAAAACTCAAAGTAAAAGCTCCAAGCGCCCGAAGTCGACATTCACTTTGGTGCTCTATCTCCACGAGGCTCGAGGGCCCCGATGATCCAAGTTTACCGGACCGCTTCAGGCTTGATCCCGAGAATAATGATGGACTCAGATAGGAGCCACTTCTATCGACCAAAGGCCGAAAACAATCTTGACGACCGTCAATAAAGGCATACATTCAAAATCTCCGGGAACGCACAAGAATATGCAAGAACATGGCAAAAATCAAAAGCATAAGTAAAGAAGATGTCTTTGTATTTCATAAATATTGGCTACAATGGCCCTCGGGAGGTCCTTACATATAGTTACAAAAGCCCGCAAGGGGTCCTTGTGAAAACGAAGAAACAAAAGGGTATACACCCATAGTGAGAACCTAAGAGCCTAGTCCATCCTCGAAGGTCCATCTCTGGTATCAGCATCCTCGAGCGTTGCCCCCTCGAGCTCGCATCCGCGAAGGCAACTCCTTCGACCGTCATCTCCTCTAGGTTCCCAGATCATCCCGCGGGAAACCCTCACCGAGGGAAAAGATGAAGAAGAGGAAAATGAGGGGATACAGAGGAGGCAGAGAAAAGAGACACAGCCCGCCGAAGCCAAAGGTTGAAGATTCGGTCGGCCCCATCCTCAACAACCGGTGGTGCCATTTATCCCTTGGGAAAGGAAAAACCCAAGGGATGAAGTGCCACAGCAGGCCAGGGTAGGAGAGTGAGCAGAGGTGCATAGTCCAAATGGCTATCTAAAAAGGGGAGAGTCGATTCCCTGTCTGTCGTCATCTCGAGCCAATGGGGACAGCGGTAGCAGATGTAACCACAACCGCAGCAGCGACAAGACAGCATAGTCATGCTCAACAAAAAGGAGCTCAGGCAAAAGGCCATGACACGGCCTATCAGAACGATGCCAAACGACCTTGAGGTCCTAGACTCCGAGCATGGTTATCAACAATAAAGAAGATGATAAAGAGAAAAGGGTGAATAAGCAGATGAAGGCACTTGGATAGAAAAACAACGCCAGAACGCCCCCATCTATAGGAGGTAACGATGCGGTCATCGAGGCCTTTGGAAGACTGATCGGCGGACGTAGTTATTGCGTTCTTGAAGTACCGAATCGACGGTGGTACTTTCACCTTGGAGAATGGGAATCGACAGTGCATTGAATGATGTCGAAAACACAAGTCTATGGGATGTACCGGTTATCACAAAAACTCACACCATAGGTTGAGTCATCAGTATGATGTCACCACGAAAAGCTCGAGGAATCGGGTGCTAGAGTCGTTTCCCACCGCTTCGTTTTGAGAAACGCAGAGACTATCTGTATGCGGCAAAATCATGGGGCCTAATTTCTTGCTATCGAGTCACTTCAGAAGAATGCCTCGAGACCCTGAGGATGTGGAGTTGCGACTGAGTCTCCTCCCTCGGGGTCATCGGGCCCAACTCAAAGAAGACGAAGATCGAGGCTAGAGCAAAATGGGGGATTCCCCAAGGCATGCGGCTAAGTCTGACAAAGCCGACCTACCCAGAGCCTGTATCGAGGAGTCGCGTCTAGCCGTCTCATCTCCATGCTTGTATAATTAATGCACATTGTACAATAACATGATTCCCCTCCTATATAAAGGGAATCCTCGCCACTTTGTAAGGGGAGGCTGTTGCTCCCACTACTCTACACAAGATCAATAATAATTCTCTCTCTCTCTTTTCTCTCTAACTTACTCGCTCGAGGCTACTCTTTCCATTTATTG
The DNA here is from genome assembly GCF_000715075.1 of Nicotiana tabacum. Taxonomy (NCBI): domain Eukaryota; kingdom Viridiplantae; phylum Streptophyta; class Magnoliopsida; order Solanales; family Solanaceae; genus Nicotiana; species Nicotiana tabacum. The sequence continues at coordinate 151,169,950 of NC_134090.1, read as the reverse complement.
CTTTCATACTTGTTCTACATTTATTGTTTGATATTGGCCATAAAGATCCCTCTTTAATTATATCCTAACTGTCATTCCTTTCCCGGTTACCCCCGATAGCTCGATCTCGAGCCGAGTATCGACCTCGAGGCCTTTCATTGCCTTTCATTGATCAGTTCGAAGTCCGGGTAGCAAGCCCCTCGGTTTGATTACTTCCCCATTTTAACTTGTATTTCATCATTAAACTTCATACGCCTAGCATCAACTGCTCTAACAACTAGCATAAAAATAAATCACATATTTTTATAGTCTCATTTACAAATTTAATTATTGTTACCATTTTTACGGTAAATAAAAAAGCTCAAGATGAACCTAAAAAGAAGTTGGGTAAGATATCAAGAAAAGGGATATCAATGACATGCTCTCATTGTAAGACAATAGGCCATAACAAGAAGGGGTGTCCTATCCTGGTAAACGATCAGATAATGTATTCATTTTGTTTTTGATTGTGACTTGTATTTTGGTTGTTTCTATAGCTCATTTTATTTTTTGGAAATTTCATAAAGGACAAGAATCTAGAACCGCAGGTACCAGAAATGCTAATGCTACTCAACCATCTCAGACTGCTCAAAGAATAACTCAACCATCAGCTGCTGCAAGTGATTCTAGAACTGCTTGGACCAGAAATACTCTACCATCTTAGGTTGCAAGTGGTTCTGGAACTGCTGCTATTAGAAATACTCAACCATCAGTTGTTGCAAGTGCATCTATAGGTATTTATTTTTTACTTTGGTTAAGCTGTATTAGGACCATGATTTTTAAATTATTAGATAGTACTTTATCTTATATGAGGATACTGGAAGCATGAGATCAAGGACTTCTGAGAATATTCTATCTAGTGTTAGAGGAAGGCCAATAACTACTGGACTTCGAGGAATACCGAGAACTACTGGATTTGGTATTTTGTTTAGTGATTTAGGAACAATGATAGAAAGGTTATGTGATTTTGATTTGGATTTTTATTTGAATATTAGTAGTTTAGGTGCTAATTTGACTTCCTATGCAGTGTGGATCAAGAGATAGAGTATTTTTTGCTCCTACAAAAATAGTGGATGTTGGGCAGACCAATATTGATCTTCGATACAGTGCACCCGGACTAAGGTGGCAAGGAAGAAATGCTATAACACAAAGGCAATTTCAACAACAGTTGAGGAGAAGACAAACTGAAGCAAGCCTTAGTCATCCTCAAGTCCATTCCTCATCTCAGCCAAGCCAGTCTCCATGTCCAAACTTGAGCCAATCTCAGCAAAACATCAATCAATCTCAATCATAATGATCTGCTGAATGTTTGTTTTTGTGATAGCTTAAGTCTGTTAGTTGCAGAGCTTATTTGTAGGTTAACTATGGATTTTATTTTGGCACAATGTTTAAACTGTTTATGCTACTAGATAACTTTCAGTAGCTAATTTTGTCAATCAAGAAGGCTGATCGAACTTCGTTGTTTATATATGTTTGCTTGTTTATGTCAAAATATTTCTTTTCATTCCACAAAATTGCATCATACATTTTGTCATTATCATTGTGCATAGGGTTATGAAGACACTGATTAGTGCTAACTAGATTAAGAAGGAAATTACAATGATTAGTGCTAATACAACAACTAAAGTTATAATGATCTTCACCCTCTTCCTATGCTATAGTCGATCTCTCTCTCTCTAATTCTCTCATTCTTGATAACAACCCTGAAATCACTTGTTTACAGTGATCTGGAAAGGTGGGTCAAACCACCTAAACAATTACAAGAATTGTGTCGACCATAATTTGAGCACCCATAAAACCTTCTTCCTGGATTTGTTAGCTTTCAAGTGATGAAAATTTTAGCTTCAACTTCACAATGACAAAATACATGACTTTGCATCATTTTCACAGTCTGGAAAAAAAAATAAAGCTTTAGATTTTAGAAAAATGAAGGAATGGAGCATCAAATTCTATATAATAGAGGGATAATGTATTTTACAATGAATAAATAAGAACTCACTTAAATAGACACCATTTTGGACTGTTAGGCGTTGGGAAGAGGGCCCTCACACTCCTAAACATCGTGTTCCTCACGCAGCAGGCTGATAAGGACCAACTGAAAAATACTGAAGAGGGCCCTCACGCTCCTTTTGTAAAAACACTTTTAAAAAGAATACTTTTCAAAAACTGATTTTAGAACCTTGGTCAAATATTAATTATTGTTCAAAAATAATTTATAATTGATTAGCCAAATACAAACTGTTTTTCACTAAAAGTATTCTTTTAAAATCACTTTTAAGAAAAGCACTTTTTTGATAAAAACTTTCAAAATAAGATAATATTAGAAGCTTGACCAAACACGCTATAATATATTTTGGTATATCAGTAATATGCCTCAGTAACCACCTAGCAAATGTTTAATTGGATATTTTTTCGTTGATTTGCATCTATATCATTTTGTTTCTTTCTTGATCGGAATAGGTCCAAATTATTCATGTAACTCAACATCTCTTCACGCCCAGATCCGCATACTGGAGCGCGGATACCATAAATAAAGGCCTAACATTGATAATAATAAATTCGAATGAATCTAATAGTCCGTTTGGCCAAGCTGCAAAAATCAGCTTATTTTGAGAAGTGCTTTTTCTCAAAAGTACTTTTGGTGAGAAGCAGTTTGTGTTTGGCTAATTAATTTGAAAAGCACTTCTGAGCAGCAATTAGTGTTTGGCCAAGCTTTAAAAAACTGCTTTTAAGTGTATTTTTCTCAAAAGTGCTTTTCAAAAAAATACTTTTGGAGAGAAACTACTTTGTTCTACTTCTCCCTAAAAGCACTTTTTTTTTCTTTCAAAAGCTTTGCCAAACACCTTAATTTTAGAAAAAAAATACTTTTGACCAAAAAAAAAGTGTTTTTGCCTCAAAAGAAGCTTAGCCAAACAGACTATAAATCTAATATCATGATAAATGGACCTTTGATGTAGCTCAACTCAAAACCTAGCTATAAGAAGGAATTCAAATCCCACCAATCTGGGACTCAACAGATTCTATAATTAAAAAAGTTGTGAAAAAAATCTAAAAATTTATTCATCAAATTTTTATTATGCTGCAAAATTATCTTCTAAGTTGGAGCTCCATCGAATCATGAACGAAAATGATTTTTTCTTTTCCTAAAGGGACTAATATATTATTAGACAAAAGTCAAATGAATGGAAAAATTGCTCAATTTATCCTTAATATGTTTGCGCGTTTCGATAATATTTGTAAACGGACAAAATAAAAATAATTCAATTACTAATATGTTAGTATTGAAGCATCGTAGAAATGTACTTCTTCCGGTTCAATTAATTGATTTTTTAGCTGTTTGTACACATATTTGTTTAACCAAAAATAGGAATTTCGGTCAAAGCTTTATTTTAGAAGAACTCGGGTTACTGATAATCAAAAAATAAAATGAATAAAGGAAAGTAATTTTTTTAATAATAAGATGAACAGAAGAAAGCAAAGTAACTCAGTATATTCTGACGATATTTCGTATCCTTACAAATGATCAGTCTTCTCCTTTTATAGCTATTTCTAGGTAATACGTTTTGTTTCTACCATAATTGAGTCATTATTGTCTATGAATGTCATTTAATGACATTTAATGTAACGTTACAATGAGCAATCATATTTGATTCAATACAAATTCCTTAACGTTTTCCGCATTTAATGTCCAATAATACGTATCTATACCTTATTTACTATCAGATTCATTCCCTTCCATCATAAAGAGGTTCAAGTACCTATCTTCCTTGCTTTTTCTCTGAACATTTGCCCGTGCCTATTGAAGCTCGTGCATGTTGAAGCTCGTGCCTTCTTTGATTATTTTTCATCACTTATTCTTCTTTGACTGGTCCACGTGTCATGACGTGTTATCTTATAATGAATTCTGTATATAAACTTAATTTTTCCCAATACAGATAGTCCCCCCACTTTCCATTTATTCATCAATAGAATATTTGGGAAGTGGACCTCATTAAAGCGAGAATATTTGCCGCCATTAATTCTTCTATAGAACTGATGCTTCATCTGTCTCTTCCATTTAATGTCTATGACACGTGGCGTTTCCTGGTTGGCTCTGCAACCTTTCAGCGCCTTTTGAGGCTTTTTTACGGCTTCACCAATTACGAGATGACAGTTCTCATCATGACGTTTCCATCATTGTGCCTTTTCCTTTGAAGGTTGCTTATAATTATAAATATAACTTTTTACCTTTGTCCTTTTCACAAAAGTTCAGAATATTCAATTCAAAATTTCTTCTTCCTCGTACTACTATGTCTTCTTCAAACCCTAACCCTCGGAGAGTTCCCATTGTTGACAACCTTTCTCTTGCTCCTATTAGAAGTAGGAGAGGAGGAAGGCTTCGTAGCTTAGGGTCTTCTTCATCACGAGTTCCCTCTGTTCCTTCATCGAGTTCTACTCCTCCATCTAGAACTAGAGGTTCTCTTTCTCAAAGGTCTTCATCTAGAGGTAAAGAACCCACTAAACCTCTTCGTGAACCTTTAGTGGATGAAATAGTTCATGCGGAACTATTTTTTTATAATGATAGAGAATCCCTTAGAAATCAACTGTCTTCATTAGATCGTGTTGATATCTACCCGACTCAAATCACTAAAGGTCTGATTTCAATAGTTCGTAGAGATTGTCATTGAAGTCATGACTTTCCCATTATAATCCCTAATGTGAATCAAATAATCACCTCCTACTTTACTGGGTTTTCTTTTGTTTACACTTACCCTTTCATGTTGGGTTTTAAGCCTGTTGTTGACCCAGTTATACTTGAATTCTGTCGTTTTTTCGACGTTTGCTTAGGACAAATTGGCCCTATGGTGTGGAGGGTTGTTTCCTGTTTGAGGCACTTGACCAATATGGTTGGCGTACCTTTTACTTTCTCTCATTTAATCCACGTCTATTCTCCCAAGCTCTTTTGCCAAGGAATCTTTACTTTAGTAGCAAGAAGTAAAAGGGTTCTGGTCAACCCAGAAGATGATAAAGATCGTGGCTGGTACACCAGATTTGTTGTTGCCCCCACTGTTGGTTTAGTAGGAGAAGGAAATGTTCCCTTTCCTGAGAAGTGAAATTTTGCACGTGAGTTTTTTTTATAACTTTCTCGTACCTTTTTTTTAATTCTGATGATCACCATTTTAATTTCCTTCCTTTTCTTTTTAGCAACCATGGGAATTATCGATGAGATTCCCAATTTCCATGGTTGGGTAGAAAAGTTATTACGTACCACTCTGATGGACGGTAGGTCTTGGAAAAATCTCTCTCATTGATTTGGCTGGAAAGTGAAAACTCACGGTAAGAGTTTTTTTTTCTCTTTTCCTACCTTACTTATTGTTTTCTTCAAAAATTATTTTGATCCTTCTTTTTGTCAAGATTTCCCATTCGAGGAGTAAGTGTTGAGGCCATCGCAACTTCTAGAATTTCTTTAGATAGGGCCTAAGATATAATTTTGGGTTCTTCATCAAAAAGGAAGGCTACTGTCGACCAAGACTCTGGGGAGGAAGAAGAACAAGACGGGGGTTCTCTGATAAAAAGGCCAAGGGCTAGAAAAAGAATTATTTCTGATGATGAAGCATCTCCCCTCATTCTATTCCTTCCACTGAGCCTGTTGAAGCCTCGTTGGTGATTTTTGATGATGATACTCCTGTTGCTGCTCATGATTCTATTGAATAGCTTTTTGCCTGCGGGTTTGGTAGTAAAAGTTTAGGGCCAATTTCTGATGAAGCACCCCTTGCTTTTTTTTCTACACCCGTTCCTTTGATACCCTCTTTGCCAGTCGTGACTGTTACCGTTGCTGCTCCTCCCCAGGTTGTTTCGACTCCCCAGGTTGTTTTTACTCCTTCTACAGTTCCTCCTTCAACTGTCCAATATACTGAGGTTGGTTCCTCGAGCAGAGGTGAAGCTATGAGGTAAGTTACCATCGAAGTTCCTGCTGAGAGTAACCTTTTGAGGAAATCAGGTCGAGCTGACGTATGGTTGAAACCTTTGATTGGTCCAGTTGAGAGAGTTAAGCTTGATAGACACAGTTCTTTGACCTTGATGAACGATATAGTACAATCTTCTTTAAAGGTAACCTTTTTCAAACTTTTCTTTGCCTTTTTTTCTATTTTTAGGGTTCTCACTTTTTCTTTCCTCTTTCTTTTTTTTTTAGATTAATCTAATTGGTACGGAGATGATAAAGAGGGTTTCACTCTCAGAGAAATTAATGCACGATTACCAAGTGGAAGCGGACAATTGGAAGGTACAGTATGAAAGTGTTCAAATCGACATGGAGATATTAGGAGAAAGCAAATGTGCCTTAGAGCAACAGGTAAGGGTTTTAATGTCACGACCCAAAATCCCAACCTGGCCGTGATGGCGCCTCTCGTGAGGACAAGGCCAGCTAACCAACAAAACAATACATCTCTTTATAATTACTTAGCAGGAATAAATCTAAATCATGGGCAATATAATCTTAAATGCGAAATAAACGTGATAGAACAAGGAAAACCCTCCTGACTCAGCCCGAAATCGGGGTGTCACAAGTCATGAGCTACTACAGAGTTTACTAATATTTTACAAAGTCGGGAATTATCATAAATAACAAAGATAAGGGAAAAAACGGGGTTGCGGACGTCAACAGCTACCTCGTTACTCCTGGTCACCGCCTGGTCTGGAAGGATCAACACTCAGGAGCGAACTCAGCTCTGCCTGTATTTGCACACATGGTGCAAGGAGTAATGTGAGTACTCCGACCCAGTGAGTAATAAAAATAAATAACGACTGAAAAAATGAAATCTCATAACGGCACAATATAGCGCTATCTCAAGCAGTAAAATCAGTTATACAGTAAAATAGTGAGTATCAGATAATTCTTCTTTTAAAACAGAAAAGACAAATAATTTCCACAGTAAGGATAAATCAAAAGCTTGCCCCTCGGGCTCAATATGTAAATCTCAGTATAGTATCAACCCCTCGGGCTCACTCCCAACTCACCAGCACACAACATCAGCCCCTCGGGCTCACTCCCAACTCACCAGCACACAACATCAGCCCCTCGGGCTCACTCCCAACTCACCACACAAAAGCAACGGCCTCTCGGGCCCACTCCCAACTCACCTGGATACCCTGCGCTCACTGGGGTGTGTACAGACTCCGGAGGGGCTCCTACAGCCCAAACGCCATATCAATAGGCCTGAAAGCCTTTATACATCACACACGAGGCCTGAAAGCCTCCTCATATAACACTCGAGGCCTGAAAGCCTCCTCATATAACACTCGAGGCCTGAAAGCCTCCTCATATAACACTCGAGGCCTGAAATCCTCCTCACATCACTCAACATATCTTCACGTATGGCCCTCGGCCTCAATCAGTCCAGAAAATAATCATAAGCCTCTTGGGCATCAGTAAAACAATAGTGCTCAGCTCAACAGCATTATAAATATCATTAAATCTCGAGTTGAGTATAAATGTAGCTGAGTTCACAAAATAATATAATTCAATTGGACTGAGTTCAAATAATATTTCAATTCGTGAGGAAAATAGTGATGTAAATTCACAAAAGATTTCAGATAATTGGCACGAAGCCCAAATATTGCAATAAGCCTCAATCATAGTGAAAAACAATAAATCTTTATCAATTACGCGGTAAAAATATCAACTGGGATGCACCAAGTCACAATCCCCAATAGTAAATGACCCCGCGCTCGTCATACAATGCGTGTCTCATCTCAACATAGCAGTATGTTGTGCAATCCGGGGTTTCAAACCCTCAGTGCATCATTTAAAATCATTACTCACCTCTAGCTAGCTATGCCCTTGCCTCTCCGGTTGGCCTCCTCGTACGACGAATCTGCCAAAAATATCACACAAACATCGATGAAGTTCGATTTCTAAAAGACGGGGTTGTAACCATACATATATGGGACTTGCCCTTTAATGGTACTACAATGATCCACTACTCTTAGGTAAACTTCAATCTACAATACGTCATTCAATAGGGCCAATATTAGTACTAAATTCCATAACTTATGTCATTTACGCATATTATCAAACACCTTATAGGCATAGATATTTACACCTCATAACTATAGTATTGGTTCTTCCAACTATTACCATTAACCAAACAATTCATCTCACCATCATTCCTAACCAATTTATAACTTCCAACTACACATGTATGACCATCCATTCATACCCAACCAACAAAATTCCATCAATTAAACACCTATTAATTCCTACCATGTTCATGTATTTAAATTGGGAATTTATGGCCTCCAATCAACATACCATAAGTTGTAATACATGATTCATACTCATAATTCCATATTAACCCCATATGTGTAAGTCTAAGGTGTAGGATTACCTCTTGTAGACCAAATCTTGAAAGTAAACTTTGGGGTGTTCTTGAGATTTTGAAGAAATCCTATGAAATACAATCAAAATCATATTGTAACTAGTGATTGTGAAGTGAAATCACCATGAAAACACACTTAAAAGCTTGACTTAGGAGTGCAATTGGTGCCTTGGTCGAGTTGGGATGTAGAGGAAGCCCTAAGCTTGAGAAATGACTCAATTCCTCTAATTTCCGGTCTTTAGAGTACTTAAAACCCCTCTAGTCCCGCGAGTTCGCGCGCTGTTCGCGCGTTTTGCTGAGCATTCTGCGTCAGACGCGCGAAACGGGCGACTTCGCGCGCTCTGACACCTGACCAGTGAAATGGTCATAACTTCCTATATACACTTCCAAATGACGAACGGTTTGTTGCGTTGGAAACTAGACTCAAAGAGATTTAATTTGATAGGTTTTATCTCACACAACTCCTTATATAACGAGAGATATTATCATTCAAAGTGAGGCCTTGTGCGCACTCATTTACAACTTTCGTCAATTATGAAATTTCCAACTTCAAAAGTTCCCGTTAGCTATCCGAAATCATCTCGAGATCCCCGGGACCTCAACCAAAAGCACGAACATATCTTAAAACATTATTGAAACTTATTACAATCATCAAAACACCTCAACAACATCAAAACCATCAAGTTACATCGAATTCATGCCTAAGTTCTTCGAAAACTTCCAAAATACGCATTTGATCAAAAACCCGACCAAATCACCTCCGAATCAACTGAAATTTTGTGCACAAGAAGCTACAACAACTCTTGGAATCCAATTCCAACCACCGGATCAAAATCTCACCTACCAACCAGATTTCGCCAAAATCCTAACTTCGCCAAAATAGGCTAACTTCTACACCGAACCTCCAAAATTACTTCCGGATGCTCTCCTAAGCCTTAAATCATCCCCCAAAACTAACCGAATCATCGAAAATAAATTCTGAGCCCTCTAACTCACAAGTCAACGTCTGGTTGACTTTTCCAAACTAATTCTTCCTTAAAGAGACTAATTGTCCCATTTCATACCAAACTCGATCCGAATTGACTCAAATTCACCAAGTACACATATTGAAACATGAATAAGCATTTAATGGGGAATACGGGACGAAAATACAGGAAACGACGGTTCGGGTCATTACATTCTCCCCAACTAAAACAAATGCTCGTCCTCGAGCGTACCCAGAGTTGTCCTAGAAGCCAACCAAAAGCTGAATGACCTTATCAAGCATAAACCCGGAGATGATCCCATGTCACCCTATCTCACATGGGTCCGATAACGCGTTGTAACTAAGATCACACAATCTAGTCTAGCCCATAAATCATAGAGCCGCATTTCACCTTTTCGAAATCATACACAAGATCAGAACCTCACACCTACATTCAGAATAAGTTTGAACCAGCTGTAATAGACCATGCCTGCAACCTTAGGTGCAATTGTATGATATACCAATAACTCAAACAAATGCAGCAATAACTTCCATTCACAGCAGCTGCCCACAACAACCAAATACCGATAGAAATCTCTTATTAGCCAATGTCTCATTCCAACACTCTCATATACTGCCAATGATAATTGAAACACGCAATAAATCATAACCATTGCTCAGATCAACCATTCATGAGGCCATTTCTCCTCTAGCAATTATAGTAACAATTTTTTTTATTATTATTATTTTTATTTTTTTTAAAACCGAACCTCGATATTTACCCATCAAATATGCTGAAATCAAATCCGTTCGTATTCATCAATGACCCCAATGATCACCTCGAATCCAACCCACCACTCTGGTGATATGACACCTCAATACAGGCCTAAGCCACAACTTTCATACTACGCGCACCAATAAGAAACGGCCTGAACATACTCAAGTCATGAAAAATGACTCAAACGAAAGAGTCGTACCTCAAGCTCATCAGTACCATCAGCGGACCCAACAAGAACATGTCGCAATACTACCGAAATATCATTAGTTTAATAACATTACCTTTTTATGAGATCAACCATTCATGAAGCCACTTTTTTTTTCTCTAATCACCTAGAAGAAAATCGCTACACATCTCATGTTCTGCATGATGTACATAGGTATTGTTCTAACTCTTACAATATTGACATGACGGATGAGGTATGCATAAATTCATGACCACTGTCGAGACAACGATTCGTTGGTTCTATACTCCTGGCAAGAACTATCACCTTATTTTGAGCAAAATCATGGTCTTAGCTCCTTAATTTACTTCATATACTCAAATTGCACTAATCTCAAATTCAATTATCTCGTCTTACCCGGTACGAACTGCTCAGGCAATAAGCCACCCCAGACATAATCAAAAGTTGCATATGATGCCTCAATATGCCAATAAGCTACCAATTCGAACGCGGTACAAAAGGAAAAAAAACTCTGGAAGGAATTACCAATCTCACACACTAATACAGACTTTCCTTAGAAAACAGGAAGCAAGGCATACAAAATAGCATATAGAAAACTATACTCAACATCACACTGTTACGGCGTGCAACCCGATACAAATAACATACCCATGGCGGCGTGCCACCCGATCCACACATAGATCTCACACAAGGAGATGCACATCGAGCCAAATTTGCTTATTACAAAAAAAATACCGAGTATCGGTCGTAAGCATGCTAAGTGCATAATAATATCTCTGAGGGGCATATAGCATTATAAGCTACAAAACTCAAGCACAACTGAGGTGTGATGTACAATCTGAATTTCAAGAGCCAAGATGCTCATATAACGTCATTCCTACACAGATTCTCAACACATAGCAATTTCTCAAGTCATCTCACAACTCACACGGTGCAATGTATCACTACGCGAAATATCTGACAATGAAACATCAACCTAACTACTCCTCCATGAGGAACGCGTTACTAAAATGCACGCATTTGGCCTGATATAGAGCCATTATTCACATTAAATCTATCCATCGACTTCAAGCCGATTCTGATCATACTGAACTAGTCTGATAACCTTACAAAGGTCCATAATAACTCTCATTTTTCTCATAACACACAAGAACAACCATCACAATCGGGGTAATCCTCCCCAGTTCACAACCCAATATGCCAAGTGCCCTCCAGGCATGGATCTTTAATTTAACGACACCATCACAAACTTCATAATTGGTTTACATATTTAATCAATCAAGTGATCACATGCCACACTTATATAATCTTCTCGTGGGACACACTCCCACAACCTACCACAACAATATCTGGAGCGTACCTCCAAACCATCGATCTCACTAACGCTGAAGAGCGATCAAGAGTCATTAACCGGGACGCAAAACCCTTTTTACAAAACACCGATCTTAGGTAACGCTGAAGACAATTCCAACTTACCTTAAACATCGAAACTTATCTCCTGTTCATCCGAGCTCATGACATCATGTCAAAACTTTTCCTTCACTCGTGCCATTCTCGGCCTAATTTCCACAACCCGAACTAATTCACCAGCATGCATCAAATCGGAATTAACATAGTACCTAACCGTACAATCCGCTAACCAATAGCAAGCTCCCTAACTTGGCTCGTCTATTGCTGTCATAATACCATGGTGAGATTAAACTCACTCCTTCATAAGCTTGTGGAAACACAAATCATCTAGAATTTTAACTCTTCTGCAATTCTTGCATTTACTCACACAACAGTTAAGCCCACTCTCTAGGTGTTGTCCATTTCATCGTAAAATAGGTTGTGGTCGATACATAATAGTTATGACGCTTAAATGATAACGATAGTATCGTTTCTCTTATTGTAGACTAAGGAGTTGTGACAATTGTATAGCTTGAGATTGGGGCAGTATATACAAGGTATGTGAGGCTATCCCTTTCCTTATTTTGCACGACTCCAATTGTACATTATGTAATGAACGAGCTTCCAAAGATACTCTACTCTTAGAAGCTAGCAGTACTTACATTGTTTTCCCTCTTATGGAACGATTGATGTTAATGTTGCTTCTCTTATTCTTATGTTATCAATGTTGTTGGTACTTCTTGATTCTTATAAGGTTCATAGTGAAGAGTTAGTCCTAATAATGTGTACAGAGGATACCGACCTTATGTCACTCTGAAAGGTTTAGAATGTGATTCCATGAGTCGAGCATGCATTATGTATATGTATCTATTTTACTCTACCGAGCCGTGCTATAGTCGGCCAGGTACGGCACATATTGTGCAACCACTGATCAGTTGGATTTTACCGAGTTCCACGTGGCCGGGTACGATACTACCGAGTCTTATGATGGCCGGGACGTTTTTTTTACCGAGCCTATTACGGCCGGATACGATATGATGATGATGATGCCCACAGAGGCGTATGATTTAAAAGTTTATGTATTTATATATATGTATCATGCATTTCATGTCAGTATCCCTCAGAGGTACTCAGATATTACAGGTTGTATATTCGCTATCCCTGCTTACATTACTGTTCGTATTTATGGTTCCCTACCTTACATACTCAGTACTTTATTTGTACTGACGTCCTTTTGATTGTGGACGCTGCATGTCGTGCTGCAGACGCTGATAGATAGGCAGGTGCAGCTTCCCCACCACAGTAGGTTGTCCAGTTCAACAGTGATTGGCGAGATCCCTTCTTCGGACTTGTCGTGGTTTTGGTATGCATTTTTGTTATAGATATTATGGGTATGTCAGGGCCCTATTCCGGCTATGTTGCAACACTTATGTTCATTTAGAGGCTCATAGACAGGTGTCGACTCATGTATTGTTTGGTATGCCTTGTCGGCTGGTTTTTGTTGTATAGTCTTTTATGGTAGCATGGTAGCTCGTACCTTATATGTAGTTTCTTGATTGTCTGGTCATCCCATGTTATGTTTGTTCATGCCATCATATTTTATTGTTGGTTGTCCATGATCCATGCCTACTATTTATATTGATCTCGTCAACCTAAAAGATAATAAAGAAGGTTAGATAAAATGTACGTTGGTGCTCGGAAAGTATGGTCGGGTGCTAGTCATGACCCTCCAGTTTGGGTCGTGACAAACTTGGTATCAAAGCAAGTGTGTCCTAGGGGTTATCTATGAGCCGTGTCTAGTAGAATCTTGATTATGAATGTGTAGCGCGCCACATTTATAATCAGGAGGCTACATGACATCTAGGGTTGTTACCTTTTTCATGAATCTAGATCGTGCGTATAGTTGAGTCGTAAGTGTTCATCTCTAATATTCACCTTGTTTTCTTTCAGTGATGCCTTCGACTAGGAAGCAAACGATTAGTATACGGCTTGATACAACAGCGGGAGAGGGTACCAGTCAGGTGCCCCAAGCCAGAGCAGGACAAAGTGAGGCTCAGAGTGAGATGCCCTCTCATACCTCATCTACTCCGTCTCCTCTAGATGATATTAGGGGGCACCCAGCACCTCCAGTTCCTCCGTCTGGCACTACAGACCAGGATATGCGGAGTGCTTTGCAGTTGTTGACTAGCTTGGTACAACCAAAAGAAAACGAAACATACCTTTGAAATTGAAATTGAATCGAGCTCGGAACACTGGAACAGGACAGCAACGTCTTCGACACTTTGTTTACCCGGAATTTGTGTGGAGTGAGGAATCGAATCGAGCTAGAAATCGCCGCCTATAACCCTAAATTAGTTTGATGCAGAAAATCAGAAATTAAAAAAATTATGCGTCTGAACTCTGAACTCAAAAAGTTCAAAACTTAAAAATATAAAAACTCAGAAGAAACCTCAGAGAGTACTAGGATGAGATGAGATAAGACTTACAAAACTTACAAAAGTATTGAAGTTAACCGGTGAAGATGAGATGAGACTCGAGCTCGACTGTTGATTGGTCGTAAGTCGTAACTCGTAGACTCGCAGTCGATTCTCAATTCAGATGATATCCTAAGCCCTAATGCCCTAATTTGATTCAGATGGTCTAAGATAAGAGAAGATATTAGAGAGGAAGAGTAATGGGCTTGGGGCTTGGGTAATTGGGCTTGGGAGAGCTGGGAGTGGGTGGGACGGTATGGCCGTATGGGGCTATAGGCTTAGATATAGTCATATATAGTATATAGGTCATTGGGATTAGATAATAGATATAGTCATATATATTATATAGGTTCACCAAATTTTCGGTATTTCGGTTTACCGAAATTGTAAAATTATAATACCGAGAACCGAACCGAAATACCGAAATACCGAAAATCCAGTACCGAATTAGACCAAATACCGAAAAAACCGAAACCGAAATACCAAATTAATTTGGTTCGGTTCGGAATTCGGTTTTTCGGATTTTATGCCCACCCCTACTTCTAACTACTCATTGGTCCATTCTCATATCAATATTTCTGTGTAATCTCTCTTGGGTTATATCCTTATCTTAACTTACCTCTTGCATTGGCTCCTTATGTATCAAGTGTTTATTCGCACTTATTTATCAATAACATCTCAAGCCGGAACCCTTACTTACTATCCCCGACATCGTTCTTGCATAATGTTCTAGAGTCACGACATATCTGTAGGATCTGAATAAATGCAATCTCATTCCTTTCGCCTTTCTACCACATTTTTCCTTTACTATTCCATAGTTACCTGAACCGCTTAACTCCGACTAAATACCACATCACACCATCTTCCTCCCTTTTAAGGGAGTACTAAGATTTGGTGCTATGACGATTTATCTATAGATATTTTACCTCTTCATCTTTGGCGTCTTTTCACATCATCAATGACCCTTGCTCGCCTTACGGTAACCCTTCTGTACTAGGGATCACTGAATTCCTTATGCAAAAGGGTGACACCTAGTTTATCTGGTACACTAGTTGTTTAAGCTTAACTCTACTCACAATGCTTGCTTTCGAGAAGCGTCTTCCTGAATGAACTTTAAAGGTTATTCTTTTGTTGTCTATTATATTATTGCTAGAACGATCTCTGAAATTCTCACGATGTCGACTATTATCTAATCTTCTTATCCCTAATCCATGTTTAGTTTATTTTGTTCACTAGCCCACACTAAGTTCTATTAATCCGAGGCTCTAACTTTTTCTTCTGGTAATTACGTTAGACTCACCAACTCATTTCTTGAAATGAGGCTATGACTTTAGGGCTTATACTCTTGTATTGTCTCAAGGCCTATCTCCTCTTGTCTTTTTCCTTCACGTGAATATAGACTTTGTCACTCTGTCATATTTGACTTACCGTTATTACCCATTTATCACATCTTACTCATAATACTTTATTTACTCTCTTCTTATTCTCCAGCTAAATTTCTGTCTATTACTTTATTATGTAAACTTCAACAAAATGTTCTTTCACTTTTAGCTTCCCTTGCTTCATCTCACTGGCTCTTCGGGATGCCTAACTTTCTCTCTCTTTTTTTACTAGGGGCGGGATTCATACTAATGTAAATATTTATCTCTTCTAGGATTCCAGTGCCAATCTTCTAAATTTTCTGGACATTCTAGTATTTCATATCTAAATGTACTATTCTAGGGTGCACCATCGAGGTTTCTCACAAGGAGAACTATTACAGCATTTGCAATATCCTTCGAAAATGTAAGCTAATGCTAACAATCCATCCACAATTTTGGGTTACTCCAACCCCAACTAGATCCTGATATCCCATATCTCTATTATACTATATCAAGCAACTCCAATAGGGCATAACTGAGATGGGTGTGGCCAATTGTATAGATCTCTGTTATTGTTGAAGGTAACTCAGAATACTTATATTTCTCTGCCTGAATTAAGGTGATGTTGAGGGAGATAAGGAAAGTACTAAGAGAGAGGATGGTGATTATGAGGCTATTTTTTATGATGATAATGATGCTGATGATACAGACGAGCCATTATATGGTGGATATTATTGGAGAGACAAGTGACCTAGAACCTGATGCTAGACAGGCTAAACTGAATGAAAAGAGTAGTAAATTAAGATCTAGTGAAGTTAATACTGATGAGATACCTAAAGGACCTGTAGCTATAGACCCGGATTTTGAAGACATATATAAAGATAAGAGTTCCAAATATGTTGGGAAGTTGGGAGGGGATGAGCAATATTTGGACAGTTCAGATCCAACAGTGATGATACAGATGATGAAGCAGTTGAAGAAGATGGGGTGCATAACCCTAAACGAAGAAGATACAGCAGCAGTGTATACTTTGATCCTGCTTGTAAGAAAATTTGTTTCCAGTTGGAAATGGCTTTTGAAAGTGTTAAATAGTTCAGAACTGCTTTGTAAGATTATGTTGTACAAAGAAGAGTTCAAATTAAGTTGAGGCCTAATGAGCAACATAGGGTTAGGGCAAAATGTGTGAACTCAACAAGATGAAGATGGCATATTTTGGGAAGCTTGGAGGGACATACAAGGAATTTCATTGTCAGCAGCTACTATCATGTTCATAAGTGTCTCAGAGCAACCAAAATCAAGATGGCTAATACAGCATGGGTAGCTAAACATTTCAATGACAAGATTATCGACCAACCTGACATAAAGCTTAGGAAGTTGCAAGATTTGATTAGGATAAAGTATGTTGTGTATGTGGGAAAAACCATATGTGTTAGGGCTAAACATCAAGTCATAGGTAAATATCTGGGTGATTACAAGTAGGAGTTTTCTAGAATATATGATTATGCTGACATGCTGAAGTCTACAAACTTTGGCAGTACTGTTGTTGTGAAGACTTCAAAGGAGACAATACTCGGTAAAGAGGTATTTGTGGGGGTCTACATTTGTCTACATGCTTGCAAAGTAGGTTGGTTGGAAGGATGTAGAAATGTTATTGGCTTTGATGGAGCATTTTTGAAGGGTGTGTCTAAAGGTGAGCTACTACCATGTATTGATAAAGATGGTAACAACCAAATGTACCTTGTTATTTGGGCAGTGGTTGAAAAGGAGACAAAGAACACAAGGTCATGATTTTTTAGTTGTCTGATGCCTGATTTGCAGCTCACAAAATCCCAAGGTGAAGGGATGGCCATCATTTCTGATATGCAGAAGGTATGTATTTCACCTTTATTCTTCCTATAATTACTTTATATATGTTTATGATATTATAAGTCTCTTAAGAGCTTAAGGGACTTGTTCAAACTGTGGCTGAGTTGATGCAAAATGTTGAGCATAGAATGTGTGCAAGACACATATGGAGCAACTAGAAACAAAAGTGGAAAAGTGACAAAAGATGGAAGAAGTTTTGGGCGTGTGCAAGGTCTTCATTTTAAAGCATATCTGAAGGATAAGATAGATGAGTTGGCAGAATTGGGTGACGGTAAGATCATTGAGGATTTACTGAGATACCCCCAAACAATGTTGGTGTAGAGAATTCTTTAAAGATTGGAGTAAATGTGATTATGTGGAGAACAACATGTGTGAGACTTTTAATAGTTGGATCTTGTCTGCTAGGCACAAGTCTATCATAACCATGTTAGAAGAGATTAAATCGAAGGTTATGGAGGGGATGACTACCATGAGAGAATTTGCAACAAGGTGGATTTCTAATGTATCTCCTATGGCAATAGGGTACACAGAGGAACAATCTCAATATGTAGTTAAGCATGAATTTAAACGGAATTGGGACACTAAGTATGAGATACAACATGGGGTTTACAAACATATTGTTGACTTTTTAACAATAAATGCACATGTAGATCATGGCAGTTCAAAGGAATACCATGCTCTTATGCAATATGTGCAATGTTTTTAACAGATTTGAGTCTGTTGACTATGTTGTTCACTGGTACAAGAAAGAAACATACCTAAAGGCTTTCAGTTGTTACATACAACCAGTAACCAACATGGAGATGTGGCCATCAACTCAGAATTCCACTGTTGAGCCTCCTGTAATTACTAAGATGCCTGGTAGATCTAAGAAAAATAAAAAAATGTATGCGGCGAAATCAGAGGGCCTAATTTCTTGCTATCAAGTCACTTCAGAAGAATGCCTCGAGACCCCGAGGATGTGGAGTTGAGACCGAGTCCCCTCCCTCGGGGCTCGTCGAGGCCCGACTCAAAGAAGATGAAGATCGAGGCTAGAGTGAAACGGGGGATTCCTCAAGGCACGCGGCTAAGTCTGACAGAGCCGGCCTACCCAGAGCCTGTATCGAGGCATTGCGTCTAGCCATCCCATCTCCATGCTTTTATAATTAATGCACGTTGTACAATAACAGGATTCCCCTCCTATATAAAGGGAATCCTCACCTCTTTGTAAGGGGTCGTTGTTGCTCCCACTGCTCTACACAAGATCAATAATAATTCTCTCTCTCTCTCTTTTCTCTCTAACTTACTCGCTCGAGGCTACTCTTTCCATTTATTGCTTTTAGTGTTCTTCATTTATTGCTTGATATTGGCCATAAAGAGCCCTTTTTAATTATATCCTAACTATTATCCCCTTTCCGGTCACCCCCAATAGCTCGAGCTCGAGCCGGGTATCGACCTCGAGGCCTTTTATCACCCTTCATCGATCATTCTGAAGTCCAGGTAGCAAGCCCCTCGGTTTGATTACTGCCCCGTTTTAACTTGTATTTCGTCATTAAACTTCATACTCCTAGCATCAACTGCTCTAACAACTAGCATAAAAATAGATCACATATTTTTAGAGTCCCATTTACAAATTTAATTATTGTTACCATTTTCATGGTAAACAGTTTGGTGCCTACCATGGGGATAAAAATAATAGTGATTATTTTCTTGCTGGTTTCATTACACAAACGCAAGTTATCTTTCACGCTTTTTCTTGTCCAAGATCATTTGATTTCAGACCAAAATGTCTGGCTCGGCACAAAGTTGAGAATGACTACCTTGAAAACCATGGAGAAAACGGTGTGGTTGTTCCAGTCGTTGGCGAGCCGCCGCAGAACCCCGATAATGCACATGGACCGATCCAGCAGACGCGGGTTCGCAAGATGCACATCAGGTCGACATAACCACACACACTAACGGAAGCATGCAACATAACGACCAACAGGAAGCCCAGAAGACCCCAGCTCGGGAAGTACAGGAAGTTAGTCTTCATGATATTTTTGAAATATTGCAGGCACAACAGTTGGCTATCACTCAGTTGCAAAGCCACCCGAAGACTCCCAGCACAGTAGTGCCGGAAACTACTCCCCCAGACGAACAGGTACCGAAAAGGTCAAGCAACAACGAATCAGTAGCCGATCCTGCCATCATGAAAATGCTGGAGGACCTCCCCAAAAGGATCGAGTCAGGCGAGAAAATGATAGCAGCCAATGATAAGAAGGTCAAAACTTATAACTTTAGAGTCGACCAAATCCCGGGCGTGCCCCTGGTCCTGAAGGGTGTACATTCGAGGAAGTTCGTACAACAGTCATTCCCAGAAGAAGCGGCTCTGAAACCCATTCGAAAGAAGGTCAAAATGATAGAACTCCCAAGGTACAATGGGACCTCAGATCCCAACGAACACATCACTGCCTATACGAGCGCGGTGAAAGGCAATGACACACAAGATAATGAGATCGAGTACGTCTTATTGAAGAGGTTCGGAGAAACACTCTCAAAGGGGGCCACGATGTGGCATCATATCCTAGCTCCCAACCCCATAAACTCACTTACCATACTAGCAGATTCTTTCATGAAGGCACACACCGGTGCCATCGAAGCAACGACGAGAAAGCCCGACGCATCCGAGATTGAGCAAAGGGAGAATGAAATGTTGCTAGAATTCGCATCTAGTACCCAGATGGAACGAATGGGACTACCCCCAGTCTCAAATGGCTGGGCAGTGTAGGCCTTCACGCAAAGCCTGAACGAGCAAAGCCTGGTGATTTCAAGACAATTGAAACAGAACTTGATCGGGTATCCAGCCATGACCTGGTCGGATGCCCACATCCGGAACCAGTCACAAATCAGGGTCGTGGATGACCAACTGAGAGCCCTCTCGGGCTCAGTATACCCAAGCAAGCTCCTAGCAAAGAAACTGATGCCAAGCAAGGAGAGATACTGGTCGTACACCGCAGATAGGAGGAATGCCCCGAGATGCAACCTACCTCGCTACGATCGGAGAATAAATTGAGGACAATATCCTCGAGGAATCGTCAACAGACCCAGATTCAATGGGGACACAAGGCCAGCAAGGGCGCCTCGCCCATCAGGATACAATTTCAACATCGATGTATCAGACATCGTGTTCACCATCGGTAAAACCAGGGATGCCAAATGGACCAGGCCTATTTAGTCGAATCCCTCTCAGAGGAATCACAGCTTGGTGTGTGAACTATATAATACGCACGGACACGGGGTAAAAGATGGCCACCAGCTCCGAAGGAACAAAGCCAAGCCTCTCAACAAAAATCATCGCCGAGAACTGTCGAGCGATCGGATTCAGGTTCAGTTCCGAGTAAGGAAGGCGGCCAAGAAGAACGAAGCAAATGGGCCGCGACATACTACCACGATAGTGGAGGAGTGACGACACTCTCCAAGAACTTATAAAGAATAAGGTAAAAATGCTTGTCACCGGGGAAAAGCAGATCTGGGGATGTATTCCCGAGGATGCCCTCACGTTCAGCAAAGAGGACACGGAGACCTTGTCTCCGCCTCACACGGACGCAATGGCAACCCTCTTCCTCATTCGATCCATTTCAAATAAAACATATGCTCATGAACTCAGGTGGCTCGATTAACATTGTCGGGCCGAGGATGATAGGGAGGCTCGGACCACCGGGTCAAATCACGCTCGTCTCTCGAATCTTTGGCAAATTCCAAATGGCGATCGCAACGACGAGGAGAAAGACCATTCTCTCAGTCAGGGCTGGCTCAGACTAGAACGCCAAGTTTCGTATCATCAAAGGAGGGACAAGGCATGGACGCCTTATTTAGACGATCGCGGACGTACTGCGTGAAGGCAGTGTCATCCCCCCTTCGCCAAAGAGATGAAACTCCCCACAAGCAACGGAATTAAAACTGTCTGCAGGAAGCAACACGCGGCAAGGGGAATGTTCGCATCACATAACGTATCGTCGGCACCAATATCACCACTCTCGAAAGAGTCAAAGGGTAAGCAAATCATGTCTTCGGCCAAGCCCGATTAAACACAGCGGAGGGTTGTACTAGAGTTCTCGCTCCAAAATAGCAGGGACATATCGGACCTCAGAACATCTCCTGCGCATCTTGCAGTAAGGTAAAACTACCTCCCTCTTTCATTATTTTATAACTTGTATGCAGACACCCGGCCAGGGCGTTCGGAAGTGTTAACCCTACCCGAAGATCCTAAGGCCTTAACGGCACCCATCACACTTTTTCCCCTCGGCCGGACTTTTGCCCCGAAGAGGGTCTCGCCAGCAAGGTTCTTAGCGGGGCGACGTGCCTCCTAACAAGGATTCAACAAGCCTACTGGACTTTCTTCGCAATCAACCCTGTACCGTGACAAATGAGGTTCCAATAGGAAATGATGTACCAGGCCAAACGGTCGAATGAATCGTGTCAGCATAAGTCGGGCTTACGGCAACACAACGGCATGTATTCACGCCAAGCAATCAAAGAATATCTTTCGCCGAAATCATCTCGTACTCCAAAAAAAGAAAAATTAGGCATGCTCATGGCAAGGATCCCCCCACCCATCGAGTACGTCCCGAAATACTCGGAGACTTAGTGTCAACAATTTGGCACCCGCATGACCTCAGGGTCGGAACTTCGGGATCATAAGGCCCCAACGAGGCAATTTCGAGCTCACGAGTATCGGTCTTCAGGCCGAAGCAAACTCGATGACTCGGAGACTACCGTCAATCTCCATTCACTGGAAAACTCGAGGCCGTAAGACCCCGAGCGAGCAGACTCGGTCTAGATAGATCTATTTTACAAAGCAACAGAAATTGTAAGACATCAATGGCATGACAAAACTGTAAGACCTCAACGGCATGACAAAACTATAGGACCTCAATGGCATGACAAAACTGTAAGACCTCAACAGGCATGAAAAAATTGTAAGACCTTACTACAGGCATAAAACTCAATCCCAAAGTTTAGGCTATATGTCGCATTTGTAAGACTCCCAAAAGGTCATACCCTCAATGTAGACACCTAAACTACCACATTCGGGATCAAAAACGGCTTTGGCTGAACATATATGAGTATGGTCAAAACGGCTGCACTAGCCAAATTAACGCGACTCGGGGACGCTCGATCGTCACTAACAAAATCATAGGCCATTACTTCGAATATACTTTGGAAAGCACCGGTTAAAACAGGCTACCCTCAACAAGCAAACGAGCTTCGACCATGTCAGCTCCAAATCACAAGGCTTCGAGCTACTCAGCCTACGAGCCAAACCTTCCGATGTGCTCGAACATCGCCACTAACGACTTGAAATCGAGGTTCTTCACGAACTGACGACAGGTCAGGCAAAATTATTTCAAAAAAGACCTTAACGAGGGAAAAACAAAGCCTACATATACCCATCGGCAAAATCGTAAGAGCCATTGTCGCCATCAAAACGAGCCTCAGGGCCGCACACTAAAAGGTCGCAACGACCAAAAGCGTAAAAGCCACTGTCACCAACTTAAAAATTGAAAACTTGAGCACTAAAATGAGCTCGAGTCGTAACCCGATTCAGAGACCGGATCCAAAATAGTTAACTATACATGCCTAAGGGCATAGCGTAAGAGCCACCATCGCCAGCTTCATGAGCCTCAGGGCCACATACCTAAAAGGTCGTTTCGACCCAAGGCGTAAAGAGCTATTGTCATCCGCCCATGCGGGCACAAAAAATAACTTGAGGGTTAATTAAGCTCGAGTTGCAACCCGACTCGGAGACTGAACCCAAAATAATTAAAATACAAATGCCTAAGAGCAAGGCGTAAGAGCCATTGTCATCCGCCTATGCAGGCACAAAAGATTGAAGGTCAAGTAGGCTCGAGTCAAAACCTGACTCAGAGAGGGCCTGCCTGACGAGCTCCGGAACCGTGTTACGAATCTAAGAATTCTCGCCAACTCCAAAGCCAGCCCGCCAGGTCAAAAGCAAAGTAGAAAGGGATACATAAAAGATAAAAGCTTCAGCTTTTCTTTTATTTAAATACACAAAAAGTGCATTCTCCATCTACAAACATGCTCTGCGAATATCAAATACAAATGGCAAAATATACGCTCCGCTCCAGAAGGCTACGGCCTACCATCCCTATCTTCACTCTCCGCAGCATCGGCAAGAAGTGACTGAGCATCATGCTCGTCCGCCCTCGCTCGAGCCAACTCTTCTAGGAGAAAGAAACCCCTGGTGCCAATCTCTTCAAGTACCTCTCTTCGGGATCTGCAATGAATATATTCCTCGATCCTCTTTTCACGATCGAGGGTCCGCTTCAACTCGTCTTGGGCATCAGTAGTGTCCTTCAAATAAATCGCCATCTCCTAATTAGCGTTAGTCGACTTAATGCTGCTTCAGCTCAAGCATCGACTATTTCAACCCTGGCCTTCGAGAGTTCTAACTCGAGCTTCGCGATCATATGCGCTTGAACTGAAGCATTGTCACGAGCCAAGTGAAGTTGGGCCTCGAAGGAGGGAACTTTAGCCAAGGCACCCTTCTCCTCTGAAGCTTCAGCCTACACCTGAGCTCTTAGTTCACCACAAGCATTTCTAACTCGGTCGGCTTCGCCCCTAAGGTACTCTAGAGCCTCCGTCTTTTTCTGCAGCTGAGATAGGCAAAAGATTAACCTTGAGGGTTAAAAAAGCAAAATGCATACTACGAGAGGTTACCTACTCCATCAAATAGCTCTCGTAATTTGAGCTCCGATACGCCTCGTATCGCCTGTGCATCAACTCAACCTCCTTCTCCTCGTAGAGGAGCCTAATGGACCTACCCTCATCCAGAGCTTCCCGAAGCCTAGCCCCATGACGGAGCAGCTAAGACCTAAGCCTATCAAAGGCTTGCAGAAGGAAAATTCAATACAGAATGGAAGACACGAAATGCGGAAGGACTATGCCGAAACTCACTGCAAAGTGAAGCTAGCGGACTTCCTCGAAGGCCGAGCACACTCCCGTTGGTCCAGTCCCCTCGGACCTAGAAGAACCAACCTCGGTTGAAGCATGATCACTCGAAGGAACCACCGCTCCAGAACCAAAGACTTCAGGAACAACAGGTTCTGGCGATGTTCTCTCCACGAAGACACGGCCCCGTTTAGCCCTGCTAAAATCTCCATCGCACTGCGAGTGCATATCCCGATTATCACCATCGTCCCTTGGCTCGGAGGCCGGCAACTCCTCCCCCTCTCGGAGGAGCACAACCTCGCCCCTAGGGACGATCTGATACCTACGACGGCAAAGCTAGTACAAAAGAAAGAGGAAAATGTCATCTCAAATATATGAAGGCCAAGGTAAAGGCAGCGTACGCACATACCTTGGTATTTTGCTTCCCATCTGCCCCGGGACACGACTCGCCACCTACGCTCATCGCAAGTCGAATGGGTCGCCAACCTCCGAACCTAGCCGGGAAAATCGGGAACTTCGCTCGGCGCCCACGAAGTTGCTGCAGAAAAGGAGGAAGCACAATTACTAAACTGGTTTTCGCTATAAGAGAATCTAAGAAAGCACGAGACACTCCACTCACACGCATAATTCCATCCCTCGAGAAATGGCATTAGTTCCACGGGGATAACGTCAGTCGTCCGGACCCGGACGAATCGACTGACCCATTCTCGATCTTCATCTTCCTCATCATCAACAACAAAGGGCGTGGACGAACGGCACCGCAAGGTTAGCAGGCTTCAATGATGAAAGGGCTGGTACAGCCTGATGAGGTGACTGAGCATGAATTTAAGACCTGCCTTCTCCGCAAAGAATCTCATCATCAGCACTACTCGCCAAAATGACGGATGTCTGCGCCAAAGTATCCTGATACTTCAAGCAGAAATCAAGCATGACCCGATCAAGGGGGCCTAGTGCGAAAGTGTACAAGTATACGTTCAGGAATCTATCAGCGGGGTCCGTAATACCTTCATCCGGGGAAAGCACCTGCAACGCTACCCCCTCGCCCCATCTATAGTCTCTCCTCACCATCTCCGGATGTTCCTCTCTTATCGAAGACATAGTCTTCAAAATAAACTCCCGCAAATCCTGAGCATGGGGAGTGGAACTCTCCCCTACCTGCCAGGCAGGCCCTGAAGTAGCAGTCATGACTATGGTAGAATTGGCAAACTAAAGCAGGGACCTACACCAACACTTTTGCACTTAAGGTAATGAAGGACTTTATGCCAAGGCGGAAGGGTAGCTATCTAAAATAGTGGGATCTTACAAAGAAGGAAGAGCCGCCCCATGTATATGTGGGAAACAGCAACGATTCACCTACCTAGGATAAGCCCGGGGAGGCCAACGGCCTCGGTACAGATCTTGAGGTAGTACCCGACCCCGGAGATCTCCGTCCAGAAGAAGTTAGGCCCCGGAAGGTCAACGACGACGTCTCCAGCTCCGAAGTGATACCCAACCTCGAAGTTCTCCCTCGAGAATAAAAATAAGCACGTCGAGATCCATCCACGAGGGCTCGACCTTAGGAAGTCGCCTAAGTACGTATAGCCCCTTCCTCAAAAACTTGCCTACGAACACCTTAAAAGGTTATCTACGTCAAAACTCAAAGTAAAAGCTCCAAGCACCCGAAGTCGACTTACACTTTGGTGCTTTATCTCCACGAGGCTCGAGGGCCCCGATGATCCAAGTTTACCGGACCGCTTCAGGCTTGATCCCGAGAATAATGATGGACTCAGATAGGAGCCACTTCTATCGACCAAAGGCCGGAAACAATCTTGACGACCGTCAATAAAGGCATACATTCAAAATCTCCGGGAACGCACAAGAATATGCAAGAACATGGCAAAAATCAAAAGCATAAGTAAAGAAGATGTCTTTGTATTTCATAAATATTGGCTACAATGGCCCTCGGGGGGTCCTTACATACAGTTACAAAAGCCCGCAAGGGGTCCTTATGAAAAAACAAAGAAACAAAAGGGTATACACCCATAGTGAGAACCTAAGAGCCTAGTCCATCCTCGAAGGTCCATCTCTGGTATCAGCATCCTCGAGCATTGCCCCCTCGAGCTCGCATCCACGAAGGCAACTCCTTCGACCGTCATCTCCTCTAGGTTCCCAGCTCATCCCGCGGGAAACCCTCACCGAGGGAAAAGATGAAGAAGAGGAAAATGAGGTGATACAGAGGAGGCAGAGAAAAGAGACATAGCCCGCCGAAGCCAAAGGTTGAAGATTCGGTCGACCCCATCCTCAACAATCGGTGGTGCCATTTATCCCTTGGGAAAGGAAAAACCCAAGGGATGAAGTGCCACAGCAGGCTAGGGTAGGAGAGTGAGCAGAGGTGCATAGTCCAAATGGCTATCTAAAAAGGGGAGAGTCGATTCCCTGTCTGTCGTCATCTCGAGCCAATGGGGACAGCGGTAGCAGATGTAACCACAACCGCAGCAGCGACAAGACAGCATAGTCATGCTCAACAAAAAGGAGCTCAGGCAAAAGGCCATGACACGGCCTATCAGAACGATGCCAAACGACCTTGAGGTCCTAGACTCCGAGCATGGTTATCAACAATAAAGAAGATGATAAAGAGAAAGGGGTGAATGAGCAGATGAAGGCACTTGGATAGAAAAACAATGCCAGAATGCCCCCATCTATAGGAGGTAACGATGCGGTCATCGAGGCCTTTGGAAGACTGATCGGCGGA